>NC_062246.1:8327196-9527196 GCF_905475465.1 Pieris napi
TTAGTGCTGGAGTTCTTTTGAGAGTGTTACGGGTGCTGACCTGAAAGAACACAAATCAGGCGCAGTCCCTGACACAGCCTTAGTGCTGGAGCTCTTTTGAGAGTGTTACGGGTGCTGACCTGAAAGAACACAAATCAGGCGCAGTCCCTGACACAGCCTTAGTGCTGGAGCTCTTTTGAGAGTGTTATGGGTGCAAACCTGAAAGAACACAAATCAGGCGCAGTCCCTGACACAGCCTTAGTGCTGGAGCTCTTTTGAGAGTGTTATGGATGCTGACCCGAAAGAACACAAATCAGGCGCAATCCTGACACAGCCTTAGTGCTGGAGCTCTTTTGAGAGTGTTACGGGTGCTGACCTGAAAGAACACAAATCAGGCGCAGTCCCTGACACAGCCTTAGTGCTGGAGCTCTTTTAAGAGAGTTATGGGTGCGAACCTGAAAGATGTGTTGAAAGAACACAAATCAGGTGCAGTCCCTGACACAGCCTTAGTGCTGGAGCTTTTTTAAGAGTGTTATGGATGCTGACCTGAAAGAACACAAATCAGGCGCAGTCCCTGACACAGCCTTAGTGCTGGAGCTCTTTTGAGAGTGTTATGGATGCTGACCCGAAAGAACACAAATCAGGCGCAATCCTGACACAGCCTTAGTGCTGGAGCTCTTTTGAGAGTGTTACGGGTGCTGACCTGAAAGAACACAAATCAGGCGCAGTCCCTGACACAGCCTTAGTGCTGGAGCTCTTTTAAGAGTGTTATGGATGCTGACCTGAAAGAACACAAATCAGGCGCAGTCCCTGACACAGCCTTAGTGCTGGAGCTCTTTTGAGAGTGTTATGGGTGCTGACCTGAAAGAACAAAAATCAGGCGCAGTCCCTGACACAGCCTAAGTGCTGGAGCTCTTTTGAGAGTGTTACGGGTGCTGACTTGAAAGAACACAAATCAGGCGCACTCCCTGACACAGCCTTAGTGCTGGAGCTCTTTTGAGAGTGTTACGGGTGCTGACCTGAAAGAACACAAATCAGGTGCAGTCCCTGACACAGCCTTAGTGCTGGAGCTCTTTTGAGAGTGTGTTACGGGTGCCTACCTGAAAGATATGTTGAAATAACATAAATCAGGGGAAGCCCCGTCAGCCTTAGTGCTGGAGCTCTTTTGAGAGTGTGTTACGGGTTCTGGCCTGAAAGATATGTTGAAATAACATAAATCAGGCGCAGTCCCGTCAGCCTTAGTGCTGGAGCTCTTTTGAGAGTGTGTTACGGGTGCTTACCTGAAAGATATGTTGAAATAACATAAATCAGGGGAAGCCCCGTCAGCCTTAGTACTGGAGCTCTTTTGAGAGTGTGTTACGGGTTCTGGCCTGAAAGATATGTTGAAATAACATAAATCAGGCGCAGTCCCGTCAGCCTTAGTGCTGGAGCTCTTTTGAGAGTGTTACGGGTCCCTACCTGAAAGATATGTTGAAATAACATAAATCAGGGGAATCCCCGTCAGCCTTAGTGCTGGAGCTCTTTTGAGAGTGTGTTACGGGTTCTGGCCTGAAAGATGTGTTGAAAGAACACAAATCAGGCGCACTCCCTGACACAGCCTTAGTGCTGGAGCTCTTTTGAGAGTGTTACGGGTGCTGACCTGAAAGAACACAAATCAGGTGCAGTCCCTGACACAGCCTTAGTGCTGGAGCTCTTTTGAGAGTGTGTTACGGGTGCCTACCTGAAAGATATGTTGAAATAACATAAATCAGGGGAAGCCCCGTCAGCCTTAGTGCTGGAGCTCTTTTGAGAGTGTGTTACGGGTGCCTACCTGAAAGATATGTTGAAATAACATAAATCAGGGGAAGCCCCGTCAGCCTTAGTGCTGGAGCTCTTTTGAGAGTGTGTTACGGGTTCTGGCCTGAAAGATATGTTGAAATAACATAAATCAGGCGCAGTCCCGTCAGCCTTAGTGCTGGAGCTCTTTTGAGAGTGTGTTACGGGTGCCTACCTGAAAGATATGTTGAAATAACATAAATCAGGGGAAGCCCCGTCAGCCTTAGTGCTGGAGCTCTTTTGAGAGTGTGTTACGGGTTCTGGCCTGAAAGATATGTTGAAATAACATAAATCAGGCGCAGTCCCGTCAGCCTTAGTGCTGGAGCTCTTTTGAGAGTGTGTTACGGGTTCTGGCCTGAAAGATGTGTTGAAAGAACACAAACCAGCCGCAGTCCCTGACTCAGCCTTAGTGCTGGAGCTCTTTTGAGAGTGTTACGGGTGCTGACCTGAAAGAACACAAATCAGGCGCAGTCCCTGAAACAGCCTTAGTGCTGGAGCTCTTTTGAGTGTGTTATGGGTACGAACCTGAAAGATGTGTTGAAAGAACACAAATCAGGTGCAGTCCCTGACACAGCCTTAGTGCTGGAGCTCTTTTAAGAGTCTTATGGATGCTGACCTGAAAGAACACAAATCAGGCGCAATCCTGACACAGCCTTAGTGCTGGAGCTCTTCTGAAAGTGTTACGGGTGCCTACCTGAAAGATATGTTGAAATAACATAAATCAGGGGAATCCCCGTCAGCCTTAGTGCTGGAGTTCTTTTGAGAGTGTGTTACGGGTGCCTACCTGAAAGATATGTTGAAATAACATAAATCAGGGGAAGCCCCGTCAGCCTTAGTGCTGGAGCTCTTTTGAGAGTGTGTTACGGGTTCTGGCCTGAAAGATGTGTTGAAAGAACACAAATCAGGCGCAGTCCCTGACACAGCCTTAGTGCTGGAGCTCTTTTGAGAGTGTTATGGGTGCGAACCTGAAAGATGTGTTGAAAGAACACAAATCAGGCGCAGTCCCTGACACAGCCTTAGTGCTGGAGCTCTTTTGAGAGTGTTATGGGTGCAAACCTGAAAGAACACAAATCAGGCGCAGTCCCTGACACAGCCTTAGTGCTGGAGCTCTTTTGAGAGTGTTATGGGTGCAAACCTGAAAGAACACAAATCAGGCGCAGTCCCTAACACAGCCTTAGTGCTGGAGCTCTTTTGAGAGTGTTATGGGTACGAACCTGAAAGATGTGTTGAAAGAACACAAATCAGGTGCAGTCCCTGACACAGCCTTAGTGCTGGAGCTCTTTTAAGAGTGTTATGGATGCTGACCTGAAAGAACACAAATCAGGCGCAATCCTGACACAGCCTTAGTGCTGGAGCTCTTTTGAGAGTGTAACGGGTGCTGACCTGAAAGAACACAAATCAGGCGCAGTCCCTGATACAGCCTTAGTGCTGGAGCTCTTTTGAGAGTGTTATGGGTGCGAACCTGAAATATGTGTTGAAAGAACACAAATCAGGCGCAGTCCCTGACACAGCCTTAGTGCTGGAGCTCTTTTAAGAGTGTTATGGATGCTGACCTGAAAGAACACAAATCAGGCGCAGTCCCTGACACAGCCTTAGTGCTGGAGCTCTTTTGAGAGTGTTACGGGTGCTGACCTGAAAGATATGTTGAAATAACATAAATCAGGGGAAGCTCCGTCAGCCTTAGTGCTGGAGCTCTTTTGAGAGTGTGTTACGGGTGCCTACCTGAAAGATATGTTGAAATAACATAAATCAGGGGAAGCCCCGTCAGCCTTAGTGCTGGAGCTCTTTTGAGAGTGTGTTACGGGTTCTGGCCTGAAAGATATGTTGAAATAACATAAATCAGGCGCAGTCCCGTCAACCTTAGTGCTGGAGCTCTTTTGAGAGTGTGTTACGGGTGCCTACCTGAAAGATATGTTGAAATAACATAAATCAGGGGAAGCCCCGTCAGCCTTAGTGCTGGAGCTCTTTTGAGAGTGTGTTACGGGTTCTGGCCTGAAAGATATGTTGAAATAACATAAATCAGGCGCAGTCCCGTCAGCCTTAGTGCTGGAACTCTTTTGAGAGTGTTACGGGTGCCTACCTGAAAGATATGTTGAAATAACATAAATCAGGGGAATCCCCGTCAGCCTTAGTGCTGGAGTTCTTTTGAGAGTGTGTTACGGGTGCCTACCTGAAAGATATGTTGAAATAACATAAATCAGGGGAAGCCCCGTCAGCCTTAGTGCTGGAGCTCTTTTGAGAGTGTGTTACGGGTTCTGGCCTGAAAGATGTGTTGAAAGAACACAAATCAGGGGCAGTCCCTGACTCAGCCTTAGTGCTGGAGCTCTTTTGAGAGTGTTACGGGTGCTGACCTGAAAGAACACAAATCAGGCGCAGTCCCTGACACAGCCTTAGTGCTGGAGCTCTTTAGAGTGTTATGGATGCTGACCTGAAAGAACACAAATCAGGCGCAATCCTGACACAGGCTTAGTGCTGGAGCTCTTTTGAGAGTGTTACGGGTGCTGACCTGAAAGAACACAAATCAGGCGCAGTCCCTGACACAGCCTTAGTGCTGGAGCTCTTTTGAGAGTGTTATGGGTGCTGACCTGAAAGAACACAAATCAGGCGCAATCCTGACACAGCCTTAGTGCTGGAGCTCTTTTGAGAGTGTTATGGGTGCAAACCTGAAAGAACACAAATCAGGCGCAGTCCCTGACACAGCCTTAGTGCTGGAGCTCTTTTAAGAGTATTATGGGTGCGAACCTGAAAGATGTGTTGAAAGAACACAAATCAGGTGAAGTCCCTGACACAGCCTTAGTGCTGGAGCTCTTTTAAGAGTGTTATGGATGCTGACCTGAAAGAACACAAATCAGGCGCAGTCCCTGACACAGCCTTAGTGCTGGAGCTCTTTTGAGAGTGTTACGGGTGCTGACCTGAAAGATATGTTTAAAGAACACATATCAGGCATAGTCCTGACAGCCTTAGTGCTGGAGCTCTTTTGAGAATGTTATGGGTGCTGACCTGAAAGAACACAAATCAGGCGCAGTCCCTGACACAGCCTTAGTGCTGGAGCTCTTTTGAGAGTGTTACGGGTGCTGACCTGAAAGAACACAAATCAGGCGCAGTCCCTGACACAGCCTTAGTGCTGGAGCTCTTTTGAGAGTGTTATGGGTGCTGACCTGAAAGAACACAAATCAGGCGCAGTCCCTGACACAGCCTTTGTGCTGGAGCTCTTTTGAGAGTGTTACGGGTGCTGACCTGAAAGAACACAAATCAGGCGCAGTCCCTGACACAGCCTTAGTGCTGGAGCTCTTTTGAGAGTGTTACGGGTGCTGACCTGAAAGAACACAAATCAGGCGCAGTCCCTGACACAGCCTTAGTGCTGGAGCTCTTTTGAGAGTGTTACGGGTGCTGGCTTGAAAGAACACAAATCAGGTGCAGTCCCTGACACAGCCTTAGTGCTGGAGCTCTTTTGAGAGTGTTACGGGTGCTGGCTTGAAAGAACACAAATCAGGTGCAGTCCCTGACACAGCCTTAGTGCTGGAGCTCTTTTGAGAGTGTTACGGGTGCTGACATGAAAGAACACAAATCAGGCGCAGTCCCTGACACAGCCTTAGTGCTGGAGCTCTTTTGAGAGTGTTATGGGTGCTGACCTGAAAGAACACAAATCAGGCGCAGTCCCTGACACAGCCTTAGTGCTGGAGCTCTTTTAAGAGTGTTATGGATACCGACCTGAAAGAACACAAATCAGGCGCAGTTCCTGACACAGCCTTAGTGCTGGAGCTCTTTTGAGAGTGTTATGGGTGCAAACCTGAAAGATGTGTTGAAATAACACAAATCAGGTGCAGTCCCTGACACAACCTTAGTGCTGGAGCTCTTTTAAGAGTGTTATGGATGCTGACCTGAAAGAACACAAATCAGGCGCAATCCTGACACAGCCTTAGTGCTGGAGCTCTTTTGAGAGTGTTATGGGTGCTGACCTGAAAGAACACAAATCAGGCGCAGTCCCTGACACAGCCTTAGTGCTGGAGCTCTTTTGAGAGTGTTACGGGTGCTGACCTGAAAGAACACAAATCAGGCGCAGTCCCTGACACAGCCTTAGTGCTGGAGCTCTTTTGAGAGTGTTATGGGTGCAAACCTGAAAGAACACAAATCAGGCGCAGTCCCTGACACAGCCTTAGTGCTGGAGCTCTTTTTAGAGAGTTTTGGGTGCGAACCTGAAAGATGTGTTGAAAGAACACAAATCAGGTGCAGTCCCTGACACAGCCTTAGTGCTGGAGCTCTTTTGAGAGTGTTACGGGTGCTGACCTGAAAGAACACAAATCAGGCGCAGTCCCTGACACAGCCTTAGTGCTGGAGCTCTTTTGTGAGTGTTACGGGTGCTGACCTGAAAGAACATAAATCAGGCGCAGTCCCTGACACAGCCTTAGTGCTGGAGCTCTTTTGAGAGTGTTATGGATGCTGACCTGAAAGAACACAAATCAGGCGCAGTCCCTGACACAGCCTTAGTGCTGGAGCTCTTTTGAGAGTGTTATGGGTGCTGACCTGAAAGAACAAAAATCAGGCGCAGTCCCTGACACAGCCTTAGTGCTGGAGCTCTTTTAAGAGTGTTATGGATGCTGAACTGAAAGAACACAAATCAGGCGCAGTCCCTGACACAGCCTTAGTGCTGGAGCTCTTTTGAGAGTGTTATGGATGCTGACCTGAAAGAACACAAATCAGGCGCAATCCTGACACAGCCTTAGTGCTGGAGCTCTTTTGAGAGTGTTACGGGTGCTGACCTGAAAGAACACAAATCAGGCGCAGTCCCTGACACAGCCTTAGTGCTGGAGCTCTTTTAAGAGTGTTATGGATGCTGACCTTAAAGAACACAAATCAGGCGCAGTCCCTGACACAGCCTTAGTGCTGGAGCTCTTTTGAGAGTGTTACGGGTGCCTACCTGAAAGATATGTTGAAATAACATAAATCAGGGGAAGCCCCGTCAGCCTTAGTGCTGGAGTTCTTTTGAGAGTGTGTTACGGGTGCCTACCTGAAAGATATGTTGAAATAACATAAATCAGGGGAAGCCCCGTCAGCCTTAGTGCTGGAGTTCTTTTGAGAGTGTGTTACGGGTGCCTACCTGAAAGATATGTTGAAATAACATAAATCAGGGGAAGCCCCGTCAGCCTTAGTGCTGGAGCTCTTTTGAGAGTGTGTTACGGGTTCTGGCCTGAAAGATGTGTTGAAAGAACACAAATCAGGCGCAGTCCCTGACACAGCCTTAGTGCTGGAGCTCTTTTGAGAGTGTTATGGGTGCGAACCTGAAAGATGTGTTGAAAGAACACAAATCAGGCGCAGTCCCTGACACAGCCTTAGTGCTGGAGCTCTTTTGAGAGTGTTATGGGTGCAAACCTGAAAGAACACAAATCAGGCGCAGTCCCTGACACAGCCTTAGTGCTGGAGCTCTTTTGAGAGTGTTATGGGTGCGAACCTGAAATATGTGTTGAAAGAACACAAATCAGGCGCAGTCCCTGACACAGCCTTAGTGCTGGAGCTCTTTTAAGAGTGTTATGGATGCTGACCTGAAAGAACACAAATCAGGCGCAGTCCCTGACACAGCCTTAGTGCTGGAGCTCTTTTGAGAGTGTTACGGGTGCTGACCTGAAAGATATGTTGAAATAACATAAATCAGGGGAAGCTCCGTCAGCCTTAGTGCTGGAGCTCTTTTGAGAGTGTGTTACGGGTGCCTACCTGAAAGATATGTTGAAATAACATAAATCAGGGGAAGCCCCGTCAGCCTTAGTGCTGGAGCTCTTTTGAGAGTGTGTTACGGGTTCTGGCCTGAAAGATATGTTGAAATAACATAAATCAGGCGCAGTCCCGTCAACCTTAGTGCTGGAGCTCTTTTGAGAGTGTGTTACGGGTGCCTACCTGAAAGATATGTTGAAATAACATAAATCAGGGGAAGCCCCGTCAGCCTTAGTGCTGGAGCTCTTTTGAGAGTGTGTTACGGGTTCTGGCCTGAAAGATATGTTGAAATAACATAAATCAGGCGCAGTCCCGTCAGCCTTAGTGCTGGAACTCTTTTGAGAGTGTTACGGGTGCCTACCTGAAAGATATGTTGAAATAACATAAATCAGGGGAATCCCCGTCAGCCTTAGTGCTGGAGTTCTTTTGAGAGTGTGTTACGGGTGCCTACCTGAAAGATATGTTGAAATAACATAAATCAGGGGAAGCCCCGTCAGCCTTAGTGCTGGAGCTCTTTTGAGAGTGTGTTACGGGTTCTGGCCTGAAAGATGTGTTGAAAGAACACAAATCAGGGGCAGTCCCTGACTCAGCCTTAGTGCTGGAGCTCTTTTGAGAGTGTTACGGGTGCTGACCTGAAAGAACACAAATCAGGCGCAGTCCCTGACACAGCCTTAGTGCTGGAGCTCTTTAGAGTGTTATGGATGCTGACCTGAAAGAACACAAATCAGGCGCAATCCTGACACAGGCTTAGTGCTGGAGCTCTTTTGAGAGTGTTACGGGTGCTGACCTGAAAGAACACAAATCAGGCGCAGTCCCTGACACAGCCTTAGTGCTGGAGCTCTTTTGAGAGTGTTATGGGTGCTGACCTGAAAGAACACAAATCAGGCGCAATCCTGACACAGCCTTAGTGCTGGAGCTCTTTTGAGAGTGTTATGGGTGCAAACCTGAAAGAACACAAATCAGGCGCAGTCCCTGACACAGCCTTAGTGCTGGAGCTCTTTTAAGAGTATTATGGGTGCGAACCTGAAAGATGTGTTGAAAGAACACAAATCAGGTGAAGTCCCTGACACAGCCTTAGTGCTGGAGCTCTTTTAAGAGTGTTATGGATGCTGACCTGAAAGAACACAAATCAGGCGCAGTCCCTGACACAGCCTTAGTGCTGGAGCTCTTTTGAGAGTGTTACGGGTGCTGACCTGAAAGATATGTTTAAAGAACACATATCAGGCATAGTCCTGACAGCCTTAGTGCTGGAGCTCTTTTGAGAATGTTATGGGTGCTGACCTGAAAGAACACAAATCAGGCGCAGTCCCTGACACAGCCTTAGTGCTGGAGCTCTTTTGAGAGTGTTACGGGTGCTGACCTGAAAGAACACAAATCAGGCGCAGTCCCTGACACAGCCTTAGTGCTGGAGCTCTTTTGAGAGTGTTATGGGTGCTGACCTGAAAGAACACAAATCAGGCGCAGTCCCTGACACAGCCTTTGTGCTGGAGCTCTTTTGAGAGTGTTACGGGTGCTGACCTGAAAGAACACAAATCAGGCGCAGTCCCTGACACAGCCTTAGTGCTGGAGCTCTTTTGAGAGTGTTACGGGTGCTGACCTGAAAGAACACAAATCAGGCGCAGTCCCTGACACAGCCTTAGTGCTGGAGCTCTTTTGAGAGTGTTACGGGTGCTGGCTTGAAAGAACACAAATCAGGTGCAGTCCCTGACACAGCCTTAGTGCTGGAGCTCTTTTGAGAGTGTTACGGGTGCTGGCTTGAAAGAACACAAATCAGGTGCAGTCCCTGACACAGCCTTAGTGCTGGAGCTCTTTTGAGAGTGTTACGGGTGCTGACATGAAAGAACACAAATCAGGCGCAGTCCCTGACACAGCCTTAGTGCTGGAGCTCTTTTGAGAGTGTTATGGGTGCTGACCTGAAAGAACACAAATCAGGCGCAGTCCCTGACACAGCCTTAGTGCTGGAGCTCTTTTAAGAGTGTTATGGATACCGACCTGAAAGAACACAAATCAGGCGCAGTTCCTGACACAGCCTTAGTGCTGGAGCTCTTTTGAGAGTGTTATGGGTGCAAACCTGAAAGATGTGTTGAAATAACACAAATCAGGTGCAGTCCCTGACACAACCTTAGTGCTGGAGCTCTTTTAAGAGTGTTATGGATGCTGACCTGAAAGAACACAAATCAGGCGCAATCCTGACACAGCCTTAGTGCTGGAGCTCTTTTGAGAGTGTTATGGGTGCTGACCTGAAAGAACACAAATCAGGCGCAGTCCCTGACACAGCCTTAGTGCTGGAGCTCTTTTGAGAGTGTTACGGGTGCTGACCTGAAAGAACACAAATCAGGCGCAGTCCCTGACACAGCCTTAGTGCTGGAGCTCTTTTGAGAGTGTTATGGGTGCAAACCTGAAAGAACACAAATCAGGCGCAGTCCCTGACACAGCCTTAGTGCTGGAGCTCTTTTTAGAGTGTTTTGGGTGCGAACCTGAAAGATGTGTTGAAAGAACACAAATCAGGTGCAGTCCCTGACACAGCCTTAGTGCTGGAGCTCTTTTGAGAGTGTTACGGGTTCTGACCTGAAAGAACACAAATCAGGCGCAGTCCCTGACACAGCCTTAGTGCTGGAGCTCTTTTGTGAGTGTTACGGGTGCTGACCTGAAAGAACACAAATCAGGCGCAGTCCCTGACACAGCCTTAGTGCTGGAGCTCTTTTGAGAGTGTTATGGATGCTGACCTGAAAGAACACAAATCAGGCGCAGTCCCTGACACAGCCTTAGTGCTGGAGCTCTTTTGAGAGTGTTATGGGTGCTGACCTGAAAGAACAAAAATCAGGCGCAGTCCCTGACACAGCCTTAGTGCTGGAGCTCTTTTAAGAGTGTTATGGATGCTGAACTGAAAGAACACAAATCAGGCGCAGTCCCTGACACAGCCTTAGTGCTGGAGCTCTTTTGAGAGTGTTATGGATGCTGACCTGAAAGAACACAAATCAGGCGCAATCCTGACACAGCCTTAGTGCTGGAGCTCTTTTGAGAGTGTTACGGGTGCTGACCTGAAAGAACACAAATCAGGCGCAGTCCCTGACACAGCCTTAGTGCTGGAGCTCTTTTAAGAGTGTTATGGATGCTGACCTTAAAGAACACAAATCAGGCGCAGTCCCTGACACAGCCTTAGTGCTGGAGCTCTTTTGAGAGTGTTACGGGTGCCTACCTGAAAGATATGTTGAAATAACATAAATCAGGGGAAGCCCCGTCAGCCTTAGTGCTGGAGCTCTTTTGAGAGTGTGTTACGGGTTCTGGCCTGAAAGATATGTTGAAATAACATAAATCAGGCGCAGTCCCGTCAGCCTTAATGCTGGAGCTCTTTTGAGAGTGTGTTACGGGTGCCTACCTGAAAGATATGTTGAAATAACATAAATCAGGGGAAGCCCCGTCAGCCTTAGTGCTGGAGCTCTTTTGAGAGTGTGTTACGGGTTCTGGCCTGAAAGATATGTTGAAATAACATAAATCAGGCGCAGTCCCGTCAGCCTTAGTGCTGGAACTCTTTTGAGAGTGTTACGGGTGCCTACCTGAAAGATATGTTGAAATAACATAAATCAGGGGAATCCCCGTCAGCCTTAGTGCTGGAGTTCTTTTGAGAGTGTGTTACGGGTGCCTACCTGAAAGATATGTTGAAATAACATAAATCAGGGGAAGCCCCGTCAGCCTTAGTGCTGGAGCTCTTTTGAGAGTGTTATGGATGCTGAACTGAAAGAACACAAATCAGGCGCAGTCCCTGACACAGCCTTAGTGCTGGAGCTCTTTTGAGAGTGTTATGGATGCTGACCTGAAAGAACACAAATCAGGCGCAATCCTGACACAGCCTTAGTGCTGGAGCTCTTTTGAGAGTGTTACGGGTGCTGACCTGAAAGAACACAAATCAGGCGCAGTCCCTGACACAGCCTTAGTGCTGGAGCTCTTTTAAGAGTGTTATGGATGCTGACCTTAAAGAACACAAATCAGGCGCAGTCCCTGACACAGCCTTAGTGCTGGAGCTCTTTTGAGAGTGTTACGGGTGCCTACCTGAAAGATATGTTGAAATAACATAAATCAGGGGAAGCCCCGTCAGCCTTAGTGCTGGAGCTCTTTTGAGAGTGTGTTACGGGTTCTGGCCTGAAAGATATGTTGAAATAACATAAATCAGGCGCAGTCCCGTCAGCCTTAGTGCTGGAGCTCTTTTGAGAGTGTGTTACGGGTGCCTACCTGAAAGATATGTTGAAATAACATAAATCAGGGGAAGCCCCGTCAGCCTTAGTGCTGGAGCTCTTTTGAGAGTGTGTTACGGGTTCTGGCCTGAAAGATATGTTGAAATAACATAAATCAGGCGCAGTCCCGTCAGCCTTAGTGCTGGAACTCTTTTGAGAGTGTTACGGGTGCCTACCTGAAAGATATGTTGAAATAACATAAATCAGGGGAATCCCCGTCAGCCTTAGTGCTGGAGTTCTTTTGAGAGTGTGTTACGGGTGCCTACCTGAAAGATATGTTGAAATAACATAAATCAGGGGAAGCCCCGTCAGCCTTAGTGCTGGAGCTCTTTTGAGAGTGTGTTACGGGTTCTGGCCTGAAAGATGTGTTGAAAGAACACAAATCAGGGGCAGTCCCTGACTCAGCCTTAGTGCTGGAGCTCTTTTGAGAGTGTTACGGGTGCTGACCTGAAAGAACACAAATCAGGCGCCGTCCCTGACACAGCCTTAGTGCTGGAGCTCTTTAGAGTGTTATGGATGCTGACCTGAAAGAACACAAATCAGGCGCAATCCTGACACAGCCTTAGTGCTGGAGCTCTTTTGAGAGTGTTACGGGTGCTGACCTGAAAGAACACAAATCAGGCGCAGTCCCTGACACAGCCTTAGTGCTGGAGCTCTTTTGAGAGTGTTATGGGTGCTGACCTGAAAGAACACAAATCAGGCGCAATCCTGACACAGCCTTAGTGCTGGAGCTCTTTTGAGAGTGTTATGGGTGCAAACCTGAAAGAACACAAATCAGGCGCAGTCCCTGACACAGCCTTAGTGCTGGAGCTCTTTTAAGAGTGTTATGGGTGCGAACCTGAAAGATGTGTTGAAAGAACACAAATCAGGTGCAGTCCCTGACACAGCCTTAGTGCTGGAGCTCTTTTAAGAGTGTTATGGATGCTGACCTGAAAGAACACAAATCAGGCGCAGTCCCTGACACAGCCTTAGTGCTGGAGCTCTTTTGAGAGTGTTACGGGTGCTGACCTGAAAGATATGTTTAAAGAACACATATCAGGCATAGTCCTGACAGCCTTAGTGCTGGAGCTCTTTTGAGAATGTTATGGGTGCTGACCTGAAAGAACACAAATCAGGCGCAGTCCCTGACACAGCCTTAGTGCTGGAGCTCTTTTGAGAGTGTTACGGGTGCTGACCTGAAAGAACACAAATCAGGCGCAGTCCCTGACACAGCCTTAGTGCTGGAGCTCTTTTGAGAGTGTTATGGGTGCTGACCTGAAAGAACACAAATCAGGCGCAGTCCCTGACACAGCCTTTGTGCTGGAGCTCTTTTGAGAGTGTTACGGGTGCTGACCTGAAAGAACACAAATCAGGCGCAGTCCCTGACACAGCCTTAGTGCTGGAGCTCTTTTGAGAGTGTTACGGGTGCTGACCTGAAAGAACACAAATCAGGCGCAGTCCCTGACACAGCCTTAGTGCTGGAGCTCTTTTGAGAGTGTTACGGATGCTGACCTGAAATAACACAAATCAGGTGCAGTCCCTGACACAGCCTTAGTGCTGGAGCTCTTTTGAGAGTGTTACGGGTGCTGGCTTGAAAGAACACAAATCAGGTGCAGTCCCTGACACAGCCTTAGTGCTGGAGCTCTTTTGAGAGTGTTACGGGTGCTGGCTTGAAAGAACACAAATCAGGTGCAGTCCCTGACACAGCCTTAGTGCTGGAGCTCTTTTGAGAGTGTTACGGGTGCTGACATGAAAGAACACAAATCAGGCGCAGTCCCTGACACAGCCTTAGTGCTGGAGCTCTTTTGAGAGTGTTATGGGTGCTGACCTGAAAGAACACAAATCAGGCGCAGTCCCTGACACAGCCTTAGTGCTGGAGCTCTTTTAAGAGTGTTATGGATACCGACCTGAAAGAACACAAATCAGGCGCAGTTCCTGACACAGCCTTAGTGCTGGAGCTCTTTTGAGAGTGTTATGGGTGCAAACCTGAAAGATGTGTTGAAATAACACAAATCAGGTGCAGTCCCTGACACAGCCTTAGTGCTGGAGCTCTTTTAAGAGTGTTATGGATGCTGACCTGAAAGAACACAAATCAGGCGCAATCCTGACACAGCCTTAGTGCTGGAGCTCTTTTGAGAGTGTTACGGGTGCTGACCTGAAAGAACACAAATCAGGCGCAGTCCCTGACACAGCCTTAGTGCTGGAGCTCTTTTGAGAGTGTTACGGGTGCTGACCTGAAAGAACACAAATCAGGCGCAGTCCCTGACACAGCCTTAGTGCTGGAGCTCTTTTGAGAGTGTTATGGGTGCAAACCTGAAAGAACACAAATCAGGCGTAGTCCCTGACACAGCCTTAGTGCTGGAGCTCTTTTTAGAGTGTTTTGGGTGCGAACCTGAAAGATGTGTTGAAAGAACACAAATCAGGTGCAGTCCCTGACACAGCCTTAGTGCTGGAGCTCTTTTGAGAGTGTTACGGGTGCTGACCTGAAAGAACACAAATCAGGCGCAGTCCCTGACACAGCCTTAGTGCTGGAGCTCTTTTGAGAGTGTTATGGGTGCGAACCTGAAAGATGTGTTGAAAGAACACAAATCAGGCGCAGTCCCTGACACAGCCTTAGTGCTGGAGCTCTTTTAAGAGTGTTATGGATGCTGACCTGAAAGAACACAAATCAGGCGCAGTCCCTGACACAGCCTTAGTGCTGGAGCTCTTTTGAGAGTGTTACGGGTGCTGACCTGAAAGAACACAAATCAGGCGCAGTCCCTGACACAGCCTTATTGCTGGAGCTCTTTTGAGAGTGTTACGGGTGCTGACCTGAAAGAACACAAATCAGGCGCAGTCCCTGACACAGCCTTAGTGCTGGAGCTCTTTTAAGAGTGTTATGGATACCGACCTGAAAGAACACAAATCAGGCGCAGTCCCTGACACAGCCTTAGTGCTGGAGCTCTTTTGAGAGTGTTATGGGTGCAAACCTGAAAGATGTGTTGAAATAACACAAATCAGGTGCAGTCCCTGACACAGCCTTAGTGCTTGAGCTCTTTTAAGAGTGTTATGGATGCTGACCTGAAAGAACACAAATCAGGCGCAGTCCCTGACACAGCCTTTGTGCTGGAGCTCTTTTGAGAGAGTTACGGGTGCTGACCTGAAAGATATGTTTAAAGAACACATATCAGGCATAGTCCTGACAGCCTTAGTGCTGGAGCTCTTTTGAGAATGTTATGGGTGCTGACCTGAAAGAACACAAATCAGGCGCAGTCCCTGACACAGCCTTAGTGCTGGAGCTCTTTTAAGAGTGTTATGGATGCTGACCTGAAAGAACACAAATCAGGCGCAATCCTGACACAGCCTTAGTGCTGGAGCTATTTTGAGAGTGTTACGGGTGCTGACCTGAAAGAACACAAATCAGGCGCAGTCCCTGACACAGCCTTAGTGCTGGAGCTCTTTTGAGAGTGTTACGGGTGCTGACCTGAAAGAACACAAATCAGGCGCAGTCCCTGACACAGCCTTAGTGCTGGAGCTCTTTTGAGAGTGTTATGGGTGCAAACCTGAAAGAACACAAATCAGGCGTAGTCCCTGACACAGCCTTAGTGCTGGAGCTCTTTTTAGAGTGTTTTGGGTGCGAACCTGAAAGATGTGTTGAAAGAACACAAATCAGGTGCAGTCCCTGACACAGCCTTAGTGCTGGAGCTCTTTTGAGAGTGTTACGGGTGCTGACCTGAAAGAACACAAATCAGGCGCAGTCCCTGACACAGCCTTAGTGCTGGAGCTCTTTTGAGAGTGTTATGGGTGCGAACCTGAAAGATGTGTTGAAAGAACACAAATCAGGCGCAGTCCCTGACACAGCCTTAGTGCTGGAGCTCTTTTAAGAGTGTTATGGATGCTGACCTGAAAGAACACAAATCAGGCGCAGTCCCTGACACAGCCTTAGTGCTGGAGCTCTTTTGAGAGTGTTACGGGTGCTGACCTGAAAGAACACAAATCAGGCGCAGTCCCTGACACAGCCTTATTGCTGGAGCTCTTTTGAGAGTGTTACGGGTGCTGACCTGAAAGAACACAAATCAGGCGCAGTCCCTGACACAGCCTTAGTGCTGGAGCTCTTTTAAGAGTGTTATGGATACCGACCTGAAAGAACACAAATCAGGCGCAGTCCCTGACACAGCCTTAGTGCTGGAGCTCTTTTGAGAGTGTTATGGGTGCAAACCTGAAAGATGTGTTGAAATAACACAAATCAGGTGCAGTCCCTGACACAGCCTTAGTGCTTGAGCTCTTTTAAGAGTGTTATGGATGCTGACCTGAAAGAACACAAATCAGGCGCAGTCCCTGACACAGCCTTTGTGCTGGAGCTCTTTTGAGAGAGTTACGGGTGCTGACCTGAAAGATATGTTTAAAGAACACATATCAGGCATAGTCCTGACAGCCTTAGTGCTGGAGCTCTTTTGAGAATGTTATGGGTCCTGACCTGAAAGAACACAAATCAGGCGCAGTCCCTGACACAGCCTTAGTGCTGGAGCTCTTTTGAGAGTGTTACGGGTGCTGACCTGAAAGAACACAAATCAGGCGCAGTCCCTGACACAGCCTTAGTGCTGGAGCTCTTTTGAGAGTGTTATGGGTGCTGACCTGAAAGAACACAAATCAGGCGCAGTCCCTGACACAGCCTTTGTGCTGGAGCTCTTTTGAGAGTGTTACGGGTGCTGACCTGAAAGAACACAAATCAGGCGCAGTCCCTGACACAGCCTTAGTGCTGGAGCTCTTTTGTGAGTGTTACGGGTGCTGACCTGAAAGAACACAAATCAGGCGCAGTCCCTGACACAGCCTTAGTGCTGGAGCTCTTTTGAGAGTGTTATGGATGCTGACCTGAAAGAACACAAATCAGGCGCAGTCACTGACACAGCCTTAGTGCTGGAGCTCTTTTGAGAGTGTTATGGGTGCTGACCTGAAAGAACAAAAATCAGGCGCAGTCCCTGACACAGCCTTAGTGCTGGAGCTCTTTTAAGAGTGTTATGGATGCTGAACTGAAAGAACACAAATCAGGCGCAGTCCCTGACACAGCCTTAGTGCTGGAGCTCTTTTGAGAGTGTTATGGATGCTGACCTGAAAGAACACAAATCAGGCGCAATCCTGACACAGCCTTAGTGCTGGAGCTCTTTTGAGAGTGTTACGGGTGCTGACCTGAAAGAACAGAAATCAGGCGCAGTCCCTGACACAGCCTTAGTGCTGGAGCTCTTTTGAGAGTGTTATGGGTGCTGACCTGAAAGAACACAAATCAGGCGCAGTCCCTGACACAGCCTTAGTGCTGGAGCTCTTTTGAGAGTGTTATGGGTGCTGACCTGAAAGAACACAAATCAGGCGCAGTCCCTGACACAGCCTTAGTGCTGGAGCTCTTTTGAGAGTGTTATGGGTGCTGACCTGAAAGAACACAAATCAGGCGCAGTCCTTGACACAGCCTTTGTGCTGGAGCTCTTTTGAGAGTGTTACGGGTGCTGACCTGAAAGAACACAAATCAGGCGCAGTCCCTGACACAGCCTTAGTGCTGGAGCTCTTTTGAGAGTGTTACGGGTGCTGACCTGAAAGAACACAAATCAGGCGCAGTCCCTGACACAGCCTTAGTGCTGGAGCTCTTTTGAGAGTGTTATGGATGCTGACCTGAAAGAACACAAATCAGGCGCAGTCCCTGACACAGCCTTAGTGCTGGAGCTCTTTTAAGAGTGTTATGGATGCTGACCTGAAAGAACACAAATCAGGCGCAGTCCCTGACACAGCCTTAGTGCTGGAGCTCTTTTGAGAGTGTTACGGGTGCTGACCTGAAAGAACACAAATCAGGCGCAGTCCCTGACACAGCCTTAGTGCTGGAGCTCTTTTGAGAGTGTTATGGATGCTGACCTGAAAGAACACAAATCAGGCGCAGTCCCTGACACAGCCTTAGTGCTGGAGCTCTTTTAAGAGTGTTATGGATGCTGACCTGAAAGAACACAAATCAGGCGCAGTCCCTGACACAGCCTTAGTGCTGGAGCTCTTTTGAGAGTGTTACGGATGCTGACCTGAAATAACACAAATCAGGTGCAGTCCCTGACACAGCCTTAGTGCTGGAGCTCTTTTGAGAGTGTTACGGGTGCTGGCGTGAAAGAACACAAATCAGGTGCAGTCCCTGACACAGCCTTAGTGCTGGAGCTCTTTTGAGAGTGTTACGGGTGTTGACATGAAAGAACACAAATCAGGCGCAGTCCCTGACACAGCCTTAGTGCTGGAGCTCTTTTGAGAGTGTTATGGGTGCTGACCTGAAAGAACACAAATCAGGCGCAGTCCCTGACACAGCCTTAGTGCTGGAGCTCTTTTGAGAGTGTTACGGGTGCTGACCTGAAAGAACACAAATCAGGCGCAGTCCCTGACACAGCCTTAGTGCTGGAGCTCTTTTGAGAGTGTTACGGGTGCTGACCTGAAAGAACACAAATCAGGCGCAGTCCCTGACACAGCCTTAGTGCTGGAGCTCTTTTGAGAGTGTTATGGGTGCAAACCTGAAAGAACACAAATCAGGCGCAGTCCCTGACACAGCCTTAGTGCTGGAGCTCTTTTGAGAGTGTTACGGGTGCTGACCTGAAAGAACACAAATCAGGCGCAGTCCCTGACACAGCCTTAGTGCTGGAGCTCTTTTGAGAGTGTTATGGATGCTGACCTGAAAGAACACAATTCAGGCGCAGTCCCTGACACAGCCTTAGTGCTGGAGCTCTTTTGAGAGTGTTATGGGTGCAAACCTGAAAGAACACAAATCAGGCGCAGTCCCTGACACAGCCTTAGTGCTGGAGCTCTTTTGAGAGTGTTACGGGTGCTGACCTGAAAGAACACAAATCAGGCGCAGTCCCTGACACAGCCTTAGTGCTGGAGCTCTTTTGAGAGTGTTATGGATGCTGACCTAAAAGAACACAAATCAGGCGCAGTCCCTGACACAGCCTTAGTGCTGGAGCTCTTTTAAGAGTGTTATGGATGCTGACCTGAAAGAACACAAATCAGGCGCAGTCCCTGACACAGCCTTAGTGCTGGAGCTCTTTTGAGAGTGTTACGGGTGCTGACCTGAATGAACACAAATCAGGCGCAGTCCCTGACACAGCCTTAGTGCTGGAGCTCTTTTGAGAGTGTTATGGGTGCGAACCTGAAAGATGTGTTGAAAGAACACAAATCAGGTGCAGTCCCTGACACAGCCTTAGTGCTGGAGCTCTTTTGAGAGTGTTACGGGTGCTGACCTGAAAGAACACAAATCAGGCGCAGTCCCTGACACAGCCTTAGTGCTGGAGCTCTTTTTAGAGTGTTTTGGGTGCGAACCTGAAAGATGTGTTGAAAGAACACAAATCAGGTGCAGTCCCTGACACAGCCTTAGTGCTGGAGCTCTTTTGAGAGTGTTACGGGTGCTGACCTGAAAGAACACAAATCAGGCGCAGTCCCTGACACAGCCTTAGTGCTGGAGCTCTTTTGAGAGTGTTATGGGTGCGAACCTGAAAGATGTGTTGAAAGAACACAAATCAGGCGCAGTCCCTGACACAGCCTTAGTGCTGGAGCTCTTTTGAGAGTGTTACGGGTGCTGACCTGAAAGAACACAAATCAGGCGCAGTCCCTGACACAGCCTTAGTGCTGGAGCTCTTTTGAGAGTGTTACGGGTGCTGACCTGAAAGAACACAAATCAGGCGCAGTCCCTGACACAGCCTTAGTGCTGGAGCTCTTTTGAGAGTGTTACGGGTGCTGACCTGAAAGAACACAAATCAGGCGCAGTCCCTGACACAGCCTTAGTGCTGGAGCTCTTTTGAGAATGTTATGGGTGCTGACCTGAAAGAACACAAATCAGGCGCAGTCCCTGACACAGCCTTAGTGCTGGAGCTCTTTTGAGA
This sequence comes from Pieris napi, assembly GCF_905475465.1. Classification (NCBI taxonomy): domain Eukaryota; kingdom Metazoa; phylum Arthropoda; class Insecta; order Lepidoptera; family Pieridae; genus Pieris; species Pieris napi. The sequence continues at coordinate 8,346,779 of NC_062246.1, forward strand.
GTGTTACGGGTGCTGACCTGAAAGAACACAAATCAGGCGCAGTCCCTGACACAGCCTTAGTGCTGGAGCTCTTTTGAGAGTGTTATGGGTGCTGACCTGAAAGAACACAAATCAGGCGCAGTCCCTGACACAGCCTTTGTGCTGGAGCTCTTTTGAGAGTGTTACGGGTGCTGACCTGAAAGAACACAAATCAGGCGCAGTCCCTGACACAGCCTTAGTGCTGGAGCTCTTTTGAGAGTGTTACGGGTGCTGACCTGAAAGAACACAAATCAGGCGCAGTCCCTGACACAGCCTTTGTGCTGGAGCTCTTTTGAGAGTGTTACGGGTGCTGACCTGAAAGAACACAAATCAGGCGCAGTCCCTGACACAGCGTTAGTGCTGGAGCTCTTTTTAGAGTGTTTTGGGTGCGAACCTGAAAGATGTGTTGAAAGAACACAAATCAGGTGCAGTCCCTGACACAGCCTTAGTGCTGGAGCTCTTTTGAGAGTGTTACGGGTGCTGACCTGAAAGAACACAAATCAGGCGCAGTCCCTGACACAGCCTTAGTGCTGGAGCTCTTTTGAGAGTGTTATGGGTGCGAACCTGAAAGATGTGTTGAAAGAACACAAATCAGGCGCAGTCCCTGACACAGCCTTAGTGCTGGAGCTCTTTTGAGAGTGTTACGGGTGCTGACCTGAAAGAACACAAATCAGGCGCAGTCCCTGACACAGCCTTAGTGCTGGAGCTCTTTTGAGAGTGTTATGGGTGCTGACCTGAAAGAACACAAATCAGGCGCAGTCCCTGACACAGCCTTAGTGCTGGAGCTCTTTTGAGAGTGTTACGGGTGCTGACCTGAAAGAACACAAATCAGGCGCAGTCCCTGACACAGCCTTAGTGCTGGAGCTCTTTTGAGAGTGTTATGGGTGCTGACCTGAAAGAACACAAATCAGGCGCAGTCCCTGACACAGCCTTTGTGCTGGAGCTCTTTTGAGAGTGTTACGGGTGCTGACCTGAAAGAACACAAATCAGGCGCAGTCCCTGACACAGCGTTAGTGCTGGAGCTCTTTTTAGAGTGTTTTCGGTGCGAACCTGAAAGATGTGTTGAAAGAACACAAATCAGGTGCAGTCCCTGACACAGCCTTAGTGCTGGAGCTCTTTTGAGAGTGTTACGGGTGCTGACCTGAAAGAACACAAATCAGGCGCAGTCCCTGACACAGCCTTAGTGCTGGAGCTCTTTTGAGAGTGTTATGGGTGCGAACCTGAAAGATGTGTTGAAAGAACACAAATCAGGCGCAGTCCCTGACACAGCCTTAGTGCTGGAGCTCTTTTGAGAGTGTTACGGGTGCTGACCTGAAAGAACACAAATCAGGCGCAGTCCCTGACACAGCCTTAGTGCTGGAGCTCTTTTGAGAGTGTTATGGATGCTGACCTGAAAGAACACAAATCAGGCGCAGTCCCTGACACAGCCTTAGTGCTGGAGCTCTTTTGAGAGTGTTACGGGTGCTGACCTGAAAGAACACAAATCAGGCGCAGTCCCTGACAGAGCCTTAGTGCTGGAGGCTCTTTTGAGAGTGTTATGGGTGCGAACCTGAAAGATGTGTTGAAAGAACACAAATCAGGTGCAGTCCCTGACACAGCCTTAGTGCTGGAGCTCTTTTAAGAGTGTTATGGATGCTGACCTGAAAGAACACAAATCAGGCGCAGTCCCTGACACAGCCTTTGTGCTGGAGCTCTTTTGAGAGTGTTACGGGTGCTGACCTGAAAGATATGTTTAAAGAACACATATCAGGCATAGTCCTGACAGCCTTAGTGCTGGAGCTCTTTTGAGAGTGTTACGGGTGCTGACCTGAAAGAACACAAATCAGGCGCAGTCCCTGACACAGCCTTAGTGCTGGAGCTCTTTTGAGAGTGTTATGGGTGCAAACCTGAAAGAACACAAATCAGGCGCAGTCCCTGACACAGCCTTAGTGCTGGAGCTCTTTTGAGAGTGTTATGGGTGCGAACCTGAAAGATGTGTTGAAAGAACACAATTCAGGTGCAGTCCCTGACACAGCCTTAGTGCTGGAGCTCTTTTGAGAGTGTTATGGGTGCTGACCTGAAAGAACACAAATCAGGCGCAGTCCCTGACACAGCCTTTGTGCTGGAGCTCTTTTGAGAATGTTATGGGTGCTGACCTGAAAGAACACAAATCAGGCGCAGTCCCTGACACAGCCTTAGTGCTGGAGCTCTTTTGAGAGTGTTACGGGTGCTGACCTGAAAGAACACAAATCAGGCGCAGTCCCTGACACAGCCTTAGTGCTGGAGCTCTTTTGAGAGTGTTACGGGTGCTGACCTGAAAGAACACAAATCAGGCGCAGTCCCTGACACAGCCTTAGTGCTGGAGCTCTTTTGAGAGTGTTATGGGTGCAAACCTGAAAGAACACAAATCAGGCGCAGTCCCTGACACAGCCTTAGTGCTGGAGCTCTTTTGAGAGTGTTACGGGTGCTGACCTGAAAGAACACAAATCAGGCGCAGTCCCTGACACAGCCTTAGTGCTGGAGCTCTTTTGAGAGTGTTATGGATGCTGACCTGAAAGAACACAATTCAGGCGCAGTCCCTGACACAGCCTTAGTGCTGGAGCTCTTTTGAGAGTGTTATGGGTGCAAACCTGAAAGAACACAAATCAGGCGCAGTCCCTGACACAGCCTTAGTGCTGGAGCTCTTTTGAGAGTGTTACGGGTGCTGACCTGAAAGAACACAAATCAGGCGCAGTCCCTGACACAGCCTTAGTGCTGGAGCTCTTTTGAGAGTGTTATGGATGCTGACCTGAAAGAACACAAATCAGGCGCAGTCCCTGACACAGCCTTAGTGCTGGAGCTCTTTTAAGAGTGTTATGGATGCTGACCTGAAAGAACACAAATCAGGCGCAGTCCCTGACACAGCCTTAGTGCTGGAGCTCTTTTGAGAGTGTTATGGGTGCGAACCTGAAAGATGTGTTGAAAGAACACAAATCAGGCGCAGTCCCTGACACAGCCTTAGTGCTGGAGCTCTTTTGAGAGTGTTACGGGTGCTGACCTGAAAGAACACAAATCAGGCGCAGTCCCTGACACAGCCTTAGTGCTGGAGCTCTTTTGAGAGTGTTACGGGTGCTGACCTGAAAGAACACAAATCAGGCGCAGTCCCTGACACAGCCTTAGTGCTGGAGCTCTTTTGAGAGTGTTACGGGTGCTGACCTGAAAGAACACAAATCAGGCGCAGTCCCTGACACAGCCTTAGTGCTGGAGCTCTTTTGAGAATGTTATGGGTGCTGACCTGAAAGAACACAAATCAGGCGCAGTCCCTGACACAGCCTTAGTGCTGGAGCTCTTTTGAGAGTGTTACGGGTGCTGACCTGAAAGAACACAAATCAGGCGCAGTCCCTGACACAGCCTTAGTGCTGGAGCTCTTTTGAGAGTGTTATGGGTGCTGACCTGAAAGAACACAAATCAGGCGCAGTCCCTGACACAGCCTTTGTGCTGGAGCTCTTTTGAGAGTGTTACGGGTGCTGACCTGAAAGAACACAAATCAGGCGCAGTCCCTGACACAGCCTTAGTGCTGGAGCTCTTTTGAGAGTGTTACGGGTGCTGACCTGAAAGAACACAAATCAGGCGCAGTCCCTGACACAGCCTTTGTGCTGGAGCTCTTTTGAGAGTGTTACGGGTGCTGACCTGAAAGAACACAAATCAGGCGCAGTCCCTGACACAGCGTTAGTGCTGGAGCTCTTTTTAGAGTGTTTTGGGTGCGAACCTGAAAGATGTGTTGAAAGAACACAAATCAGGTGCAGTCCCTGACACAGCCTTAGTGCTGGAGCTCTTTTGAGAGTGTTACGGGTGCTGACCTGAAAGAACACAAATCAGGCGCAGTCCCTGACACAGCCTTAGTGCTGGAGCTCTTTTGAGAGTGTTATGGGTGCTGACCTGAAAGAACACAAATCAGGCGCAGTCCCTGACACAGCCTTTGTGCTGGAGCTCTTTTGAGAGTGTTACGGGTGCTGACCTGAAAGATATGTTTAAAGAACACATATCAGGCATAGTCCTGACAGCCTTAGTGCTGGAGCTCTTTTGAGAGTGTTACGGGTGCTGACCTGAAAGAACACAAATCAGGCGCAGTCCCTGACACAGCCTTAGTGCTGGAGCTCTTTTGAGAGTGTTACGGGTGCTGACCTGAAAGAACACAAATCAGGCGCAGTCCCTGACAGAGCCTTAGTGCTGGAGGCTCTTTTGAGAGTGTTATGGGTGTGAACCTGACAGATGTGTTGAAAGAACACAAATCAGGTGCAGTCCCTGACACAGCCTTAGTGCTGGAGCTCTTTTAAGAGTGTTATGGATGCTGACCTGAAAGAACACAAATCAGGCGCAGTCCCTGACACAGCCTTTGTGCTGGAGCTCTTTTGAGAGTGTTACGGGTGCTGACCTGAAAGAACACAAATCAGGCGCAGTCCCTGACACAGCCTTAGTGCTGGAGCTCTTTTGAGAGTGTTACGGGTGCTGACCTGAAAGAACACAAATCAGGCGCAGTCCCTGACACAGCCTTAGTGCTGGAGCTCTTTTGAGAATGTTATGGGTGCTGACCTGAAAGAACACAAATCAGGCGCAGTCCCTGACACAGCCTTAGTGCTGGAGCTCTTTTGAGAGTGTTACGGGTGCTGACCTGAAAGAACACAAATCAGGCGCAGTCCCTGACACAGCCTTAGTGCTGGAGCTCTTTTGAGAGTGTTATGGGTGCTGACCTGAAAGAACACAAATCAGGCGCAGTCCCTGACACAGCCTTTGTGCTGGAGCTCTTTTGAGAGTGTTACGGGTGCTGACCTGAAAGAACACAAATCAGGCGCAGTCCCTGACACAGCCTTAGTGCTGGAGCTCTTTTGAGAGTGTTATGGGTGCGAACCTGAAAGATGTGTTGAAAGAACACAAATCAGGCGCAGTCCCTGACACAGCCTTAGTGCTGGAGCTCTTTTGAGAGTGTTACGGGTGCTGACCTGAAAGAACACAAATCAGGCGCAGTCCCTGACACAGCCTTAGTGCTGGAGCTCTTTTGAGAGTGTTATGGATGCTGACCTGAAAGAACACAAATCAGGCGCAGTCCCTGACACAGCCTTAGTGCTGGAGCTCTTTTGAGAGTGTTACGGGTGCTGACCTGAAAGAACACAAATCAGGCGCAGTCCCTGACAGAGCCTTAGTGCTGGAGGCTCTTTTGAGAGTGTTATGGGTGCGAACCTGAAAGATGTGTTGAAAGAACACAAATCAGGTGCAGTCCCTGACACAGCCTTAGTGCTGGAGCTCTTTTAAGAGTGTTATGGATGCTGACCTGAAAGAACACAAATCAGGCGCAGTCCCTGACACAGCCTTTGTGCTGGAGCTCTTTTGAGAGTGTTACGGGTGCTGACCTGAAAGATATGTTTAAAGAACACATATCAGGCATAGTCCTGACAGCCTTAGTGCTGGAGCTCTTTTGAGAGTGTTACGGGTGCTGACCTGAAAGAACACAAATCAGGCGCAGTCCCTGACACAGCCTTAGTGCTGGAGCTCTTTTGAGAGTGTTATGGGTGCAAACCTGAAAGAACACAAATCAGGCGCAGTCCCTGACACAGCCTTAGTGCTGGAGCTCTTTTGAGAGTGTTATGGGTGCGAACCTGAAAGATGTGTTGAAAGAACACAATTCAGGTGCAGTCCCTGACACAGCCTTAGTGCTGGAGCTCTTTTGAGAGTGTTATGGGTGCTGACCTGAAAGAACACAAATCAGGCGCAGTCCCTGACACAGCCTTAGTGCTGGAGCTCTTTTGAGAGTGTTACGGGTGCTGACCTGAAAGAACACAAATCAGGCGCAGTCCCTGACACAGCCTTAGTGCTGGAGCTCTTTTGAGAGTGTTACGGGTGCTGACCTGAAAGAACACAAATCAGGCGCAGTCCCTGACACAGCCTTAGTGCTGGAGCTCTTTTGAGAGTGTTACGGGTGCTGACCTGAAAGAACACAAATCAGGTGCAGTCCCTGACCCAGCCTTAGTGCTGGAGCTCTTTTGAGAATGTTATGGGTGCTGACCTGAAAGAACACAAATCAGGCGCAGTCCCTGACACAGCCTTAGTGCTGGAGCTCTTTTGAGAGTGTTACGGGTGCTGACCTGAAAGAACACAAATCAGGCGCAGTCCCTGACACAGCCTTAGTGCTGGAGCTCTTTTGAGAGTGTTATGGGTGCTGACCTGAAAGAACACAAATCAGGCGCAGTCCCTGACACAGCCTTTGTGCTGGAGCTCTTTTGAGAGTGTTACGGGTGCTGACCTGAAAGAACACAAATCAGGCGCAGTCCCTGACACAGCCTTAGTGCTGGAGCTCTTTTGAGAGTGTTACGGGTGCTGACCTGAAAGAACACAAATCAGGCGCAGTCCCTGACACAGCCTTTGTGCTGGAGCTCTTTTGAGAGTGTTACGGGTGCTGACCTGAAAGAACACAAATCAGGCGCAGTCCCTGACACAGCGTTAGTGCTGGAGCTCTTTTTAGAGTGTTTTCGGTGCGAACCTGAAAGATGTGTTGAAAGAACACAAATCAGGTGCAGTCCCTGACACAGCCTTAGTGCTGGAGCTCTTTTGAGAGTGTTACGGGTGCTGACCTGAAAGAACACAAATCAGGCGCAGTCCCTGACACAGCCTTAGTGCTGGAGCTCTTTTGAGAGTGTTATGGGTGCGAACCTGAAAGATGTGTTGAAAGAACACAAATCAGGCGCAGTCCCTGACACAGCCTTAGTGCTGGAGCTCTTTTGAGAGTGTTACGGGTGCTGACCTGAAAGAACACAAATCAGGCGCAGTCCCTGACACAGCCTTAGTGCTGGAGCTCTTTTGAGAGTGTTATGGATGCTGACCTGAAAGAACACAAATCAGGCGCAGTCCCTGACACAGCCTTAGTGCTGGAGCTCTTTTGAGAGTGTTACGGGTGCTGACCTGAAAGAACACAAATCAGGCGCAGTCCCTGACAGAGCCTTAGTGCTGGAGGCTCTTTTGAGAGTGTTATGGGTGCGAACCTGAAAGATGTGTTGAAAGAACACAAATCAGGTGCAGTCCCTGACACAGCCTTAGTGCTGGAGCTCTTTTAAGAGTGTTATGGATGCTGACCTGAAAGAACACAAATCAGGCGCAGTCCCTGACACAGCCTTTGTGCTGGAGCTCTTTTGAGAGTGTTACGGGTGCTGACCTGAAAGATATGTTTAAAGAACACATATCAGGCATAGTCCTGACAGCCTTAGTGCTGGAGCTCTTTTGAGAGTGTTACGGGTGCTGATCTGAAAGAACACAAATCAGGCGCAGTCCCTGACACAGCCTTAGTGCTGGAGCTCTTTTGAGAGTGTTATGGGTGCAAACCTGAAAGAACACAAATCAGGCGCAGTCCCTGACACAGCCTTAGTGCTGGAGCTCTTTTGAGAGTGTTATGGGTGCGAACCTGAAAGATGTGTTGAAAGAACACAATTCAGGTGCAGTCCCTGACACAGCCTTAGTGCTGGAGCTCTTTTGAGAGTGTTATGGGTGCTGACCTGAAAGAACACAAATCAGGCGCAGTCCCTGACACAGCCTTTGTGCTGGAGCTCTTTTGAGAGTGTTACGGGTGCTGACCTGAAAGAACACAAATCAGGCGCAGTCCCTGACACAGCCTTAGTGCTGGAGCTCTTTTGAGAGTGTTACGGGTGCTGATTTGAAAGAACACAAATCAGGCGCAGTCCCTGACACAGCCTTTGTGCTGGAGCTCTTTTGAGAGTGTTACGGGTGCTGACCTGAAAGAACACAAATCAGGTGCAGTCCCTGACACAGCCTTAGTGCTGGAGCTCTTTTAAGAGTGTTATGGATGCTGACCTGAAAGAACACAAATCAGGCGCAGTCCCTGACACAGCCTTTGTGCTGGAGCTCTTTTGAGAGTGTTACGGGTGCTGACCTGAAAGATATGTTTAAAGAACACATATCAGGCATAGTCCTGACAGCCTTAGTGCTGGAGCTCTTTTGAGAGTGTTACGGGTGCTGACCTGAAAGAACACAAATCAGGCGCAGTCCCTGACACAGCCTTAGTGCTGGAGCTCTTTTGAGAGTGTTATGGGTGCAAACCTGAAAGAACACAAATCAGGCGCAGTCCCTGACACAGCCTTAGTGCTGGAGCTCTTTTGAGAGTGTTATGGGTGCGAACCTGAAAGATGTGTTGAAAGAACACAATTCAGGTGCAGTCCCTGACACAGCCTTAGTGCTGGAGCTCTTTTGAGAGTGTTACGGGTGCTGACCTGAAAGAACACAAATCAGGCGCAGTCCCTGACACAGCCTTTGTGCTGGAGCTCTTTTGAGAGTGTTACGGGTGCTGACCTGAAAGAACACAAATCAGGCGCAGTCCCTGACACAGCCTTAGTGCTGGAGCTCTTTTGAGAGTGTTACGGGTGCTGACCTGAAAGAACACAAATCAGGCGCAGTCCCTGACACAGCCTTTGTGCTGGAGCTCTTTTGAGAGTGTTACGGGTGCTGACCTGAAAGAACACAAATCAGGCGCAGTCCCTGACACAGCCTTAGTGCTGGAGCTCTTTTTAGAGTGTTTTGGGTGCGAACCTGAAAGATGTGTTGAAAGAACACAAATCAGGTGCAGTCCCTGACACAGCCTTAGTGCTGGAGCTCTTTTGAGAGTGTTACGGGTGCTGACCTGAAAGAACACAAATCAGGCGCAGTCCCTGACACAGCCTTAGTGCTGGAGCTCTTTTGAGAGTGTTATGGGTGCGAACCTGAAAGATGTGTTGAAAGAACACAAATCAGGCGCAGTCCCTGACACAGCCTTAGTGCTGGAGCTCTTTTGAGAGTGTTACGGGTGCTGACCTGAAAGAACACAAATCAGGCGCAGTCCCTGACACAGCCTTAGTGCTGGAGCTCTTTTGAGAGTGTTATGGATGCTGACCTGAAAGAACACAAATCAGGCGCAGTCCCTGACACAGCCTTAGTGCTGGAGCTCTTTTGAGAGTGTTACGGGTGCTGACCTGAAAGAACACAAATCAGGCGCAGTCCCTGACACAGCCTTAGTGCTGGAGCTGTTTTGAGAGTGTTATGGGTGCGAACCTGAAAGATGTGTTGAAAGAACACAAATCAGGTGCAGTCCCTGACACAGCCTTAGTGCTGGAGCTCTTTTAAGAGTGTTATGGATGCTGACCTGAAAGAACACAAATCAGGCGCAGTCCCTGACACAGCCTTTGTGCTGGAGCTCTTTTGAGAGTGTTACGGGTGCTGACCTGAAAGATATGTTTAAAGAACACATATCAGGCATAGTCCTGACAGCCTTAGTGCTGGAGCTCTTTTGAGAGTGTTACGGGTGCTGACCTGAAAGAACACAAATCAGGCGCAGTCCCTGACACAGCCTTAGTGCTGGAGCTCTTTTGAGAGTGTTATGGGTGCAAACCTGAAAGAACACAAATCAGGCGCAGTCCCTGACACAGCCTTAGTGCTGGAGCTCTTTTGAGAGTGTTATGGGTGCGAACCTGAAAGATGTGTTGAAAGAACACAAATCAGGCGCAGTCCCTGACACAGCCTTAGTGCTGGAGCTCTTTTGAGAGTGTTACGGGTGCTGACCTGAAAGAACACAAATCAGGCGCAGTCCCTGACACAGCCTTAGTGCTGGAGCTCTTTTGAGAGTGTTATGGATGCTGACCTGAAAGAACACAAATCAGGCGCAGTCCCTGACACAGCCTTAGTGCTGGAGCTCTTTTGAGAGTGTTACGGGTGCTGACCTGAAAGAACACAAATCAGGCGCAGTCCCTGACAGAGCCTTAGTGCTGGAGGCTCTTTTGAGAGTGTTATGGGTGCGAACCTGAAAGATGTGTTGAAAGAACACAAATCAGGTGCAGTCCCTGACACAGCCTTAGTGCTGGAGCTCTTTTAAGAGTGTTATGGATGCTGACCTGAAAGAACACAAATCAGGCGCAGTCCCTGACACAGCCTTTGTGCTGGAGCTCTTTTGAGAGTGTTACGGGTGCTGACCTGAAAGATATGTTTAAAGAACACATATCAGGCATAGTCCTGACAGCCTTAGTGCTGGAGCTCTTTTGAGAGTGTTACGGGTGCTGACCTGAAAGAACACAAATCAGGCGCAGTCCCTGACACAGCCTTAGTGCTGGAGCTCTTTTGAGAGTGTTATGGGTGCAAACCTGAAAGAACACAAATCAGGCGCAGTCCCTGACACAGCCTTAGTGCTGGAGCTCTTTTGAGAGTGTTATGGGTGCGAACCTGAAAGATGTGTTGAAAGAACACAATTCAGGTGCAGTCCCTGACACAGCCTTAGTGCTGGAGCTCTTTTGAGAGTGTTATGGGTGCTGACCTGAAAGAACACAAATCAGGCGCAGTCCCTGACACAGCCTTAGTGCTGGAGCTCTTTTGAGAGTGTTACGGGTGCTGACCTGAAAGAACACAAATCAGGCGCAGTCCCTGACACAGCCTTAGTGCTGGAGCTCTTTTGAGAGTGTTACGGGTGCTGACCTGAAAGAACACAAATCAGGCGCAGTCCCTGACACAGCCTTAGTGCTGGAGCTCTTTTGAGAGTGTTACGGGTGCTGACCTGAAAGAACACAAATCAGGCGCAGTCCCTGACACAGCCTTAGTGCTGGAGCTCTTTTGAGAATGTTATGGGTGCTGACCTGAAAGAACACAAATCAGGCGCAGTCCCTGACACAGCCTTAGTGCTGGAGCTCTTTTGAGAGTGTTACGGGTGCTGACCTGAAAGAACACAAATCAGGCGCAGTCCCTGACACAGCCTTAGTGCTGGAGCTCTTTTGAGAGTGTTATGGGTGCTGACCTGAAAGAACACAAATCAGGCGCAGTCCCTGACACAGCCTTTGTGCTGGAGCTCTTTTGAGAGTGTTACGGGTGCTGACCTGAAAGAACACAAATCAGGCGCAGTCCCTGACACAGCCTTAGTGCTGGAGCTCTTTTGAGAGTGTTACGGGTGCTGACCTGAAAGAACACAAATCAGGCGCAGTCCCTGACACAGCCTTTGTGCTGGAGCTCTTTTGAGAGTGTTACGGGTGCTGACCTGAAAGAACACAAATCAGGCGCAGTCCCTGACACAGCGTTAGTGCTGGAGCTCTTTTTAGAGTGTTTTCGGTGCGAACCTGAAAGATGTGTTGAAAGAACACAAATCAGGTGCAGTCCCTGACACAGCCTTAGTGCTGGAGCTCTTTTGAGAGTGTTACGGGTGCTGACCTGAAAGAACACAAATCAGGCGCAGTCCCTGACACAGCCTTAGTGCTGGAGCTCTTTTGAGAGTGTTATGGGTGCGAACCTGAAAGATGTGTTGAAAGAACACAAATCAGGCGCAGTCCCTGACACAGCCTTAGTGCTGGAGCTCTTTTGAGAGTGTTACGGGTGCTGACCTGAAAGAACACAAATCAGGCGCAGTCCCTGACACAGCCTTAGTGCTGGAGCTCTTTTGAGAGTGTTATGGATGCTGACCTGAAAGAACACAAATCAGGCGCAGTCCCTGACACAGCCTTAGTGCTGGAGCTCTTTTGAGAGTGTTACGGGTGCTGACCTGAAAGAACACAAATCAGGCGCAGTCCCTGACAGAGCCTTAGTGCTGGAGGCTCTTTTGAGAGTGTTATGGGTGCGAACCTGAAAGATGTGTTGAAAGAACACAAATCAGGTGCAGTCCCTGACACAGCCTTAGTGCTGGAGCTCTTTTAAGAGTGTTATGGATGCTGACCTGAAAGAACACAAATCAGGCGCAGTCCCTGACACAGCCTTTGTGCTGGAGCTCTTTTGAGAGTGTTACGGGTGCTGACCTGAAAGATATGTTTAAAGAACACATATCAGGCATAGTCCTGACAGCCTTAGTGCTGGAGCTCTTTTGAGAGTGTTACGGGTGCTGACCTGAAAGAACACAAATCAGGCGCAGTCCCTGACACAGCCTTAGTGCTGGAGCTCTTTTGAGAGTGTTATGGGTGCAAACCTGAAAGAACACAAATCAGGCGCAGTCCCTGACACAGCCTTAGTGCTGGAGCTCTTTTGAGAGTGTTATGGGTGCGAACCTGAAAGATGTGTTGAAAGAACACAATTCAGGTGCAGTCCCTGACACAGCCTTAGTGCTGGAGCTCTTTTGAGAGTGTTATGGGTGCTGACCTGAAAGAACACAAATCAGGCGCAGTCCCTGACACAGCCTTTGTGCTGGAGCTCTTTTGAGAGTGTTACGGGTGCTGACCTGAAAGAACACAAATCAGGCGCAGTCCCTGACACAGTCTTAGTGCTGGAGCTCTTTTGAGAGTGTTACGGGTGCTGACCTGAAAGAACACAAATCAGGCGCAGTCCCTGACACAGCCTTTGTGCTGGAGCTCTTTTGAGAGTGTTACGGGTGCTGACCTGAAAGAACACAAATCAGGTGCAGTCCCTGACACAGCCTTAGTGCTGGAGCTCTTTTAAGAGTGTTATGGATGCTGACCTGAAAGAACACAAATCAGGCGCAGTCCCTGACACAGCCTTTGTGCTGGAGCTCTTTTGAGAGTGTTACGGGTGCTGACCTGAAAGATATGTTTAAAGAACACATATCAGGCATAGTCCTGGCAGCCTTAGTGCTGGAGCTCTTTTGAGAGTGTTACGGGTGCTGACCTGAAAGAACACAAATCAGGCGCAGTCCCTGACACAGCCTTAGTGCTGGAGCTCTTTTGAGAGTGTTATGGGTGCAAACCTGAAAGAACACAAATCAGGCGCAGTCCCTGACACAGCCTTAGTGCTGGAGCTCTTTTGAGAGTGTTATGGGTGCGAACCTGAAAGATGTGTTGAAAGAACACAATTCAGGTGCAGTCCCTGACACAGCCTTAGTGCTGGAGCTCTTTTGAGAGTGTTACGGGTGCTGACCTGAAAGAACACAAATCAGGCGCAGTCCCTGACACAGCCTTTGTGCTGGAGCTCTTTTGAGAGTGTTACGGGTGCTGACCTGAAAGAACACAAATCAGGCGCAGTCCCTGACACAGCCTTAGTGCTGGAGCTCTTTTGAGAGTGTTACGGGTGCTGACCTGAAAGAACACAAATCAGGCGCAGTCCCTGACACAGCCTTTGTGCTGGAGCTCTTTTGAGAGTGTTACGGGTGCTGACCTGAAAGAACACAAATCAGGCGCAGTCCCTGACACAGCCTTAGTGCTGGAGCTCTTTTTAGAGTGTTTTGGGTGCGAACCTGAAAGATGTGTTGAAAGAACACAAATCAGGTGCAGTCCCTGACACAGCCTTAGTGCTGGAGCTCTTTTGAGAGTGTTACGGGTGCTGACCTGAAAGAACACAAATCAGGCGCAGTCCCTGACACAGCCTTAGTGCTGGAGCTCTTTTGAGAGTGTTATGGGTGCGAACCTGAAAGATGTGTTGAAAGAACACAAATCAGGTGCAGTCCCTGACACAGCCTTAGTGCTGGAGCTCTTTTGAGAGTGTTACGGGTGCTGACCTGAAAGAACACAAATCAGGCGCAGTCCCTGACACAGCCTTAGTGCTGGAGCTCTTTTGAGAGTGTTATGGGTGCGAACCTGAAAGATGTGTTGAAAGAACACAAATCAGGCGCAGTCCCTGACACAGCCTTAGTGCTGGAGCTCTTTTGAGAGTGTTACGGGTGCTGACCTGAAAGAACACAAATCAGGCGCAGTCCCTGACACAGCCTTAGTGCTGGAGCTCTTTTGAGAGTGTTATGGATGCTGACCTGAAAGAACACAAATCAGGCGCAGTCCCTGACACAGCCTTAGTGCTGGAGCTCTTTTGAGAGTGTTACGGGTGCTGACCTGAAAGAACACAAATCAGGCGCAGTCCCTGACAGAGCCTTAGTGCTGGAGGCTCTTTTGAGAGTGTTATGGGTGCGAACCTGAAAGATGTGTTGAAAGAACACAAATCAGGTGCAGTCCCTGACACAGCCTTAGTGCTGGAGCTCTTTTAAGAGTGTTATGGATGCTGACCTGAAAGAACACAAATCAGGCGCAGTCCCTGACACAGCCTTTGTGCTGGAGCTCTTTTGAGAGTGTTACGGGTGCTGACCTGAAAGATATGTTTAAAGAACACATATCAGGCATAGTCCTGACAGCCTTAGTGCTGGAGCTCTTTTGAGAGTGTTACGGGTGCTGACCTGAAAGAACACAAATCAGGCGCAGTCCCTGACACAGCCTTAGTGCTGGAGCTCTTTTGAGAGTGTTATGGGTGCAAACCTGAAAGAACACAAATCAGGCGCAGTCCCTGACACAGCCTTAGTGCTGGAGCTCTTTTGAGAGTGTTATGGGTGCGAACCTGAAAGATGTGTTGAAAGAACACAATTCAGGTGCAGTCCCTGACACAGCCTTAGTGCTGGAGCTCTTTTGAGAGTGTTATGGGTGCTGACCTGAAAGAACACAAATCAGGCGCAGTCCCTGACACAGCCTTAGTGCTGGAGCTCTTTTGAGAGTGTTACGGGTGCTGACCTGAAAGAACACAAATCAGGCGCAGTCCCTGACACAGCCTTAGTGCTGGAGCTCTTTTGAGAGTGTTACGGGTGCTGACCTGAAAGAACACAAATCAGGCGCAGTCCCTGACACAGCCTTAGTGCTGGAGCTCTTTTGAGAGTGTTACGGGTGCTGACCTGAAAGAACACAAATCAGGCGCAGTCCCTGACACAGCCTTAGTGCTGGAGCTCTTTTGAGAATGTTATGGGTGCTGACCTGAAAGAACACAAATCAGGCGCAGTCCCTGACACAGCCTTAGTGCTGGAGCTCTTTTGAGAGTGTTACGGGTGCTGACCTGAAAGAACACAAATCAGGCGCAGTCCCTGACACAGCCTTAGTGCTGGAGCTCTTTTGAGAGTGTTATGGGTGCTGACCTGAAAGAACACAAATCAGGCGCAGTCCCTGACACAGCCTTTGTGCTGGAGCTCTTTTGAGAGTGTTACGGGTGCTGACCTGAAAGAACACAAATCAGGCGCAGTCCCTGACACAGCCTTAGTGCTGGAGCTCTTTTGAGAGTGTTACGGGTGCTGACCTGAAAGAACACAAATCAGGCGCAGTCCCTGACACAGCCTTTGTGCTGGAGCTCTTTTGAGAGTGTTACGGGTGCTGACCTGAAAGAACACAAATCAGGCGCAGTCCCTGACACAGCGTTAGTGCTGGAGCTCTTTTTAGAGTGTTTTCGGTGCGAACCTGAAAGATGTGTTGAAAGAACACAAATCAGGTGCAGTCCCTGACACAGCCTTAGTGCTGGAGCTCTTTTGAGAGTGTTACGGGTGCTGACCTGAAAGAACACAAATCAGGCGCAGTCCCTGACACAGCCTTAGTGCTGGAGCTCTTTTGAGAGTGTTATGGGTGCGAACCTGAAAGATGTGTTGAAAGAACACAAATCAGGCGCAGTCCCTGACACAGCCTTAGTGCTGGAGCTCTTTTGAGAGTGTTACGGGTGCTGACCTGAAAGAACACAAATCAGGCGCAGTCCCTGACACAGCCTTAGTGCTGGAGCTCTTTTGAGAGTGTTATGGATGCTGACCTGAAAGAACACAAATCAGGCGCAGTCCCTGACACAGCCTTAGTGCTGGAGCTCTTTTGAGAGTGTTACGGGTGCTGACCTGAAAGAACACAAATCAGGCGCAGTCCCTGACAGAGACTTAGTGGTGGAGGCTCTTTTGAGAGTGTTATGGGTGCGAACCTGAAAGATGTGTTGAAAGAACACAAATCAGGTGCAGTCCCTGACACAGCCTTAGTGCTGGAGCTCTTTTAAGAGTGTTATGGATGCTGACCTGAAAGAACACAAATCAGGCGCAGTCCCTGACACAGCCTTTGTGCTGGAGCTCTTTTGAGAGTGTTACGGGTGCTGACCTGAAAGATATGTTTAAAGAACACATATCAGGCATAGTCCTGACAGCCTTAGTGCTGGAGCTCTTTTGAGAGTGTTACGGGTGCTGACCTGAAAGAACACAAATCAGGCGCAGTCCCTGACACAGCCTTAGTGCTGGAGCTCTTTTGAGAGTGTTATGGGTGCAAACCTGAAAGAACACAAATCAGGCGCAGTCCCTGACACAGCCTTAGTGCTGGAGCTCTTTTGAGAGTGTTATGGGTGCGAACCTGAAAGATGTGTTGAAAGAACACAATTCAGGTGCAGTCCCTGACACAGCCTTAGTGCTGGAGCTCTTTTGAGAGTGTTATGGGTGCTGACCTGAAAGAACACAAATCAGGCGCAGTCCCTGACACAGCCTTTGTGCTGGAGCTCTTTTGAGAGTGTTACGGGTGCTGACCTGAAAGAACACAAATCAGGCGCAGTCCCTGACACAGTCTTAGTGCTGGAGCTCTTTTGAGAGTGTTACGGGTGCTGACCTGAAAGAACACAAATCAGGCGCAGTCCCTGACACAGCCTTTGTGCTGGAGCTCTTTTGAGAGTGTTACGGGTGCTGACCTGAAAGAACACAAATCAGGTGCAGTCCCTGACACAGCCTTAGTGCTGGAGCTCTTTTAAGAGTGTTATGGATGCTGACCTGAAAGAACACAAATCAGGCGCAGTCCCTGACACAGCCTTTGTGCTGGAGCTCTTTTGAGAGTGTTACGGGTGCTGACCTGAAAGATATGTTTAAAGAACACATATCAGGCATAGTCCTGACAGCCTTAGTGCTGGAGCTCTTTTGAGAGTGTTACGGGTGCTGACCTGAAAGAACACAAATCAGGCGCAGTCCCTGACACAGCCTTAGTGCTGGAGCTCTTTTGAGAGTGTTATGGGTGCAAACCTGAAAGAACACAAATCAGGCGCAGTCCCTGACACAGCCTTAGTGCTGGAGCTCTTTTGAGAGTGTTATGGGTGCGAACCTGAAAGATGTGTTGAAAGAACACAATTCAGGTGCAGTCCCTGACACAGCCTTAGTGCTGGAGCTCTTTTGAGAGTGTTACGGGTGCTGACCTGAAAGAACACAAATCAGGCGCAGTCCCTGACACAGCCTTAGTGCTGGAGCTCTTTTGAGAGTGTTACGGGTGCTGACCTGAAAGAACACAAATCAGGCGCAGTCCCTGACACAGCCTTAGTGCTGGAGCTCTTTTGAGAGTGTTACGGGTGCTGACCTGAAAGAACACAAATCAGGCGCAGTCCCTGACACAGCCTTTGTGCTGGAGCTCTTTTGAGAGTGTTACGGGTGCTGACCTGAAAGAACACAAATCAGGCGCAGTCCCTGACACAGCCTTAGTGCTGGAGCTCTTTTTAGAGTGTTTTGGGTGCGAACCTGAAAGATGTGTTGAAAGAACACAAATCAGGTGCAGTCCCTGACACAGCCTTAGTGCTGGAGCTCTTTTGAGAGTGTTACGGGTGCTGACCTGAAAGAACACAAATCAGGCGCAGTCCCTGACACAGCCTTAGTGCTGGAGCTCTTTTGAGAGTGTTATGGGTGCGAACCTGAAAGATGTGTTGAAAGAACACAAATCAGGCGCAGTCCCTGACACAGCCTTAGTGCTGGAGCTCTTTTGAGAGTGTTACGGGTGCTGACCTGAAAGAACACAAATCAGGCGCAGTCCCTGACACAGCCTTAGTGCTGGAGCTCTTTTGAGAGTGTTATGGATGCTGACCTGAAAGAACACAAATCAGGCGCAGTCCCTGACACAGCCTTAGTGCTGGAGCTCTTTTGAGAGTGTTACGGGTGCTGACCTGAAAGAACACAAATCAGGCGCAGTCCCTGACACAGCCTTAGTGCTGGAGCTGTTTTGAGAGTGTTATGGGTGCGAACCTGAAAGATGTGTTGAAAGAACACAAATCAGGTGCAGTCCCTGACACAGCCTTAGTGCTGGAGCTCTTTTAAGAGTGTTATGGATGCTGACCTGAAAGAACACAAATCAGGCGCAGTCCCTGACACAGCCTTTGTGCTGGAGCTCTTTTGAGAGTGTTACGGGTGCTGACCTGAAAGATATGTTTAAAGAACACATATCAGGCATAGTCCTGACAGCCTTAGTGCTGGAGCTCTTTTGAGAGTGTTACGGGTGCTGACCTGAAAGAACACAAATCAGGCGCAGTCCCTGACACAGCCTTAGTGCTGGAGCTCTTTTGAGAGTGTTATGGGTGCAAACCTGAAAGAACACAAATCAGGCGCAGTCCCTGACACAGCCTTAGTGCTGGAGCTCTTTTGAGAGTGTTATGGGTGCGAACCTGAAAGATGTGTTGAAAGAACACAATTCAGGTGCAGTCCCTGACACAGCCTTAGTGCTGGAGCTCTTTTGTGAGTGTTACGGGTGCTGACCTGAAAGGACACAAATCAGGCGCAGTCCCTGACACAGCCATAGTGCTGGAGCTCTTTTAAGAGTGTTATGGATGCTGACCTGAAAGAACACAAATCAGGCGCAGTCCCTGACACAGCCTTTGTGCTGGAGCTCTTTTGAGAGTGTTACGGGTGCTGACCTGAAAGATATGTTTAAAGAACACATATCAGGCATAGTCCTGACAGCCTTAGTGCTGGAGCTCTTTTGAGAGTGTTACGGGTGCTGACCTGAAAGAACACAAATCAGGCGCAGTCCCTGACACAGCCTTAGTGCTGGAGCTCTTTTGAGAGTGTTATGGGTGCAAACCTGAAAGAACACAAATCAGGCGCAGTCCCTGACACAGCCTTAGTGCTGGAGCTCTTTTGAGAGTGTTATGGGTGCGAACCTGAAAGATGTGTTGAAAGAACACAATTCAGGTGCAGTCCCTGACACAGCCTTAGTGCTGGAGCTCTTTTGTGAGTGTTACGGGTGCTGACCTGAAAGAACACAAATCAGGCGCAGTCCCTGACACAGCCATAGTGCTGGAGCTCTTTTAAGAGTGTTATGGATGCTGACCTGAAAGAACACAAATCAGGCGCAGTCCCTGACACAGCCTTAGTGCTGGAGCTCTTTTGAGAGTGTTACGGGTGCTGACCTGAAAGAACACAAATCAGGCGCAGTCCCTGACACAGCCTTAGTGCTGGAGCTCTTTTGAGAGTGTTATGGATGCTGACCTGAAAGAACACAAATCAGGCGCAGTCCCTGACACAGCCTTAGTGCTGGAGCTCTTTTGAGAGTGTTACGGGTGCTGACCTGAAAGAACACAAATCAGGCGCAGTCCCTGACACAGCCTTAGTGCTGGAGCTGTTTTGAGAGTGTTATGGGTGCGAACCTGAAAGATGTGTTGAAAGAACACAAATCAGGTGCAGTCCCTGACACAGCCTTAGTGCTGGAGCTCTTTTAAGAGTGTTATGGATGCTGACCTGAAAGAACACAAATCAGGCGCAGTCCCTGACACAGCCTTTGTGCTGGAGCTCTTTTGAGAGTGTTACGGGTGCTGACCTGAAAGATATGTTTAAAGAACACATATCAGGCATAGTCCTGACAGCCTTAGTGCTGGAGCTCTTTTGAGAGTGTTACGGGTGCTGACCTGAAAGAACACAAATCAGGCGCAGTCCCTGACACAGCCTTAGTGCTGGAGCTCTTTTGAGAGTGTTATGGGTGCAAACCTGAAAGAACACAAATCAGGCGCAGTCCCTGACACAGCCTTAGTGCTGGAGCTCTTTTGAGAGTGTTATGGGTGCGAACCTGAAAGATGTGTTGAAAGAACACAATTCAGGTGCAGTCCCTGACACAGCCTTAGTGCTGACTGCTGGAGCTCTTTTGTGAGTGTTACGGGTGCTGACCTGAAAGGACACAAATCAGGCGCAGTCCCTGACACAGCCATAGTGCTGGAGCTCTTTTAAGAGTGTTATGGATGCTGACCTGAAAGAACACAAATCAGGCGCAGTCCCTGACACAGCCTTTGTGCTGGAGCTCTTTTGAGAGCGTTACGGGTGCTGACCTGAAAGATATGTTTAAAGAACACATATCAGGCATAGTCCTGACAGCCTTAGTGCTGGAGCTCTTTTGAGAGTGTTACGGGTGCTGACCTGAAAGAACACAAATCAGGCGCAGTCCCTGACACAGCCTTAGTGCTGGAGCTCTTTTGAGAGTGTTATGGGTGCAAACCTGAAAGAACACAAATCAGGCGCAGTCCCTGACACAGCCTTAGTGCTGGAGCTCTTTTGAGAGTGTTATGGGTGCGAACCTGAAAGATGTGTTGAAAGAACACAATTCAGGTGCAGTCCCTGACACAGCCTTAGTGCTGGAGCTCTTTTGTGAGTGTTACGGGTGCTGACCTGAAAGAACACAAATCAGGCGCAGTCCCTGACACAGCCATAGTGCTGGAGCTCTTTTAAGAGTGTTATGGATGCTGACCTGAAAGAACACAAATCAGGCGCAGTCCCTGACACAGCCTTTGTGCTGGAGCTCTTTTGAGAGTGTTACGGGTGCTGACCTGAAAGATATGTTTAAAGAACACATATCAGGCATAGTCCTGACAGCCTTAGTGCTGGAGCTCTTTTGAGAGTGTTACGGGTGCTGACCTGAAAGAACACAAATCAGGCGCAGTCCCTGACACAGCCTTTGTGCTGGAGCTCTTTTGAGAGTGTTACGGGTGCTGACCTGAAAGATATGTTTAAAGAACACATATCAGGCATAGTCCTGACAGCCTTAGTGCTGAAGCTCTTTTGAGAGTGTTACGGGTGCTGACCTGAAAGAACACAAATCAGGCGCAGTCCCTGACACAGCCTTAGTGCTGGAGCTCTTTTGAGAGTGTTATGGGTGCAAACCTGAAAGAACACAAATCAGGCGCAGTCCCTGACACAGCCTTAGTGCTGGAGCTCTTTTGAGAGTGTTATGGGTGCGAACCTGAAAGATGTGTTGAAAGAACACAATTCAGGTGCAGTCCCTGACACAGCCTTAGTGCTGGAGCTCTTTTGTGAGTGTTACGGGTGCTGACCTGAAAGGACACAAATCAGGCGCAGTCCCTGACACAGCCATAGTGCTGGAGCTCTTTTAAGAGTGTTATGGATGCTGACCTGAAAGAACACAAATCAGGCGCAGTCCCTGACACAGCCTTTGTGCTGGAGCTCTTTTGAGAGTGTTACGGGTGCTGACCTGAAAGATATGTTTAAAGAACACATATCAGGCATAGTCCTGACAGCCTTAGTGCTGGAGCTCTTTTGAGAGTGTTACGGGTGCTGACCTGAAAGAACACAAATCAGGCGCAGTCCCTGACACAGCCTTAGTGCTGGAGCTCTTTTGAGAGTGTTATGGGTGCAAACCTGAAAGAACACAAATCAGGCGCAGTCCCTGACACAGCCTTAGTGCTGGAGCTCTTTTGAGAGTGTTATGGGTGCGAACCTGAAAGATGTGTTGAAAGAACACAATTCAGGTGCAGTCCCTGACACAGCCTTAGTGCTGGAGCTCTTTTGTGAGTGTTACGGGTGCTGACCTGAAAGAACACAAATCAGGCGCAGTCCCTGACACAGCCATAGTGCTGGAGCTCTTTTAAGAGTGTTATGGATGCTGACCTGAAAGAACACAAATCAGGCGCAGTCCCTGACACAGCCTTTGTGCTGGAGCTCTTTTGAGAGTGTTACGGGTGCTGACCTGAAAGATATGTTTAAAGAACACATATCAGGCATAGTCCTGACAGCCTTAGTGCTGGAGCTCTTTTGAGAGTGTTACGGGTGCTGACCTGAAAGAACACAAATCAGGCGCAGTCCCTGACACAGCCTTAGTGCTGGAGCTCTTTTGAGAGTGTTATGGGTGCAAACCTGAAAGAACACAAATCAGGCGCAGTCCCTGACACAGCCTTAGTGCTGGAGCTCTTTTGAGAGTGTTATGGGTGCGAACCTGAAAGATGTGTTGAAAGAACACAAATCAGGTGCAGTCCCTGACACAGCCTTAGTGCTGGAGCTCTTTTAAGAGTGTTATGGATGCTGAACTGAAAGAACACAAATCAGGCGCAGTCCCTGACACAGCCTTAGTGCTGGAGCTCTTTTAAGAGTGTTATGGATGCTGACCTGAAAGAACACAAATCAGGCGCAGTCCCTAACACAGCCTTAGTGCTGGAGCTCTTTTGAGAGTGTTACGGGTGCTGACCTGAAAGAACACAAATCAGGCGCAGTCCCTGACACAGCCTTAGTGCTGGAGCTCTTTTGAGAGTGTTATGGGTGCGAACCTGAAAGATGTGTTGAAAGAACACAAATCAGGTGCAGTCCCTGACACAGCCTTAGTGCTGGAGCTCTTTTAAGAGTGTTATGGATGCTGACCTGAAAGAACACAAATCAGGCGCAGTCCCTGACACAGCCTTTGTGCTGGAGCTCTTTTGAGAGTGTTACGGGTGCTGACCTGAAAGATATGTTTAAAGAACACATAGCAGGCATAGTCCTGACAGCCTTAGTGCTGGAGCTCTTTTGAGAGTGTTATGGGTGCAAACCTGAAAGAACACAAATCAGGCGCAGTCCCTGACACAGCCTTAGTGCTGGAGCTCTTTTGAGAGTGTTATGGGTGCAAACCTGAAAGAACACAAATCAGGCGCAGTCCCTGACACAGCCTTAGTGCTGGAGCTCTTTTGAGAGTGTTATGGGTGCGAACCTGAAAGATGTGTTGAAAGAACACAATTCAGGTGCAGTCCCTGACACAGCCTTAGTGCTGGAGCTCTTTTGTGAGTGTTACGGGTGCTGACCTGAAAGGACACAAATCAGGCGCAGTCCCTGACACAGCCATAGTGCTGGAGCTCTTTTAAGAGTGTTATGGATGCTGACCTGAAAGAACACAAATCAGGCGCAGTCCCTGACACAGCCTTTGTGCTGGAGCTCTTTTGAGAGTGTTACGGGTGCTGACCTGAAAGATATGTTTAAAGAACACATATCAGGCATAGTCCTGACAGCCTTAGTGCTGGAGCTCTTTTGAGAGTGTTACGGGTGCTGACCTGAAAGAACACAAATCAGGCGCAGTCCCTGACACAGCCTTAGTGCTGGAGCTCTTTTGAGAGTGTTATGGGTGCAAACCTGAAAGAACACAAATCAGGCGCAGTCCCTGACACAGCCTTAGTGCTGGAGCTCTTTTGAGAGTGTTATGGGTGCGAACCTGAAAGATGTGTTGAAAGAACACAATTCAGGTGCAGTCCCTGACACAGCCTTAGTGCTGGAGCTCTTTTGTGAGTGTTACGGGTGCTGACCTGAAAGAACACAAATCAGGCGCAGTCCCTGACACAGCCATAGTGCTGGAGCTCTTTTAAGAGTGTTATGGATGCTGACCTGAAAGAACACAAATCAGGCGCAGTCCCTGACACAGCCTTTGTGCTGGAGCTCTTTTGAGAGTGTTACGGGTGCTGACCTGAAAGATGTGTTTAAAGAACACATATCAGGCATAGTCCTGACAGCCTTAGTGCTGGAGCTCTTTTGAGAGTGTTACGGGTGCTGACCTGAAAGAACACAAATCAGGCGCAGTCCCTGACACAGCCTTAGTGCTGGAGCTCTTTTGAGAGTGTTATGGGTGCAAACCTGAAAGAACACAAATCAGGCGCAGTCCCTGACACAGCCTTAGTGCTGGAGCTCTTTTGAGAGTGTTATGGGTGCGAACCTGAAAGATGTGTTGAAAGAACACAAATCAGGTGCAATCCCTGACACAGCCTTAGTGCTGGAGCTCTTTTAAGAGTGTTATGGATGCTGAACTGAAAGAACACAAATCAGGCGCAGTCCCTGACACAGCCTTAGTGCTGGAGCTCTTTTAAGAGTGTTATGGATGCTGACCTGAAAGAACACAAATCAGGCGCAGTCCCTGACACAGCCTTAGTGCTGGAGCTCTTTTGAGAGTGTTATGGGTGCGAACCTGAAAGATGTGTTGAAAGAACACAATTCAGGTGCAGTCCCTGACACAGCCTTAGTGCTGGAGCTCTTTTGTGAGTGTTACGGGTGCTGACCTGAAAGGACACAAATCAGGCGCAGTCCCTGACACAGCCATAGTGCTGGAGCTCTTTTAAGAGTGTTATGGATGCTGACCTGAAAGAACACAAATCAGGCGCAGTCCCTGACACAGCCTTTGTGCTGGAGCTCTTTTGAGAGTGTTACGGGTGCTGACCTGAAAGATATGTTTAAAGAACACATATCAGGCATAGTCCTGACAGCCTTAGTGCTGGAGCTCTTTTGAGAGTGTTACGGGTGCTGACCTGAAAGAACACAAATCAGGCGCAGTCCCTGACACAGCCTTAGTGCTGGAGCTCTTTTGAGAGTGTTATGGGTGCAAACCTGAAAGAACACAAATCAGGCGCAGTCCCTGACACAGCCTTAGTGCTGGAGCTCTTTTGAGAGTGTTATGGGTGCGAACCTGAAAGATGTGTTGAAAGAACACAATTCAGGTGCAGTCCCTGACACAGCCTTAGTGCTGGAGCTCTTTTGTGAGTGTTACGGGTGCTGACCTGAAAGAACACAAATCAGGCGCAGTCCCTGACACAGCCATAGTGCTGGAGCTCTTTTAAGAGTGTTATGGATGCTGACCTGAAAGAACACAAATCAGGCGCAGTCCCTGACACAGCCTTTGTGCTGGAGCTCTTTTGAGAGTGTTACGGGTGCTGACCTGAAAGATATGTTTAAAGAACACATATCAGGCATAGTCCTGACAGCCTTAGTGCTGGAGCTCTTTTGAGAGTGTTACGGGTGCTGACCTGAAAGAACACAAATCAGGCGCAGTCCCTGACACAGCCTTAGTGCTGGAGCTCTTTTGAGAGTGTTATGGGTGCAAACCTGAAAGAACACAAATCAGGCGCAGTCCCTGACACAGCCTTAGTGCTGGAGCTCTTTTGAGAGTGTTATGGGTGCGAACCTGAAAGATGTGTTGAAAGAACACAAATCAGGTGCAGTCCCTGACACAGCCTTAGTGCTGGAGCTCTTTTAAGAGTGTTATGGATGCTGAACTGAAAGAACACAAATCAGGCGCAGTCCCTGACACAGCCTTAGTGCTGGAGCTCTTTTAAGAGTGTTATGGATGCTGACCTGAAAGAACACAAATCAGGCGCAGTCCCTAACACAGCCTTAGTGCTGGAGCTCTTTTGAGAGTGTTACGGGTGCTGACCTGAAAGAACACAAATCAGGCGCAGTCCCTGACACAGCCTTAGTGCTGGAGCTCTTTTGAGAGTGTTATGGGTGCGAACCTGAAAGATGTGTTGAAAGAACACAAATCAGGTGCAGTCCCTGACACAGCCTTAGTGCTGGAGCTCTTTTAAGAGTGTTATGGATGCTGACCTGAAAGAACACAAATCAGGCGCAGTCCCTGACACAGCCTTTGTGCTGGAGCTCTTTTGAGAGTGTTACGGGTGCTGACCTGAAAGATATGTTTAAAGAACACATATCAGGCATAGTCCTGACAGCCTTAGTGCTGGAGCTCTTTTGAGAGTGTTACGGGTGCTGACCTGAAAGAACACAAATCAGGCGCAGTCCCTGACACAGCCTTAGTGCTGGAGCTCTTTTGAGAGTGTTATGGGTGCAAACCTGAAAGAACACAAATCAGGCGCAGTCCCTGACACAGCCTTAGTGCTGGAGCTCTTTTGAGAGTGTTATGGGTGCGAACCTGAAAGATGTGTTGAAAGAACACAATTCAGGTGCAGTCCCTGACACAGCCTTAGTGCTGGAGCTCTTTTGTGAGTGTTACGGGTGCTGACCTGAAAGGACACAAATCAGGCGCAGTCCCTGACACAGCCATAGTGCTGGAGCTCTTTTAAGAGTGTTATGGATGCTGACCTGAAAGAACACAAATCAGGCGCAGTCCCTGACACAGCCTTTGTGCTGGAGCTCTTTTGAGAGTGTTACGGGTGCTGACCTGAAAGATATGTTTAAAGAACACATATCAGGCATAGTCCTGACAGCCTTAGTGCTGGAGCTCTTTTGAGAGTGTTACGGGTGCTGACCTGAAAGAACACAAATCAGGCGCAGTCCCTGACACAGCCTTAGTGCTGGAGCTCTTTTGAGAGTGTTATGGGTGCAAACCTGAAAGAACACAAATCAGGCGCAGTCCCTGACACAGCCTTAGTGCTGGAGCTCTTTTGAGAGTGTTATGGGTGCGAACCTGAAAGATGTGTTGAAAGAACACAATTCAGGTGCAGTCCCTGACACAGCCTTAGTGCTGGAGCTCTTTTGTGAGTGTTACGGGTGCTGACCTGAAAGAACACAAATCAGGCGCAGTCCCTGACACAGCCATAGTGCTGGAGCTCTTTTAAGAGTGTTATGGATGCTGACCTGAAAGAACACAAATCAGGCGCAGTCCCTGACACAGCCTTTGTGCTGGAGCTCTTTTGAGAGTGTTACGGGTGCTGACCTGAAAGATATGTTTAAAGAACACATATCAGGCATAGTCCTGACAGCCTTAGTGCTGGAGCTCTTTTGAGAGTGTTACGGGTGCTGACCTGAAAGAACACAAATCAGGCGCAGTCCCTGACACAGCCTTAGTGCTGGAGCTCTTTTGAGAGTGTTATGGGTGCAAACCTGAAAGAACACAAATCAGGCGCAGTCCCTGACACAGCCTTAGTGCTGGAGCTCTTTTGAGAGTGTTATGGGTGCGAACCTGAAAGATGTGTTGAAAGAACACAAATCAGGTGCAATCCCTGACACAGCCTTAGTGCTGGAGCTCTTTTAAGAGTGTTATGGATGCTGAACTGAAAGAACACAAATCAGGCGCAGTCCCTGACACAGCCTTAGTGCTGGAGCTCTTTTAAGAGTGTTATGGATGCTGACCTGAAAGAACACAAATCAGGCGCAGTCCCTAACACAGCCTTAGTGCTGGAGCTCTTTTGAGAGTGTTACGGGTGCTGACCTGAAAGAACACAAATCAGGCGCAGTCCCTGACACAGCCTTAGTGCTGGAGCTCTTTTGAGAGTGTTACGGGTGCTGACCTGAAAGAACACAAATCAGGCGCAGTCCCTGACACAGCCTTAGTGCTGGAGCTCTTTTGAGAGTGTTATGGGTGCGAACCTGAAAGAACACAAATCAGGCGCATTCCCTGACACAGCCTTAGTGCTGGAGCTCTTTTGAGAGTGTTATGGGTGCGAACCTGAAAGATGTGTTGAAAGAACACAAATCAGGTGCAGTCCCTGACACAGCCTTAGTGCTGGAGCTCTTTTAAGAGTGTTATGGATGCTGACCTGAAAGAACACAAATCAGGCGCAATCCTGACACAGCCTTAGTGCTGGAGCTCTTTTGAGAGTGTTACGGGTTCTGACCTGAAAGAACACAAATCAGGCGCAATCCTGACACAGCCTTAGTGCTGGAGCTCTTTTGAGAGTGTTACGGGTGCTGACCTGAAAGAACACAAATCAGGCGCAGTCCCTGACACAGCCTTAGTGCTGGAGCTCTTTTAAGAGTGTTATGGCTGCTGACCTGAAAGAACACAAATCAGGCGCATTCCCTGACACAGCCTTAGTGCTGGAGCTCTTTTGAGAGTGTTATGGGTGCGAACCTGAAAGATGTGTTGAAAGAACACAAATCAGGTGCAGTCCCTGACACAGCCTTAGTGCTGGAGCTCTTTTAAGAGTGTTATGGATGCTGACCTGAAAGAACACAAATCAGGCGCAATCCTGACACAGCCTTAGTGCTGGAGCTCTTTTGAGAGTGTTACGGGTTCTGACCTGAAAGAACACAAATCAGGCGCAATCCTGACACAGCCTTAGTGCTGGAGGTCTTTTGAGAGTGTTACGGGTGCTGACCTGAAAGAACACAAATCAGGCGCAGTCCCTGACACAGCCTTAGTGCTGGAGCTCTTTTAAGAGTGTTATGGCTGCTGACCTGAAAGAACACAAATCAGGCGCATTCCCTGACACAGCCTTAGTGCTGGAGCTCTTTTGAGAGTGTTACGGGTGCTGACCTGAAAGAACACAAATCAGGCGCAGTCCCTGACACAGCCATAGTGCTGGAGCTCTTTTAAGAGTGTTATGGATGCTGACCTGAAAGAACACAAATCAGGCGCAATCCTGACACAGCCTTAGTGCTGGAGCTCTTTTGAGAGTGTTATGGGTGCGAACCTGAAAGATGTGTTGAAAGAACACAAATCAGGCGCAGTCCCTGACACAGCCTTAGTGCTGGAGCTCTTTTAAGAGTGTTATGGATGCTGACCTGAAAGAACACAAATCAGGCGCAGTCCCTGACACAGCCTTAGTGCTGGAGCTCTTTTGAGAGTGTTAAGTGTGCGAACCTGAAAGATGTGTTGAAAGAACACAAATCAGGTGCAGTCCCTGACACAGCCTTAGTGCTGGAGCTCTTTTAAGAGTGTTATGGATGCTGACCTGAAAGAACACAAATCAGGCGCAGTCCCTGACACAGCCTTAGTGCTGGAGCTCTTTTGAGAGTGTTATGGGTGCAAACCTGAAAGAACACAAATCAGGCGCAGTCCCTGACACAGCCTTAGTGCTGGAGCTCTTTTAAGAGTGTTATGGATGCTGACCTGAAAGAACACAAATCAGGCGCAGTCCCTGACACAGCCTTAGTGCTGGAGCTCTTTTGAGAGTGTTATGGGTGCAAACCTGAAAGAACACAAATCAGGCGCAGTCCCTGACACAGCCTTAGTGCTGGAGCTCTTTTGAGAGTGTTATGGGTGCGAACCTGAAAGATGTGTTGAAAGAACACAATTCAGGTGCAGTCCCTGACACAGCCTTAGTGCTGGAGCTCTTTTGTGAGTGTTACGGGTGCTGACCTGAAAGAACACAAATCAGGCGCAGTCCCTGACACAGCCATAGTGCTGGAGCTCTTTTAAGAGTGTTATGGATGCTGACCTGAAAGAACACAAATCAGGCGCAATCCTGACACAGCCTTAGTGCTGGAGCTCTTTTGAGAGTGTTATGGGTGCAAACCTGAAAGAACACAAATCAGGCGCAGTCCCTGACACAGCCTTTGTGCTGGAGCTCTTTTGAGAGTGTTACGGGTGCTGACCTGAAAGATATGTTTAAAGAACACATATCAGGCATAGTCCTGACAGCCTTAGTGCTGGAGCTCTTTTGAGAGTGTTACGGGTGCTGACCTGAAAGAACACAAATCAGGCGCAGTCCCTGACACAGCCTTAGTGCTGGAGCTCTTTTGAGAGTGTTACGGGTGCTGACCTGAAAGAACACAAATCAGGCGCAGTCCCTGACACAGCCTTAGTGCTGGAGCTCTTTAAAGAGTGTTATGGATGCTGACCTGAAAGAACACAAATCAGGCGCAGTCCCTGACACAGCCTTAGTGCTGGAGCTCTTTTGAGAGTGTTATGGGTGCTGACCTGAAAGAACACAAATCAGGCGCAGTCCCTGACACAGCCTTTGTGCTGGAGCTCTTTTGAGAGTGTTACGGGTGCTGACCTGAAAGATATGTTTAAAGAACACATATCAGGCATAGTCCTGACAGCCTTAGTGCTGGAGCTCTTTTAAGAGTGTTATGGATGCTGACCTGAAAGAACACAAATCAGGCGCAGTCCCTGACACAGCCTTAGTGCTGGAGCTCTTTTAAGAGTGTTATGGATGCTGACCTGAAAGAACACAAATCAGGCGCAATCCTGACACAGCCTTAGTGCTGGAGCTCTTTTGAGAGTGTTACGGGTTCTGACCTGAAAGAACACAAATCAGGCGCAGTCTCTGACACAGCCTTTGTTCTGGAGCTCTTTTGAGAGTGTTACGGGTGCTGACCTGAAAGATATGTTTAAAGAACACATATCAGGCATAGTCCTGACAGCCTTAGTGCTGGAGCTCTTTTGAGAGTGTTACGGGTGCTGACCTGAAAGAACACAAATCAGGCGCAGACCCTGACACAGCCTTAGTGCTGGAGCTCTTTTGAGAGTGTTATGGGTGCAAACCTGAAAGAACACAAATCAGGCGCAATCCCTGACACAGCCTTAGTGCTGGAGCTCTTTTGAGAGTGTTATGGGTGCGAACCTGAAAGATGTGTTGAAAGAACACAAATCAGGTGCAGTCCCTGACACAGCCTTAGTGCTGGAGCTCTTTTAAGAGTGTTATGGATGCTGACCTGAAAGAACACAAATCAGGCGCAGTCCCTGATACAGCCTTAGTGCTGGAGCTCTTTTGAGAGTGTTATGGATGCTGACCTGTAAGAACACAAATCAGGCGCAATCCTGACACAGCCTTAGTGCTGGAGCTCTTTTGAGAGTGTTACGGGTGCTGACCTGAAAGAACACAAATCAGGCGCAGTCCCTGACACAGCCTTAGTGCTGGAGCTCTTTTAAGAGTGTTATGGATGCTGACCTGAAAGAACACAAATCAGGCGCAGTCCCTGACACAGCCTTAGTGCTGGAGCTCTTTTGAGAGTGTTATGGGTGCTGACCTGAAAGAACACAAATCAGGCGCAATCCTGACACAGCCTTAGTGCTGGAGCTCTTTTGAGAGTGTTACGGGTGCTGACCTGAAAGAACACAAATCAGGCGCAGTCCCTGACACAGCCTTAGTGCTGGAGCTCTTTTGAGAGTGTTACGGGTGCTGACCTGAAAGAACCCAAATCAGGCGCAGTCCCTGACACAGCCTTAGTGCTGGAGCTCTTTTGAGAGTGTTATGGGTGCTGACCTGAAAGAACACAAATCAGGCGCAATCCTGACACAGCCTTAGTGCTGGAGCTCTTTTGAGAGTGTTACGGGTGCTGACCTGAAAGAACACAAATCAGGCGCAGTCCCTGACACAGCCTTAGTGCTGGAGCTCTTTTAAGAGTGTTATGGCTGCTGACCTGAAAGAACACAAATCAGGCGCATTCCCTGACACAGCCTTAGTGCTGGAGCTCTTTTGAGAGTGTTACGGGTGCTGACCTGAAAGAACACAAATCAGGCGCAGTCCCTGACACAGCTTTAGTGCTGGAGCTCTTTTGAGAGTGTTATGGGTGCGAACCTGAAAGAACACAAATCAGGCGCATTCCCTGACACAGCCTTAGTGCTGGAGCTCTTTTGAGAGTGTTATGGGTGCGAACCTGAAAGATGTGTTGAAAGAACACAAATCAGGTGCAGTCCCTGACACAGCCTTAGTGCTGGAGCTCTTTTAAGAGTGTTATGGATGCTGACCTGAAAGAACACAAATCAGGCGCAATCCTGACACAGCCTTAGTGCTGGAGCTCTTTTGAGAGTGTTACGGGTTCTGACCTGAAAGAACACAAATCAGGCGCAATCCTGACACAGCCTTAGTGCTGGAGGTCTTTTGAGAGTGTTACGGGTGCTGACCTGAAAGAACACAAATCAGGCGCAGTCCCTGACACAGCCTTAGTGCTGGAGCTCTTTTAAGAGTGTTATGGCTGCTGACCTGAAAGAACACAAATCAGGCGCATTCCCTGACACAGCCTTAGTGCTGGAGCTCTTTTGAGAGTGTTACGGGTGCTGACCTGAAAGAACACAAATCAGGCGCAGTCCCTGACACAGCCATAGTGCTGGAGCTCTTTTAAGAGTGTTATGGATGCTGACCTGAAAGAACACAAATCAGGCGCAATCCTGACACAGCCTTAGTGCTGGAGCTCTTTTGAGAGTGTTATGGGTGCGAACCTGAAAGATGTGTTGAAAGAACACAAATCAGGCGCAGTCCCTGACACAGCCTTAGTGCTGGAGCTCTTTTAAGAGTGTTATGGATGCTGACCTGAAAGAACACAAATCAGGCGCAGTCCCTGACACAGCCTTAGTGCTGGAGCTCTTTTGAGAGTGTTAAGTGTGCGAACCTGAAAGATGTGTTGAAAGAACACAAATCAGGTGCAGTCCCTGACACAGCCTTAGTGCTGGAGCTCTTTTAAGAGTGTTATGGATGCTGACCTGAAAGAACACAAATCAGGCGCAGTCCCTGACACAGCCTTAGTGCTGGAGCTCTTTTGAGAGTGTTATGGGTGCAAACCTGAAAGAACACAAATCAGGCGCAGTCCCTGACACAGCCTTAGTGCTCGAGCTCTTTTAAGAGTGTTATGGATGCTGACCTGAAAGAACACAAATCAGGCGCAGTCCCTGACACAGCCTTAGTGCTGGAGCTCTTTTGAGAGTGTTATGGGTGCAAACCTGAAAGAACACAAATCAGGCGCAGTCCCTGACACAGCCTTAGTGCTGGAGCTCTTTTGAGAGTGTTATGGGTGCGAACCTGAAAGATGTGTTGAAAGAACACAATTCAGGTGCAGTCCCTGACACAGCCTTAGTGCTGG
Organism: Pieris napi; assembly: GCF_905475465.1. NCBI lineage: Eukaryota > Metazoa > Arthropoda > Insecta > Lepidoptera > Pieridae > Pieris > Pieris napi. The sequence continues at coordinate 8,378,697 of NC_062246.1, forward strand.
AGCTCTTTTGTGAGTGTTACGGGTGCTGACCTGAAAGAACACAAATCAGGCGCAGTCCCTGACACAGCCATAGTGCTGTAGCTCTTTTAAGAGTGTTATGGATGCTGACCTGAAAGAACACAAATCAGGCGCAATCCTGACACAGCCTTAGTGCTGGAGCTCTTTTGAGAGTGTTATGGGTGCAAACCTGAAAGAACACAAATCAGGCGCAGTCCCTGACACAGCCTTAGTGCTGGAGCTCTTTTGTGAGTGTTACGGGTGCTGACCTGAAAGAACACAAATCAGGCGCAGTCCCTGACACAGCCATAGTGCTGTAGCTCTTTTAAGAGTGTTATGGATGCTGACCTGAAAGAACACAAATCAGGCGCAATCCTGACACAGCCTTAGTGCTGGAGCTCTTTTGAGAGTGTTATGGGTGCAAACCTGAAAGAACACAAATCAGGCGCAGTCCCTGACACAGCCTTTGTGCTGGAGCTCTTTTGAGAGTGTTACGGGTGCTGACCTGAAAGATATGTTTAAAGAACACATATCAGGCATAGTCCTGACAGCTTTAGTGCTGGAGCTCTTTTGAGAGTGTTACGGGTGCTGACCTGAAAGAACACAAATCAGGCGCAGTCCCTGACACAGCCTTAGTGCTGGAGCTCTTTTGAGAGTGTTACGGGTGCTGACCTGAAAGAACACAAATCAGGCGCAGTCCCTGACACAGCCTTAGTGCTGGAGCTCTTTAAAGAGTGTTATGGATGCTGACCTGAAAGAACACAAATCAGGCGCAATCCTGACACAGCCTTAGTGCTGGAGCTCTTTTGAGAGTGTTATGGGTGCGAACCTGAAAGATGTGTTGAAAGAACACAAATCAGGCGCAGTCCCTGACACAGCCTTAGTGCTGGAGCTCTTTTAAGAGTGTTATGGATGCTGACCTGAAAGAACACAAATCAGGCGCAGTCCCTGACACAGCCTTAGTGCTGGAGCTCTTTTGAGAGTGTTAAGTGTGCGAACCTGAAAGATGTGTTGAAAGAACACAAATCAGGTGCAGTCCCTGACACAGCCTTAGTGCTGGAGCTCTTTTAAGAGTGTTATGGATGCTGACCTGAAAGAACACAAATCAGGCGCAGTCCCTGACACAGCCTTAGTGCTGGAGCTCTTTTGAGAGTGTTATGGGTGCAAACCTGAAAGAACACAAATCAGGCGCAGTCCCTGACACAGCCTTAGTGCTGGAGCTCTTTTAAGAGTGTTATGGATGCTGACCTGAAAGAACACAAATCAGGCGCAGTCCCTGACACAGCCTTAGTGCTGGAGCTCTTTTGAGAGTGTTATGGGTGCAAACCTGAAAGAACACAAATCAGGCGCAGTCCCTGACACAGCCTTAGTGCTGGAGCTCTTTTGAGAGTGTTATGGGTGCGAACCTGAAAGATGTGTTGAAAGAACACAATTCAGGTGCAGTCCCTGACACAGCCTTAGTGCTGGAGCTCTTTTGTGAGTGTTACGGGTGCTGACCTGAAAGAACACAAATCAGGCGCAGTCCCTGACACAGCCATAGTGCTGTAGCTCTTTTAAGAGTGTTATGGATGCTGACCTGAAAGAACACAAATCAGGCGCAATCCTGACACAGCCTTAGTGCTGGAGCTCTTTTGAGAGTGTTATGGGTGCAAACCTGAAAGAACACAAATCAGGCGCAGTCCCTGACACAGCCTTTGTGCTGGAGCTCTTTTGAGAGTGTTACGGGTGCTGACCTGAAAGATATGTTTAAAGAACACATATCAGGCATAGTCCTGACAGCTTTAGTGCTGGAGCTCTTTTGAGAGTGTTACGGGTGCTGACCTGAAAGAACACAAATCAGGCGCAGTCCCTGACACAGCCTTAGTGCTGGAGCTCTTTTGAGAGTGTTACGGGTGCTGACCTGAAAGAACACAAATCAGGCGCAGTCCCTGACACAGCCTTAGTGCTGGAGCTCTTTAAAGAGTGTTATGGATGCTGACCTGAAAGAACACAAATCAGGCGCAGTCCCTGACACAGCCTTAGTGCTGGAGCTCTTTTGAGAGTGTTATGGGTGCTGACCTGAAAGAACACAAATCAGGCGCAGTCCCTGACACAGCCTTTGTGCTGGAGCTCTTTTGAGAGTGTTACGGGTGCTGACCTGAAAGATATGTTTAAAGAACACATATCAGGCATAGTCCTGACAGCCTTAGTGCTGGAGCTCTTTTAAGAGTGTTATGGATGCTGACCTGAAAGAACACAAATCAGGCGCAGTCCCTGACACAGCCTTAGTGCTGGAGCTCTTTTAAGAGTGTTATGGATGCTGACCTGAAAGAACACAAATCAGGCGCAATCCTGACACAGCCTTAGTGCTGGAGCTCTTTTGAGAGTGTTACGGGTTCTGACCTGAAAGAACACAAATCAGGCGCAGTCTCTGACACAGCCTTTGTTCTGGAGCTCTTTTGAGAGTGTTACGGGTGCTGACCTGAAAGATATGTTTAAAGAACACATATCAGGCATAGTCCTGACAGCCTTAGTGCTGGAGCTCTTTTGAGAGTGTTACGGGTGCTGACCTGAAAGAACACAAATCAGGCGCAGACCCTGACACAGCCTTAGTGCTGGAGCTCTTTTGAGAGTGTTATGGGTGCAAACCTGAAAGAACACAAATCAGGCGCAATCCCTGACACAGCCTTAGTGCTGGAGCTCTTTTGAGAGTGTTATGGGTGCGAACCTGAAAGATGTGTTGAAAGAACACAAATCAGGTGCAGTCCCTGACACAGCCTTAGTGCTGGAGCTCTTTTAAGAGTGTTATGGATGCTGACCTGAAAGAACACAAATCAGGCGCAGTCCCTGATACAGCCTTAGTGCTGGAGCTCTTTTGAGAGTGTTATGGATGCTGACCTGTAAGAACACAAATCAGGCGCAATCCTGACACAGCCTTAGTGCTGGAGCTCTTTTGAGAGTGTTACGGGTGCTGACCTGAAAGAACACAAATCAGGCGCAGTCCCTGACACAGCCTTAGTGCTGGAGCTCTTTTAAGAGTGTTATGGATGCTGACCTGAAAGAACACAAATCAGGCCCAGTCCCTGACACAGCCTTAGTGCTGGAGCTCTTTTGAGAGTGTTATGGGTGCTGACCTGAAAGAACACAAATCAGGCGCAATCCTGACACAGCCTTAGTGCTGGAGCTCTTTTGAGAGTGTTACGGGTGCTGACCTGAAAGAACACAAATCAGGCGCAGTCCCTGACACAGCCTTAGTGCTGGAGCTCTTTTAAGAGTGTTATGGATGCTGACCTGAAAGAACACAAATCAGGCCCAGTCCCTGACACAGCCTTAGTGCTGGAGCTCTTTTGAGAGTGTTATGGGTGCTGACCTGAAAGAACACAAATCAGGCGCAATCCTGACACAGCCTTAGTGCTGGAGCTCTTTTGAGAGTGTTACGGGTGCTGACCTGAAAGAACACAAATCAGGCGCAGTCCCTGACACAGCCTTAGTGCTGGAGCTCTTTTGAGAGTGTTACGGGTGCTGACCTGAAAGAACCCAAATCAGGCGCAGTCCCTGACACAGCCTTAGTGCTGGAGCTCTTTTGAGAGTGTTATGGGTGCAAACCTGAAAGATGTGTTGAAAGAACACAAATCAGGCGCAGTCCCTGACACAGCCTTAGTGCTGGAGCTCTTTTGAGAGTGTTACGGGTGCTGACCTGAAAGAACACAAATCAGGCGCAGTCCCTGACACAGCCTTAGTGCTGGAGCTCTTTTAAGAGTGTTATGGATGCTGACCTGAAAGAACACAAATCAGGCGCAGTCCCTGATACAGCCTTAGTGCTGGAGCTCTTTTGAGAGTGTTATGGATGCTGACCTGTAAGAACACAAATCAGGCGCAATCCTGACACAGCCTTAGTGCTGAAGCATTTTTGAGAGTGTTACGGGTGCTGACCTGAAAGAACACAAATCAGGCGCAGTCCCTGACACAGCCTTAGTGCTGGAGCTCTTTTAAGAGTGTTATGGATGCTGACCTGAAAGAACACAAATCAGGCCCAGTCCCTGACACAGCCTTAGTGCTGGAGCTCTTTTGAGAGTGTTATGGGTGCTGACCTGAAAGAACACAAATCAGGCGCAATCCTGACACAGCCTTAGTGCTGGAGCTCTTTTGAGAGTGTTACGGGTGCTGACCTGAAAGAACACAAATCAGGCGCAGTCCCTGACACAGCCTTAGTGCTGGAGCTCTTTTGAGAGTGTTACGGGTGCTGACCTGAAAGAACACAAATCAGGCGCAATCCTGACACAGCCTTAGTGCTGGAGCTCTTTTGAGAGTGTTACGGGTGCTGACCTGAAAGAACACAAATCAGGCGCAGTCCCTGACACAGCCTTAGTGCTGGAGCTCTTTTAAGAGTGTTATGGATGCTGACCTGAAAGAACACAAATCAGGCCCAGTCCCTGACACAGCCTTAGTGCTGGAGCTCTTTTGAGAGTGTTATGGGTGCTGACCTGAAAGAACACAAATCAGGCGCAATCCTGACACAGCCTTAGTGCTGGAGCTCTTTTGAGAGTGTTACGGGTGCTGACCTGAAAGAACACAAATCAGGCGCAGTCCCTGACACAGCCTTAGTGCTGGAGCTCTTTTGAGAGTGTTATGGGTGCAAACCTGAAAGATGTGTTGAAAGAACACAAATCAGGCGCAGTCCCTGACACAGCCTTAGTGCTGGAGCTCTTTTAAGAGTGTTATGGATGCTGACCTGAAAGAACACAAATCAGGCCCAGTCCCTGACACAGCCTTAGTGCTGGAGCTCTTTTGAGAGTGTTATGGGTGCTGACCTGAAAGAACACAAATCAGGCGCAATCCTGACACAGCCTTAGTGCTGGAGCTCTTTTGAGAGTGTTACGGGTGCTGACCTGAAAGAACACAAATCAGGCGCAGTCCCTGACACAGCCTTAGTGCTGGAGCTCTTTTGAGAGTGTTACGGGTGCTGACCTGAAAGAACCCAAATCAGGCGCAGTCCCTGACACAGCCTTAGTGCTGGAGCTCTTTTGAGAGTGTTATGGGTGCTGACCTGAAAGAACACAAATCAGGCGCAATCCTGACACAGCCTTAGTGCTGGAGCTCTTTTGAGAGTGTTACGGGTGCTGACCTGAAAGAACCCAAATCAGGCGCAGTCCCTGACACAGCCTTAGTGCTGGAGCTCTTTTGAGAGTGTTACGGGTGCTGACCTGAAAGAACACAAATCAGGCGCAGTCCCTGACACAGCCATAGTGCTGGAGCTCTTTTAAGAGTGTTATGGATGCTGACCTGAAAGAACACAAATCAGGCGCAATCCTGACACAGCCTTAGTGCTGGAGCTCTTTTGAGAGTGTTATGGGTGCAAACCTGAAAGAACACAAATCAGGCGCAGTCCCTGACACAGCCTTTGTGCTGGAGCTCTTTTGAGAGTGTTACGGGTGCTGACCTGAAAGATATGTTTAAAGAACACATATCAGGCATAGTCCTGACAGCCTTAGTGCTGGAGCTCTTTTGAGAGTGTTACGGGTGCTGACCTGAAAGAACACAAATCAGGCGCAGTCCCTGACACAGCCTTAGTGCTGGAGCTCTTTTGAGAGTGTTACGGGTGCTGACCTGAAAGAACACAAATCAGGCGCAGTCCCTGACACAGCCTTAGTGCTGGAGCTCTTAAAAGAGTGTTATGGATGCTGACCTGAAAGAACACAAATCAGGCGCAGTCCCTGACACAGCCTTAGTGCTGGAGCTCTTTTGAGAGTGTTATGGGTGCTGACCTGAAAGAACACAAATCAGGCGCAGTCCCTGACACAGCCTTTGTGCTGGAGCTCTTTTGAGAGTGTTACGGGTGCTGACCTGAAAGATATGTTTAAAGAACACATATCAGGCATAGTCCTGACAGCCTTAGTGCTGGAGCTCTTTTAAGAGTGTTATGGATGCTGACCTGAAAGAACACAAATCAGGCGCAGTCCCTGACACAGCCTTAGTGCTGGAGCTCTTTTGAGAGTGTTACGGGTGCTGACCTGAAAGAACACAAATCAGGCGCAGTCCCTGACACAGCCTTAGTGCTGGAGCTCTTTTAAGAGTGTTATGGATGCTGACCTGAAAGAACACAAATCAGGCCCAGTCCCTGACACAGCCTTAGTGCTGGAGCTCTTTTGAGAGTGTTATGGGTGCTGACCTGAAAGAACACAAATCAGGCGCAATCCTGACACAGCCTTAGTGCTGGAGCTCTTTTGAGAGTGTTACGGGTGCTGACCTGAAAGAACACAAATCAGGCGCAGTCCCTGACACAGCCTTAGTGCTGGAGCTCTTTTGAGAGTGTTACGGGTGCTGACCTGAAAGAACCCAAATCAGGCGCAGTCCCTGACACAGCCTTAGTGCTGGAGCTCTTTTGAGAGTGTTATGGGTGCTGACCTGAAAGAACACAAATCAGGCGCAATCCTGACACAGCCTTAGTGCTGGAGCTCTTTTGAGAGTGTTACGGGTGCTGACCTGAAAGAACACAAATCAGGCGCAGTCCCTGACACAGCCTTAGTGCTGGAGCTCTTTTGAGAGTGTTATGGGTGCTGACCTGAAAGAACACAAATCAGGCGCAATCCTGACACAGCCTTAGTGCTGGAGCTCTTTTGAGAGTGTTACGGGTGCTGACCTGAAAGAACACAAATCAGGCGCAGTCCCTGATACAGCCTTAGTGCTGGAGCTCTTTAAAGAGTGTTATGGATGCTGACCTGAAAGAACACAAATCAGGCGCAGTCCCTGACACAGCCTTAGTGCTGGAGCTCTTTTGAGAGTGTTATGGGTGCTGACCTGAAAGAACACAAATCAGGCGCAGTCCCTGACACAGCCTTTGTGCTGGAGCTCTTTTGAGAGTGTTACGGGTGCTGACCTGAAAGATATGTTTAAAGAACACATATCAGGCATAGTCCTGACAGCCTTAGTGCTGGAGCTCTTTTAAGAGTGTTATGGATGCTGACCTGAAAGAACACAAATCAGGCGCAGTCCCTGACACAGCCTTAGTGCTGGAGCTCTTTTGAGAGTGTTACGGGTGCTGACCTGAAAGAACACAAATCAGGCGCAGTCCCTGACACAGCCTTAGTGCTGGAGCTCTTTTAAGAGTGTTATGGATGCTGACCTGAAAGAACACAAATCAGGCCCAGTCCCTGACACAGCCTTAGTGCTGGAGCTCTTTTGAGAGTGTTATGGGTGCTGACCTGAAAGAACACAAATCAGGCGCAATCCTGACACAGCCTTAGTGCTGGAGCTCTTTTGAGAGTGTTACGGGTGCTGACCTGAAAGAACACAAATCAGGCGCAGTCCCTGACACAGCCTTAGTGCTGGAGCTCTTTTGAGAGTGTTACGGGTGCTGACCTGAAAGAACCCAAATCAGGCGCAGTCCCTGACACAGCCTTAGTGCTGGAGCTCTTTTGAGAGTGTTATGGGTGCTGACCTGAAAGAACACAAATCAGGCGCAATCCTGACACAGCCTTAGTGCTGGAGCTCTTTTGAGAGTGTTACGGGTGCTGACCTGAAAGAACACAAATCAGGCGCAGTCCCTGACACAGCCTTAGTGCTGGAGCTCTTTTGAGAGTGTTATGGGTGCTGACCTGAAAGAACACAAATCAGGCGCAATCCTGACACAGCCTTAGTGCTGGAGCTCTTTTGAGAGTGTTACGGGTGCTGACCTGAAAGAACACAAATCAGGCGCAGTCCCTGATACAGCCTTAGTGCTGGAGCTCTTTTGAGAGTGTTATGGATGCTGACCTGTAAGAACACAAATCAGGCGCAATCCTGACACAGCCTTAGTGCTGGAGCTCTTTTGAGAGTGTTACGGGTGCTGACCTGAAAGAACACAAATCAGGCGCAGTCCCTGACACAGCCTTAGTGCTGGAGCTCTTTTAAGAGTGTTATGGATGCTGACCTGAAAGAACACAAATCAGGCCCAGTCCCTGACACAGCCTTAGTGCTGGAGCTCTTTTGAGAGTGTTATGGGTGCTGACCTGAAAGAACACAAATCAGGCGCAATCCTGACACAGCCTTAGTGCTGGAGCTCTTTTGAGAGTGTTACGGGTGCTGACCTGAAAGAACACAAATCAGGCGCAGTCCCTGACACAGCCTTAGTGCTGGAGCTCTTTTGAGAGTGTTACGGGTGCTGACCTGAAAGAACCCAAATCAGGCGCAGTCCCTGACGCAGCCTTAGTGCTGGAGCTCTTTTGAGAGTGTTATGGGTGCTGACCTGAAAGAACACAAATCAGGCGCAATCCTGACACAGCCTTAGTGCTGGAGCTCTTTTGAGAGTGTTACGGGTGCTGACCTGAAAGAACACAAATCAGGCGCAGTCCCTGACACAGCCTTAGTGCTGGAGCTCTTTTAAGAGTGTTATGGATGCTGACCTGAAAGAACACAAATCAGGCCCAGTCCCTGACACAGCCTTAGTGCTGGAGCTCTTTTGAGAGTGTTATGGGTGCTGACCTGAAAGAACACAAATCAGGCGCAATCCTGACACAGCCTTAGTGCTGGAGCTCTTTTGAGAGTGTTACGGGTGCTGACCTGAAAGAACACAAATCAGGCGCAGTCCCTGACACAGCCTTAGTGCTGGAGCTCTTTTAAGAGTGTTATGGATGCTGACCTGAAAGAACACAAATCAGGCGCAGTCCCTGACACAGCCTTAGTGCTGGAGCTCTTTTAAGAGTGTTATGGATGCTGACCTGAAAGAACACAAATCAGGCGCAGTCCCTGACACAGCCTTAGTGCTGGAGCTCTTTTGAGAGTGTTATGGGTGCTGACCTGAAAGAACACAAATCAGGCGCAATCCTGACACAGCCTTAGTGCTGGAGCTCTTTTGAGAGTGTTACGGGTGCTGACCTGAAAGAACACAAATCAGGCGCAGTCCCTGACACAGCCTTAGTGCTGGAGCTCTTTTAAGAGTGTTATGGATGCTGACCTGAAAGAACACAAATCAGGCGCAGTCCCTGACACAGCCTTAGTGCTGGAGCTCTTTTGAGAGTGTTACGGGTGCTGACCTGAAAGAACACAAATCAGGCGCAGTCCCTGACACAGCCTTAGTGCTGGAGCTCTTTTGAGAGTGTTACGGGTGCTGACCTGAAAGAACCCAAATCAGGCGCAGTCCCTGACACAGCCTTAGTGCTGGAGCTCTTTTGAGAGTGTTACGGGTGCTGACCTGAAAGAACACAAATCAGGCGCAGTCCCTGACACAGCCTTAGTGCTGGAGCTCTTTTGAGAGTGTTATGGGTGCAAACCTGAAAGAACACAAATCAGGCGCATTCCCTGACACAGCCTTAGTGCTGGAGCTCTTTTGAGAGTGTTATGGGTGCGAACCTGAAAGATGTGTTGAAAGAACACAAATCAGGTGCAGTCCCTGACACAGCCTTAGTGCTGGAGCTCTTTTAAGAGTGTTATGGATGCTGACCTGAAAGAACACAAATCAGGCGCAATCCTGACACAGCCTTAGTGCTGGAGTTCTTTTGAGAGTGTTACGGGTTCTGACCTGAAAGAACACAAATCAGGCGCAATCCTGACACAGCCTTAGTGCTGGAGCTCTTTTGAGAGTGTTACGGGTGCTGACCTGAAAGAACACAAATCAGGCGCAGTCCCTGACACAGCCTTAGTGCTGGAGCTCTTTTAAGAGTGTTATGGCTGCTGACCTGAAAGAACACAAATCAGGCGCAGTCCCTGACACAGCCTTAGTGCTGGAGCTCTTTTGAGAGTGTTACGGGTGCTGACCTGAAAGAACACAAATCAGGCGCAGTCCCTGACACAGCTTTAGTGCTGGAGCTCTTTTGAGAGTGTTATGGGTGCAAACCTGAAAGAACACAAATCAGGCGCAGTCCCTGACACAGCCTTAGTGCTGGAGCTCTTTTGAGAGTGTTATGGGTGCGAACCTGAAAGATGTGTTGAAAGAACACAAATCAGGTGCAGTCCCTGACACAGCCTTAGTGCTGGAGCTCTTTTAAGAGTGTTATGGATGCTGAACTGAAAGAACACAAATCAGGCGCAGTCCCTGACACAGCCTTAGTGCTGGAGCTCTTTTGAGAGTGTTATGGATGCTGACCTGAAAGAACACAAATCAGGCGCAATCCTGACACAGCCTTAGTGCTGGAGCTCTTTTGAGAGTGTTACGGGTGCTGACCTGAAAGAACACAAATCAGGCGCAGTCCCTGACACAGCCTTAGTGCTGGAGCTCTTTTAAGAGTGTTATGGATGCTGACCTGAAAGAACACAAATCAGGCGCAGTCACTGACACAGCCTTAGTGCTGGAGCTCTTTTGAGAGTGTTATGGGTGCTGACCTGAAAGAACACAAATCAGGCGCAATCCTGACACAGCCTTAGTGCTGGAGCTCTTTTGAGAGTGTTACGGGTGCTGACCTGAAAGAACACAAATCAGGCGCAATCCTGACACAGCCTTAGTGCTGGAGCTCTTTTGAGAGTGTTACGGGTGCTGACCTGAAAGAACACAAATCAGGCGCAGTCCCTGACACAGCCTTAGTGCTGGAGCTCTTTTGAGAGTGTTACGGGTGCTGACCTGAAAGAACACAAATCAGGTGCAGTCCCTGACACAGCCTTAGTGCTGGAGCTCTTTTAAGAGTGTTATGGATGCTGACCTGAAAGAACACAAATCAGGCGCAGTCCCTGACACAGCCTTAGTGCTGGAGCTCTTTTGAGAGTGTTATGGATGCTGACCTGAAAGAACACAAATCAGGCGCAATCCTGACACAGCCTTAGTGCTGGAGCTCTTTTGAGAGTGTTACGGGTGCTGACCTGAAAGAACACAAATCAGGCGCAGTCCCTGACACAGCCTTAGTGCTGGAGCTCTTTTGAGAGTGTTACGGGTGCTGACCTGAAAGAACACAAATCAGGCGCAGTCCCTGACACAGCTTTAGTGCTGGAGCTCTTTTGAGAGTGTTATGGGTGCAAACCTGAAAGAACACAAATCAGGCGCAGTCCCTGACACAGCCTTAGTGCTGGAGCTCTTTTGAGAGTGTTATGGGTGCGAACCTGAAAGATGTGTTGAAAGAACACAAATCAGGTGCAGTCCCTGACACAGCCTTAGTGCTGGAGCTCTTTTAAGAGTGTTATGGATGCTGAACTGAAAGAACACAAATCAGGCGCAATCCTGACACAGCCTTAGTGCTGGAGCTCTTTTGAGAGTGTTACGGGTGCTGACCTGAAAGAACACAAATCAGGCGCAATCCTGACACAGCCTTAGTGCTGGAGCTCTTTTGAGAGTGTTACGGGTGCTGACCTGAAAGAACACAAATCAGGCGCAGTCCCTGACACAGCCTTAGTGCTGGAGCTCTTTTGAGAGTGTTACGGGTGCTGACCTGAAAGAACACAAATCAGGCGCAGTCCCTGACACAGCCTTAGTGCTGGAGCTCTTTTAAGAGTGTTATGGATGCTGACCTGAAAGAACACAAATCAGGCGCAGTCCCTGACACAGCCTTAGTGCTGGAGCTCTTTTGAGTGTGTTACGGGTGCTGACCTGAAAGAACACAAATCAGGCGCAATCCTGACACAGCCTTAGTGCTGGAGCTCTTTTGAGAGTGTTACGGGTGCTGACCTGAAAGAACACAAATCAGGCGCAGTCCCTGACACAGCCTTAGTGCTGGAGCTCTTTTGAGAGTGTTATGGATGCTGACCTGTAAGAACACAAATCAGGCGCAATCCTGACACAGCCTTAGTGCTGAAGCATTTTTGAGAGTGTTACGGGTGCTGACCTGAAAGAACACAAATCAGGCGCAGTCCCTGACACAGCCTTAGTGCTGGAGCTCTTTTAAGAGTGTTATGGATGCTGACCTGAAAGAACACAAATCAGGCCCAGTCCCTGACACAGCCTTAGTGCTGGAGCTCTTTTGAGAGTGTTATGGGTGCTGACCTGAAAGAACACAAATCAGGCGCAATCCTGACACAGCCTTAGTGCTGGAGCTCTTTTGAGAGTGTTACGGGTGCTGACCTGAAAGAACACAAATCAGGCGCAGTCCCTGACACAGCCTTAGTGCTGGAGCTCTTTTGAGAGTGTTACGGGTGCTGACCTGAAAGAACACAAATCAGGCGCAATCCTGACACAGCCTTAGTGCTGGAGCTCTTTTGAGAGTGTTACGGGTGCTGACCTGAAAGAACACAAATCAGGCGCAGTCCCTGACACAGCCTTAGTGCTGGAGCTCTTTTAAGAGTGTTATGGATGCTGACCTGAAAGAACACAAATCAGGCCCAGTCCCTGACACAGCCTTAGTGCTGGAGCTCTTTTGAGAGTGTTATGGGTGCTGACCTGAAAGAACACAAATCAGGCGCAATCCTGACACAGCCTTAGTGCTGGAGCTCTTTTGAGAGTGTTACGGGTGCTGACCTGAAAGAACACAAATCAGGCGCAGTCCCTGACACAGCCTTAGTGCTGGAGCTCTTTTGAGAGTGTTATGGGTGCAAACCTGAAAGATGTGTTGAAAGAACACAAATCAGGCGCAGTCCCTGACACAGCCTTAGTGCTGGAGCTCTTTTAAGAGTGTTATGGATGCTGACCTGAAAGAACACAAATCAGGCCCAGTCCCTGACACAGCCTTAGTGCTGGAGCTCTTTTGAGAGTGTTATGGGTGCTGACCTGAAAGAACACAAATCAGGCGCAATCCTGACACAGCCTTAGTGCTGGAGCTCTTTTGAGAGTGTTACGGGTGCTGACCTGAAAGAACACAAATCAGGCGCAGTCCCTGACACAGCCTTAGTGCTGGAGCTCTTTTGAGAGTGTTACGGGTGCTGACCTGAAAGAACCCAAATCAGGCGCAGTCCCTGACACAGCCTTAGTGCTGGAGCTCTTTTGAGAGTGTTATGGGTGCTGACCTGAAAGAACACAAATCAGGCGCAATCCTGACACAGCCTTAGTGCTGGAGCTCTTTTGAGAGTGTTACGGGTGCTGACCTGAAAGAACCCAAATCAGGCGCAGTCCCTGACACAGCCTTAGTGCTGGAGCTCTTTTGAGAGTGTTACGGGTGCTGACCTGAAAGAACACAAATCAGGCGCAGTCCCTGACACAGCCATAGTGCTGGAGCTCTTTTAAGAGTGTTATGGATGCTGACCTGAAAGAACACAAATCAGGCGCAATCCTGACACAGCCTTAGTGCTGGAGCTCTTTTGAGAGTGTTATGGGTGCAAACCTGAAAGAACACAAATCAGGCGCAGTCCCTGACACAGCCTTTGTGCTGGAGCTCTTTTGAGAGTGTTACGGGTGCTGACCTGAAAGATATGTTTAAAGAACACATATCAGGCATAGTCCTGACAGCCTTAGTGCTGGAGCTCTTTTGAGAGTGTTACGGGTGCTGACCTGAAAGAACACAAATCAGGCGCAGTCCCTGACACAGCCTTAGTGCTGGAGCTCTTTTGAGAGTGTTACGGGTGCTGACCTGAAAGAACACAAATCAGGCGCAGTCCCTGACACAGCCTTAGTGCTGGAGCTCTTAAAAGAGTGTTATGGATGCTGACCTGAAAGAACACAAATCAGGCGCAGTCCCTGACACAGCCTTAGTGCTGGAGCTCTTTTGAGAGTGTTATGGGTGCTGACCTGAAAGAACACAAATCAGGCGCAGTCCCTGACACAGCCTTTGTGCTGGAGCTCTTTTGAGAGTGTTACGGGTGCTGACCTGAAAGATATGTTTAAAGAACACATATCAGGCATAGTCCTGACAGCCTTAGTGCTGGAGCTCTTTTAAGAGTGTTATGGATGCTGACCTGAAAGAACACAAATCAGGCGCAGTCCCTGACACAGCCTTAGTGCTGGAGCTCTTTTGAGAGTGTTACGGGTGCTGACCTGAAAGAACACAAATCAGGCGCAGTCCCTGACACAGCCTTAGTGCTGGAGCTCTTTTAAGAGTGTTATGGATGCTGACCTGAAAGAACACAAATCAGGCCCAGTCCCTGACACAGCCTTAGTGCTGGAGCTCTTTTGAGAGTGTTATGGGTGCTGACCTGAAAGAACACAAATCAGGCGCAATCCTGACACAGCCTTAGTGCTGGAGCTCTTTTGAGAGTGTTACGGGTGCTGACCTGAAAGAACACAAATCAGGCGCAGTCCCTGACACAGCCTTAGTGCTGGAGCTCTTTTGAGAGTGTTACGGGTGCTGACCTGAAAGAACCCAAATCAGGCGCAGTCCCTGACACAGCCTTAGTGCTGGAGCTCTTTTGAGAGTGTTATGGGTGCTGACCTGAAAGAACACAAATCAGGCGCAATCCTGACACAGCCTTAGTGCTGGAGCTCTTTTGAGAGTGTTACGGGTGCTGACCTGAAAGAACACAAATCAGGCGCAGTCCCTGACACAGCCTTAGTGCTGGAGCTCTTTTGAGAGTGTTATGGGTGCTGACCTGAAAGAACACAAATCAGGCGCAATCCTGACACAGCCTTAGTGCTGGAGCTCTTTTGAGAGTGTTACGGGTGCTGACCTGAAAGAACACAAATCAGGCGCAGTCCCTGATACAGCCTTAGTGCTGGAGCTCTTTTGAGAGTGTTATGGATGCTGACCTGTAAGAACACAAATCAGGCGCAATCCTGACACAGCCTTAGTGCTGGAGCTCTTTTGAGAGTGTTACGGGTGCTGACCTGAAAGAACACAAATCAGGCGCAGTCCCTGACACAGCCTTAGTGCTGGAGCTCTTTTAAGAGTGTTATGGATGCTGACCTGAAAGAACACAAATCAGGCCCAGTCCCTGACACAGCCTTAGTGCTGGAGCTCTTTTGAGAGTGTTATGGGTGCTGACCTGAAAGAACACAAATCAGGCGCAATCCTGACACAGCCTTAGTGCTGGAGCTCTTTTGAGAGTGTTACGGGTGCTGACCTGAAAGAACACAAATCAGGCGCAGTCCCTGACACAGCCTTAGTGCTGGAGCTCTTTTGAGAGTGTTACGGGTGCTGACCTGAAAGAACCCAAATCAGGCGCAGTCCCTGACGCAGCCTTAGTGCTGGAGCTCTTTTGAGAGTGTTATGGGTGCTGACCTGAAAGAACACAAATCAGGCGCAATCCTGACACAGCCTTAGTGCTGGAGCTCTTTTGAGAGTGTTACGGGTGCTGACCTGAAAGAACACAAATCAGGCGCAGTCCCTGACACAGCCTTAGTGCTGGAGCTCTTTTAAGAGTGTTATGGATGCTGACCTGAAAGAACACAAATCAGGCCCAGTCCCTGACACAGCCTTAGTGCTGGAGCTCTTTTGAGAGTGTTATGGGTGCTGACCTGAAAGAACACAAATCAGGCGCAATCCTGACACAGCCTTAGTGCTGGAGCTCTTTTGAGAGTGTTACGGGTGCTGACCTGAAAGAACACAAATCAGGCGCAGTCCCTGACACAGCCTTAGTGCTGGAGCTCTTTTAAGAGTGTTATGGATGCTGACCTGAAAGAACACAAATCAGGCGCAGTCCCTGACACAGCCTTAGTGCTGGAGCTCTTTTAAGAGTGTTATGGATGCTGACCTGAAAGAACACAAATCAGGCGCAGTCCCTGACACAGCCTTAGTGCTGGAGCTCTTTTGAGAGTGTTATGGGTGCTGACCTGAAAGAACACAAATCAGGCGCAATCCTGACACAGCCTTAGTGCTGGAGCTCTTTTGAGAGTGTTACGGGTGCTGACCTGAAAGAACACAAATCAGGCGCAGTCCCTGACACAGCCTTAGTGCTGGAGCTCTTTTAAGAGTGTTATGGATGCTGACCTGAAAGAACACAAATCAGGCGCAGTCCCTGACACAGCCTTAGTGCTGGAGCTCTTTTGAGAGTGTTACGGGTGCTGACCTGAAAGAACACAAATCAGGCGCAGTCCCTGACACAGCCTTAGTGCTGGAGCTCTTTTGAGAGTGTTACGGGTGCTGACCTGAAAGAACCCAAATCAGGCGCAGTCCCTGACACAGCCTTAGTGCTGGAGCTCTTTTGAGAGTGTTACGGGTGCTGACCTGAAAGAACACAAATCAGGCGCAGTCCCTGACACAGCCTTAGTGCTGGAGCTCTTTTGAGAGTGTTATGGGTGCAAACCTGAAAGAACACAAATCAGGCGCATTCCCTGACACAGCCTTAGTGCTGGAGCTCTTTTGAGAGTGTTATGGGTGCGAACCTGAAAGATGTGTTGAAAGAACACAAATCAGGTGCAGTCCCTGACACAGCCTTAGTGCTGGAGCTCTTTTAAGAGTGTTATGGATGCTGACCTGAAAGAACACAAATCAGGCGCAATCCTGACACAGCCTTAGTGCTGGAGTTCTTTTGAGAGTGTTACGGGTTCTGACCTGAAAGAACACAAATCAGGCGCAATCCTGACACAGCCTTAGTGCTGGAGCTCTTTTGAGAGTGTTACGGGTGCTGACCTGAAAGAACACAAATCAGGCGCAGTCCCTGACACAGCCTTAGTGCTGGAGCTCTTTTAAGAGTGTTATGGCTGCTGACCTGAAAGAACACAAATCAGGCGCAGTCCCTGACACAGCCTTAGTGCTGGAGCTCTTTTGAGAGTGTTACGGGTGCTGACCTGAAAGAACACAAATCAGGCGCAGTCCCTGACACAGCTTTAGTGCTGGAGCTCTTTTGAGAGTGTTATGGGTGCAAACCTGAAAGAACACAAATCAGGCGCAGTCCCTGACACAGCCTTAGTGCTGGAGCTCTTTTGAGAGTGTTATGGGTGCGAACCTGAAAGATGTGTTGAAAGAACACAAATCAGGTGCAGTCCCTGACACAGCCTTAGTGCTGGAGCTCTTTTAAGAGTGTTATGGATGCTGAACTGAAAGAACACAAATCAGGCGCAGTCCCTGACACAGCCTTAGTGCTGGAGCTCTTTTGAGAGTGTTATGGATGCTGACCTGAAAGAACACAAATCAGGCGCAATCCTGACACAGCCTTAGTGCTGGAGCTCTTTTGAGAGTGTTACGGGTGCTGACCTGAAAGAACACAAATCAGGCGCAGTCCCTGACACAGCCTTAGTGCTGGAGCTCTTTTAAGAGTGTTATGGATGCTGACCTGAAAGAACACAAATCAGGCGCAGTCACTGACACAGCCTTAGTGCTGGAGCTCTTTTGAGAGTGTTATGGGTGCTGACCTGAAAGAACACAAATCAGGCGCAATCCTGACACAGCCTTAGTGCTGGAGCTCTTTTGAGAGTGTTACGGGTGCTGACCTGAAAGAACACAAATCAGGCGCAATCCTGACACAGCCTTAGTGCTGGAGCTCTTTTGAGAGTGTTACGGGTGCTGACCTGAAAGAACACAAATCAGGCGCAGTCCCTGACACAGCCTTAGTGCTGGAGCTCTTTTGAGAGTGTTACGGGTGCTGACCTGAAAGAACACAAATCAGGCGCAGTCCCTGACACAGCCTTAGTGCTGGAGCTCTTTTAAGAGTGTTATGGATGCTGACCTGAAAGAACACAAATCAGGCGCAGTCCCTGACACAGCCTTAGTGCTGGAGCTCTTTTGAGTGTGTTACGGGTGCTGACCTGAAAGAACACAAATCAGGCGCAATCCTGACACAGCCTTAGTGCTGGAGCTCTTTTGAGAGTGTTACGGGTGCTGACCTGAAAGAACACAAATCAGGCGCAGTCCCTGACACAGCCTTAGTGCTGGAGCTCTTTTGAGAGTGTTACGGGTGCTGACCTGAAAGAACACAAATCAGGCGCAGTCCCTGACACAGCTTTAGTGCTGGAGCTCTTTTGAGAGTGTTATGGGTGCAAACCTGAAAGAACACAAATCAGGCGCAGTCCCTGACACAGCCTTAGTGCTGGAGCTCTTTTGAGAGTGTTATGGGTGCGAACCTGAAAGATGTGTTGAAAGAACACAAATCAGGTGCAGTCCCTGACACAGCCTTAGTGCTGGAGCTCTTTTAAGAGTGTTATGGATGCTGAACTGAAAGAACACAAATCAGGCGCAGTCCCTGACACAGCCTTAGTGCTGGAGCTCTTTTGAGAGTGTTATGGATGCTGACCTGAAAGAACACAAATCAGGCGCAATCCTGACACAGCCTTAGTGCTGGAGCTCTTTTGAGAGTGTTACGGGTGCTGACCTGAAAGAACACAAATCAGGCGCAGTCCCTGACACAGCCTTAGTGCTGGAGCTCTTTTAAGAGTGTTATGGATGCTGACCTGAAAGAACACAAATCAGGCGCAGTCCCTGACACAGCCTTAGTGCTGGAGCTCTTTTGAGAGTGTTATGGGTGCTGACCTGAAAGAACACAAATCAGGCGCAATCCTGACACAGCCTTAGTGCTGGAGCTCTTTTGACAGTGTTACGGGTGCTGACCTGAAAGAACACAAATCAGGCGCAATCCTGACACAGCCTTAGTGCTGGAGCTCTTTTGAGAGTGTTACGGGTGCTGACCTGAAAGAACACAAATCAGGCGCAGTCCCTGACACAGCCTTAGTGCTGGAGCTCTTTTAAGAGTGTTATGGATGCTGACCTGAAAGAACACAAATCAGGCGCAGTCCCTGACACAGCCTTAGTGCTGGAGCTCTTTTGAGAGTGTTACGGGTGCTGACCTGAAAGAACACAAATCAGGCGCAGTCCCTGACACAGCCTTAGTGCTGGAGCTCTTTTGAGAGTGTTATGGGTGCAAACCTGAAAGAACACAAATCAGGCGCAGTCCCTGACACAGCCTTAGTGCTGGAGCTCTTTTGAGAGTGTTATGGGTGCGAACCTGAAAGATGTGTTGAAAGAACACAAATCAGGTGCAGTCCCTGACACAGCCTTAGTGCTGGAGCTCTTTTAAGAGTGTTATGGATGCTGACCTGAAAGAACACAAATCAGGCGCAGTCCCTGACACAGCCTTAGTGCTGGAGCTCTTTTGAGAGTGTTACGGGTGCTGACCTGAAAGAACACAAATCAGGCGCAATCCTGACACAGCCTTAGTGCTGGAGCTCTTTTGAGAGTGTTACGGGTGCTGACCTGAAAGAACACAAATCAGGCGCAGTCCCTGACACAGCCTTAGTGCTGGAGCTCTTTTAAGAGTGTTATGGATGCTGACCTGAAAGAACACAAATCAGGCGCAGTCCCTGACACAGCCTTAGTGCTGGAGCTCTTTTGAGAGTGTTACGGGTGCTGACCTGAAAGAACACAAATCAGGCGCAGTCCCTGACACAGCCTTAGTGCTGGAGCTCTTTTGAGAGTGTTATGGGTGCAAACCTGAAAGAACACAAATCAGGCGCAGTCCCTGACACAGCCTTAGTGCTGGAGCTCTTTTAAGAGTGTTATGGATGCTGACCTGAAAGAACACAAATCAGGCGCAATCCTGACACAGCCTTAGTGCTGGAGCTCTTTTAAGAGTGTTATGGATGCTGACCTGAAAGAACACAAATCAGGCGCAGTCCCTGACACAGCCTTAGTGCTGGAGCTCTTTTAAGAGTGTTATGGATGCTGACCTGAAAGAACACAAATCAGGCGCAGTCCCTGACACAGCCTTAGTGCTGGAGCTCTTTTGAGAGTGTTACGGGTGCTGACCTGAAAGAACACAAATCAGGCGCAGTCCCTGACACAGCCTTAGTGCTGGAGCTCTTTTGAGAGTGTTATGGGTGCAAACCTGAAAGAACACAAATCAGGCGCAGTCCCTGACACAGCCTTAGTGCTGGAGCTCTTTTGAGAGTGTTACGGGTGCTGACCTGAAAGAACACAAATCAGGCGCAGTCCCTGACACAGCCTTAGTGCTGGAGCTCTTTTGAGAGTGTTATGGGTGCAAACCTGAAAGAACACAAATCAGGCGCAGTCCCTGACACAGCCTTAGTGCTGGAGCTCTTTTGAGAGTGTTATGGGTGCGAACCTGAAAGATGTGTTGAAAGAACACAAATCAGGTGCAGTCCCTGACACAGCCTTAGTGCTGGAGCTCTTTTAAGAGTGTTATGGATGCTGACCTGAAAGAACACAAATCAGGCGCAGTCCCTGACACAGCCTTAGTGCTGGAGCTCTTTTGAGAGTGTTATGGATGCTGACCTGAAAGAACACAAATCAGGCGCAGTCCCTGACACAGCCTTAGTGCTGGAGCTCTTTTGAGAGTGTTACGGGTGCTGACCTGAAAGAACACAAATCAGGCGCAATCCTGACACAGCCTTAGTGCTGGAGCTCTTTTGAGAGTGTTACGGGTGCTGACCTGAAAGAACACAAATCAGGCGCAGTCCCTGACACAGCCTTAGTGCTGGAGCTCTTTTGAGAGTGTTACGGGTGCAAACCTGAAAGAACACAAATCAGGCGCAGTCCCTGACACAGCCTTAGTGCTGGAGCTCTTTTAAGAGTGTTATGGATGCTGACCTGAAAGAACACAAATCAGGCGCAATCCTGACACAGCCTAAGTGCTGGAGCTCTTTTAAGAGTGTTATGGATGCTGACCTGAAAGAACACAAATCAGGCGCAGTCCCTGACACAGCCTTAGTGCTGGAGCTCTTTTGAGAGTGTTATGGATGCTGACCTGAAAGAACACAAATCAGGCGCAGTCCCTGACACAGCCTTAGTGCTGGAGCTCTTTTGAGAGTGTTACGGGTGCTGACCTGAAAGAACACAAATCAGGCGCAATCCTGACACAGCCTTAGTGCTGGAGCTCTTTTGAGAGTGTTACGGGTGCTGACCTGAAAGAACACAAATCAGGCGCAGTCCCTGACACAGCCTTAGTGCTGGAGCTCTTTTAAGAGTGTTATGGATGCTGACCTGAAAGAACACAAATCAGGCGCAGTCCCTGACACAGCCTTAGTGCTGGAGCTCTTTTGAGAGTGTTACGGGTGCTGACCTGAAAGAACACAAATCAGGCGCAGTCCCTGACACAGCCTTAGTGCTGGAGCTCTTTTGAGAGTGTTATGGGTGCAAACCTGAAAGAACACAAATCAGGCGCAGTCCCTGACACAGCCTTAGTGCTGGAGCTCTTTTGAGAGTGTTATGGGTGCGAACCTGAAAGATGTGTTGAAAGAACACAAATCAGGTGCAGTCCCTGACACAGCCTTAGTGCTGGAGCTCTTTTAAGAGTGTTATGGATGCTGACCTGAAAGAACACAAATCAGGCGCAGTCCCTGACACAGCCTTAGTGCTGGAGCTCTTTTGAGAGTGTTATGGATTCTGACCTGAAAGAACACAAATCAGGCGCAATCCTGACACAGCCTTAGTGCTGGAGCTCTTTTGAGAGTGTTACGGGTGCTGACCTGAAAGAACACAAATCAGGCGCAGTCCCTGACACAGCCTTAGTGCTGGAGCTCATTTAAGAGTGTTATGGATGCTGACCTGAAAGAACACAAATCAGGCCCAGTCCCTGACACAGCCTTAGTGCTGGAGCTCTTTTGAGAGTGTTATGGGTGCTGACCTGAAAGAACACAAATCAGGCGCAATCCTGACACAGCCTTAGTGCTGGAGCTCTTTTGAGAGTGTTACGGGTGCTGACCTGAAAGAACACAAATCAGGCGCAGTCCCTGACACAGCCTTAGTGCTGGAGCTCTTTTAAGAGTGTTATGGATGCTGACCTGAAAGAACACAAATCAGGCGCAGTCCCTGACACAGCCTTAGTGCTGGAGCTCTTTTAAGAGTTTTATGGATGCTGACCTGAAAGAACACAAATCAGGCGCAATCCTGACACAGCCTTAGTGCTGGAGCTCTTTTGAGAGTGTTACGGGTTCTAACCTGAAAGAACACAAATCAGGCGCAGTCCCTGACACAGCCTTTGTGCTGGAGCTCTTTTGAGAGTGTTACGGGTGCTGACCTGAAAGATTTGTTTAAAGAACACATATCAGGCATAGTCCTGACAGCCTTAGTGCTGGAGCTCTTTTAAGAGTGTTATGGATGCTGACCTGAAAGAACACAAATCAGGCGCAGTCCCTGACACAGCCTTAGTGCTGGAGCTCTTTTGAGAGTGTTACGGGTGCTGACCTAAAAGAACACAAATCAGGCGCAGTCCCTGACACAGCCTCAGTGCTGGAGCTCTTTTGAGAGTGTTATGGGTGCTGACCTGAAAGAACACAAATCAGGCGCAGTCCCTGACACAGCCTTAGTGCTGGAGCTCTTTTGAGAGTGTTATGGGTGCTGACCTGAAAGAACACAAATCAGGCGCAGTCCCTGACACAGCCTTAGTGCTGGAGCTCTTTTGAGAGTGTTACGGGTGCTGACCTGAAAGAACACAAATCAGGCGCAGTCCCTGACACAGCCTTAGTGCTGGAGCTCTTTTGAGAGTGTTACGGGTGCTGACTTGAAAGAACACAAATCAGGCGCAGTCCCTGACACAGCCTTAGTGCTGGAGCTCTTTTGAGAGTGTTATGGGTGCTGACCTGAAAGAACACAAATCAGGCGCAGTCCCTGACACAGCCTTAGTGCTGGAGCTCTTTTGAGAGTGTTATGGGTGCAAACCTGAAAGAACACAAATAATTTACTTGATTATTGGATTACTTACCGTGAGGAACTCCTGGAACTTACCAAATTTCGACTCCCACGCTGGATAAGTACTAAAGCAGATGTCACACTGGAGCTCCATGGGTTTAGCGATGCTTTAAATGAAGCTTATGCTGCTGTAATTTATGTTCGGGTAGTTGATGGCTCTGGAAATGTTCATGTCCATCTGATAACGTCTAAAACAAGGGTAGCACCAATCAAACAAGTTTGTATTCCAAGGCTCGAACTGTGTGGAGCTGTTTTACTGGCCAAGTTGTTACAAGAAGTTGCAGAAGTTCTGCACGTACCAAAGGATAAACTTCACGCTTGGACTGATTCCACGGTTGTGCTAGCTTGGTTAAGTAGCCATCCCAGTCGATGGAAAACTTTCATTGCTAATCGTGTTTCGGAGATTTTAGACATTTTAGACGCAACTCAGTGGTCACATGTTTCATCTACCGACAATCCAGCAGATTGTGCCTCTCGGGGAGTGACACCATCAGCTTTAGTAAACATGGAAATGTGGAGAACTGGTTCCCCCTGGCTACAAAATAAAGTTATCAATTACGAAAGGAAACCCATACCAGACACTAATTTAGAAGAAAAAGGTGTGAAGGCATGCCATGTGGTGGATAGTAGTCAAAACATTTTTTGGACAAATTTTTCGACTTTAAGGAAATCATTGAGAGTATTTGCTTACTGTAGAAGTTTTATAAACAAATTAAAGCGACCTGAAGAGAGTTTTCCTATATGGTTAACTAATAAAGAACTAAATCAAGCATTACATATTATTATAAAAGCATGTCAGAATGAGTACTTTTTTCTGGAAATCAATGATTTAAGAAATAATAAACCAATTTATAAGAAAAGTAAACTTACCGTATTGACTCCTTTTCTGGATCGTGAAAGTATCATGCGAGTTGGTGGTCGTCTTGAAAGAGCTGACTTCAACATAGACAAAAAACATCCAGTGATTTTGCCGTCAAAATCACATCTTACCGACTTGATCATAGCGGACGCCCATGAAAAAACTTTGCTTGGCGGGAAAAATTCTGTTAATACCAGAATACCATTATGGTTATCTATTGGCTGTATGGTTGCTGTTGTTGTGGCGAGCTGGAGTGCTGCGAGGCAGGCGATGGCGTTCCTGAAACATTTTCCGGGCGCCTTAATAAGCGGAAGTGGACTCTAATTGTTTTAGCGTTTACATGTTTTCCTATGATTTCCGCGATTTGCTCTGCGTGTATTCGTACAATCGTATAGGGTCCTAAGTACTTTGGTTCGAGCTTGTTATTTCTAGCCGTTTTCGCTACTTGTTTATATACTATGTCGCCTACTTTAAATTGTGCTGTTTCTTTATTTTTGTTGATTTTTTCTATTACTTGTTGTTTTTCGGTTAGTAACTTGTTGTTTATTAATTGTTGTGTATTTTCCATGATTTGTTTATGTTTAGTGACATATTCTTGGTAGAATTCTTTGGGGCAGTGAAGTTCTAATGGATTTCTACTGTCTGTGTGTCCGTATAGTAGTTCAAAGGGCGTAAACCCTGTGGCTGAATGAATCGTGTTGTTATAGGCTATTATCGCGTATTTCATTAAGTTGGTAGATTCGTCTTTGTCTGTTAAACGTTGTATTCTAATGATTTCTGCTAGTGTGGAGTGTAATCTTTCTATAGGTGAATTAGAATTGGGGTTGTAAGGTGTGGTAAAATGTATATGTATATTGTGTATTGCACATATGTCTGTTATTATTTCATTGTCAAATTTTGAATCGGAATCTGTTGTAATCTTTTTGGGTACTCCTATTACTGAGAATAGACTCAATAGGGCCTCAGCTATGTGAATGCTGGTTGAAGCGGTTAGAGGTATTGCTTGGGCGTATTTTGTGAAGTTATCTATGATAGTTAAAAATGTTGTACCTCCGCTACTGTACAAGTCCATAAACATATGTTCCATTGGTTTATGCGGTGTGTCTGTTAGAGATAGGGGAAGTTTTAATGGGTTACGTTCGTACTTGCTTTTTAAACAGCTGTCACATTTATTAATAAATTTTTGAATTGAAGTTAGCATAATATTAGGCCAGTGATAGTTTCTATGAATATGTTTGTATGTTTCTTGAATTCCTCTGTGTATCGTCTTACCTTCGTGATATTTTCTGATCAATTCTATTTGCTCGGGAATGTTCTCGATTAGAGTGACTCTATTCATGCATCTTATTAATTTCGGTCCGCGATTATTAAATATAGTTTTGTATGCTTCACAAAATATTGGAAAGTATTCCTCGTGATGAAAATAACAGTGGAAAATTCTATCTGGTATTGTGTGTTCTTTTAGGAATTGTATGATTTGCTCTCTTGTATTGTTTATTGGGATCCATACATCTTTAATTACTATTTTTCCTTTTGATCTATCGTCTATTCTATATGTATCTCCCGGTGTTTTTCTGATGTGAAACTGTTTTAACTGTCTATCAATTGCGTCATCTATTTTTGGTATGTTATCTGTGATTGTTTTATTAGTTTTCGATTGCGAGGGTTGTATTTGTTCTTGATGCGGTATTATAATGTCAGATTGTGTTTCCGTTTCCTGTGGTTGATTTGTGTTATCGGGCGTGATTGGTATATCTAATAGTGTTCTAATGTCTATGTTTTCCAAGTCTATGTCTTCCGCTGAAGTACTTGGTTGCGGGTTATTAGCATTTGTATCTAATTGGTTATGGTGAATTATTTGTACTCTTGATAGGGCGTCCGCGTTTGTGTTGGCTTTGCCTTTTTTGTATTGTACGTCATAGTTATATTCTGCAAGTCTTAGACGCCAGCGTGTGAGCTTTGAGTTGGGGTCTTTTATGGACATTATCCATGTTAACGGGCGATGGTCTGTGTATATGGTGAACTTTTTACCATATAGGTAAGGGCGAAAGTATTTTATTGCCCAAACTATACTTAGAAGTTCTTTTTCTATTGTAGAGTATTTTTGTTCTGTGTCTGATAATGTTCGAGAGGCGTAAGCTACTGGTTTATCTGTTCCTATTGTTCCTTGTGATAGTACTGCGCCTATTGCTACGTCTGATGCATCTGTAGTGAGTATAAAAGGTTTGTCGAAGTCCGGATATTGTAATATTGGTGCGTTAATTAACACCTCCTTGCATTTTTCGAATGCTTGTGTGTATTCGGGCGTTAAGTTGATTTTACTACCTTTTTTTAAACATTTGGTTAGTGGTTTGGTTAATTTTGCAAAGTCTTGTATAAACTTTCTGTAGTAGCCTACTAGTCCTAGAAATGATTTTATTTCTTTCTGTGTTTTTGGTATTGGAAATTTTTTTACTGCCGCTATTTTATCTTCGTTTGGCATAAGGCCCTTGTTAGTTAACGTGTGTCCTAAGAATTTTACTTGCTTTTGTAGAAATTCTGACTTATTTAATTGAATCTTTAAGTTATGGGATCTGAATCTTTCAAACCTGTTTGCATTTATTTAGGTGTTCCTGTAAGGACGTCGAGTAAATAATTACGTCATCAAGGTACGTTAGTACGTTGTCTATGCCTCTTAGTACCGAGTCCATTAATCTTTGAAAAGTGCTAGGGGCATTTTTTAGACCAAACGGCATTCTCAGGAATTCATAATGTCCTCGATCGATTGTGAATGCGGTTTTTTCAATGTCCTCCGAATGCATTTCTACTTGATGGTAGCCAGACGCTAAGTCTAGAGTTGTGAAATACTGAGCTCGTCCTAACTTATCTAATATGTCATCTATGTTTGGTAATGGGTATTTATCTTCTATGGTTTTGTCGTTTAATTTTCTATAGTCTATTACAAGTCTGTACTTTTGTTCTCCTGTTGCGTCTGGTTTCTTGGGTACGATATGTACCGGGCAAGACCATGGGGAATTACTTTCTTGTATTATGTTTTGTTCGAGGAGTTTGTTTATTTGCGTTTTTATTTCCTCTTTTTGTTTTGGTGCCTGTCTATAATTTCGTACATAGATTGGTTTATTATCAGATAATCTTAATTGATGTTTTATTTCATGTGTGAATGTTAATGGGATTTCCTCACAGTGAAATATGTCTCTATAATTATAGCAAAGTTTTTTAATTTCGCGGTATTCTTCCTGGTTCATGTGGGTCGTTCTGAGTCTTTCTAGATTTTGTTTTAATAGTATATCTAAGTTTTCATCGTTTTGTTTGTATTTATGGTTAATACACTTTTTGTCTGAAGTAAGGCGTTGCAGGTTTACATGATGACTGTTTTTAAGGATAATTTTGTTTTCTGAAGTGTTAATTACTGTTGTTATGGCGTTTCCGTTTTTTACTGTTACTAACGCCGGTGGAAAAATTAGGCCACTTTTCATGGTTTTTCCTTTTGAGTAGTATTCACCTTCTTTATAATTGCATAGCAAGTTTACGACTTGTTCGCATTTGGGTTCTATTTTGCTGTATGCTTTTATATCGTCCCTAATAGGTATTTTAGTGGTGTCTGTGTGCAGTGTCATGTTTTTTATGTCTATTTTACAGTTTAATGGGGCTAGAAAGTCTAATCCTAATAATCCTACAAAGTCCGAGTCAAAATTAAAAATAAGAAACTTATGTGTTATCTTTTGTCTGAATAATCTTTCTGGTAGGGTGATAAATACTATTTGGTTGTGTTTTGATGTAGCGTGCGCTGTTTTAATGAAATGGGTTTCTTTTTTTATTTTATAGTCAAAATCTGGGTTGTTATGAAAGGCTTTTGGATTAATTAACGATTGTGACGCGCCTGTATCTAGTAAAAATCTGCCACCTAGTTCGCTTATGTAGATATAAGGAAGTTTGCTATAACTTTTTATATTGTTCATGAATACTATATTGTTAGTTGTTTTAGTAGGTCTAGCTGAAAATTTTCGTCGCTATCCTCTGATTCACTGTCGTTATTATCCGATTCTTGTTCCTCATCATCATCGTTTTCCTCCTCTATTTCGCTTTGAAAATGAATTTTCTTTTTATTTTGTTCGGGGTTAAACGTTGTCGTTTTATTTTTATTAAAGCTATCTTTATCATTTTTTGTAAAAGTTCCTGGTTTACTATTGAATTTATTTTTGGACGTTGTTTTAACGGGATTATTTTTATTAAATTGAAGTCGTCTAGCTCTGAGGTCTACTTCCTCCTGTTTGGCTAATATGACGGCCTGATCTAAGTTCTCTACGTGTTTAATTTTTATTGATAAGGACGTTATAGGGTTTAAACTGTTAAGGAACGTCTCTAGTGCAATTTGTTCATAATGCGTTTGTTTATCTGGCTCTGCTGTGATTAGTGCGCTCATTAGTACCCTAATTCTATCACCAAAAGCTTCTAATGAGCTGTTGTCTCTTGTGACATGCGTTAATGCGTGTACAAGCTGAGTTGTCGTTCTAAATTCACCAAATTTTCTTAAAAGTACTTGTTTGACTTCTATCCAGGATGTTGTGCCTGGTTTTTCAGAATGTGCTTCAGCAGCTTTACCTTTTAATTTATTTCTAATTAAACAAGAAATGCTTAAGTCATCGGCATTATGAATGAGTGATAACGCGTTTTCTACGTTTTCTATATAAAATGCTAATGTTCTCCTGTTCCCATCGTATGTGGGCAGGAGTTTCGCGAAAGCAGAGTATTCGGTCTCCATTTTCTTTTCTTCATATACAAGGGATTTGTCATCGACCATACTCTTTCCTTGAGCCATTGTAATCTCGCGGATTGAAATATGTTACTATAACGAATCAGCAATAAGGTATGTTACTTATATAACACAATAAACCTTCACACTAGACACACCTTAAGATGCTTTGGATGTGAAAGGAAAATAATAAAAAGGATCTCGGGAATAAACAGAGTATATGCTTACCCCACGAGCATTGCCAATTTTGAGGCTTGAGTCTGCCTGTTCTTCAAACTGCTTTTGCTGCTGCTGTTGGTGCTGCTGCTCTTCGTCAGGTTATTCACTCACTGTAGGTTCTTTTTTCGCGTCGCGGATACTTGCTTTAAAAGATACGTTTTAAAGCTTTCAACCGTTTAGATCACGACGTACCGACTGCGCCAGTTAGGTAGTGAGCGAAGGCGAAAGGGTTTTTAAAAACAAGTGGTATGTGTTCTCTGCTTGAAGAGCAAAGCAAGACTGATCTTTATTTATTATTCAAACTTACATCAAGACTTATCTACTTAAATGAACAAAGGGTTATATCTTAATCGTAATGGCTTCCTGACAAATACCAGGAAGTCATGTGTACAGTAATCTTATTACCTAATTATTCTAAGTAACAAAGGTGGTCCTTATGTAGTGACCTTGTTATGAGGACATAACTCCTCCCCCCTTAAGATGGAGGCGTAATGAAGGCTGCGACCGAAGCTGGACTTCTTCAGGTTCAGGTTGGTGTTGAGCCGTGATTTTCGCCGATCTAGGTTTCCACCAGAACTTGTAAACTGCTATTCCAATTCCAGTGAGGAATACTAGGACGTACATCGTTATAGATGGCCAGCTAGGTATTGTAGGTATGGTTATTATGTCTTCTTCCGGGATGTTGATTTCTTCCGAATTTTTTATAGCGTCCTTTAGGTTGTCTAGCTTTATGTTGTCTAGTTTTAATTTAATTGGTGCCACGTATGGTTTTTGGTATGCTCGGGGTAATGGTATGGTTTCTCTAAGGTTGATGTATCTCTGATGAGTTGCTAAGATTCTGTCTTGAATCTGAATTTTGCAGTTACTGTCGGTTGTTATTAGAAAAACACCTTTATTTCGTTGGTATTGAACATCCTTGTTGCAGATGGTTTTTATAACTTCTTCTTGTTTCATGATTACTATCCAGCTGTTATCTTTAATTTGTTGAATGATGTTATTTTCGTAACTTGCTGTTGCATAAGTGCAGTTATGCGGCTCCTGATGTTGTATTAGTTGAGCTATGCAATCGTTGGAGTGTAATAAGGTTTCCCATTCAAGATGCTTGCAGATTACTTCGTTTTCTGTTATTCTGCTACAGGGTTCGTGGGGGTATGCAAACTCGTTATTTCCCAAGATAAGGTAAGGATTTTTGGGTATGAGGATAGTGTTGTTATTATTAGGAATAGAATATAGGTGTAGGAGGTTATATGACTGTTCCGCCACTATAGGTATGTCCAGAATAAAGTTTAGTGTTTCGTTAGTGCTATAGGCTTTTACTTTGATGGCTTTTTCCCACAAATGAATATTGTTAATATTTGGGGCGAACGCTAAATTACCATTAATTTCATTTTGTATTTGATTTAGTTCTTCGATTAAATACGAAACATCGATTATACTGGGGTGCATTTTTTCTAAGTGCGAGAATGTTATGGCATTTTCTAGGGTTTCTAGTCTATCGTAAAGTTGCTGAAGGGAGCTTTCAATTTGATTAAATATAGTTACTGTTAAGAAATTGGTTTCAAATTCCGTCCTTTGTGCAGAGTATCTATCTATTGACCTGTAGATTTTCTTTTGATTACTTTTAATTATGTTTAGATTATTTTCGTAATCTTTCATGAAATTTTGCATTATATTTATGCTCTTGCGCTGATTTACTTTATTGTTATTTATTGACGATTTTATTAGTCTTATTTCGTTATCGAGTTTGATAGCATCTTCTTGGTCGAGGTTTCCTGTGATAGATTTTATAACTGAACCTAAGCCGTTTATTAAGCCACGTTTCTGGCGGTAACTTGACTTGAAACCTAAGGTATTAAATCCTAAATAAAGTAACTTATTTTCTATGTTGTCTATAAGGTAATCTATTTGTTTAAAAATATTGTTTAGGTCTACTGAACTATTTTGTTTCAGTTTTAGCGTATAATAATTGCTACATATCTCTAGGTATATATCTCTGATTTTTGTTGTATTATAAATGACTGCAAAGTGATAGGTGTCGATCTGATATTGAGCTTTTGCTTCTGTTAATACCAGAATACCATTATGGTTATCTATTGGCTGTATGGTTGCTGTTGTTGTGGCGAGCTGGAGTGCTGCGAGGCAGGCGATGGCGTTCCTGAAACATTTTCCGGGCGCCTTAATAAGCGGAAGTGGACTCTAATTGTTTTAGCGTTTACATGTTTTCCTATGATTTCCGCGATTTGCTCTGGGTGTATTCGTACAATCGTATAGGGTCCTAAGTACTTTGGTTCGAGCTTGTTATTATAAATGATAAATGATAAATGATAAATGATAAATGATAAATGATAAATGATAAATGATAAATGATAAATGATAAATGATAAATGATAAATGATAAATGATAAATGATAAATGATAAATGATAAATGATAAATGATAAATGATAATGATAAATGATAAATGATAAATGATAAATGATAAATGATAAATGATAAATGATAAATGATAAATGATAAATGATAAATGATAAATGATAAATGATAAATGATAAATGATAAATGATAAATGATAAATGATAAATGATAAATGATAAATGATAAATGATAAATGATAAATGATAAATGATAAATGATAAATGATAAATGATAAATGATAAATGATAAATGATAAATGATAAATGATAAATGATAAATGATAAATGATAAATGATAAATGATAAATGATAAATGATAAATGATAAATGATAAATGATAAATGATAAATGATAAATGATAAATGATAAATGATAAATGATAAATGATAAATGATAAATGATAAATGATAAATGATAAATGATAAATGATAAATGATAAATGATAAATGATAAATGATAAATGATAAATGATAAATGATAAATGATAAATGATAAATGATAAATGATAAATGATAAATAATAAATATAATTATATCAGGCGCAGACCTGACAGCCTTAGTGCTGGTGCTCTTTTATGAGTATAACGGGCGCTGTCCCGAAAGATGTGTTTTTTTAACACATATCAGGCATAGTCCTGACAGCCGTAGTGCTGGAGCTCTTTTGAGAGTGTTACGGGTACATATCTGAAAGACACAAATTAGGTGCAGTCCCTGACACAGCCTTAGTGCTGGAGCTCTTTTGAGAGTGTTACGGGTGCTGGCTTGAAAGAACAAAAATCGGGCGCAGTCCCTGACACAGCCTTAGTGCTGGAGCTCTTTTGAGAGTGTTACGGGTGCTGGCTTGAAAGAACACAAATCAGGCGCAGTCCCTGACACAGCCTTAGTGCTGGAGCTCTTTTGAGAGTGTTACGGGTGCTGACCTGAAAGAACACAAATCAGGCGCAGTCCCTGACACAGCCTTAGTGCTGGTGCTCTTTTATGAGTATAACGGGCGCTATCCCGAAAGATGTGTTTTTTTAACAAATATCAGGCGCAGTCCTGACAGCCTTAGTGCTGGTGCTCTTTTATGAGTGTAACGGGCGCTGTCCCGAATGATGTGTTCTTTGAACGCATATCAGGTTTAGTCCTGACAGCCTTAGTGCTGGTGCTCTTTTATGAGTATAACGGGCGCTGTCCCGAAAGATGTGTTTTTTTAACACATATCAGGCGCAGTCCTGACAGCCTTAGTGTTGTAGCTCTTTTATGAGTATAACGAGCGCTGTCCCGAATCTTTGAACGCATATCAGGCTTAGTCCTGACAGCCTTAGTGCTGGTGCTCTTTTATGAGTATAACGAGCGCTGTCCCGAATGATGTGTTCTTTGAACGCATATCAGGCTTAGTCCTGACAGCCTTAGTGCTGGTGCTCTTTTATGAGTATAACGGGCGCTATCCCGAAAGATGTGTTTTTTTAACAAATATCAGGCGCAGTCCTGACAGCCTTAGTGCTGGTGCTCTTTTATGAGTATAACGGGCGCTGTCCCGAATGATGTGTTCTTTGAACGCATATCAGGTTTAGTCCTGACAGCCTTAGTGCTGGTGCTCTTTTATGAGTATAACGGGCGCTGTCCCGAAAGATGTGTTTTTTTAACACATATCAGGCGCAGTCCTGACAGCCTTGGTGTTGTAGCTCTTTTATGAGTATAACAAGCGCTGTCCCGAATCTTTGAACGCATATCAGGCTTAGTCCTGACAGCCTTAGTGCTGGTGCTCTTTTATGAGTATAACGGGCGCTGTCCCGAAAGATGTGTTTTTTTAACACATTCAGGCTTAGTCCTGACAGCCTTAGTGCTGGTGCTCTTTTATGAGTATAACGGGCGCTGTCCCGAAAGATGTGTTTTTTTAACACATTCAGGCGAAGTCCTGACAGCCTTAGTGCTGGTGCTCTTTTATGAGTATAACGGGCGCTGTCCCGAAAGATGTGTTTTTTTAACACATTCAGGCGAAGTCCTGACAGCCTTAGTGCTGGTGCTCTTTTATGAGTATAACGGGCGCTGTCCCGAAAGATGTGTTTTTTTAACACATATCAGGCTTAGTCCTGACAGCTTTAGTGCTGGTGCTCTTTTATGAGTATAACGGGCGCTGTCCCGAAAGATGTGTTTTTTTAACACATATCAGGCGAAGTCCTGACAGCCTTAGTGCTGGTGCTCTTTTATGAGTATAACGGGCGCTGTCCCGAAAGATGTGTTTTTTTAACACATATCAGGCTTAGTCCTGACAGCCTTAGTGCTGGTGCTCTTTTATGAGTATAACGGGCGCTGTCCCGAAAGATGTGTTTTTTTAACACATATCAGGCATAGTCCTGATAGCCTTAGTGCTGGTGCTCTTTTATGAATAAATAATAAATAATAAATAATAAATAATAAATAATAAATAATAAATAATAAATAATAAATAATAAATAATAAATAATAAATAATAAATAATAAATAATAAATAATAAATAATAAATAATAAATAATAAATAATAAATAATAAATAATAAATAATAAATAATAAATAATAAATAATAAATAATAAATAATAAATAATAAATAATAAATAATAAATAATAAATAATAAATAATAAATAATAAATAAAAAATAATAAATAATAAATAATAAATAATAAATAATAAATAATAAATAATAAATAATAAATAATAAATAATAAATAATAAATAATAAATAATAAATAATAAATAATAAATAATAAATAATAAATAATAAATAATAAATAATAAATAATAAATAATAAATAATAAATAATAAATAATAAATAATAAATAATAAATAATAAATAATAAATAATAAATAATAAATAATAAATAATAAATAATAAATAATAAATAATAAATAATAAATAATAAATAATAAATGATAAATGATAAATGATAAATGATAAATGATAAATGATAAATGATAAATGATAAATGATAAATGATAAATGATAAATGATAAATGATAAATGATAAATGATAAATGATAAATGATAAATGATAAATGATAAATGATAAATGATAAATGATAAATGATAAATGATAAATGATAAATGATAAATGATAAATGATAAATGATAAATGATAAATGATAAATGATAAATGATAAATGATAAATGATAAATGATAAATGATAAATGATAAATGATAAATGATAAATGATAAATGATAAATGATAAATGATAAATGATAAATGATAAATGATAAATGATAAATGATAAATGATAAATGATAAATGATAAATGATAAATGATAAATGATAAATGATAAATGATAAATGATAAATGATAAATGATAAATGATAAATGATAAATGATAAATGATAAATGATAAATGATAAATGATAAATGATAAATGATAAATGATAAATGATAAATGATAAATGATAAATGATAAATGATAAATGATAAATGATAAATGATAAATGATAAATGATAAATGATAAATGATAAATGATAAATGATAAATGATAAATGATAAATAATAAATATAATTATATCAGGCGCAGACCTGACAGCCTTAGTGCTGGAGCTCTTTTGAGAGTGTTACGGGTGCTGACCTGAAAGAACACAAATCAGGCGCAGTCCCTGACACAGCCTTAGTGCTGGAGCTCTTTTGAGAGTGTTACGGGTGCTGACCTGAAAGAACACAAATCAGGCGCAGTCCCTGACACAGCCTTAGTGCTGGTGCTCTTTTATGAGTATAACGGGCGCTATCCCGAAAGATGTGTTTTTTTAACAAATATCAGGCGCAGTCCTGACAGCCTTAGTGCTGGTGCTCTTTTATGAGTATAACGGGCGCTGTCCCGAATGATGTGTTCTTTGAACGCATATCAGGTTTAGTCCTGACAGCCTTAGTGCTGGTGCTCTTTTATGAGTATAACGGGCGCTGTCCCGAAAGATGTGTTTTTTTAACACATATCAGGCGCAGTCCTGACAGCCTTAGTGTTGTAGCTCTTTTATGAGTATAACAAGCGCTGTCCCGAATCTTTGAACGCATATCAGGCTTAGTCCTGACAGCCTTAGTGCTGGTGCTCTTTTATGAGTATAATGGGCGCTGTCCCAAAAGATGTGTTTTTTTAACACATATCAGGCGCAGTCCTGACAGCCTTAGTGCTGGTGCTCTTTTATGAGTATAACGGGCGCTGTCCCGAAAGATGTGTTTTTTTAACACATATCAGGCGAAGTCCTGACAGCCTTAGTGCTGGTGCTCTTTTATGAGTATAATGGGCGCTGTCCCAAAAGATGTGTTTTTTTAACACATATCAGGCGCAGTCCTGACAGCCTTAGTGCTGGTGCTCTTTTATGAGTATAACGGGCGCTGTCCCGAAAGATGTGTTTTTTTAACACATATCAGGCGAAGTCCTGACAGCCTTAGTGCTGGTGCTCTTTTATGAATAAATAATAAATAATACATAATAAATAATACGTAATACATAATAAATAATAAATAATAAATAATAAATAATAAATAATAAATAATAAATAATAAATAATAAATAATAAATAATAAATAATAAATAATAAATAATAAATAATAAATAATAAATAATAAATAATAAATAATAAATAATAAATAATAAATAATAAATAATAAATAATAAATAATAAATAATAAATAATAAATAATAAATAATAAATAATAAATAATAAATAATAAATAATAAATAATAAATAATATGTTGGGTTATAAGTGTGCAGCGGTAGTCGCGTGCAGCAGTCCAGTTTATTAATAAGTGACAATATAAAAACATAACAAGACCATAGCAACGCCAACTTTAAATAACGAACTATGACGATATAATATGTATGCAAATTACCAAAGAGTTTCCTCTAATACACCCCCTTGATTTGCATACACATTTAACAACAAATATGTACTAAATAGTCATTACAAAAATATACAGACATGCAATCTTAATCTACACCTAACATTGAGATGCAGCGGTAATGTTTCTGTCTTTGTAAAGCTTTTGTTAGCACATCCGCCGCCATCTCCTCGGTAGACACATACGATAATTGTATGTCAGTATTCTCCCTTAAAACACTTCTTATAAAATAATATTGAATATCGAAATGTTTAGTTCGGGCGTGGAAGACTGGATCCTCCGATAGAAATAAGGCACCTTGATTATCGCAGTACAACACTATGTTCCCGAAATCGCGCAACCCTATCTCTTTCATAAGACTATTCAGGTAAACTGCCTCTTTTATCGCCAAATTTAAACTAATATATTCGGCTTCGCACGTTGAAGTTGCTACGCATTTCTGTTTCTGGGATTTCCATGAAATCGCAGCCCCTCCTAACAAAAAAACATACCCGGAGTATGACTTCCTATCTATAGGACAATTTGCCCAGTCAGCATCCGAATAACCAATTAAGCTCTTACCTGTTTTTCGATAAATCAGTCCATAATCGGCTGTCCTCTTAAGATAACGAAGTAATCTTTTCACCGCATTCCACTGTATCTGTCCAGGATTATCACAAAACGCTGCTAATCTTGTCACGGCGTGTGTGATATCCGGACGAGTTCCTGCTGAAAGATAAATCAAGCTTCCGATTAATTCTCTATATGGACATTCCTTCTCCAGCGGAATTTGTGAACCATCGGGTCTAAAATTCACCTCCATCGGCGTGGTCACTGTTTCTTTACAATTCTCCATGCCGAATTTTATCATCAAATCATTAATATATTTTTGTTGTGACAGTTTCGTGGCATACTCATTTTTGACAATGTCAATGCCTAAAATATATTTCGCCAGTCCATAGTCTTTTAAATCAAACTCTTTGGAAAGTTCATCTTTGAAAGATTGTATGAGACCTTTATTGCGTGAAACTATCAGTAAATCATCAACATAAACCGCTAAGTATATAGACGTATCAATGGAGTTACCGTCCAAATAGTAGAGACACGGTTCCTTCAAAGACTGTTTAAAATGCATTGACTTCAATTTATTGTCAAGTCTTTTGTTCCATTGACGTCCAGCTTGTTTCAAGCCATACAGTGATTTCTTCAATCGACATACATCTCCACCTGTCTTCAGATCATTTAACATCTTACGAGCCTGCTCTTTTAAGCTTTCGTCTCTTTCTTCTTTAATAATTCTACCTAAGCACTCTGTCAACAATTCTGGAACCTCCATATAAATTTCCTCGTCAAGATATCCATTCAGATATGCAGTATTGATATCCAACTGGTGTATCTCCATGTCTAATTCAACCGCGAGCGCTGTAAGCAGTCTTACCGTGTCTAGTCGGACGACAGGTGAAAAAGTGTTTCGGTAATCGATGCCATATCGTTGACTGTAGCCCTTGACTACCAACCGTGCTTTCTTCTTCTCGGTTTTGTCAACGTTAAGCTTCGTTGTCAATACATATCGGCATCCTACCGCTTTTCGATTTCTCGGCTTTTGAACAATTTCCCATGTTTCATTTTTTACAAGACTTTTGACCTCAGACAATATTGCTTCCTCCCATAGAGCACGTTCAGCGCTACTTAGGGCATCCCCTAAGGAAGTTTCCACAGTCAACGCAACATCCTCAGGTAAAGTTTCTTCTGCACGGCCATTATTATCATTGGATATCATTTTATAGACCTTCTTAGGTCGGCCAACTTGGCCTTTCTGAAGTTTTGGTCTTCCGGGACCTCTCTTATACGTTACCTCTGTATCAGCTTGCGCTATTTCACTATCTTCCTCATGACATAGAGAAGGTGAACCAAGGGGTGAATCAGTCGTCTCCACGATCATTTCTCGAGTTCCTGAATAAGATGTACTTGGTATTACGTCCACCTCTACATATTTCGGCTTCGGTGTATCAACATCAGCAGAAAATTGATCTAGCTGAAAAGGATCATGAGTAATTGCCAATTTCCTGTCATCATTAGTATCGAGCCTCGTCTTGCAGAATTTCACATCCCTAGCTATAATGGTTTTATGGTCTACTGGTATCCATACCTTATATCCCTTTTGGTTCATTGGATATCCAATAAATATTCCATTGACACTTCTGGCAGCAAATTTGTCCTTGGTTGGACTCTTGTCTAGAACATAAACTTCAGCTCCAAACTTCTGAAGATACTCAATCTTCACTGGAGAGCCAAACCACTTCTCGTACGGAATTGTACCACCCAAACTACTCGTGGGACAACGATTCCTAATATGACATGCCACCAATACAGCATCTCCCCAAAAGCCTGCTGAGAGATTAGATGAAAGTAACATACACCTAGCCATTTCAACTAATGTCCTGTTCATTCGTTCTGCTACGCCATTCTGCTGTGGGGTTTGAGGTACAGTCAGTCTTCTTATTATCCCCTCTTGTTTCAGGAATTGATCAAACTTATTATTACAGTATTCTCCACCGTTATCAGTTTGTAAATACTTTATTCTCTTAGCGGTAAGGTTCTCAACATAGCTCTTGTATTCTTTGAAACATTCCAGAACACCACTCTTACTCTTCAGTAAGTAAACTTCGCACCATCTAGTACAATCGTCAATAAACGTGACAAAATATTTTGCACCACCGACAGTTTCATTTCGAATTGGCCCAACTACATCGGAATGGATGATGGACAGTTTTTCGTCACATGGTCCACTCGACTTGGAAAATGGGAAAGAAGTCATCTTACCCTGCACACAATACTTACAGTCGTATAAAATATTTATATTTGACATATCAACTTTAATGCCCACATGACCTAATACTTTTATTAAATCCTTCACATTTAAGTGACCTAAACGTTCGTGCCAGGATAGTAAATCGTTCTTAGTTTCGGAAATCGCAGAAACAGAAGCATGGCCCTCCCGCATATAATAAAGGTTGTTTTTTCGATCTGCTATGAACTTAATATTCCCTTCAGAATCGGTTACATAAGCTGAATCTTTCTTAAAAGTTACATTAAAACCTTTGCTTGTAATTTTAGATACGGAAATTAAGTTGCATCGCAAATCGGGAACATATAAAGTGTCTGATAGTTTTATCGGAACCTCCCCATTCAAACTCACAGTTCCTTTACCTTTTGCAAATGTACTCACATTGGTGGCCAAACTTAACTTACTACTGCAATTTGTCAAGGTGTCAAATTTTCCTTTCGATCTACAAAGGTGCGATGTACACCCACTATCTATGAGCCAGTTTCCTCCACATCCCGAACCAATCACTCCGTTACACTCTGAAACAGATAGAACACATGAGTTAAAATTCTCACTAGCACCTAACTCACTAACACATTTTGAGTCCTGCCTTGTTCCTTTACACGGGCATTCCGAAGCTTTATGCCCAAATTTATGACATCTGTAACATTTAAATTTAAACGCTTGATCCGGTTTATAATTCTGCGGATTTTTAGATGTAGAACTCTTCGTGGTTTTTCTCCTAGCGAACATTGCTGACGACCCCCTCTCTGTCTCCTTCCTTTGCTGTCGCCTAGAGGCATCTTCTTCAAGAATTTTAACTTTCAAAGAATTCGGGTCTGGCAATGAATCTCTAGTCTCCATCGCACATCTAAAGTTCTCATAACTTGGGGGCAGACTATAGAGTAAAATAATAGATGCAAGATCATTATTTATATTTATGTCCATGTCTAGTAACTTTTCTTTGGCTTCAAAGAAGCTTAACAGATATTCACGCATGTCGTCCTCCTCACACATTTTGTGTAATATGAGCTGCTTTAACAGTGTCGCTTTCTTAGCGGGACCCGAAGACGCGAAGATGCTTTCTAATTTGAACCAACATTCTCGCGACGTACTCGTCCCCTTAATGTGTCGTAGCTCACCTGGACTAATTGAGAGAATAATCTCCGCTCTCGCCTTTGCATCCGCCGCTTCCCAAAGCAACGCCTCTGCTGGCTCAGCTGGCTTCTTAATGCTACCATCCACATAGCCCCACACATCGCTCTTGATCAATAGAGCATGGGCCTGGATTCGCCATGAGTCGTAATTATCACGGCTTAGTAATTCTATCCGCACACTCGCCATCGTTACTAGGTTAAGCACTCTAGTTCCCCCTTTTTTTTTTTATTAATTTACTAGACTATGACTGGGCCCATAACCTTTGTTGGGTTATAAGTGTGCAGCGGTAGTCGCGTGCAGCAGTCCAGTTTATTAATAAGTGACAATATAAAAACATAACAAGACCATAGCAACGCCAACTTTAAATAACGAACTATGACGATATAATATGTATGCAAATTACCAAAGAGTTTCCTCTAATACATAATAAATAATAAATAATAAATAATAAATAATAAATAATAAATAATAAATAATAAATAATAAATAATAAATAATAAATAATAAATAATAAATAATAAATAATAAATAATAAATAATAAATAATAAATAATAAATAATAAATAATAAATAATAAATAATAAATGATAAATAATAAATGATAAATAATAAATAATAAATAATAAATGATAAATGATAAATGATAAATGATAAATGATAAATGATAAATGATAAATGATAAATGATAAATGATAAATGATAAATGATAAATGATAAATGATAAATGATAAATGATAAATGATAAATGATAAATGATAAATGATAAATGATAAATGATAAATGATAAATGTTAAATGATAAATGATAAATGATAAATGATAAATGATAAATGATAAATGATAAATGATAAATGATAAATGATAAATGATAAATGATAAATGATAAATGATAAATGATAAATGATAAATGATAAATGATAAATGATAAATGATAAATGATAAATGATAAATGATAAATGATAAATGATAAATGATAAATGATAAATGATAAATGATAAATGATAAATGATAAATGATAAATGATAAATGATAAATGATAAATGATAAATGATAAATGATAAATGATAAATGATAAATGATAAATGATAAATGATAAATGATAAATGATAAATGATAAATGATAAATGATAAATGATAAATGATAAATGATAAATGATAAATGATAAATGATAAATGATAAATGATAAATGATAAATGATAAATGATAAATGATAAATGATAAATGATAAATGATAAATGATAAATGATAAATGATAAATGATAAATGATAAATGATAAATGATAAATGATAAATGATAAATGATAAATGATAAATGATAAATGATAAATGATAAATGATAAATGATAAATGATAAATGATAAATGATAAATGATAAATGATAAATGATAAATGATAAATGATAAATGATAAATGATAAATGATAAATGATAAATGATAAATGATAAATGATAAATGATAAATGATAAATGATAAATAATAAATAATAAATAATAAATAATAAATAATAAATAATAAGTATATCAGGCTTAGTCCTGACAGCCTTAGTGCTGGTGCTCTTTTATGAGTATAATGGGCGCTGTCCCGAAAGATGTGTTTTTTAACACATATCAGGCTTAGTCCTGACAGCCTTAGTGCTGGTGCTCTTTTATGAGTATAACGGGCGCTGTCCCGAAAGATGTGTTTTTTTAACACATATCAGGCTTAGTCCTGACAGCCTTAGTGCTGGTGCTCTTTTATGAGTATAACGGGCGCTGTCCCGAAAGATGTGTTTTTTTAACACATATCAGGCTTAGTCCTGACAGCCTTAGTGCTGGTGCTCTTTTATGAGTATAATGGGCGCTGTCCCGAAAGATGTGTTTTTTTAACACATATCAGGCTTAGTCCTGACAGCCTTAGTGCTGGTGCTCTTTTATGAGTATAATGGGCGCTGTCCCGAAAGATGTGTTTTTTTAACACATATCAGGCTTAGTCCTGACAGCCTTAGTGCTGGTGCTCTTTTATGAGTACAACGGGCGCTGTCCCGAAAGATGTGTTTTTTAACACATATCAGGCATAGTCCTGACAGCCTTAGTGCTGGTGCTCTTTTATGAGTATAACGGGCGCTGTCCCGAATGATGTGTTTTTTTAACACATATCAGGCGCAGTCCTGACAGCCTTAGTGCTGGTGCTCTTTTATGAGTATAACGGGCGCTGTCCCAAAAGATGTGTTTTTTTAACACATATCAGGCGCAGTCCTGACAGCCTTAGTGCTGGTGCTCTTTTATGAGTATAACGGGCGCTGTCCCGAATGATGTGTTTTTTTAACACATATCAGGCATAGTCCTGACAGCCTTAGTGCTGGTGCTCTTTTATGAGTATAACGGGCGCTGTCCCAAAAGATGTGTTTTTTTAACACATATCAGGCGCAGTCCTGACAGCCTTAGTGCTGGTGCTCTTTTATGAGTATAACGGGCGCTGTCCCGAATGATGTGTTTTTTTAACACATATCAGGCGCAGTCCTGACAGCCTTAGTGCTGGTGCTCTTTTATTGATAATAAATAATAAATAATAAATAATAAATAATAAATAATAAATAATAAATAATAAATAATAAATAATAAATAATAAATAATAAATAATAAATAATAAATAATAAATAATAAATAATAAATAATAAATAATAAATAA
The DNA here is from genome assembly GCF_905475465.1 of Pieris napi. NCBI lineage: Eukaryota > Metazoa > Arthropoda > Insecta > Lepidoptera > Pieridae > Pieris > Pieris napi. The sequence continues at coordinate 8,420,730 of NC_062246.1, forward strand.
TAAATAATAAATAATAAATAATAAATAATAAATAATAAATAATAAATAATAAATAATAAATAATAAATAATAAATAATAAATAATAAATAATAAATAATAAATAATAAATAATAAATAATAAATAATAAATAATAAATAATAAATAATAAATAATAAATAATAAATAATAAATAATAAATAATAAATAATAAATAATAAATAATAAATAATAAATAATAAATAATAAATAATAAATAATAAATAATAAATAATAAATAATAAATAATAAATAATAAATAATAAAAAATAAATAATAAATAATAAATAATAAATAATAAATAATAAATAATAAATAATAAATAATAAATAATAAATAATAAATAATAAATAATAAATAATAAATAATAAATAATAAATAATAAATAATATATTAGAGGAAACTCTTTGGTAATTTGCATACATATTATATCGTCATAGTTCGTTATTTAAAGTTGGCGTTGCTATGGTCTTGTTATGTTTTTATATTGTCACTTATTAATAAACTGGACTGCTGCACGCGACTACCGCTGCACACTTATAACCCAACAAAGGTTATGGGCCCAGTCATAGTCCAGTAAATTAATAAAAAAAAGGGGGAACTAGAGTGCTTAACCTAGTAACGATGGCGAGTGTGCAGATAGAATTACTAAGCCGTGATAATTACGACTCATGGCGAATCCAGGCCCATGCTCTATTGATCAAGAGCGATGTGTGGGGCTATGTGGATGGTAGCATTAAGAAGCCAGCTGAGCCAGCAGAGGCGTTGCTTTGGGAAGCGGCGGATGCAAAGGCGAGAGCGGAGATTATTCTCTCAATTAGTCCAGGTGAGCTACGATACATTAAGGGGACGAGTACGTCGCGAGAATGTTGGTTCAAATTAGAAAGCATCTTCGCGTCTTCGGGTCCCGCTAAGAAAGCGACACTGTTAAAGCAGCTCATATTACACAAGATGTGTGAGGAGGACGACATGCGTGAATATCTGTTAAGCTTCTTTGAAGCCAAAGAAAAGTTACTAGACATGGACATAAATATAAATAATGATCTTGCATCTATTATTTTACTCTATAGTCTGCCCCCAAGTTATGAGAACTTTAGATGTGCGATGGAGACTAGAGATTCATTGCCAGACCCGAATTCTTTGAAAGTTAAAATTCTTGAAGAAGATGCCTCTAGGCGACAGCAAAGGAAGGAGACAGAGAGGGGGTCGTCAGCAATGTTCGCTAGGAGAAAAACCACGAAGAGTTCTACATCTAAAAATCCGCAGAATTATAAACCGGATCAAGCGTTTAAATTTAAATGTTACAGATGTCATAAATTTGGGCATAAAGCTTCGGAATGCCCGTGTAAAGGAACAAGGCAGGACTCAAAATGTGTTAGTGAGTTAGGTGCTAGTGAGAATTTTAACTCATGTGTTCTATCTGTTTCAGAGTGTAACGGAGTGATTGGTTCGGGATGTGGAGGAAACTGGCTCATAGATAGTGGGTGTACATCGCACCTTTGTAGATCGAAAGGAAAATTTGACACCTTGACAAATTGCAGTAGTAAGTTAAGTTTGGCCACCAATGTGAGTACATTTGCAAAAGGTAAAGGAACTGTGAGTTTGAATGGGGAGGTTCCGATAAAACTATCAGACACTTTATATGTTCCCGATTTGCGATGCAACTTAATTTCCGTATCTAAAATTACAAGCAAAGGTTTTAATGTAACTTTTAAGAAAGATTCAGCTTATGTAACCGATTCTGAAGGGAATATTAAGTTCATAGCAGATCGAAAAAACAACCTTTATTATATGCGGGAGGGCCATGCTTCTGTTTCTGCGATTTCCGAAACTAAGAACGATTTACTATCCTGGCACGAACGTTTAGGTCACTTAAATGTGAAGGATTTAATAAAAGTATTAGGTCATGTGGGCAATAAAGTTGATATGTCAAATATAAATATTTTATACGACTGTAAGTATTGTGTGCAGGGTAAGATGACTTCTTTCCCATTTTCCAAGTCGAGTGGACCATGTGACGAAAAACTGTCCATCATCCATTCCGATGTAGTTGGGCCAATTCGAAATGAAACTGTCGGTGGTGCAAAATATTTTGTCACGTTTATTGACGATTGTACTAGATGGTGCGAAGTTTACTTACTGAAGAGTAAGAGTGGTGTTCTGGAATGTTTCAAAGAATACAAGAGCTATGTTGAGAACCTTACCGCTAAGAGAATAAAGTATTTACAAACTGATAACGGTGGAGAATACTGTAATAATAAGTTTGATCAATTCCTGAAACAAGAGGGGATAATAAGAAGACTGACTATACCTCAAACCCCACAGCAGAATGGCGTAGCAGAACGAATGAACAGGACATTAGTTGAAATGGCTAGGTGTATGTTACTTTCATCTAATCTCTCAGCAGGTTTTTGGGGAGATGCTGTATTGGTGGCATGTCATATTAGGAATCGTTGTCCCACGAGTAGTTTGGGTGGTACAATTCCGTTCGAGAAGTGGTTTGGCTCTCCAGTGAAGATTGAGTATCTTCAGAAGTTTGGAGCTGAAGTTTATGTTCTAGACAAGAGTCCAACCAAGGACAAATTTGCTGCCAGAAGTGTCAATGGAATATTTATTGGATATCCAATGAACCAAAAGGGATATAAGGTATGGATAACAGTAGACCATAAAACCATTATAGCTAGGGATGTGAAATTCTGCAAGACGAGGCTCGATACTAATGATGACAGGAAATCGGCAATTACTCATGATCCTTTTCAGCTAGATCAATTTTCTGCTGATGTTGATACACCGAAGCCGAAATATGTAGAGGTGGACGTAATACCAAGTACATCTTATTCAGGAACTCGAGAAATGATCGTGGAGACGACTGATTCACCCCTTGGTTCACCTTCTCTATGTCATGAGGAAGATAGTGAAATAGCGCAAGCTGATACAGAGGTAACGTATAAGAGAGGTCCCGGAAGACCAAAACTTCAGAAAGGCCAAGTTGGCCGACCTAAGAAGGTCTATAAAATGATACCCAATGATAATAATGGCCGTGCAGAAGAAACTTTACCTGAGGATGTTGCGTTGACTGTGGAAACTTCCTTAGGGGATGCCCTAAGTAGCGCTGAACGTGCTCTATGGGAGGAAGCAATATTGTCTGAGGTCAAAAGTCTTGTAAAAAATGAAACATGGGAAATTGTTCAAAAGCCGAGAAATCGAAAAGCGGTAGGATGCCGATATGTATTGACAACGAAGCTTAACGTTGACAAAACCGAGAAGAAGAAAGCACGGTTGGTAGCCAAGGGCTACAGTCAACGATATGGCATCGATTACCGAAACACTTTTTCACCTGTCGTCCGACTAGACACGGTAAGACTGCTTACAGCGCTCGCGGTTGAATTAGACATGGAGATACACCAGTTGGATATCAATACTGCATATCTGAATGGATATCTTGACGAGGAAATTTATATGGAGGTTCCAGAATTGTTGACAGAGTGCTTAGGTAGAATTATTAAAGAAGAAAGAGACGAAAGCTTAAAAGAGCAGGCTCGTAAGATGTTAAATGATCTGAAGACAGGTGGAGATGTATGTCGATTGAAGAAATCACTGTATGGCTTGAAACAAGCTGGACGTCAATGGAACAAAAGACTTGACAATAAATTGAAGTCAATGCATTTTAAACAGTCTTTGAAGGAACCGTGTCTCTACTATTTGGACGGTAACTCCATTGATACGTCTATATACTTAGCGGTTTATGTTGATGATTTACTGATAGTTTCACGCAATAAAGGTCTCATACAATCTTTCAAAGATGAACTTTCCAAAGAGTTTGATTTAAAAGACTATGGACTGGCGAAATATATTTTAGGCATTGACATTGTCAAAAATGAGTATGCCACGAAACTGTCACAACAAAAATATATTAATGATTTGATGATAAAATTCGGCATGGAGAATTGTAAAGAAACAGTGACCACGCCGATGGAGGTGAATTTTAGACCCGATGGTTCACAAATTCCGCTGGAGAAGGAATGTCCATATAGAGAATTAATCGGAAGCTTGATTTATCTTTCAGCAGGAACTCGTCCGGATATCACACACGCCGTGACAAGATTAGCAGCGTTTTGTGATAATCCTGGACAGATACAGTGGAATGCGGTGAAAAGATTACTTCGTTATCTTAAGAGGACAGCCGATTATGGACTGATTTATCGAAAAACAGGTAAGAGCTTAATTGGTTATTCGGATGCTGACTGGGCAAATTGTCCTATAGATAGGAAGTCATACTCCGGGTATGCTTTTTTGTTAGGAGGGGCTGCGATTTCATGGAAATCCCAGAAACAGAAATGCGTAGCAACTTCAACGTGCGAAGCCGAATATATTAGTTTAAATTTGGCGATAAAAGAGGCAGTTTACCTGAATAGTCTTATGAAAGAGATAGGGTTGCGCGATTTCGGGAACATAGTGTTGTACTGCGATAATCAAGGTGCCTTATTTCTATCGGAGGATCCAGTCTTCCACGCCCGAACTAAACATTTCGATATTCAATATTATTTTATAAGAAGTGTTTTAAGGGAGAATACTGACATACAATTATCGTATGTGTCTACCGAGGAGATGGCGGCGGATGTGCTAACAAAAGCTTTACAAAGACAGAAACATTACCGCTGCATCTCAATGTTAGGTGTAGATTAAGATTGCATGTCTGTATATTTTTGTAATGACTATTTAGTACATATTTGTTGTTAAATGTGTATGCAAATCAAGGGGGTGTATTAGAGGAAACTCTTTGGTAATTTGCATACATATTATATCGTCATAGTTCGTTATTTAAAGTTGGCGTTGCTATGGTCTTGTTATGTTTTTATATTGTCACTTATTAATAAACTGGACTGCTGCACGCGACTACCGCTGCACACTTATAACCCAACATAATAAATAATAAATAATAAATAATAAATAATAAATAATAAATAATAAATAATAAATAATAAATAATAAATAATAAATAATAAATAATAAATAATAAATAATAAATAATAAATAATAAATAATAAATAATAAATAATAAATAATAAATAATAAATAATAAATAATAAATAATAAATAATAAATAATAAATAATAAATAATAAATAATAAATAATAAATAATAAATAATAAATAATAAATAATAAATAATAAATAATAAATAATAAATAATAAATAATAAATAATAAATAATAAATAATAAATAATAAATAATAAATAATAAATAATAAATAATAAATAATAAATAATAAATAATAAATAATAAATAATAAATAATAAATAATAAATAATAAATAATAAATAATAAATAATAAATAATAAATAATAAATAATAAATAATAAACAATAAACAATAAACAATAAACAATAAACAATAAACAATAAACAATAAACAATAAACAATAAACAATAAACAATAAACAATAAACAATAAACAATAAACAATAAACAATAAACAATAAACAATAAACAATAAACAATAAACAATAAACAATAAACAATAAACAATAAACAATAAACAATAAACAATAAACAATAAACAATAAACAATAAACAATAAACAATAAACAATAAACAATAAACAATAAACAATAAACAATAAACAATAAACAATAAACAATAAACAATAAACAATAAACAATAAACAATAAACAATAAACAATAAACAATAAACAATAAACAATAAACAATAAACAATAAACAATAAATAATAAATAATCAATAATCAATAATCAATAATCAATAATAAATAATCAATAATCAATAATCAATAATCAATAATCAATAATCAATAATAAATAATCAATAATAAGTGAAGTAGTTAGTCTCCGGTAACATTGAAGACAGTGATATATTGTCATGCTTTAGAGTGGCAAAGAAAAACCCTAATAATGGACGGCCAAGATGGTTAAACTACGTAGTAGTCGTTGCCGTGACACTTTATTGGCAGCCATCTTCAGTTTCAACAAAAATAATCCTAATGGAAAATTAAATACCAGTCTGATTGGTATTGGAGGGAATTCTGCTCCTTTATATGTCTCTGAACATCTGAGTCCTGAGAGGAAAACTTTTCAGGCTGCTACCAGATTAAAGTGCAGAGAATTGGGCATCAAGTTCACATGGGTCAGAAACGGAAACGTCTATATCCGTAAGGGTAAGGGTGAACCAGCCAAACGTAGTATCTCGGTGGAACACCTAAACAAACACCTTCGGTAATAATAAATCTTCAATCATACCAGTCACATCGGTCTCTACGGTTTCCTCTCTTAATATCTACTATCAAAATGTGCATGGCTTGAGAACAAAAACAAACGATCTTTATGCGAGCTGCCTCAATGAGGACTATGACGCTATTGTGTTTACGGAGACCTGGTTGCTGCCTGAAATTGGTAACGGAGAACTATTTGACTCCAGATACACTGTAGATTGAAATTCTACTACTAAGTTAAAAGGCGGCGGAGTCCTCATAGCAATTTAAAAAGTATTGCTAGTAAACGTTTGATGCAGCTAAAATCTGACCATGAAGACTTATGGATATCCATGACCTTGCAGAAGAGTGGTCGAAGACAGAATTTAGGTCTATGTGTGGTGTTCCTTCCGTCTCGTAAATCGTTGTACACCAAGTCTGTGCACCAGGATAGCAGGAGGTACAAGGAGCTAGCGACGCTTAGTTAAATCTTGCAGCCAATATAAAAAAACACAATGAATATGAAAAGTTTTCTTTTAAGCGGCCTAGAGCTAGATGACGGAACGTATAAGAGATTTTTCAGTACAAATGCCCGCAACAGGCTTCATTGATAAGATTATTTATGATTGTTCAAAAAAATAATATTTTACATGTAATTCGTTGTATACCAAGTTTTTGTACCAGGACAGCATGAGGTACAGGGAGCTATTGACGCTTGGTTTAATCTGGCCGCCAAAATGAAAAAAAAAAACTCAATGAATATGAAAAAAATCGGTTGTCTGTAAAGTCGGTTTACTGACGATAGTTGAACGTGACAACGTCACGAATCGCTCACTCAAGTAGGAGAGAGACAGATGTGGAACGCTGAAGAGCGCGGAGTCTGATTGTGCATCTCTGTCGCTTCGCGCTCTCGCTTGCACTTCAAGCCTTAAATGGAACGCCTCAGAGCGATGTAACGCCTCAGAGTGAGGTAACGCCGCATGAGTCATGTTTTTTCGTGCGTGCAGCCAGCTCCATCGATTTATAAGACGTTGTCACGTCAAAAAATAAAACCATGCGTCGATAGCTCCTTGCACCTATTGATGTACTGGTAAATGTCCGGTCAGCAGGAGGTACAAGGAGATATCGACTTTTATCTTGTGATGGAATATGGAAACATTTTTTACGCATGCAATACAATTTGCAGTTGAATGATCTGTCTGACTGTTTATCAAACATTTCATTATATTCATTCAAAGATATAATAGTATATTTCATTACGAGTGCGGAAAGCGTGTCATTGCAAAGAGTTCCGACAAATGTCTACACGAGCCGAGGCGCAGCCGAAGGTGAGGGTTGACAGTCGGAACAAGTTGCAATGACGGTTCCGCACGTGTACTGAACGACTATTTTTAATACAGTTGCGAAAAAATTAAGCAATTTAATAAAATAATAAAAACACAATAAACTCAACTAACTAATCATTTATTTCTTATAAAAGTTATAATTCATATATATATACATTGAAATTGGTACAATTTTTATACTAACTGGAGAAGTTTTAGATTGCATATTTATTTACTGTTTGAGACAAACTATTATTAATTTCGTATGATTGTTCATCTATATTTAATATATAATATAACAAACAACTAAACTAGCAAAGAACATTATTGGAAAATGGCGCCAACTGTAAAAGAATATAAGCAGAGATTTTTTATTTCTTCACCCATTCTGGGTAGGCAAAGGGAACTATGCCCATACAGCCAAGTCTTCAGTAGATTTTTTTTTATATGAAATGAAAATGAAATTTAATGAGATGAAATGCTTTGAAACCTAACCTAACTCATTGAATCAAATCATTAAATCTGATATTGAAACAAATTAGTAGCTTCTTTTTTGAAATATTTGCATGAATCATAAAAACTTCTATGATTTTTTTTTTAGTAAATACTTCGTGGTTGGTTTTTTCTTTTTAATAGACATTATTTTGACAGTTGGGAAAAGAAAACGCACTAGTTCGGAAAAGGTAAAGAAAAAGCACGAGTGTGTAATAGCCCACATCCCGAACGCTATACGTCCCTGCAATACGCCACTTTTTGAGCAATTGTATTAAAAATATATATTTTTGTAATTATAATAATTAGTGTTACCTACTGCAATCGACTGCCTAAGTTATTTCTATATAAATAAAATTCTCGTTAAACATTTGAACAAGATGAACGTTGATAAAAGAAGAAATTGTTTAATCCGACTGAAAAGCGAGCGTAAGACTACTACTATGTACTATTTATAGTTTCATGGCCGAAATTCAAACGAAAATAACATAAGTTTACGTGTCGTGGTGAAATGGACACGTGTGTCGTGCAGCGAATTATAATTACCGCAGTTCTATTCAAATAGATTTATAAATACAAAAAAAAATTAAAACAATGCCGGCTTACGATTGGCCTGTTGATACTGAAAATTTACATGTAATGCGAATTGTTACACCACGGAATGTTGTTATGTGTGGAATTTTTGGAATGTAAGTTTTTATTATTTAAGATTTTTTAAATTAAACATAAGCAACTCACCTTCTCAATATTTTTTTCACATTATAACATTTCGATTTAGAATTTGTGTTAAAAACAATTTTTTTATTTGTTAACATGTATAGCTTTAATATATATAAATACTAAATAATATAATAAAAGGGTTGGATTTAGAATTAACGTCGCCCGAATTCGATGATAGTGGGCGCTTTCCAATTACAACACTAGAGCGCATTATGCGGCATAATGCTCAACGTTGAATGCTCCAACTACAGCAACGCTTCGCACAATTGAGCACTCTCAAAAGTGCCTAATGCTCTCGCGTGCTTCTCGTTATACTGTCTCGTTTAACAATATTTACTAATTTATCGTTAGTAAATATTGTTGAAAAATTTGTAAGGCTTTCGTTTCGTCGTAGATTTTGGAAATAATTAAAGTTATTTCAAACTGCTAAAAAAATAAATATATATATAAGTATGGATGAAGGTATAAATAGTTATTTTTTTTATATTCCACATATAAAATATGAAAACAATTTCATTTTAAAATTCGTATCTGTAAACAAATTTATTTTACAGGATTATACTTTTGTAAACATTGCTTTGAAAAAGCATATAATTTTTTTAGAAATCATTTAAAAAAATTACTCATAACGTACTTAAATGAAAAATTCAACATTTAAACTTAAAAAACTGCATTAAACTTCTTACATGAAACTAAATATTTTTGAACTCGCAATGTCGTGATGGAGGATGATGCGGCGGTTGCAGTTCTCTTTACGGAATTCAGAAACGACCTGTGGCAAACAAATGCAGAATGGTATGCTAGATACCATTCTGCATTAATCGTTCTTTGTCCCTCAAGAGGAATAGTCGCAACATGGCCGGTTTTGGAGACAAATGTGGCCACCATTTTTTTAGAACACTCCGTGAACGAATAATTTTCGTAGGCTTTAACTCATTGTCGAACACCCAAACTCGTGACTGGTTTTTTGTTTCGGGTTCTTACGCGTATATCCAGGATTCGTCACCTGATACGATGTTGTATACAACATTTGAGGATCCTGCGTGGAATCTTTCGAGAGTTCTGACGCACCAAGTAACGCAAGCCGCTTTTTGCTCTTCACAGAGCAAATGCGGTATCCATCGGGAAAACAACTTTTTTACACCTAATTGTTCATGCAAGATTATTTGTATTTGACTCATGACAATGTTTAAAGTTGCCTGAATTTCGCGGTATGTCACATGTCGATCTTCCTCAATCAGCTTACGCACAGCATCAACGTTTTCTTGGGTGACTGCAGTTTTTGGACGACCTTGACGGGGATCAAATGCAGCAAACCAGCGATAAATTGTGGTTTTGGATGGGGCTTCATCACCAAATGCAGAAATCATCCGGTCAACACACAATAAATCATCGCTCTTGAATTTTATCGAGTCAATTCCATTTTCTCAACGACTAAACAAGTATGACAAAACTTTGTGAAAAAAACGAGAATCTTTTTTAAAAAATACATGGTATTCGATTTAAAAAAAAGGAGTTTTCAATTAAAAAGATTTAAATATTATATAGTGGTATTATTCCATTCCCGATACTTTTAGTGCAGCCAATGTATGCTCTGTAATTGGAAAACAGGGACTGATTATGTAGGTATAGTCCTTTTCATGAAAGAAGTCCCCCAGACGCGGCGCTGCAATCGCATGCCGTAATGTTGCCATTTATGAGTAAAAAATTTACCTATTTTATTTACATTTAGCAGATGTAATTTATCAAATAATATTATTTTCTGCATACTTCGATGAAACAATATTTCTGTTATGTAAAAAGTATAATTTTATTTACTTATATTAGCGGTGTTCTACCTACTTACAGGGAAAAGATGAGAAAATAGGGTAAAGAAAAGCAATACAATTTTTTATTCAGTTTTATTGCATAATTGTTGGGTTACAATTTTTTTCAAAGTAGACGCCGCTGTTGTTACAATACCTTCGTTTGTAATTCTTGTTATAGTTTTCTCTGACACACCTGCAATTAAATTATGAACAATTAAAAATAATAATAACTTTAAGTTTATATGCTTATGTAATATATGTTTTAATTTCAGTTACCTAGTTTCATCACGTTAAGTATTTGTTAATTTTTGTCGCAAAAACGAATTTATATCATAAAAGTCCCATCAATACAGCAAAAAATTATTAAATGGCAACTCTAAAAAGTACCTGTTATGGCGGCAACTCTCTTCCGAACATTGTTTAGTGGTATTAAAACACCTTGATTCTTATGTTCCGCTTCACAGAACTCTTTCACCTTTAATATAATTTCTCGAGCCGAACTTTTTACAACTTTTGGCATTGTAATCAATCTTTAAAATGCACTAAGCTAGTTAAAAATTCACAAAAATCTACCACAACAAACGAACTTGATAACATCGACGAATGACAACATTGCCGACCTGTCAAATTTAGTTCCAAAAATCGCCGCGGGACTTCTTTCATGAAAAGCACTATATCTCGGGGGACCTTGATTGTGACACCTCCAAGAGATTATTATTCTAAAACTTTAAGGGTCTGTTTCACAATGTACGGATAAGTTCTACATAAGTTCCAAATTAGCTATTTATTACTTATTGGCAGGATAAACACTATTGTTGCGTTTCACGACTGTCAGATAGCGCTATACGTCACATAAGTTCCATCATAAGTTATGAGTCCGATGAATGTCAAATAGCACAATTTATCTTCCAAATAATTTATGTGTTGCATAGATATTTGGTACTTTATCCATATATTGTGAAACAGACCCTAAAATTCAAAAACTAGGAAATAAGTAATCGATAAATATAAAAATAATCGATTAATTTTTATTCATCGATTTTTCATGCTAAAAAACAATCGATTAATTAAAAAACGTTTTTTTTTTATGCAGAATGACACATCTCTAATAACCAATAGAAAAGTAGAAAATGCACGGTTTGTTTACGAATTTAACTACATTACACAAAATTTTAAATATGTAATTATTTTTAATACTTAGACGCAACTCCGACTCCAAAAATCACTTAATTTCAATTTTCAAAACCTTAGTCTTGTCCGTAATGTAGTCTGTGTTGTTAATGTCAATTGTCAAATTACAAGTAAAATTCAAAATAATATAAATCCAAAATAAATTACATTATACATATTTTCGTCGGCTTATTGGCTACAAGTTTTTTATTTTTAAAATTATTATTTGTAACTGAAATACTTTTAAGAAAATGAGTAAAACGTCAATGCAACAAACGTCGCCTGCCTCTGCTACAGAGCTAAATAGAGATGCAGAAGATTACTCTACTACGCCAGAATTTATTTACGGTGGACCTTTTATAAAAGTTGAAAAACCATCCCCATTTTTAAATGTTGCTACACCAATCAATCTTCAGCTACAAGGATCATTTAAAAAGTACGTATGACACAATAATGCCAGTCAGAATCCCTCAGTGATAGCATAATTTGTGCTTTTCTAGGATCTAAATCAGTAAAAATACAATACACTTTGAAAGCAAATGCTCACCAAAATATTCTTTATATATGTCGTAGATTTACTTTATAACTTATTAGCATTAGGTTATTTCATTTTCATATTATAGAAAAACTATAACAGTCCTATTAGACTGAGTTTTAATCCTTGTCTATGAAGATTCTCTTGTATAGCTAGAACTGTTTACAAATTATTTTAGAGATTTATAGAATCAATAACTTGTATACCATAAATTAAATATGTATCTTCTTTAAGTTAGAGCAATTGTGATAAACATTTAACCAATGAAACAAATATTTTTCATTCATTCTTTAAACAATGTATGTAATTTAAAATTATACATTGTCTTATGATGAAAGAAGAAACCTTTATGATTTATAAAGATTAATCCAATAAGATACTTTATATAGCATAGTTATAAAGTATCTTATTGGATTAATATTTAAATGAGACTTGACATTTGGCTTAAAAAATATCTCCGTCTCTTATCTATAGATGCTAGGAATTACATTTATTTTATTTGAAAAAAAAAAATCAGAAATGTATGAGATGGTGGAAAACAAATTGGTCACAATTTCTCCATCCACCAAAAGATCAACATTAATTTAAAATAATATTGTAATACAAAAAAAAATAACGAATGAATTTATCACTTCTTAAAGTGTTAGGTACAAAGTGCAAGGGTATGGAAATAATTTAATTAACTAATGAAACCTTAATTATAGATTCAAATTGATCACAAATATGTTAAATTTTTTTTTATATCACTCTTTGCGCCTCGTATAGATCTCTCTTTTTCCTTTATGATTATAATATATACATATTTTCAAAAAAATTTGACACCAAAGCTGGAAATAAATTTCAAATTAGTTCAAAAAAATCAACCAATTTTTTTTATCCAAAAAATAGGCTAAGAGTATATTTTAAGTATACCATAAGTTTAATTCTATGATATTACATACTAGATTATGCCAACAAAATGATACATTTTGTGTCAGCGTGTTCAAGCTCCAACAACAATTTTAAGCACTACTAGTGAAAGTGAAACCATGGTTCAATAATAAAAAATAAAAAAAAATAAAAATAACTTTATTTGACGAAAAACATTTGGTACTTACATTCTAAAGGTTATAAACATACAATATGCAACGAATCGTTGTGTTTTCACTATTAATTTTGTTCAACCTCGTACATAAAATAATTCTATGTGCACTAGCGATTAAACTAGGCCTAGCCTGTATCTTAAAGGCTAGTTCAATGTGATTTATTATTATTTTTGAGAAAACTAGAGCTTTGTTGTCCAAGGTATAATTCACCCAAATATAAACAAACAAATTCTACAACCTTTTCGCTGTCTGCTTCATGTGAAATGGTCATTGATTTAATATTGATTTTTAATAAGAATCTAAGAAATAATTACCAATCGCTCACTTAATTTATCAATGATGCAGATTCTGTATACAAACTGCTGAAACAATTTTTATCTAAACAATCTACTTATAATAAATTCATTCATACACTCAAATTTCTTCTTAAACTATTTAGATGATAATGTCGGGTACATTGTCACATATGTATGTGTATATTCTTAAATTTTAAATAATTAAGTAATAAAACATATTTTGCTTACTTAAGTTTAAGATCAATAGTTGATCTTGACCTAAGAAGACCATTAATTTATGTCTACAATATTAGTGAAGTTAGTCTGTAGTATAGTGAAAGATCATAAATGTTAAATTTTTATTTTAATGATAGTTTCTTATTAATTGCCGATATTTAATAAAAAATCGCGGCCCAACTTCCCTTGTTATATTTTCTTTAAAGCCTAATTTATAAGCTTTAATTTATATAATATTTCATTTTTTCACAAAATTTTTGTTAGTAACAATCAGAGGAACAATACTATGTATGTTGAATAATTAAGAATGTATCTAGACATTTTTCAAAAGTTCTTACAGAGCCCGGATAGCTCAGTCGGTAGAGCATTGGACTTTTAATCCAAGGGTCCAGGGTTCAAGTCCCTGTTCGGGCGATATTTTTTATTTTTTAATTATATTTTAACACTAGATAGCTTGTTGAAATACTTGTAAGACATTTACAGTGTTAAAACCTTATTTGTCTTTATTTTTGTTACAGGAGTTTCGCATACTATTCACTTAAAGAACGCATGCCTGTGATATTAACCAAAGTAATAGATTATGTGTCAAGAGAAGGATCAAAAATTAAATCCGCAAGCGGTGGTGTAAGTATTGAATTATGTAACAAAAATTTTAGCTGCTGATTACCTTAATCCTCCCCCCCCTCTCCTAGATTCCATGCTTCGAATTAAATACGCTACTACGAGTGTATTTTATTTTGAATAAAAGTATTAAAAAAAATGGTACAATATTAGGCGCGAATTTGTGACGTACATTAGTTTTAAATTATAATGTACGTTATGATTAGATGAACGTATAATATGACGTACATTAGTCCTAAATGTGAAAACTGATAATTGGCCTTCATCATATTAATTATATAATATTGAACATTTTTTAGCTGTAAGTTTCCCTGAAATTGTAAAATAAAAAAAACAACGAATGAAACAGGGGTAAACAGTTAGTCGTTTAAAATACAACGGTATTCATAGATGTTGTACATGAAAATTTGGGAACCGATTGTTTTTTGCTACCTCAGAAATCAAAAATATTTCTGCATGACGGTTTTCTGTTGTATAGAAGTCTGTAACAAATTTTGTTTATGACTTTCCCCTCTCACTTGTGTTGGAAAATGTTCTAGAACATGACAATTGTGGAGACAAGGGCGGCTAAAACTTCACAGCGTATACTTTGAAAATTCGTTAATCCGCCACTGTATGACGCTACACGAATCACACACGCACACTGAAGTATTTACGAACCAATTCGACCGTTGGCTGTTTGCGGACATCGTTATTTATATATTTAAGTATCGTAAAACGTGTAAACCGTATTAAATAACAGAAAAACAACTTTATTTATATCGTGTTATTTAGATTAATTTGACACTTCAAACTCTTCAAAGCGCAAATAACGAATGAAGATGGCAAAAATGGATTTCATTCACTCAATATGTCTAGTGTTGTCATACAAAATAAATGTTCCCCACAAAAAAGAACCACATTTTTTGGGATGTCATTGCTCATTGCACTGGCAACAAATTGACAAATTGTTAAGTTTAACTATGGTTAAAAAAGGCATTGAAAAACGCATTTACGATTTTACCAATGGTTATTCATTTAACTATAGTTAATGTAACAAATGGTAAAACCATTTTTTACTACGGATCAAAAAACTGGCCCTTAGCGTGTTTTATGAAAAGAGCGTACCTACTAGTTTTTAAAAGGCAACGCACTCGCGAGCTTCTCATTGAGAGTGTCCATTGACGGCAGTATCACTTAGCCACCAGTCATTACACTCGTGATACCTTGAAGTAATTTTATATGTTGACTTTTTTCAGACCGACGATGAACTCCATTCCTTTATACAATACGTGTCAAAACTTAAAAACGACTTGGTGACAAACAAAAAGTACGATTTATTAACTGTTGACACCCCTGAGGCTAAGCGATGGAACCAATGGATCGAGAGTTGTGACGCCCAAACCTATTTTATGAACACCTGGGTGTTTACCGAGTGCTATGTCTATAGGAGATTGAGAGAGGGCTGTGAATTGATGTAAGTATCTCACTGGTGAATGGGATTTGGGGTATTTGTTGTGTTTTGTTTTTATAGAACGGGGGGCAAACGGGCAGGAGGCTCACCTGATGTTAAGTGATACCGCCCATGGACACTCAATGCCAGAGGGCTCGCGATTGCGTTGCCGGCCTTTTTGAATTGGTACGCTCAAACCAGAATACGAAGGGCAGCCTATGCGTCCACCACCGGGTGCTGAGTGTCCAGGTGGTGGACGCTCAGAGGGGGATTCTCTACCGCGAGCGCGTGTGGTACCCCTCTGGGGTAGATTCCGTTTTTTCTGCACCTTCATTTTCTTGTAGAGGGGGGGGGGGGATGGGCTCCGGGAATCAAATGCGATGTTTCTCCGAGGGAGTCAGTACGGAATAAGTTTAAGGAATTAAATATTATGACACTATCTGGTCAATATATTCTTGAAGCCTTGTTGTATGTCCAAAAAAAAAATACACGATTTTAAAACAAATGGTGACTTTCACCAGTATAATACGCAACATAGAACTAATTTAAGTGTACGACCAACCAGGCTCCAGAAGATAAACCACTCCTTATATGGAAATTGTATTCGTTTTTACAACAAACTCCCAAGCGAAATTAGAGAATTATAACTAAATAAATTCAAAGCCTTCGTTAAACGAAAATTAATCAGTAAATTTAGCTTTTTTTTTTGACGTTCTGTGCAAAGTTTTATTATACGTCGCCGTTTTAATTCTATTAGTTACACAAAACAATTGAAAATAATTATGTAAATTTAAAACGTAAAATTTAATACATTACAAATATAATCACGATGACAAGCAATAACAATTAACAATAATAAACAACTAGGTGATCAGCCTTCTGTGCCAGAAGCCGTCGGGAAAACGGATATATGTTTGGAATTTAATGAATGTAATTATTGTCATTAAAATATTAAGTGTCAAAAATTAATACATATAATAAAATTAATGTATTGCTTCGATAATAAAAACACGTGGCATTTTAATTTACAATTCGTCATTTGAGATTTCAATAAATTATTTTGCCTAAAATATAAAATACTTTCTTACATAAATTCTCTTTACGAAATTTTAATTTTAAAAATAGAATTTCTATAAGGTAATTCATCCTTCTCACTCTCTCTTAATCGGTCTCGATCGCTCTCTCCCTTTCCTTCGACAAAAACGCTGCACATCTTCGTGACGATTTTTGAAGTTTCACTTCAAAAATTCACTTATGAGACCTAATTTAATAATACATAGACTTCATAATAAATTAAAAGGTGGATCTTATTTTAGGAAAGGATTAGCAAATTTTGATCCTTTTGACGAGCAAAAGGACCAATCGTTTAACAATAGTATGGAGCCGATGTGTGTTGTGGCTGAAAAGTTGCTTACGATGTTACCTGAAAGTGATAAAGACAAGAGGAAAGCGGACTTTATTTCTTTACTTAAGGTATAGCGAATTTATGTTCATTTAAATGTATTTTGGAACCTAGCATCAATAGGGATTCATGATTCTTAAGAGTTTGTATAAGTCTAAATTGTTATCTGTAAATTATTTTGGTAATTTTGATATGCACTTTTTGTACTTGACCCCTAGAATTCTTTTTGTCTTTTTCCTAGCAGGGTTGAATCATTAATAATCATTCAAAACTCTATGGTTGATACTTAGTAAATTAGGTGGCAATCATTTCTTAAAAGGCTTAAGGTTTCTTTCTTAATCGGTTATTGGAAAAATGTAAAAATACGCTTAAAAGACCCATTTTGGAAAAATGGGTCTTTTAAGCGTATTTGTATGTAAGCGACGAGTTTTAGTTCATTTTTAACATTAAATAATGGCTGTTTCAGATTTGTCTATGGTCCAACAAATGTGATCTATCGTTGTCTATGGGTGAGCAAGTTACCTTAAAGAATGAAGGAGTCAAGACGACGCCATCTAGAGATGTCCTCGATCCTTTTCAAATGGTTTTGGATCTTAAGGATAAGGTAATGAATTAATAATCATAAACTAGATAGATTAACATGGGGTTTTCTGACAGATGCATGACAAACGTGAATGTAAAGCTGTTTTTAAATTATCACTACATAGTATAAAACAAAGTCGCTTTCTCTGTCCCTGTATCCCTATGTATGCTTAAATCTTTAAACTACCCAACGGATTTTGATGCGGTTTCTTTAATAGATAGAGTGATTGAGGAAGGTTTATATGTATAATAACATCCATTAAATAGTGGAGATATACAGTTATTTTTGAGGTTTCTAATGTGATGTCGTAAATAATTACATTTTTTCCGGTTACATTGCAAACGCAGGCTGAACCCTACGATATTTATCTAAGTACTAAGTATTGTACACATTTAAAAGGTCTACAGAAAACTCCATTGGTATATGTCTATCTCTTATGGTGATACCACAATAACATTTTTTTGTCATTTACTTTTTACGACAAGTAATGGCTAATTTTCGAAGCGATTTTAACCTATACAGCATTAATCCTTATCCAATTTTTTTAATTTATTTATTGTACCTTAATGATAGGCGGATATACAACTTTTTAGAGATATTATTCAAGATGTTAATAAAACATTAAAGATTGTACAAAATATATGAAAAATGGGCTTAAATTAGTAACGCCATTTTGTTTACATTTAAAAAGTACATATATACATACAAATATATATATATATATATGTTTTTCAGGTTTTAGTCGACGACTCGGCCAAAATAGCGGATTTAGTTGTTACCAGAGCTGAGAGTTTTGCAAAGGCTATTGAAGGAGTAAGTACTATGTTCATTCGATATATATATATATATATTAGCAGACCGGCCAAGCGTTGCTGTGGCTAAGGTTTTTGTTATATTACATAGTAGTAAACTATTCAAGAGAAACGGCAGGAGAACACCAATCCACCATGCTTTTTTGGTAGTTATGCCATTAAATTGTAGCTTATGTGAAACATTGGTACTTTCAACACAGCGCCATCTGTTAGAAATGTGACTATTAAATAATAAAATAATATTGCAGGTATAAATTGAGATGTAAGCTATCCTATCTTTTAAGTTGGATCAAACTCCACACGGTGTGCAAATTTGATTGATATCGGTTTAGTAGCTTAGGAGTCCATAGCGGACAAACAACGTGACACGTAATTTATATATATTAAAATATATTTAGGTCACAGAGGTAAAGTCTGTTCAAATTTGAATGGTTCATTTGTCACTTTGACAGAATCAGACGGTCACAAACAAAGAGTTTTATGTTCTAAATTTTAATAAAAAATCCTTACAAATAAGATGAAAAAAATATTTCAGAATACGTCACTTAAAGCTAAATGCAGTTGCAACCGATTGGCGACAAGTGCGGGTGTTCCCTTGTGTCCCCAAGAGGAAAAAGTACATAAAAAATATATTACCATAATTTTATATTTAGTTCAGTAACTCTATCAGGTGCTCATTCTGACATATTGTATTTCCTCTGTGATTGAAAGAGACAGAAGGTATAATCTAATTAGTTAATTCATTAGCCTTTGTTAGTAGTACGCCGTATTCGTAGAAAACATTGTATACCACATATTATTTTATATTTCCTTATAATAGTTGCCTGGAAGACATTTTTTAAATCGTATAATTTTTTATATCGTAGTATTCTCATTGTATTTCATTATTGCGACGAATGAATAATTTTAGTTGGTTCTGGTAACTTTTATTTAAAGAAATTGGTCTAGTTAAAACAAAAATATTTTTCTTCCAATGGAAATCAAAATCCAAACGTACGATTTCCGAAATAAAAAGCGCTTTAAACATTGAAATTTCCTGCGGGTTTTTGAATTTCAATTTATATTAATGTCGTGGCTTGTAATTGACATAATATTGTGCAGCCGACAGAAGCGCCTGCGCCGGCGGAAGGCGACCAACCCGCCGAACTTCCGCCATGTCCGGCAAAGTTCACTATACCACAGGATGTCATGTTCGGTAATTTTTAATTATAATTGCACTTAACCGTATTTTTTTTATGACATTAAGTAATAGTACATTAAGTATGAAATTAAAATTATATCGCTGTGATATAATATATAGAAATATAGCAATTTTTATCTATTGAAATTAGTTTTTTTATAGATATAGTATGCGACAACTCTGGCTACGAGTTATTCACCGATCTCTGCTTAGCACATTTCCTGATCGCACAGAAAATCGTACAAAAGGTAAAAAAAAGAGTGTGTGTACTTATGTACACGCGTTAGAAGTTATACTTCTTTGGCGTATGGAAAAAAATAACTAAAATGCAGTAGTGATTAACGATAAATATTGAAATTAATCAATAAAATTATGATTAGTAAATACTATCACCGTTGTATATGAAATTGATTTAATAAAAACACCAAAATTATATTTATTTATTCACACTGTTTAATTATACTGTTATGAAACACGTTTTCTAAATATAAAAATACTACAATATGCAACTTGAACATAGTTATTATCGATTTTCATGCCACCTGGAACTAACTTCATTCTGTCAATTTTGTGTCACGGTGCCCGCGCATCGTAAAATTTCACTCTCCTAAATTTTTTATAACGCGCCTAAAGAAGTATAACTTCAAAAATATTTCACATAATTCTGAATACATTTATTTCAGAGCTCGCCTTTTACGTTTGAAGTACAAAAAATAGCTTATTAATAAATCATCCAGAACAATATTTGAATTTTGAATGAGTTGAATGGGACTATTTTTCGTAAATGTTTCAATCACCAAAGAGATCGATTATGAACTTTGTATCATTACTGGCTGTCGAGAAATCATTTAGACAAAATAAAAACGAAACGAATTCTTCCTTTATTTAAAATTCCGATATTGGATATAAAAATATGTCTGCCTCAAATAATATAATAATAATAAATTTCACTGTCTTATAGAGGAAATAAAAAGTATAGTAAACCTTTTTAGCTACTTTATTTTTAACATTTTGGGACTTGTATATTTAAAAATGCCATCATTGTATACATATTTTTTTAAAAAATCAATTTTGTAAAAATCACTCGAATATGACTTAGCTGAATACTTTTGTTTGTTTCATATATTTTTATTATGAAAATTATTCCATGTCATCTTGAGCAGTGTGGTTGAAGCTTAGAAGAAGATATAGTAGTAGATAGAAGAGTCACGCCGAGTTTCATTGCCAGTTCTTCTCATAAATTTAAAAACTGGCTTACGGGTCATTTAATTTTTTGACATCATTTTGAAATTTCCAGGTCAGATTCCATGTCAAAGCGATACCTTGGTTCGTGTCTGATGTTACACCTAGGGACTTTAAGTGAGTATTTTGACGTGATAACGTCTTTAAAATCGTTTTAGTCGGGTGACATGTTCAGAAACTTGTGTCACACCAAAACCTCACGAGCGCGATCGCAGGTATAACGAGAGAGAGACGGACCGATCTCCCGTCTCATCTCGAGCGCTGCCAGTCATTCCGTGAATGTATGAAGAAAAATGTATATCATAGTCGAATAAGTAAACTTGTCATTTTACACCCGAAATTTATCATCAAAAGTGTGAATAAAACGATAGATGTAATTTAAAATTTGAAAAAATTGTTATCTTCATTAATTCCTTACTTCCCAAAAACTTATATCACCAATAAGACGTTATCACGTAAACATCTCGATCGTAAACCTACTTTACAAACAACCAATTTTTTTTAGTTTTATAATTATGTTTATTTATTATTACTTCCTGAGGTGTATTATTGTGTGAATTCTTGAATTTTCAGATATGTCATAGGATCGTGTGCTAACGGAAATTACAAGAGAGAAATACCACCGGAAAATAAACCAGGTACGATTAACGATAGCAGAACCAAAACGGAAAACCTTCACCATTTTTAAATTGGACTGGAAAACCTATCACTGTCATAAAATTATGTTTTCTAGAACCAGCGGAGGGCGAAGCCCCGGCCGAGCCGGAGCCCCCGCGAGTGATATCTGCGGACAGTTTGAGACAGCTCGGGGGACAGTGGGAGAAATTTGTTCAAGATGGTGTTTTTGAAGTTCTTGTTAGTATAATTGATTTTACTTATTTACTTACACTGTAAAGGCTGAGGCCGTCAAAGATATGTATTTTTCACTGAAATACAATAATTTAAAAATATAGGTACAACACTTACAATTCACGAGAAACTCAACTAAGGGAGCGTTCACGTCACGCAATGTTTTGAGATTATTGGACCCCCCCCCCCCCCCCACCATGTAACGCGCCGTAAAGTTTTTCTGTACGCAAGTACGTTACGTAATACTTGAACGCTCCCTAATATAAAGTAAAAACATATTGGATTTTAATTCTAATTACTTTAACACTTATAGAGTGACGACTTCTGGACATCTCCCCACGTTTATAAAGACATGAAGCGATATGATCCAGACTTGTATAGGAAACTGCAATTCGCCACGTGTGTCCTGTTCAAAGGCGATTTGAATTATCGAAAATTGCTCGGAGAGAAAAATTGGAATCCCATGACAGGATTCGAACCGGCGCTACAGGGTAAGTAAATTTACAAATTGAACTGTATAACTCTGATTAAGACATTTTATTATTTATCTAAAAAAAATTTTTCCAGAAATTTTAATTTATGGAAATTTTTTACTACAAATTTAAATTTTTGGTATAATAACATAATAGTAGCAGTGGTGGCCTAGTGGCTTCAGCGTGCGACTCTCATCCCTGAGGTCGTCGGTTCGATCCCCGGCTGTGCATCAATGGACTTTCTTTCTATGTGTTTAACAATCGCTCGAACGGTGAAGGAAAACATCGTGAGGAAACCGGATTGCCTTAGACCTAAAAAAGTCGAGGGCGTGTGTCAGGCACAGGAGGCTGATCACCTTCTTGCCTATTAGATGATAAATGATCATAAAACAGTTCCTATGTTAAAGCCCAGACCTAAAAAAGGTTGTAGCACCACTAATTTTTTTCTTTAATAACATAAAAACTAAATAATACGCTCCCTTTCCTTTGCCGCCTCCCGCTAATTGCTTTCAGATGTTATCCTTTTAACATTTGCAATATTCTTGCATCATATAAATCTTTTGCATAATTACATTCAGGTTTCATGCCAGCTCCGGTCGCAGCTCTCCGCACAGTTAAAGCGGACCTCATTTGCGGTTTGCCCAAGGGCAAAGCGGATCAACTCAACACCATCGACGAGAAGTGGATGGAAAAGGGCGATTATGGGTGAGGCATTTTTCGAATATTAGTTAGCAAAGTATACATAAAATATATAGCACATAGTTTATCATACATAAAGGTTACCGTATTGTTTTACAGGGTAATCCAAGTGTGCGCTAAATGTGAGCCGCTCAAGGTATCAGAGCGACCCTGCCCTCTATATGGCGACACCTGCCGGGGAACAGTCTGTCAATGATATAGTGAGTATTTATGCATACATGGCCGTGTGAGAGGTGTTTTATTTGATATAAAAACTTTTATTAATAGATCCTATTATATATATCTAAATTGTTAAGCGAAAAAGATAGCTAGGTAATACTGTATACAGGGACTAAACTTTTTAAATTTGTTCTAGTTGTCTATCTATCCATTTTTAATTATTACTATGTAGTTTAAGAAAATTGTAATATTTTTTTACTTCAGGTACCATTATGGGCAATATGGGACAGCGGAGGTGATAGTACAATTTTGTTAAATATTTACTTTGTTGAAAATAAATATTTTTAAATATCGTTAATTTATTTACCTTACTTAATAAAAATTACAGAACTGTCTTAAATAAAAATCTATTTTGCTTTTATGTCTTCAGTTATATTACCAATTGGTTTTGGGGGGAACTGGGGAACCTGAATATTAAAGCTAGTACAACAAACAACCACATGTAAAGAAACATTTATTGATTTAACTTTCAGTATTTACACAAGTATATTTACATTACAGTAGACATTGAGATGTTTTATTTAAATGTGAAACATGACGAATGTTAAAATTCTCATACCATCTTTAGAATACAAGCTCAGAAATATACTCACTAGTATTTATGGAACATCGCCGTCAAACTAAAAATATTTTGCGCGTTGTGAAACATTCTCAAACGCTAAGCGATGTTAAACATTTCTTATGAAGTTCGACAGATTTAAAAGTGCTATATACAAGATTGTGACTTGAGATACGAATTCGAATTCGGGCCTAAGGGAGCGTTCAAGTATTACGCCACGCAATTTTTGGAGATTATTTTTCCCCCCCCTCCATGTAACACGTCGTAACGTTTTTCTACGGTACTGTACCCAAGTACAGTAAAACGTTTCGTGACCTAGTGACTCTTTAATGTACTGGAAAGTCGAAAATAATATTAACAATAACGCGTAATGCAATCCCCGCCCCGCATCATAACGTTTTACAAAAGGACCCCCCCCCCCGAAATTCGTTACGTAATACTTGAACGCTCCCTAAGTGCCTTATATTGCTGATATCTGATATCACTGCTGCAGCATTGAGCTATAATTACAATTATAGTGGAATAATTATACAGCACACCCTATAGGAACAAATATTCAAACAATTTGATTTAGTAGTTGCACTACACAATAAATATCAATAAATATATAATTGACTAAGAAGAATTTATGTACATTACAACTAGTCTGTACATTTTTTAGTTTTATAATTTATGACTACTGAAAATGAAATAATTTCCACAGATATTAGCACTTAACAGCTAATGAAGAAATTGGCAATCGATTTGAATAAACTTGTCTGTAGATTCTGCTAACCTCCAAAATAGGCCATATTAAACTCTGACCAGATTAGGTTCAAAAGATATCAATATGATTCGAAATGTAGCCAATTTTGTGATGAAATCGTAATAGGCCCAGATAAGGTACATGACAGAAAATACTGACTGATATGTTGTTGGTTAGTGAATTTCTATTCTACGGTCCTCGACTGACACCACTGAACTAATGCTTTTTCATAAAATGTTAAAACAGCACATGTTTTGCCACATTTTATCTTGTATACTATTTTAAATATTTAATTGAACTCTACCTATATGATTTAAATATTTAACCTGGAATTTAAATAGTTTTCTACGTGAACGTTATTTTGAAAACAAAGATCTATAAAATTTTATTTTATATGCAAAACGACAAATTTGTATATACAATAATACTTTCACTATGAAGTTGACGTCCTATCTAGATTAGGCATAATATACACAACAGTAATTGATAATTCATTTGCTTCAGATTACAATATTTTGATTTTTGAAGTTATACTTCTTTAGGCGCGTTATGAAAAATGGATGAGAGTGAAATTTTACGATGCGCGCGCACCGTGACACAAAATTAACAGAATGAAGTTGCCCACGCTGATGCAGATGCTACGGCATTGGACATAATTTAAAAACAACATTCGAATAATAATAGAATTTATGTTACACTTAATGTAAGAGAATAATAAGAAAATATTTAATTTTTCAAATGTAAACTGAACTTTATTGACTATAATGACTCCTTTTCCAGTCTTGGATTATTTAATTGTAATTAATTATTTGCATGCAATCACAAACTATTTTTAATAATGCCAAAGAAGTATAACTTCTTACGCGCGTACATAAGTACACGCACCCTTTTTTTATTTTGTTTATTTGATCGTTTATTAATTAATTTGATTAAACTTATTCACAATAGTTCGTATAATCGCTGTCTTTTCTTTCCGCCTTTTTCTGATAACTAGAATACTGCGCTCGTGTCAACCTATCAGTCGCTGTATGCGCTCTTTTCCGTCAGTTTCCTCAATTGACGTTTGACAAATGACAACGTCAATAATCTTCACGAAAGTTTCGCTGTCACTCATTTGACATTTCTTGTTAAAATCATCTTGAACTACTGACTGACCGCAACCCACCCACAACCGCCATCAGCAAGTTGTATTTGAATTAAACGTAGCGTGTTATTACCGTCGCTTAGTAACTGAAAAAAATAATAATAAGAAATAATGTTATTATAAAATTCAACACGTAAGAAAATTTTTGATGTTATTAAAATGATTAAAAATCTACTGATGTTTCACTTATAGTTAAAAAATTAAATATATTATAAAATATTATTTCAAACCCTTCTTAATTTATAACAAAAAGTATAAATCAAATAAAATTATTTTTAAATTAAAACCGGCTTGCTAAATATTAAGTCACTTACATGAGCTTGTTCAAGTTGATCAGATGTGAGATTTTCCAAGACGGTACCGTCAATCTGAGCTGCTTGTTCTAGATTTTCTGAAATTTAATATTAAAATTTATATATTTTTTTTTAAATAATCCTCTATAGATATTTCATACAACAAACAGGAGTTTCAAACATAAACAATAGGATAATCCCGTAGGCGTATTCTAGAAACTGGAAAAAAAATCTGTGTGAGTTTTGACATTTTTGTTAGCGCTCAAGACGAGATCTAGGCTTGAGATACGTTTTAGAATATGGACTTTAGTCATTTGAAAGAACATACCTATAGAAATAAATGTACAATCATCGTCCACAGTTTCACATTCTTGTATCTCGTCCATTGTTTTAGTTCCTGTAATTATAATATATTCTCATGTGGTATATATACACGCATATAATATATATAAAACAGTTAATAGGTCCGAGAGAACCAAAAAGAGATTTCGATTTATCTATACTTATATTATAACGCTTGTTTGAGCGCGCTAATTTCACGAACAACTGATTTGTATTAAAAATCTATTTTAGCCCAATATATAGAAAAAAGGCTGTATACTGTACTAGTATACAGCTTTAGTACTAGTATGTACTAATAGTGCTACTACTGATAGAAGTAGATTCATGAAAATTTTTCTAAAAACGAAAATATATTCCTTTTTAGCGGTTTAGATGAAAGGTAAGCAAAAATACATCATTCTAGTTTTAAAAAGTCTGGGACAGTATTTTTTTACGACTACAATTTTTTTTATCGAAATTAAATTTATTTTAATGACATTTCCAAAGCAATTTTTATTAACACAAATTAAGTTCACTATAAATTTATGACAGATGGCGGAGCGATTCGCAACTAAAGATTTTTAGACTTAGTATGACAATTTCGTACGACATACATATGACGTCAGCACTGCTTAAAGAATATCTTGTGGCTAAGGCCGAGAAGTTCTATATAAGTTTCATGTATGACGTCATCGCAGTGATTTGTTTAAAATACAATTTGAACATACCTGTGGCTAAGATATATTGGCTCGGAGTTGCGGTTTGCGTCACCACTGAAACATTATAGTTTTAATTAATATTTTTAAATTACAATTACCTTATATAAGCAAACGATAACTTACCAACGTTTTCTGCGTCTGCGGCTAAAGTTTGTAAATCACTTTCGTACACCTGAAATTACAAGATTTTTTTTATTAATATGTTGTCAAAAAGTCTTATCTTTTTCGTTTATTGACTGAATCTTAGTTTTAAGAACTAATAAGAGTTATGAAAAATTTCATAAATATATATACAATCTAGCTGATCCGGCAAACGTCGTTCTGCCATTATCAATTATAATAAAAAATAGGGGTTGATCGTAGAGGGGTGAAAATTACGGGTAAGGTTTAATGCTGTATGTATCATAAAAAAAAAATATCAAAAAATTAAAAAAAAAATTAGGGGTGGAATACCCTTAGCATTTAGGGGGATGAAAAATAGATGTCCGATTCTCAGACATACCCAATATGCACACAAAATTTCATGAGAATCGGTCAAGCCGTTTCGGAGGAGTTTACTACAAACACCGCGACACGAGAATTTTATATATTAGATGGTTTAGCCTATATCGATGAGGAAGGGAACACTCTAACGTAGTCGTTATTTCGGAACATCCTTACATGCAAAGGTAAAGAGATACAGACATATCTGAGTCCCTACCAGAATATCATCATAAATTAAACTCCGAAACGTACGCGTTCGCTAGGTAGGTAAGCGTGTACGTAGTCAATATTGTAAATAAAAGATTATAAAGCTCTTTGAGTCTTTGGAGCCGATCGCGGTCGCAATGTCTGCATGAGGTTTATAGGAATTTAAATGATTCATGAAAAACAGTCGCTATAACTCGCCGCTACATCTAAAGCCTTTTTTTGTAATTAATTTTTCTTTAAAATCAAGGGACAGATTTAAATTCGCCATAGCTAAACATTCGCTCAAAAGAAAATTTATATTTATATACCTATTGAAATCTACTAATTAAAAACAAACTCCATGAGAGAAATATGAAACTTACCGTCTCCAATATTTTACTATCTTTGCCGTCCCCGCTTATGATAACAGACTGGATTTTTGATTCCTGAAAAGATTTTAATATACGTTTCACTATATGTACTATATGTATTTATAAAACAGCTAATTCAAATAAAAAGTACCTCATCTTCGATCTGTGTGACTCTCGGTTGGTTCACAACAATAGACTCCGATAGATGGCCCTGAAATCAAAATTTACCATTATTACATAGATATCTTACAAAAGATACATAATCTTTTTACGTTTTTATTAAACGACATTGTGATGGTACGTCTAAATTGTTAGGCGATTTATAATATTAAAAGAACATTTTAGTCATGAAACATAGTGTAAAAAGATAGACATTAAATCATTTAATTATTCTTAAGTATTCCTAAAAGGCCGGTAACGCACTTGCGAGCCTACTGGCATTGAATGTCCATGGGAATATCACTCAACATCACACCTAAGCCATCTCGCCCTTTGCCTTCACTTCTAAAAAAAAAAGTCTTAAGATTTATAGTAAGTTTCATACAAAGGTTTCTTAGTACACTAAAATTTTCCAAAACAAGTCCACCTTACCGTCGAAGAACCCCATCATATTCCCGACCGATGCGAGAATGGTTTAACTACTTTGACTTACCGTAACATTCATATGTTGGTAAAGTTGATTTTTCCTCATATACCCGGCACCGCATAGCACACATTCGTACGGTTTCCGGTCACTATGTGTGAACCGATGTACGTTTCTGTTGTCGCGGGAATTGAACCCCTTACCGCACACCTGTAAAAAATATATTTGTATTTAATATGGAAATATTTAAGCAATGTGTTTTTTGGAATAGCTAGCACAAATATAATGGACATTACGCCTTGTAGACGCAAATATTTGATATTTTACTTCTTGTACGTACTCGCTATTGACTGCAATTTGGCTACGCATTTTATAATTATCTATATAAATAAAATCGCAAAATATGTCGCTTAGTGCTAAACTCGAAGATAGCGGGGCCAATTCAATTGTTTTTTTTTATTCTTTGGACTTTTAAAAAACCTTGGGAAAATATATATTTTTTTAAATTACTTTTATTTAGTAACTTTAGGTTTTTATTTTGGAAAAGTGATCAGTCTATGGGGTAGCATAGCAATATGTCCCAAATGTTGGTATATAGCTACTAAAAAGGTAGTATAAGTAAATCATCACATTAAGGCGAAAAGAAGGTCGCGAGGGCAGCTATTTAATAATAAATAAAGATTTCTGATTCGTTTATTTATAATCTATTTTACTTCTTCGATTATTCATACCTATCGTCTTATATCTATCGGATATCCTGTTAAAAACCTTGAAATTTCAGTTAAGCATTTTATGCTATATACTGGAACAGATAATTAACCTTAATTTTTTCTAAGTATATTCGCAATGTTATTTATATATTTTTGGCGAGATTTGAACCTGAGACCTAATCTGCAGTCAAACATGGTAACCATTACATAAATGAATTACATGAATAAATTTGGTAACCGGTATAAAAAATACATACAGACATATATTTAACATTAAATAACAATAAGTTATGTCTAACTTTTTAAAGGTTTTTCGATAAATATCGTATATTTATTGTTTGTTTATTATTCGATATTTAAATTAAATTAATGTAAATTCTATATTATTATTATTAAAATATTTGATCGCGTAAATAATGTTTTACGTACCTCGCATACAAAAGGTTTTTCTCCGGTATGAATACGCATATGCTTCTTGTGATGTTCGGGATATATAAAGGTAGCGTCACACACGGTGCACTGCAACGGACGCTCGCCCGTGTGAGTGGACTTTATGTGGTATTCTAATAATCTAAAAATTAATTTGTTTAGTAAAGCGCCTGTTATGCTAAATCTTAAACATCGAATATCTGAGAAATCTGACCCAAAATGACTTTTTTAAAGAATACATTTTGTTTCAAACTGTTACTATACGATTATTACACAGTTAAAAAAAAATAAAAAGAAATGATATTTTATTTCACACATTTTATATTATAGGATAAGACTACATGGGAAATTTTTTAGAAAATTTCATTATCAGATTTAGTCCCTGGTAAAATTTTTTTAATTCAGAAAATGATGAAATGAATGAAAATGAACGCCAATTGAAAGTTTATACACTGCACAATTCTTCCCATCTCATTCTCTCCAACGCTAAATCCTACGAATTTATGCGTCTGTCTCTTTTTACTGTCGCTTTTTCCGTTGCATCCGGTTTGAAATCACAACGATTCTAAAGAAGTTTCATTTCAATTATGTCTTTGAAATATGTGCTGCTAACCAGTATTTTACGAATCAATTCAGAAATATTGTAAAAAGTAAAAAATAGGGTAAAAATCTTTCTTTCTTAAATTATAAAATAGATGGCGCAAAGCACAAATTTAACATAACATTTCACATACCGTCGTCGTTTAAATCGCTTGGGGCAATGTGGACATTCGTGTCGCTTGTCTTGAAGATGGGTCGCCCTTCTATGAGAGTGTAGATTCGATCTCTGGGAGAAACGCGCTCCACACGTTTCGCATTCAAATGGTCTCTCTCCTGTAAATGCAAAAAATATGTAATGGGATTTTTACGTTTTGCGTGTCATTGTAAAAAGAGTACTTGTATAATATATCTTAATATATATAAATCTCGTGTCACAATGTTTGTCCTCAATGGACTCCTAAACTACCGAACCGATATCAATCAAATTTGCACACCGTGTGTAGTTTGATCCAACTTAAAAGATAGGGTAGTTTAAATCTCAAATTATTGTCGCAATATTATTTTATTGCAAAATATTTGTTTATTATTTGATACAATTCTAACAGATGGCGCTGTGTTATAAGTATCAACGTTTCACATAAGCTATCTACCTTTCTCATACGTTCTCCTACCGTTTCCCTTGAATAGTTGACTACTATGTAATATAACAAAAACATTAGCCACAGCAACGCTTGGCCGAGTCTGCTAGTATATATATATATATATGTATATATAAATGTTATGTTGGTTCAAAAGCTCAAAAAGTTATGCATCTGAAATTTTAGCATGATATATAATCCACATCAAAGATTGTTATTTTTTTTTTGTTTTTTCTTTTTTTTTCCACAAGTATTGCAAAATTAAACTTTTATGAAATGTTGTATTTGCTTTGTTTCTCATTTCTCAACCATTCAATTACAATGTGCCACAGCGAAGCGCGGCAGGGAACAGCTAGTACTATATAAAATCGTATGAATTTCCTTTATGGCCGTCCGGTCGTTTGCATCTCTATTTTATTAAAATTGTTTTACATACAATCTTATAAACTTTTTCAAAGTAATTGATTTTGAAACGTTTGTCCGTCAAAAGCTTATTAAAATTTTGTTGTAAGCACTTTCAATTTTCGATTTTTGGTTGAAAATAATATTTAAAAACTATTTTATAATTAAGGGTTTCCCCCTTCTGTCACAGATATTAACATTTTCAGTACTCACCTGTATGTATTCTCATATGATCCTTGACTTCAGCGCGACGGGCAAAACCTTTGTCGCAGACTGTACACACGAACGGTTTAACTCCGGTGTGTATCACGCCGTGTACTTCGAGGTTATGTTGGGAGCCGAATGCTTTACCTGTATTAAAAAAGGCGGACTAATAATTACTTATTACATTTAGTCAATAGTTACCTAACGCCAAATAACATTTACAATTATATAACATTTTATCGCAATAATTAATTTATCAAGACAACCAAATTAAAAAAAAATCTCACCACAACATTTACAAACGAAGTCCTTAGTACCGGAATGTATCTTTTCATGATGTTGTAGATTGTGGGGCGTCAAAAATGCTTTCCCGCATTGATTGCATATGTATGGACGCGGCCGGTCCTGAAAAAGTGTATTTAATAGAGGGTATTAAAACGTGAGTGTAGTTTCACAAACTAACATCAAAATAAGAGTGTTTTAATACCTAATTATATGCTGTTGCATACACTACTTTATTTAATCTCATGGCTATAGGTAGCTACATTAAATTAATATAAAAGAAACAAAAGTCTATTATTGGTCTATTGGCTCGGAAACAGCGCGCTCACCACAGATAATGTGTACTTAAATTGAATTGAAACCTCCTTTGTCGGGACACATTGTACTTTAATAATTAAAAACATATTTTTAAAGAATTTGTTAGGAAAATAATGCTTTATTTAATTTTCTTAAAGAAATATGTAAATAAAATATGCCAATAAAAGTTTGTACCTATTTCATTTCATACTTAGAATATTACCGAATGAGATTATATAAAGGTTTTTACAATATATTTGAACCTAAATACTAATTCTTGTAAAACGTATATATATAACGCATATCGGAGATAAACAAGATTTAATTATAATTTAACAATTATAAATTATGTATTCAAATTAATTATTTATTTTTGGTCCAATGAGGATTATTATACCATCATCATGGTGGGGCCTCAGCAAGTTACGAATAATAAATGAATTAAATGACGGCAACGCACTCAAAATTTTCTTACATAGGTAATATTTAGAGTCAATACTAATTATTGTCAATACAAAATTACACATATTTAGTAATACTAAGTTTCGACTTAGCCTACGAGTGTCCAATGTCCATGGGCATTGTATAAAGAGAGAAGAAAATGTACAAGTACTTACAGTATGCGTCTTCATATGCGCTTGTCGCGTATAGCGCGATGCAAAGGAACGATCGCATATGTCGCACGTGTACGGACGCTCGCCCGTGTGGGAGTTCATGTGACCGGATAGGACGAGACGGGAACTGAAATATGGATTAAAGGACATGAAAAAGGGCAGGCACCGCACCAACGTTTATTACGTCACGCAATTTTTGGAGATTATTGATCACCCCCCCCCCCCCATGTAATGCGCCGTAACGTTTTTCTGTACCCAATAGTAAAACGTTTCGTGACCAGTGGTAAGTTACCATTATGTGGTGTAAAGTACTGGAAAGTCGAAAATAATATTAACAATAACGCGTAATTCAATCGCCGCCTCGTATCGTAACGTTTTACAAAAGGAACCCCCCGCCCAAAATTCGTTACGTAATACTTGACCGCTCCCTTTTGGCGCGTTGGGGAAAAATGATGAGAGTAAATTTTTACGATGCGCGTGCACACAGTTACAAAAACCGACACCCTGAAGTTAGCTATAGGCAACATTTTAGTTATTTCTTGTTAGTGTCGTTTTTTGTATAAACGTAGAATAAAGTTTTTGAAAAGATTTTTATCTTGTAACGCCAAAGACGTATAACTTCTTACCCGTGTACATAAGTACACACACTTTTTTTTGTAATTTTAATAACAAACTTTTTAATGATTACTATCTCACATTAAATATGATTAAACAACCATTTTATTTAAACGTCAATAAATTTTTTGATACATTCATAAAATACCGTCAATTTAGAAAATTGTTTGGTTGGTCACAAATCAAGCTATTTTGAGAATTACCTGAATTTCTTCTTACAAATTCCACATTCATGAAGTTTGCTTAGTTTCTCCGCAGTTTCTGGGCTTATGACACTATTCGAATTCGCGTGTTGTTCTGAAAATCAAACTAATTATATAATACTACACTACAGCAACCTTTGTAGTAGGTACAAAGTTTTGGAAAAAGTTCTTAAAAACTAAATTTTTCATATTTTTTTCTCTCCATAAAAAATCTTTCTCATACTTCATTCAAGCAATCAATAAATAAAAATATCGATTTGGTCCAGCCGTTTTTCAGTATTGAGCTTAGCAACATATCAAGCGATTTGTTTTTTTCTAAAAAATATTCATATCAAACCTTATACTTTAAAAATGTTTTACATAGTATGTATGCTGATTTATACTTTATGATATTTTTTACACCAAAACATATAGGACCGTTATAAAGGAAACATATATAACTTCCCGCATTGATATGAAAAGTAATATTATATATATCATACCTATATGTGCGCTAAAATCCACCCTTTTTCGTATAATAGCGCCACAATTGCATAAGTACAAGCGAGCCGAGTGAATAGCCTTCAAATGGAGCATCATCCATTCCGCATCGCCCGTCACTGGATCCGCATTCTCTGAAAAAAAAAAAAAAATTATATCTCGGTTTGTCCGGTTGTCGAACATCTGTCCCATTGTAGTATCACGGATATCATATAAGGGTACGTCCAAGTATTACGTAACGAATTTTGGGTGGGGTCCTTTTGTGAAACGTTACGATGCGGGGCGGGGATTGAATTACGCGTTATTATTAATATTATTTTCGACTTTCCAGTACTTTACACCACATAATGGTAACTTTTAGGTTTAAAGAGTCACTGGGTGGTCACGAAAATTGTTACTATTGGATACAGAAGAACGTTACGGCGCGTTACATTGGGGGGGGGGGGGGGATTAATAATCTACAAAAATTGCGTGACGTAATAGTTGAACGCTCCCTAATACATATATAGAACACAGAGTGTGCATTCTATTAGATCTAGGTTCAGTGATTATCAATATAAATAATCCACCTTAGAATCAGTCTGAATAACAAATATTATCTATTTAAGCATCGGTAGAAAAATGTTTTAAAAAAATTCAAAAATTATTTAATATTAATGTAATGGAATGATATTTCATTAAATATCAATTAAATATTAACTTAATAATATTCCTTGTATTAATACTAACCATTTTTATTGATCCTCTCACAAAATAGACATTTGAATTTATCTCCATCCACTTCCACCATGTTTTCGTCCAGCTGAAAAGGGGATTATTAATATAACCTATTATATAAAGAAACCAGCGACTAAATAAAGTTTAAAATCAAATCTCACCCTCAAAATGTCTTCCGTCGATTGGCTAACGTCATTGATCTTACTTTCGACTGACTTCACTTCGTACATCTCACCGCTTCCGACCTTTATAAATGTTCCACCTAAAATCCAATTTTAACAAAAAATATATTTAATATGACGAAAAATATCATAACTGTAATGCAATGAAAAAAATTAACAATATGAGGGGAGTAGGAACGCACTTGCGAGCCTTCTGGCAATCTGTGTGCCCATGGGCGGCGGTATCACTTAATATCAGGTGAGTCTCCTGCCCATTTGCCTCCTATTTATTACTTAAAAAAATAAACTTTATTTGTTCTGTGTAAAAATAAATATAATAGCGTTTATCCGAGTTGATAAGGTGCTTATAGAAAGCCAATTCGACCCAAAATATTTTCTGAGATCAGAAGAAACAATCACTTCAGCTTTATAACATTAATAATGTCATCTACCCACACTTTCTAAAAATTCATTAGTTAGTTAAGTTCATTAAAAAAATCAGTGGTGCTACAACCTCTTTTAGGTCTGGGCCTCAGATTTTCAACAGATTCACTGTTTCATGATTATTTTTCAATCTAATAGTAATAGGCAAGTTTTTCAATCTAATAGTAATCAGCCTCCTGTGCCTGACACACGCCTTGGACTTTTTGGGTCTAAGACATGTCGGTTTCCTCACGATGTTTTCCTTCACCGTTCGAGCGAATGTTAAATGCGCACATAAAATATAAGTCCATTGGTGCACAGCCAGGGATCGAACCTACGACCTCAGGGATGAGAGTCTCACCTTGTTCATTAGTTGCAGCTATTATAGCCTTGGCTGTTTCTTCATCACCCGAAACTTGCAACTCGATATGATCAGAGTTTGAATCTGGAAAAACATATTACATAAATGGTCATTATAAAATGTTTCTCTTTGAATGTCATTTTAATTATTCTGTTGCTTATAACTTAGAGATTAATGTAGATCAGATAGTTATAAGTTTAAGTTCTTTTCCAATGAATAGGTTTTAAATATAACAACGACTTTTTGGCCACCCTGTATATTATGATTTATTGCATATAATCAAAAGCATTCCTTTGTTAAAATGATAAAAGTTTTAAAAAAAATCAGTATTGAAGGATCAGATTCGTATATATATAATATAATGAACAATGAATATGTAATATATATATTTGAGTTTAGTAAATAAACTATTTTAAAAAACATAAAAAATTAATACTATTTATAAAAATATTACCCTGCCCATCATCATGATGTTGATCCAAGACATCTCCGTCAGGCATTACTAGTGCTATCTCAGAATTGCCATACAAAAACTTCTGATGGGACACAACACTGATTATACCATTCTCGGTTTCCATTATTACTGCATCTGCAAGAACAAAATCGGGCTTATTTTATTTATCATGAAAATTTAATAAATTTATAAAGGTAATTATTATAGAGAGAGATAATGGTTTAGTTAGCGTCATATGTTATGGCTGGTATTTGCAATTGCATGAAATGTTAGTCCTTTCCGCTAGTGTAGCAAAAGCTTAAAAGATTAAAAATTCATGATCAATTTTACAATCTGGCCACTTTATAAATATATTTGTTTACCTTCATCAATCTCCATAGGGCGATCATCATTATTGTCATCATCCTTTTCTTTGACAACAACAAAATCATTAAAACTAATTTGTTTATTATTTAACAATGTTGTTAACTGATTAGGCAGAATAAGTGGTACTTCATAATCCATATTTTGTGTTGTTTTATTTTGCACTTGTACTTCAGTTGTTAATTTTTCCTGAAAATCAAATATTATTTTACATATGTATTGTGTTTATGATTATTTTGATTTGAAACCATAACAAGACTAAATTTGTCAGTCTTTAAAATAAAATAATCACTAAAAGATGTTATAGAAAACCTAGGCCCGTAACCTTATGGAGCTTAACACAGATCTTTCCAAATCTATTTCTGTATTTAGGGCAACAAAACCTTTAGCATCAGTTTTCAACCACAATGTAAGTATTATTATTTTCTAAAATGTTATTATGATATAGCTCTAGGAATACCAAATAAATACAATACACATACCGTTTTAACAGGACTTGTTTTAGTCAAATATTTGCTCAATTTCAAATTAAAACCAGGAGGAAGAGGTTTTAATTTTGATGCAGGAACCACTAAGGGAACTTTTTTCTTCAAATCCCTTTCAAATGTTGCTTCTTTTTTTATTGTATCACTTTGAATCTCTAGTTTTATTTCGTCTTCTTTCAATCGAATGTCTTCTGAACGATTTATGTTATTAGAAGTTTCAGTTTTCATTTCATTTAGTCTAAAAATA
The DNA here is from genome assembly GCF_905475465.1 of Pieris napi. Taxonomy (NCBI): domain Eukaryota; kingdom Metazoa; phylum Arthropoda; class Insecta; order Lepidoptera; family Pieridae; genus Pieris; species Pieris napi. The sequence goes on from NC_062246.1 coordinate 8,458,142, forward strand.
TAAAATTGTTAATTTTAATTTAATAGGTAATTTACTAAACTATTTTAAAACAAGGTAATTAAAATAATTGGAAAGCCAAACAAGTTCAATGTAAAGCACAAATAATAATTATTATTATTATTACTGGTATAAATATGCATTGGGTGCATGCATTCATAAAACTCCTCTTAAATTAAAAAGTGTTAGCATATCATACAATTGATTTATAATCAATTGGTTTATTTTATTTATACAGCACTTACCTAGCCAGTAGGTAATCATATTCCAAGATTTTCTTATAACATTTTGCACACAAATTATTTTGTTCTTTGCATTTTTCTCGCACTACAATTCCAGATATATCAAATAATAATTCTGATACCTTTTTGTCTGATATTGGAGTCTGTAAAATTATCAGTATTTTGTAGAATTTTAAAAATAAATCCGTTTTCACCCGCGTCCTGTCATGGCCTATTATATGTTTTTCATTTTAAATAGTACTTCCTGATATTGCCTTATTCACCAAACCGACTACAGCGTCATAATAATAATTAACTAATAGAGTATGAAAATTTTAAATTTTATCTGTATAATGCTGATTTGCAAATTAGACTAGCTGCAAATCTATTTCATCTGCAAGTTTATTACCTTTGTGTCAAATATGTTAACTTTTGTTTTCTCGACACCCCCATGTTGCTTGTTGCAAATATAGCAATTTTTGGCCATCTGCACTCCTAGAAAAATATGTTTTAAGAAGAATTTGTAGTTCTTACATTAAAACATGAAGTTTTTAAATTACGAAATATAATTATAAGCTATAATAATAAGATGTTATTATTTCTTGATGTTATTTGAATTGTTTAAGAAAATAATTGGCATATTAAAAAAATTGGAAACCAGCAAATAAAAGTTATGGTAAAAACTGCTTTGTTTAAATATTATTACTCCAAAATGTTTTACACATAATGTAATTAACTATTAAGTTATACAATTTACAACTACAATTAACCATTATGTAATATACAACAATTTAAAATATAAATAAAACGAAGAAAAGACAAAAAATTTACCTCTCAGATAACATTGTGATCTTTTACTTCGCTAGAAGACAGAAAATCAGAAATAAATGCGGTTTACATTTAATTTTGCTTAGCTTAAGTCTTAAAATGGTTAGTTGAAATTTCATTCATTTAAATTACTGAAAGTTAAAAATTGTATATAGTATGGAAGTACCTGCTACAAGCCTTTTGATCACAGACTTTTGATTTCAATTTAGTTTCTGAAGGTTTTCCGTTTTCATAAAATCAGGAACATGCATATGTTGTCAGCCATGATTTTACAAAGCAGCCATCATTACGGATAACGGAAGTCGCCATTTTTGTGCTTTCTGAATACTGACAATTGTCAAAACGTCAAAAACAAACAGTGTTACCCTATTTGTATTTGTTTCCTACTTCCAAATTCCTCACATTAATTATTGAAATACCTACAAAGATATATTTTAAGATATTATTTAAGGCAATAAACGATCTCAAGGGCCATTTTGTTTATTTTTAACTGTTAACGGAAGGAGATGTTCCTTCCTAAATAGTGCATTATTTTAATATAAATTATATTAACATAACGTAGATCGTTTCGATAGTTAGGTATATAACCTAGCCTTAGTTAATTTATGTGAATATTTCATTTATTTTATCTTATTTTTATTTATATAATAAAAATATATTACTTATGTCGCCTCGAAACCAGCAGGCTTTAAACGGCTAACGGCTAACTCTTCAACAATAAAGGTCCTGTTTTTGTTAAAATTCAAGTAGTTTTTTCTATATGTGTTTCCTTTACTTTCCTGCACCATTATTAAGGTGCTGCCCCCGTTTCAGACTTACGGACACATACTTGAGTGCAAAAAAAAATCAATTTTCTCTTTCTCAACAACAGTTTTGATAGTAATAATTTTTAGATTTTCATACTTTTATTAAGATTAGAACGTTGTTGTTCCCAAAAGTACTAAATATGTCAATCTATTATTAAGGTTATTTGAGAAAAAAAAAATATCTTAAATATTTTTAGTGACTATAAATAACATACGTACTAACTAAATTATCGTGATTCGTATGCTCTTTTTCATTGTCTTGTGTAGTTTTGCACTTCTTGTGTTCACCTTATTTAGTTTAACACATTGGAATAGAATGCTCGAGAGCGATAAGGCCGAATGTTGCCTTCCTATTTATTTAATTGTAATGTATTTCTTGCAACAAAGTGTAAATAAATAAAATTAACGATTTGTTTCAAAAATTTAATTTAAATATTAATGTTTTTACACCCGCCAAAACGCTTCTTTATGCAATATGGCGTCGCACTAATCCTGAAAACACGTAAAACAAATGCGGTAATCATTCTGCGATTTGTGTTAAATTTAAACAGTGATTTGTATGTATCATGAGTTAAAAATGGTGTGTGGATCAAGTTATAAAAAACTATGTATTCCAAAGACTGTCAGAACAATTCGAGGGTAGATGCAATTTCTAGGCGAAGACGTCATATTATTAAAATTCTGGCTACGTTACCTTCGATTAGTTTAAACTGAAACCGTTTTAAGTCAAATACTGACGTCTAGAGTTCAATATTTTAATTTCCGTTTTTTTTAATACATTAATGATTATTTTTATTTTATACCGGTACGCGTTTTATACAGTAATCTGTAAACCTCAACTTCTAACACATTATTTTTTGTTCGTTTCTTTCTGTAATTACTATGATTCTATAAAAGGTATCATACTGAGACTTTTGTGTTATTTTCTTTAAAGTTTGTCGATTAATGCTGTATGATTAGATTTGATTCAAATTTATTACAGTGCTTGCTATGAACGATTTTATATAAGGAACGCTGCAGGACGGTTGAAACACTTTTTTGTGGGTACGGTTAAAACAGTTTATGTATCTAATTATTTTGTTTCTTAATTATAGAGAACAAGGAATTATGTTTTTGCCGGAAGCAGTACGACCTCTACCAAAAGCTCCTCCAAGGAAACTAACAATTAGAGGGTGAAAAACTAGGATATCTAAGAGATACACCTGAAAATGTATGGAAAGAATATGTAAATATATTGAAACACACCAAAGCTAAACAAGTAATGAAACGATTACATGGAGGGGAGACTAAAACAAATGCTGGGAACAGGAAAAAAGAGAACACGCAAAATGCATCATCATCATCAAAAGAGTAGTGCTACTGCCTTGTATGTATGTCACGATATTCGGAAAGCAGACCGAGGTTAACTGGATACAATGCACAGAATGTAAAATGTGGGCGCATGAAGAATGTACAGAAGGTATTCTTAATTATGTTTGCCACAATTGTGATTCCGATTGATATTTAATTAATAAAAGTATTTTTATTAAACATCCATATAAAAATATTGTTTTTATATAGAAATAATAAGTTTAGTTTTATTTATTGAGTTGTAGCTGAAGTGCATTTTTATTTTTGAATATCACGCCCGTGAAAAATTAATTTATTTATTTTTTATATAAAACTTTGTTTTTATATAGAAATAATAAGTTTAGTTTTATTTATTAAGTTGTAGCTGAAGTGCATTTTTATTTTTGAATATCACGCCCGTGAATTTTATACTCATTTGTATTTCTAAAACATTGTTTAGATTATTTTATTATTTAATATTATTTTGACAATGCATAAAAAAAAGAATTTTTAAAAGAAATTTAAAATTTTAATAAAATTGTGAATGGATTGGGTGATGAACTTTAGAGCATTAAATTGTTTCAAATGGACCCTTCTAAAAATTGAATGGAAAGAAGTTTCTTCAGCAGTCGAATTTGTAATGAAGGAAGTAAAAGATAGTGTTATTCATGAAAATTTTCTCTTTGAAGAAATTCGAAGAGTAAATTTATATTTAAATGAAGAAATGGAACGATGAGACAGTAGAACTTGACAAAATATGGGGATCTTTCGGCATTTTAGAGTAGAACATATCCCACATCAAAATTTAAAAGATTTTATGGAAATTTCCTCATGTTGTCCAGGGACTAATGCTGCTGTTGAAAGGGTATTTACCCTTTAAATTCACTAGGGAATGATTATTATTGTAGCAGTGAAAAGTCGCAACTTTCTGTAAAACATTATCTGTCGTCTTAACAGTCAAATTTAATATGCAAAATGAAAGTTGTTCGGATGTGGCTACATTATTAGACGAACATCCTCATTTAGCAAAAAAAAAACGACGGCTGGCTCTCCGGGAGTGCCGTCAGAAGTAAAAACTTGAATATTAACGTTGTGCATTTTTGAGATTTTGGAATGGTTATGGAATAAATTTGCACAAATTGCTTTAATTATCAGTATAAAAGTACTATCATTTATGTGGTAGAATACAATATTTATTTATGGCGCTACCGTACGCAAACATGACAATGTATATTACATTAAATACGCCGCGCCAGCTGTCTACTCTCCATCCGTCGTCAGTCTGACCAAATCGTTAATAATAAAGCTTTCGACGTTTCGCAAAATTAAACCTTAATGTATTGAGGTTTGACTTAAGGTCCAATTCCACATGCATCAATGTATCTGAGGAAAGAGACAAATGAATTAAAACCGTAACTATATAACACGAAGGTTCATAATCCTTTAAAAAAACATCCGTCTTACGAATTTGTCCTGACGCGAGTTAAACATTTTTTACCCATTCCATAAAAGTGTACAACGCCGCTAAAGAAGTTTTCACTTCAAAAATCCACTCCGAAGAAAAATATGTAGGTACTTATTTAAAAGAAAATAAAGTTTTTATAATTTTTTCTTCTTTTTTTTCACTTATGAAATACTTGCAAAGTGTAGATACTCTTTTAGAACAAAAAATAGTTGGTTACCTTAGTTTTAAGTGATATTTAAGGGAACAAATGATAACATATACATATATATATACTTTTCGACCTTCGTGCTTCAAGCTGCCCAGTCAGTGGTAAGACTGGTCGAGGATCTTTCCTTTAGGTCGGAAAAGGAGCACTAAAGAACGCCAAATTGTCGAACAATCCGTACCCATATCATTTACCGTTTTTACCCAAAGTTATGGTCTGTACTGATGATACGGGCTAGTTCTTTATAACCTATTTTCTTAAGTTGTCGGTAGCATGTACCCCCGATACAAAATAAAAACAATGTAATTTGAAAACATCTTTTATTTCTATACAATTTTACATTTTGCGTCTCGTGCTGCTTTCTAAATATATTCTTTTTACTTAAAATTTACAATAAAATTAAACGTCTCTCAACAATACTCGCGCGTATGTACATCTTAATAATCTCAGTCATCTATCATTCCTAGGCATTGTAGGCCAAACGTGTTGAATAAGTAGGCATTTTGCAGCTTGTGCTAAACTTTATTATTTGTAATATGAATATAATTATGAATGTAATTAATGTCACAGTATGTAGATAGTATTGTCTGAATATTAAGCGTAAAAACCTATAAGCCTAAAATTAACTAATTATAATTTTACATCAGATTTCATATGTTTTTATTCTTTGGATTCTTGAAATATATTATACTATGCCGGCAAACGTTGTTTTGCCATGTACGTATATATTATTTCTAGGAAACATTTTTTTAGTTCAATAAAAATAACTATCTACTATAATACAAAATAGGGGTTGATCGTAGGGGGTGAAAATTAGGGGTTGTATGTATTTTGTATTCTGTATCATAAAAAATTAAAACCAAAAAAAATATTTGAAAAAGTAAAAAAATTAACATTTGGGGTGGACACCCCCTATCACTTAGGGGTTTGAAATACTTTCCGATTCTCAGACTTACTGAATATGCATAAAAAGTTTCGTAAGAATCAGTCGAGCCGTTTCGGAGGAGTATGGGAACGCATGAGGTCCTTGAGACTTCTCAAGCATGTTTTTTTTTTTTTTTAATTTATTAGCCGGATACAAAGTCCATTCGCATGCATGTTAAACATGCGATGTTGCCATTGAAAATAAAACCTCAAGTCAATTAAACAAGGTTGAATTCGACAACATTTTTATGTGATTTTTGTGACCATATCTTGATTATCTGCTAATTGTTGAGTAACGTCTGTTCAGTAAGTCATCGCAATCATGCGTAGTAGGATTGTGGTGTTGTGAAATGAAAGATTATTTGTGTTGACATGTATTTAATGTTAAACATGTAACTACGACCTAATACCAAAAGATAAGCTAAATAATAAGGGAACAAAATTAGAAATAATGTTACATCATTTTGTTTTCTAGAGTGCTGTTGTTGAGTCGGACATGGTTCGTGCGTGTAACAATAATGTGAATTATGTAAACAACTATCGGGATTTGGCCTTACTTTTGATTAAATCGAGTGTGTGTTACACTATTTTATAACACAGTACAGCCTTATTTGTAAAAACTTAACCTTATTATAATGTTTTACTAAAGCACTCGTTTCTTTATATGTATCTCATTCTTTCCAATTGTGTTTTCGCTGTGATCAAAAGAGACAGAACGAGTACTTAGATTTAGTTCAAGACTAGTTTTTATCAATAAGGGCGTTGATCTTTATAGTAATTTCAAGAGTAAGGTTAGAATTTATTATTAGAACTATAGACAAGTTTAAAAACGGAAAGTTTAATTAGCTTGATTTAACTATCTTGTCTATAACTCAAATCAATAACAAATTAAATGAAATTGAACAAATACGAAGTTATAATTATTACATAACACAAAATTGCTATTCACGACATCAATTACTAATACTAAGACATTTATTTCATTTCGAAAATATTTCTAGAGAAAAAGATATGCATCTATTTAGTTGATAACAATGCTAATCGGACTATTGGGTCAACTATACCACTGTTTACGCTATCAAACCAGGTTTCGTCTACGTTCTCGACATGTTAGTATTGAAAATATATGCCATAAACAGTTGTATAGCGCGCTACCACATCTCACACCATATGTTCTAATCTTATACATAGAAAGAAAGACGGTATGATATTCTTGACCAGCGGATAAAATAAATAGACGATTTAATAAAAGAAATTCATTTCGCCCCACTGGCCAAACGCTAGGCCTTTATAGAAAATCTGTTTCGTTTCTAATTATATATAATTGACATCGCAATGACACTTACTATTAGCCTAAAAGTGCTAAAACTTACATTTAGACTTGGTTCATAATTTTAATCAACGAAAGTAATGCAAACGAAAACATGCTCACTCCAAGCTCGAAATAAAAGTCAATTTTCTCTACCTTATAAACGATATATTATATTTCTTGTACAATTCACAACTGTCAATCATGAACAACCAGAATCATAAAAAATACGCACATACATATTTTAACACGGAGAAATAATGTAACAAAATATCTACGAATCAAATAAAAATGAACTATATCTAATACAGTCACTAGAAACGGAAAAATCACCGCCATTATTATCGAAAATGGCGGATCGCAGACAAAACTAAAAGCTAATATACTTCAAATATAAGGGAATAATGCTTACAACACCTAAACCGCTACTTATACAAAATAAAATGCGAATGCATGAAACCACCCCGGTAAAAAAGAAAGAAAAAAAAACCATGGAAATGTAGAATATGTGTTAACATGAAAAAGGTTTTGTTATTGTGTCTATAATTAACTAAATGTTAATGTCTTTATATCAGTGATCTAAATCACAAGTTAAGGAATAATAATGTTGCCACTGTAAAATATTTTCCCTCGTGTGGGTAAAAATATAATATTTAAGATCCCAGATAGTAAAACGAGGTTTTATATCTTAAAAGTTTGGTAAAACTTCAAGTGTATTATAATATTGAACACTGGCAACCCCCTTTTCCCCCTTGACCCCCGCACTCGTAGTGATGTGGCTGTGTGTGTGTGTGTAGCCGTCCGCCTTGATATGTGTGTTTGTGTGCCGCCACGTCGCCATTTAACTAGAAGCAAATACGGTTATGTCAGTATGCATGTATTATTTACTAGAGATCAATGTCGAAAAACATTATCATAACATGTACAATCACTAAGCTCTTCACAAATACTTTTGTAATAAGATTTTGCCTCCAGGTATTCATGGCTGAAGTAGAATGCTTGGCAAAATATGATCCATTGTAGATATAAATTATAATAGAAGAACAACACAATTATTTAAGCCATTTAAGGGCTGTACAGAAACTGAGTTAATTTAGACTGCAGGCATAACGAAGTATGACATGTTTTTCGACATATATGTAGACAGAAAAATGTAGGAAAGAAGCTGTAAAACATAAAATAACGAAACAAATCACTAAACTCTGGATAATAGACATCGTAGAAATACCTATGAATTTAAACTTTATATTAAATCTAAAACTTATTTGTCGTCTTGATATGTAGGTGCCCAAAAAGCTATATTCGCACGCACATGACATTCCCACAATGCCATCTACGAATTGACATCTGACAGGAGGGGAAAGCTCGTACTGTCGCGCACAAAATATCATTTCTATAACATTTTTTATTAGACTACAAAAAGTAGCGTAAGTACAAATCTATTAAAAGCCTAAAAGCGATGCTTTCGTAAAATACTTGATATTTTGTCCGCGACTGTACACTTAAATTATTTACTTAGGTTTAGCGTAGCTATAGATACCAATTGACGCGATCCATTTAAAGTTATGGATATAATCACAAAGATATGTCATTCTCTTGTCTATGCCCCTTTAAGGTAGTTTAATTTAAAAAAATCACATTTATAATTATCGGATATATACGAAGCATATAAACATATAGATGGTAAGGTGACATAGCTATAAAAGTAGAATTTGGGCGATTTATTATATTCAAATAAATACATATGTACTTACAATTACATTTACACCGCGTTAATCTATTTTTACATGACACTCGAGTACTTGATTGTACATTTACATCTACCTGCAAAATAAAACATTTACGAACAGCTATAATATTTACAATATATTTTTTAATAAATTTCTTTTCGATATCTTTATCTTATAACTTTGGCTAATTTATTTGGCTTAGAAAATATGAAAAGGATAACAAGCAATATTTTAAAACAACGGTCAAATGCTCTAGTGTCAATACATACATTCAAAATAGGAAACATATTTAAATTTAGAAGTCTGTATACATTTCATATAAGAATATATAACATTATATATTCGTTATTAAAATAAATATAATGTTATAGAAAATAGGTTAAATCGTTTATATATTTGCTTGCTCGCTTCATTCACTTTATAGTGTATTAAGATATTTTGACATTGACAAGCAAATGTATAAATGTCGAAACCATCTATGGTCCCTACAACAAACTGTTAAATATAAAACATGTTTAACATTCGGTTAAAAAGTCCGTAAAATTTTCGACAAGAGTAAAATTTCAAAACTGCACACCACAGGTCTGTTTAAATAAAACATGGCAACACCAACGAATAACAGTAGGAAAAATTGCGTATTTAGAATATCGATTTGGGTTTTTATATATAGGCCATCCTCTAATTTTAGCGATACCTTCAAAAAAAATAACAACGATAGAATCTTATTATAATTTAAAATTGTGCACAAATTCATCTAATTATTTTACAATTTACGAACATTTATACAACGATATTAAAATAGCTATACTTGATGAGATTTTTAATAGCAATTTCGGTTATTTAAATCTTGATGCTGGCATCAAAAACCTCAAAGTCCTCTCCAAAACAATCTCACTATATATGACAACCTAACTATTTAGCAAAATGCAGAAATACCAGAATGAATCAGTTTAAAAATGTTGCCATATACAGACTGATAACTCACACTAAATGGCAACACAAATTTGCAATAAAAATCCCATACAAAGTACACGGTAACATCAATCTTTGGCGTTCACTCGGCTTTGGTCCGTTCAAATATGTCTTTTAATCGCCCCGAGTCTATATACTAATGAAATGGGCCTTACTAGTAATCGTGTTCGATTCCATTATTCTGGCCTTGTCTCTGGCTCTCCTCCTGTTTCAGGTTGTGGTTCTTATTCTGGTTCTGACCTTTGCCCTGGCCGATCTGTCGCGACGACGAGAAACACAGTTTCATAACGAACGGGAATTTCGCACCTGAAATTGTTGATGGTTGTATTAGTCTTAGCGATAAGTATGATTTACGTACGTCAAATACGTACGCTATAGCTTATTAACGTATAAAACTATCAATAATGTGGCACATGACGGAAATAGAATCTAACGCTGTTATAAAATATTAGGTCCTTTTCCAAAATAACTTAATTATTTCTTACTAGATGACCCAGTCAACGGAACATGAACAGTTTTTATTGGAAAATTCAATTGACGTTTTTAGTTATTTTTCTTTACTTATTATTTATTTTTCCCTGAATATAAATCTTCCCTGAATTTCTATAAATATTTCAAGATCATAATCAGCCAAATCGGTCATGCCATTCCCGAGTTTTAGCGAGACAAACGAAAAGCAATAAACGGCTTTCAACTTCTTTTTGATTTTTTAAATCAACGAGAATTATACACAACTATAATAATCAAAGGACGATACCTGGGTGGTTGATGGTAGCGTGGTTACAAGCCATGATGGCCATCACTGACTGCGATATGTTCTGAAACTCCATCAGTCCTGATGATGACCTGAAAACGATTACTCATTTATTATCATATTTAAATTATGTAGAAGCCTCGTATTTTTACAAAGAGCAAGATCTCATAGGTTTAAGGGAAGATAGACTGCATGAAAATTAATTTTTATTCAGACTATATCACTACGTCAATAAAAGACGAACTCAAGAGATAGGCCGATTTATTAATATGCAAAAGTATATGTCGGAGAAAATGTAATTAATAAGGGAATATAATAACGACGTAAGTAAATTGCAGTAAATGCTGCTTACGTAATACTTGAACGGCCCATTAAATTCTCGGATTTCATTCTCTTTTTTTTCTCTCTCTCTCTCATACACTTTGGCCTAGAGAAATATAATCAGTTTTTTGAAGATAAGTTACCTTTCGCTCTTAAGCGGGAACTTTGAGATAGTGTGTGGAGAAGTGACTCCGTAGTCTGTGAATACTGCTAGCAGCTGTTCTTCCGACACATCTGGGGGAGTGTTGAAGAAATGCACCACCTGGAATTCATTATATATTATCAGTATAAACAAATCAAAAGATTAAACCTATTTACTTAAGGTCCTATCCCAGCACGAATTGCTGTGTCAGTGTCTCGGGGTGGACTGCGGTGCGCAGAGAGGCGCGTCGCGTCGGCCCGTAATAACAATTAGTTATGTAAAACAATAAATTAATTTAGTTTTATCATTTTTTTTCTTCTGAAATGGATTACTTGGCTTGCGATTAAATATATCGTGTGAATTTCAAAATTATGTTCTATATACATTTTGTCATAAAATTAATTCAAAGTGTTAAAAATTGGCTATGTTTGGATTTTTTTTCTATCGAGCGAAGTTATTTAAATCGTGTATCGATCTTTCAAAATGGATACATAAACTACTCAACTCCACCATATATTTTTTCCATTCGCCCTACTTCAAGAAACGATGACGAAAAATGGAAAGAAACAATGTACTTTTTTGGAGTTTGGCGATAGGATAGGTAATTAAAACTCGCGACTTTCGACAACTTTATATAATTTATTTAGTGTATCTTCTGGTCCTACCACTTAAGCGGGCCATAGACGGACCGCATGTTGCAGTCAAGACCAACTGCAATATGCGGTTTGCTCAGGAACTGTTCGAGCGGTCCGTGTATTGCGGATATGAATTTAGTATGGAAACTGCAGATCGCCGTGCGGCGACCGCATATTGCAGTCGGTCTTGACTGCAACATGCGGTCCGTCTATGGCCCGCTTATGTGAAATTAATGCAGGTAAAGCCACAGAGCGTAGCTAGTAATGAATAAACTTTACAATCACCTAGAAGAATCTGCCTAATACTTATTTCCCATATGAGTCATCTTCACTGATATATTGGTGAATTAGTATAGACAAACAATTAAATAGTAAATGTGTAAGACCGCGTGGTCTCAGTCATGCACGTATTAAGTATTCAGCTGTTTTCTTAGTGACTAGAGTAATAATAATATTTGTCCTTACCTTAGAAGGCGGCTGTATCCGATTCTTGTGTATGGAAGCCGGTGTGAGGAATCGATTGTTTTTGTTGCTCACGTAATCTTTGAATGATGGAGATTTGTCGTGCAGTGGGTAGGGGTTCATCACCTCGGATAAATATGCTTGCTTTGAGAACCTGGAATTATTTTGTATATTATGTCCACAATGTTTTTATATCGCTTAATGTTTGAACCTTAAAAATTAAGAGGAACATTTTATAAAATCCATCACCTCCTTAGAACGTAGAAATTCGACTGAAAGTTACGCGGATATAATTGTCTCAATCCATTTATGTATAAAATTTAAATAATTAATTTAATTTCAATCAAATATCTGGTCAATATTTAATGTTTGACTTACGCGAGTGTTAGCGTGTAATCTCCAACTGTAACATTATTGAGGTTCTGCACACATCGTTCCACAGAGACGGGATCACCCATTTGAACCATTGCCGTACCCTCCTTTGTCTTCAAGAACTTTATCTGAAGATTAAAACGGCTAGTTAGGTTAATACAAGTAGAAGTTAGCATAGTAGGGCTAAATATGCCCAAGACAGCGACCTGTTGTTCCACGGTGTAGTAGAAGGCTACATGTCATGACCCACATGATTAGATAGAGACTTTTGAATCGCCCGTACTCATATGTAGCTCTGGGCCTATATGCGCCGGACCATGTAAGAGTTACCCTCTTGGTTGGAAGGATGGACGCGGCGAAAAGGCCTAGTAGTCACACACCCCCGTCCTATAACGAACTGTGGCAAAGTTGGGTATGGGTGCAACAACCCTTACTCCATTTTACCACTGTTCGTTACGTTACACTTTGCTTTCCATTCCTTTTCATTGCTACCAATTCTTAAAAGGCCGGCCGGAGTGTCTATGGGCGGCGGTATCACTTAACATCAGGTGAGCCTCCTGCCCGTTTGCCCCCAGTTCTATAAAAATAGGTTGTCTGTAAAGTCGGTTAACTGACGATAGTTGAACGTGACAACGTCACGAATCGCTCACTCAAGTAGGAGAGAGACAGATGTCGAACGCTGAAGAGCGCGGAGTCCGATTGTGCCTCTCTGTCGCTTCGCGCTCTCGCTTGCACTTCAAGCCTTAAATGGAACGCCTCAGAGCGAGCTAACGCCGCATGAGTCATGTTTTTTCAGCCGGCTTCATCGAATTATAAGACGTTGTCACGTCAAAAAAAAAATCTGCACAGGCGCGGCGGCAAGAAATGTTTATAAAAAATTCAAATTAGAATATTTAAAGATCTATACTATAGTTCACAGACACTCAATATAAAAAGATAAGAATATATATTTATGAGCATCTGTTTTGTTATGTATTTGACTTAATTGGTGGTTCAGTAATGGATTAAAAAATATATGTTTTAAACTTACCCTAACAACATTTCCATAGAGGCAGCATAGATTAAACAATCTGTCTGCGTTGGCTGTAGTCGGATCCAGTCCATACACCATCATCACGCCGCCTTGTTGTGGCGGACCACCCTGCAAAAGTTCAAAATCAGTTATAACGTCAAAACGGAAAGCTTATAGTGTCCCTTAAAATTGAAATCATATTTCTGTCTGCTGCCATAATATTTTTAACAAACTAAAACTATAGAACGGGGGGCCTCATAGCCTAGCGGTCTTATTAAGCTAGGTGAGGGGTACCGGGTTCGATTCCCGGTTCGAGGGCAAGTTTTAATTTAATTTCAATTTGTTCTCGGCCTTTGGGAGGGTTGTGCGGTACCGGGCGAGTGCCTAAACAGTACATGGAGGACACGGTCGAATTTCTAAAGACAAGCACGAATTATAAAAAAATCCTATACTTGACGCTGGCTAATGCACAAATCGTGCCAGAGCCATAAAAAAAAAACTATGGAACGTGCTGGGGCTATTATTTATTTGCCTTTTTTTAGAACGTTTCTAATTTGTTCAGAAGTTTGTAAAGCTTTTGTTCTACAGAGGTAGAAAATGCTTCGTTTTAAAGCGGCGAATATTGGTAGGGGCCTTTTTGTATTAATCAATCACAAGAAGCTCACGAAAGATTATTTTGTAATACCTGATTTTGTGGTGGCATTGGATGATGCATTGGTGGAGGTGGAACGAAACCTTCTCCGCCATAGCCTTCGGGGCCATAGGGACCGCGACCGTCACGCTGAAATTAAAAATTCAATTAAGTAATTTTATCTCACAACCGACAGCTACAACACACTGCATTACCAAAATTTTGTTTGTATTGGTTACTATACAAGAAAAAAATCGGTTGTCTGTAAAGTCGGTTTACTGACGATAGTTGAACGTGACGACGTCACGAATCGCTCACTCAAGTAGTAGAGAGACAGATGTCGAACGCTGAAGAGCGCGGAGTCCGATTGTGCCTCTCTGTGGCTTCGCGCTCTCGCTTGCACTTCAAGCCTTAAATGGAACGCCTCAGAGCGAGGTAACGCCTCAGAGTTTTCAGTACACAAATCGTAATTTAATTCTTATTTTACATTTAAATGAACTCTTACCGGATGATGAGGGGGCGGTGGTCCATGTCTATCCTTCATCATACCCGGCGGTGGACCGCCACTGCCAAAGTCCATATCTGTAGATAATTGACACAATGAGAAAGATAACAGACAAAATAAGATGTTGTCAATGTTGAAGTGTAATTCGTATTAATGGAAACATGTTAGAAATTCTAAAACATCAAGATACAATCAGCGTTATTATAAAACGTGGATAAAAGTTAGTTCCATGTTTACGTTATTTTCATACAAAATTAATGGTTACCATGGTTACGACCGAACTAACTTGTAGCGTTCTATAATAAAGCCGTATGATTAAGTATCTTTAGATAATATATCTATATATATAAAAGAAAGTCGTGTTTGTTACAACACTTATAACTCGAGATCGGCTGGACCGATGTTAGTTATATCTTTTTTGATGGATTTTTCTCCACTCCGAATAGCAGAATAAGTAATAAAATATCGGATAAGTTATCGAATAACAAAAAAAAAATTAATTAATTTTACGAATGCACACGGCATGTGGTGACATTTGTTGACAAAACTACGCATCATTTTACGTCGAATTCGTGTCACTTCAAGAAATTCCGAACTTGAAGTAAATGAGGAGTTGCATAACCAGGCTTTGATCTTGATCGAAAACATGTGTTACCTCATCAAAAAATGTTGTAAAGCAGAAAGTGCTTTAACATGCAGTATCGCAATATTGGCGATAGAGAGAAGAGCCCTAATGTGTAATACTGCCATTCTTCTTTTGCAATGGCAAGCAATAAAACATTTCTCTATTTGCAAAAAAAGTTATCACCTTAATGAAATCCTAGAATAAGTTGAACTAAAGTAACAACGATATTATTATTAAGGCGGAACGAAGTTAGCCGGGTCAGCTAGTTATACATAAAATTTTATTATAAAATATTTTCAAAATTTTATGGTTTTACTTTTAGACTTAGATTATATTAGAAAGCGTTGTGATTCATAAGGAAACATATTGTGTTGTTGTTGACGATATGTAAGTACCTATTTAGGTACGAACAAGTAAAAACCGTTTATCAAAATTAGTCAAAAAGCTTTAATGAAAGTCTGTTCTATAAGATTGTTACAATTTAGAAATCATACTTTAATAGTGATTATTATGTAATTAGAAAATAAACATGGACAAATAAATATTCCATCTACAATACATCAATTTTTTTGGACTGAAATATAGGCAACGGAATACTAAAACAATTAAAACCACTCGTGAATTTTCGTAGCGGAGTAAAAATTGGAGCTTACAAGAAACTTGATTTACGTTCAAAAATTTCAAAAAGTAGTTTTCACTTGATTTATAGCTTTTTACTTTTTATTATTAAGGAGTTAAATGAAAAACTAATTACTGAGCGCAACCAGTGCTGATAACTTTTATAAAAACTTGTATACTACAAAAAATTAAACTTCTGTCATTAATTAATGAATATGAATCTGCCTATGAATTAATTTTAATTTAGTTTAATTACTTGCTGTTAACGTTAAGTGTTCGGAAATTGAATTGGGCCAGTATTTCGATTAAATCACCAAAAATACTTCACGTTAGATATATTTTTAAATGAGATTGATTTTTAAATAAATATATTGTAAAAGTTAAGGATTGATATTTATTTCACAGAAATGGGCCTTTTTCCAACTTAAATGCTCGATTAGCTAAGAAAAGAAAATCAAGCTTCTCGTTGGCTGGTTTAGTTCATAGGACTATTTGAAGACATTTAATTATCTAGTAAATTAATTAAATTAATTTTAATGTTTTAATTACCGACTCCAAATACCGTCGTTACTCTGATGCTATAAGGTACAAAAATACGAGAAGTAGGGGTGAGATGCGAGCTATCACTCCCGTTTTGTTTTTGACATACAATTGATGTACAAATATCGCTCAGAATTTACTATATATCACATAATCAGCTTAATATATATTAGCATGTGTAGCTTGTACATTGTCAAAATAATATACAATATGGAAAAAAATATTCCCCGAAAGTTATAGCTGTATAATTAATACTAATAACAACATATATACTTATAACTAGCATTTACTCTTTTTAAAACAAGATTTACCTCTAAGCATGCAGAAAAAGAAGGGTTGTAAATGAAAGTCTTTTGTGTTATGTATATATTTATTGTGTATGTATTACAATATGTTTAGTATGTCAGCAATTAGTACAGGCCCATTTTCTAAGCCGTTCAATCCCAAGAGCGGCTCATGTCGATTGGTTCTAGATAACGAGCTATGCGGTGACATTTTTATCTATGTATTTTTTGATACTCAATAATTTTAATGTTCCTTAAATTCATATTAAATAAATGATATGAGTCTGTTTAACACCTATGTCATATAAAAATATCAATCGTAATTATTACGAGTACATTTTTCTATATAAATACCATTTGACAGCCGTTGTATAGAAAAATCTACGAGTCGTAGCTAAAAACGAATGGCATTTTGATATAGAACCCGTGTTCAACAAATGTTTCACAATGTCCAATATGTGTTGAATAAGTCTGAGATTGGAATTTAGTATTGAATTGACTGTTTACGTTTGGTATAAAAATGTAACTTGCTTAGATATTGTGAAATACGTATTAAAAGTATATGAAAGAAGTACAATATTATGGCATATTACAATTGGGGTAATCATAATATTTCCTAGTAAATTTTACGGAGTATAAAGCCTATGGCTCTCATCAACGTTTATATAAAGTGTAAGAGATATTTAGGAGTTATTATCGGATTCTATTAATGAAATTGCGAATTAATCATATCGGTCAATAGTAGCTCAGTATTGTAATTCGAAACCTATTCAAAAACCACTTTTTCCTTCTAGTAAAAGTGGTTTTAAAGACGAAAAGAACATTATGATTACCCTTATATAAATGAATGAGTTTAATTGTAAGGAATACATGTTTTTAATAAGTTAGCAAATGACACACTATGATTTACTTGAGTGCGTAGACAGTTTTAGCAGTTTAACATATTACAACAACTTGTATAATTAATACAGAAAAACAATTAAAACTAATATATATCGTCCAGTAAAGAATACTGACTGCAGTACATATACAGTCAAGCAGCGGTCACACCACATTTTTATTAATTTAATTGTTCATAATCCGACCAAGGGTATTTATCTATTGATTTTCTGTATTAAACTCATACATACATGCCACGATTATAATCTAGATACTAACACAGTTTTTACTTAATACATGTTATAGGGTTGCCAAGAGAGTTTCGAAATGTTTCTCTATTTTAAACAACATGATGATTTCGTGGCAATCCTAGCGTTAGGTTAGACACAAACAATATTGCCTCTTAGACAAGATCCTTGTAGACTTAGCGTGATATATATAAGCTTTTCATATAGGTTGAAACGTAGTAACTTCTAGTCACTACAATCATGTTAATTATTCGCATCACTGGGCAACTATTGTCAAGTGAGTCGAAATTTATAATCACGCCGCGGAAAAGGCTTTTGTCTGGAGGCTGTATACAAACCGTTCTGTGCATCACTGTGCTGACTGTGCTGACTGCAAGAGTCTTCACTGCAGGCTCGCGTCGCAGGCGCATGGTTGACGGTACTTGCATCTGTCATGCGGTATCATCAAAACTGTTTACTTGTTTTTCTTGATTTACATTTCACAAAGATTCATATGTTCTGTTCCCTGTCAACTTATACCTTCATACTTCGTCACTTCCATAATTGTTAACAAATTTTAAGTATTTTCATTTATCTGTATACAACCTTTTTCGCTATTATTATATCGAAGATCGTTCACTAGTACTTGTTGTTATGTGCCAAAATTTATATTAATAAATAAACATAATGAAAAGTAATTATATATTTAATGAAATTAATCACTTAACGTTATTAAATAACGTATATAATAAAGTACATTACAGCACTGTCGATCGAATAATAGGTTTAGCCACAGATACAGTGTACGCAAGGGATAAAGTGCATTTCACGTAGGGTTATCAATTTACGCTGTTTATTTTATTTTATTAAAAAAGCTTACCAACGCTCGGTACACAGATACATTTGTTCATATAGAAAAATAAAATAGAAGATAATGTGACAAAACCTACATCGATTCGTAAATTATAAAAACTAAACGAATATTCAAAGTGTGAGAGCAACTATGGATATCCAGACCTAGCTGGTTTATCAAATTGCTCAGGATATCAGTTATCAGTGAGTGTTGGCCAAAACGCGTTCGTCTTAAAAGGACGGATACGTGGGATGATAAGGTATCTAGAGGGTTGGGTCAATTAACCTGATTCATAAATATCTTAAACGCAAACGACAGTTAATTTCTTTGTTATATTACTTTATATCGTAATTTATTTCAAATGTCTAAAATTATATAATTTTAAAAGAATTATCAGATTAAAAGCTGACGTAAAAAAAAATTCTAAAGTAATTGATTCCTCTAGCATAACAGCGGCGAAAAGATTTGACCATTTTTTTTACCAAGTTTGAACCATAAATATAAATAAACTCGAAAAACTTTTAAATGTTGTCAAGTTCATTGTATTGGAATAAAAAACATATAATATGTTAGTGTGTTTTATTTAATTTTATTTACATAAATTATAATGTGAATGAAGCAACCCTTGGACTGGATAATTGTTTAAAAGCTTCCACTAGGCCCTAAGCGATTGATAATATGTTGTATTAAATCTCTGTGAGTAATCCATAGTTGAAATATTCGGTTTTTTTAATAAGTTAAATATTTTGTTATCATTTTTCAGGAATTCTACTGTTACTGAAACACTGTAACAACAATAACACGATTAATAACCAAAGTTTCTTTAAGACAAATTTAAGTTTTTATGTAGTAGTACTATTTTAGTAAGATATATTATGGGTACATTTTGGTTCAATTAAGAATTTTATTAGCAGTGATAGGGCTTTCTATCACTGCTAAGGTCGTAAATGCAAACACCATCTGTCATCCCATAAACTTTTCTTGCGCACATGGTTTCCGCACTTAGACTCATAATCGGTCCGTTGAGCAACTTGCGTACATAAAAATATGCATGTTTAAGGTGTACGAAAGGTGCACATGATGGCCGTCTTACACCTAAAAACGACGTATAGCCTTTGCTTAAAAATAAAAAAAATATTCAATTGAGACCAGGACCTAAAACCAGGGATCTTTATCTGGGATATTATTAGTACTGTATTTACTATAACAAAATACAATCAAAATACAGAGCTCCTTGGCAATTTTCTCAAGAAAACTTAAAACTACTTTACAGAAAATGAGAAAACTAAAAACCACTTAAATCACACGAGCAATGAAAACTGAATCGTATAACGTATGAAAATTAGTTTTCAACGTGATCCACTTAAGACCACAGAACGCTTTCGTATGCAAACACATCTAGATAGACGTTCTCACACTTTGAATTTAAATTAGATTTTTTTTATTCCATCTAATCAAAATTTTCTCGCATACTTTTTGTGAGAAATGGATTCCTTTTTTAAATAATTAATTTTGTTAATTTAATCCTATTTCCCGGATCCATATTTGGGATTAAACAGGATAAAAACAGTGCATTCGCCATAGGCATTATACTTACAGGCTTACGTGTACATCAGGGATGTTATAGAACTCCGTAACCGTAACCGAAACAATCGGATATCCGAAATAATTATATATCCATAACCGTAACCGTATCCGTTTCACAACTTTCGGATAGTTTCGGATAAGGGCGGAGTCTAAAATCTAGATAAAACTACATGTTTCGACTGGTTTTTGTTAATAATTTCATTACTCACAAAGATACTTAAAAAGAAAACATTATAAGTTAATACATATGTGCAATGTATAAAGCTAAATGTTTTTGTAAAGCTATTAAATTTATTGCACTTTTATTTTAATAGATAAAACTGAGGAGGATTATACCTATATATAAAACTAAACTATTACACACTATTTGTGTTTATATTTTACTTCAATCCAATAACCGTAACCGAAACCGATATAATTTTATTCCTATATCCATATCCGTATCCAGATCCGAAATATCATATCCATAACATCTCTAGTGTACATGGCTGTCATTTTAATAATTACTCCATTATTTCCCTGATAACCAATGGTTTGTAAATGACTCTAGGGGCACCTGGTACAGATACTATAATAACAGATAAAAACATTTTGTGCTAATTTTGCTAAAACCTTAAATTCGTGAACTCGTTTTAAAACAATTAAAAAAACAGCCGAATCGCGCTTGTTATCCCAAATCGTTTCAAAAAACGTTACACGAAATCTAAAAAACACGCAAACTTTAAACGAACGCCAACACTAGAATAGCTTTCGGACGCTTTTGATAATTTTTCATTTTCGTGTTTATTTAGTTGAAAAGCCCGGCAAAGCTTTTTTAAACGTTTTTCGTATTTATCATTTGAATACAAAGCAAATTATGCTTGGCACTCGCATTTGTTGGTTTAAAAATCTGATTAAATGCGCTACTGTGGTAATTTTCAGTTTTTAGCATTCAAAATATTTTATTTGTACTTTTTAATAACATTTTGAAAAGAATGCGACTAAGTAATATTGTTCTGCAAGTAGGTACAAGGCCCGGAACTTTGGTTCTTGAACACTATATTAACACAACTTTTATACGTATTGGAACCGTGTTAGGACTTCAATAGCTTTGAAACCGGAGTCAATAAATCTTAAGACTTACTAATTTTTTAACTATAGTTCGGAACGAAATAGCGAACCGACTAACGCAGAATCCGAAAGGTGTAACTTTAGTGGCAACAATATATACACCACAAATGAACCAACACCGCCGTCATCATATATTTAACAAACGAAGCTGTAGTTTACAAAATACTAATGGAAGAAAATTAAAAATTCATCCTGGTAAACTGCAACACGACATTTTGACATGAAACTGAAGCGAAATTACGAATCTTCAACAGCGAGGGTAAAAACAAAGCTGTATGGATTAAAAATCAAATTGGTTTTTCCATTTTTTGCTTCCTTCTATAACGAGTCGGTCCGGCACAAGCCAATTAGGCCAATTGTCCTCGTTGACCGTGAACAAAAAGTAAAAAAAAAAAATTAATTCGAGAGACGGGAAAGGCTATATGGAAGACTAGGTCTCACGCAGTACATTTTCAATTGAATCATTACCACAGAGTATATAGCATACAAGTTGCCAGAGCAAATTTAAGAAGATTTGCAGTGTGGCATTGTCGCCCAGTGCTCTTTATACCTCGGTTTAATACACACAAAATGTTACATATTCTCAAAGTTAAATCATAAAATAATTCATATAAGTTCATATATATTATTCAAATTCAAAGTTTTCAAATGAACGTTTCCATATCTCTACACGTTATGTACTTTCAATATTGCTTTGCTAAGTTACAAAGTTTTACGTCTACTATGAGTTTTATATACTGTAGCGTCAATCCTGGCTCAATGAAATATTTAAAGTGGGTAGCACTCGAAGCGTTATACGGCTTTCGCATCATTTCACACCGAGCTTTCACACCGAACGGACGCATTGAGTCGCATGGCATTATCGTATTTCTGAAGCGACCTACTTTCCTACTCGTTTTGAGGTAGCGTTGTTTTTCTGACGTATTCTATTACGCTGGAATTAAATTCCTTAACTATTCTGGGAACGGAGTAGTGATTGCCTTTGAAAAGTAATTCTATAAAGTTGAATTAGGTTTTAAAAATTCTTCAAACTTAAATACAAAATATTACGCAGCTCCAATAAAAGAATATATTTCTTACATAAACTTTCTTCCATAGTGTATGGAAATCGACAGTACAATTACCAAACCATGACGAAATTTTTGCCTGTAAATTGTACACGTACCTTTGTATGAAATATTCATGTCGGGTAAATTATTCTCTCCGAAGGGACACTTAAATTCACTTAACTTTTATCTTTCTAATTTTTCAGTAAATTTCACTCCCGGCAATTTCTTTCACGCATTGCCTTATTTCGTGCCGTATCAAGTTACAACAATTAGGTACGTGCCTATGAGTAAGCCCATGTAAGAAATATCATTTTTTACGAGTAACCAACAGTAAGATTTATCAAATAAATATACTTAGACGTACGAGCTTTTGCTTGATCATCGTCAGGGTAAAACTAAAATAGTATAATCTATTTTACGTCTTAAATTTTATCAGGTTCATTGCTCATTTTCTCATGTTTATGGTATTTAACTGAATTAACAGGTAAAATGTTTCTTATTCAACACAACACGCAAACAGTATTATCTACATTATCTTGTCAATATAGATATGCTTGTGTTAACTGGTTTATTTACAGAGCTGAAAAGGAACTTGATTTTTTTTCAGTTGGTCAGTTGGAATTTCATCTTTTAAACTAGGATAGTATACGTCGTACATCTGCATTAATCAGAAGTATTCCGCAGATTAAGGTGAAATTGTAATTGCAAGTTTGGCCGTTGAGACTAAAACTTTTTAGAAATATAAACTTTTTGATGTTCATGTTACTTTAATAGTTAGTTACTCATGTACACGAATTAAAATTCCTAAATCCATTCACATTTAAGCCCTCACATCACTCCGCGGTATATTTTAAGCCACTATTCAGAATGCGAGATGAAATCTCAACGTGTTTTCATCTTGTATTCTCTGTATTTGCTTTGGAGATTACTCTATGCCACGTTAGTAATTTTGTTTTGATAATAATTCAAAACTATGCGCATGTTATTTCTGCGTATTAATTTTGTGCAACTGAATATTAAGACTATTTTAGCAGAAAGCTTTTACGAAAATTAACCTCTGATTATATTCGTTTCGTTTTTAGATAAACTTAAAAAAAATATATAGAGAAATACTTCTTCTCTTAATAATACTTCCATAAACACGTGTAAAACATTTAATTTAAAATAATCAATCCTAAGTAAAATAACTTAATAAGCAAATTTTGTATCATTAATCTAAACAACAAAGTTGGTCTCGTTTGAAATCAATGCATGCTTGTATTTTTTTTAATTAAGGTTACTTACTGTAGGGTTGTGGTCTGCCGCCAGTGTATTGTGGTGACTGCAACAGAGGCGCGCTGCGCTGTTGTGGTTGTCCCTCATCCGACACTGAAAAAAAGAAAATGAATTTGAATAAAAGCTACTTTGTATTGTATAAATTATCTATGCTATTTCGGTTAGTCCGCTGTGGTCGTGGGAAATTTAACTAATTTAGTTATAGCTTAAACTTCTTCTAATTTACCGAAATTAAATCAAAATAAGTGGCTTATAATAAAGTCGTTCTAATACTGCCATGCTTAGCAAAAAATCACGAACATACTATGGGTTCGACAGCCACAAAGTATAATGAAAAATACTTTAAATTCGGTCAAAAGCAGATGTGTCCAAAGTTTCTTGATTGACACACTTTGCTTTGCAAATGAGCTTGGGGATATCATTTAATCTAACCTTCATATTGAATTTTTACTCAGAACGAAAACTTCTATATCATGTATGCACTAAAATCTATCCGAATAGAAGCGCGTCATTCAGTTAGTAAGTCTAGCACCATCTTTAACATTTTCAACAAACTGTAGACTTACCGCTGTCCGACCGAGTCCGTATCGTCGCGACATCCGCGCGGACCGCGTGCCTTCCCTGCACATATAAAAGACGAACACACTCTTATATCAGCCTTTTGTCATTCGATATACCCAATACTATCTCTGTCACCTCGCATAGCGTTAACGGTGCATGCCAATTCCACGAAAGCTACAAAAATACAAATAAAATATAACAAATGTAAAATTGTATATCCATTTGTCGTCATCTGTGTTTTCTGAGACAATTTTTTGTGTCTGTGTATCTCTGCATGTCTGTCTGCTTGCTTTCTCTTCTGTTTCTGTTATACGCTCCATTAATGTCCTCAAACGAGACCTTTTTAAGAGTGTGTTTGTCTTTAGTTTCATATGTGCATGGAAGAATATTACTTAATACAATATTAATAATGCTTATAATAAACTGTACTCGAGGAAAAAAGCAATTTACCACAGACATTTCAGAGTAAATTATATCATTAGCTAATAAATTAGATGCAATCATTTGGGTCGTGGTAAACCTCTATTTTCTTGTGTACTGTAATGTTAATAGTCAAGCTGTAGTGACATCTATGTATTAAAAAGCGAAGTGATAGGCTGGCAGAACAATGTTATTTCAAAAAGCATACCTACTGTCAGTTTGCTATCAATCAAACTGACAGTAGATAAAGTAGTAGGTAGGTAAAATAAATATTAACTGCTCATAGGCAAATCAAAATGACAGTACATCATCAAGCAATACATACCAGTGCGATAGCGTTCATTTCTCCGTAATAAAACTCTGCTTTCTAAATATAGGAATAAATCATGTGTGGAGGATGTTGTTGTTGAGTGCATATATGTGTTAACCTAATTTTAAGATAAATCGTCAATCGATGATCAACCTATGAAATATCATCTAATACATAAAATTCTCGCGTAACAATGTTCGTTCCCATACTCCGCCGAAACGACTCGACCGATTTTTATGAATTTTTTTATGCATATCTAGTAAGTCTGAGAATCAGCTACTATCTATCTTTCAAACCCCTAAATGATATGCGGTGTCCACCCCAAAAAAAAAAAAAATTTTTAGAAATTTCTTTTTTGTATTATAGCATACAAAATACATACAACCCCTAATTTTCACCCCTCTACGATCAACCCCTATTTTTTATTATTGTAGTTATTTTTATTGAACTACTAAAAGGTGTCCTAGCAATATTATACATGACAAAACATCGTTTGCCGGGTCAGCTAGTATATTAATTATCGTTTTATTCACACTTAAATTGAAATTGCAATATCTTAAATATTTATATCTTGATTATGGCTTTTTCTATCTATTAATATTATAACTTCAAATTGTAAGCATTCAATATCTCAGCACATGTTCTATTCATAAATCACGTGAACATCAGAAATACGTATCAACATTCACCGTATCCTACAAATTGATTGCAGGCAACTCGTTAAACCCACCCACTCGTTTCGCCAGTAAGGATGACTGACAAAATTACAGGGATCTGTTAACTAAAGCGTTTGGTTCGCTACCAAACGTCCAATTTGTATTCGAACTCGGTAGAATTGACGTAGAAACTTGTATAATTATCAATACAATTCTATCTGAATAAGACTTATACAACTTAATGCTAAACTTCGAAATGAAAGGTCTGGTTGCGATTGAACTTTCATGAAGTCGTAATGATGTAAACACGTTTATGCTCTATAGTAAGTGAGAATATCCAATATTATATATTTTATTTAACTACGATATGCGATATTTTAGTTAACTACACACAGAACTTAAAACATATATCAAGGGCAATTACACATTTGTTCAAATTTTACTTTTCTAATGTTCCAACAATTACCAAATCCGTGTTTTATAATACAGCCCAGGAGGATTATATACATTCATCATAGTCTTTTAATACAAGGAAATACATTTATTATATTTTTTAAAATGTGTGTATTCATTTAAAAAACATATTTTCATATTCTACCTCGACAGCCGATGATGAAATTCAACTGGAAGTACTAATTAATATTAATTCAAAAAATCTTCTGAATATTCCCCATAGTAAAGATGCAGACCCCACATCTCTACTCAACGCCAAGGGATCAAACTACTCTGAAAGGTCGTTGACGATTCGAATCGCTCTTCGTCGAGGTAAAGTAGGAGCTGGTACTGGGGAGCTCCCGCCCAGATGTGAGAAACATATCGTATTTAAAAGTTTTTAATAATTTTAGTACACTTCAGGTTCCTTTCAACAACTTCATACTTATTACTGACTTTCAGTTTAGCAACAAAATCAATCCGTATCAGTTTCTCATAACTTGCAACCCATTGATTCTGCGTTCATATTGAATCTTAATAGGTTAGTGGGACAAGGTTAATAGAACCTATTTGGAATATCATTTTGTTTACAAATAAAAATATTGTGTACTAACAACGAAAGAAAAGTTATCAATGCACACTATATAAAATAATTGACGGGTGTTATATATCTATTTCTAGAGAACAGAGTTTTGAAGATTTCGAAAACCCTATATTATATGATTATCGAAAAGAAATATTTATTTCTTAGAAGTCGCCTTAACCCTCACATATACGTATGACGTGGATATAATAGCTCGATCCATCTCAGCTAATAGCTGATCGATTCACAGCGCCCTATACACAATACCCATCTTGTCCCCATAGGCAGAGAGCTAAACTACTAAATTTGTATTGTCCGTTTTAATTAAACACATATAATTCATAACCAGGATACTTCTGAGTTACAATTAATAGTTATATAATATATATATAAAAAGAAAATGGTGTTCGTTTGAGGCTCTTTCACGCTTAATCCACTACCACCATTCGATGCGAAATTTTTCCTAGATGGTTTATGGCTATTTATTTTTTAATTCCAACGTTCGTTCATTTTTTTATTTCTGTTTTACTTTTATGAAAATTTTTCCCGCTAATAAAAACAAAAGAGGCTTCCTAGAACCGCAAAACGTCAACATCTGTTAAAAACTCGATTTTCGAAATATTTCAATTTTCTTAGCGGGAAGTTAAAAAGAAGAATAATAAAAATATAAAAAAAAAAATAAAAATAATGAAACATAAAATTTATTTTAATTCGTCCAGCAAAGCGGGCGCGAAACGGCTAGTAGTTATTTAAAGTAAATGCTTACTCTATAGTTATGTCTACCTTACCATAGAAAATTAGAATACATTTTTTAATTTGGTTTCGAAAAAATGTTTTATGCTTATAAATCGTTAGTTTCTCATCTCAATGAGAACATTCCAAGAGGAAATCTGGAGACTGGCAGCTAAATACAAAGAGCGGTTAATCTGTCATCCAAACTCTCGACAACTCACCATAGAACAGTATGTGAGACGACTAAAACGTCACACTATTCTAGAGCTAGAAGACCTACAGCAGTTCTAGGCAGTAGATGAGTAGATGCTTCCAATGGGAAGCCACTCCACATGACAGCACCACAGCACAGATTCGCGCATAGCCTTAGGGGCTGATAGCAAATACGCGCAAAATAAAAAAAATCTCGTCTATAAAACCTCACAATTTTCTTAATATTTTTTATTTTATTGTTCCTAGAAGTTGAGCCAATTTAAACATACTTGTTTCATTACTGATATAAAATAAATACTATTGTACGTACCAACATCTATATATAAGGAATTTAAATGAAATAAAACGCTATGTATCCTTCATTCCATATCTCATTGTCGTCCCCTACAATTTGTAGGAACGGGGACTACAATGGGTGTATCAATCGTCTTCGAGCGCGTCTATCAATTCGCAACCGCAATATTGTAGGAATTCCTGAATATACACACGAAATGGCGCTTCAAATTTCGCTTTAAGTGGAAATTTATCTTTGTTTATATAGAAGGACGATGAATATCGATAGTTTTTATAGTGAATATGTTTACCAATTCCATTTAGTCAGAAAAATAGTTGTCCTGACTAAAAATAAAAATCAATGTAGAATCAGACATAGGTAAAAATAGTGGATGGAAATCGAGCAACGCAGCTTTTATTATTATTTATTACTCAAGATGTCAAGTGGAAAATGATGTAATGGTTGCAGCTCTATACAAACTTTGTGTAAAACATAAACTTTGGCAATTAAAACGAGCGGAGAATTTATTGCCAGTTCTTCTCCCTTGATTTGAGAACTGGCATTTAATGTAAAATTAGAAGCATTTAATATGTATTTCTTTACTGACGATCATAAGTGTACATTGTGTTACCTATATGAATAAATGATTTTGATTTGATTTCATTGAACTAATGGCAGTTACCAGGCGTAATATGTAATCAGCAATGGTGGTAAGCTTCATCTCTTGGACAAATAAATTTCTTCAAATACAAAGATTTACGACGTATTTCCGTTTATGTCAGCCGTGTGTAATAACATCTTGTAACATTGTCTGATTTACGCTTAGATGAATTCGAAACAAGATTTCGAAGGAAGGCACAACACATTATAAGGCGGTGTTGACTAGTTTCTAATCCATTGACAATGCTGTCGACACGATACTGAAAGCCGACACCCACTTATCTCGAATAGGGCTGTCAATATTAACAATCATTAGCTTTTATATGTCGGATCCACAAGCATCAAGTTTAAATACCAGCAAAAAGACGCCTTAAACCTTGGGATTTAAGAGAGTGACGGAAAGTTTAATACCAGCTGTAATGTCCTGCTTCTTGGAGTGTTTTACGGCTCACCAACACCACAACACTTGTACAAACGTCCTACACACAACCGCTCCGTTCGGGTGTCAGATTACGACTGACTGTCTGACAAGTGACGTAGGCGCATGAGACAACCAAGCAACACTTTATTTAGTCAATACACTACATCCCTTTTTTGTTTTATTTGTTTTTATTGATTATATCTCTCTGATTACTCATTAATGTAACTTGGATGTAATGTGATGGATTTTACATGAATCAAACATAATTAATGAAATTAAAGTTTTATGCAGCTACACTTGGGTTAAGTTCCGACATTGATTTCCTCGTCGTTAACTTCATTTCTTTTCAGACATTCCATTCCCCTTGAACTCTTTTCAAATGTACAACGTCCCTTCTTCGAGTTTGACCGGTTTCATCGTTTCTTACCGTGATATCTCCTCCTTTCGTGATTTCCACCGTGTGTGTTTCTGGATTTATTTATTTTATTTTTATTTATTTCCTTTATTCATATTTTTATATACACTATGTCTCCTGGTATTAAATCACACTATCCAGCCTTCCGTTTATCGTATCCGATTTCTTTTCTCATTTGTTTTCTTTTTTTTTTTCTCTATCCTTAACCTCAGTGTCTTGTGCTGTCCTCTCTATTGTATCGTTTACCGTAGGTAATTTATCTCTAAACTTCCTTTTGGTGAAAAGTTCTGATGAGGTTCTTCCAGTAACAGAATGTGTTATACATGGTTAAATATTCCAGTAAACTTTCCTTCCAGTCTTTATTTTCAGCTATACTTATTTTAAGACGTTTAAGTATGACACAGTTTTGTCTTTCGACCTCTCCGCTTTGTCGCAGCCAATATGGTACTGTATTGAAAAGAATAATGTTTATTTCTGTTAGAAATGATTTAAACTCTTCGCTGAGTAACTGTCTTCTATTATCTGCAGTTATTGATTTCCTAATCGACTGAATATTCCTTTAAGTTTGGCTACAATTTCAGTAGAGGTAATTTTGCGACAAATCTTCACTTCTTTATAATTGTGGTCACCACTTGTAATGAATTGCGATATCAATCCAAAGCACTTCTGGAAACTCACGCCGTTTTATAGGGTTTGGTGGACATGGTGCAGATACAAGAGTACATCCTTTACAGGCTTTAACAATTTTATCAGCCTCTGTCGCATCTAGGCCACCAGACTTTCGTACGAAGTCTCGCCTTCATTGACACGATACCGGGATGTCCCTCGTGAGCTGCATCCAAAACTCTTTTACGGAGTGCCGAGGGAACCACAATTCTCGTTCCTCTCAATAATATACCCTCATGAAAACAAAGTTCATTTTGTAAGATTTTATACAACTTCACGTCGTCGTTCCATATGTTCCGATATAAACCCTCTTTCACGTTTAGTATTTCCCTATCGTCCATTGTGCTATCTATTATTTCTTTAATATAAACAGCACGAGGTCGGGCAAACTCTACAATATGACAAATGTGATTGTCTTCCAATTTTATCAGGGATTTCTCCGCATTTTTGCTTATTTGTTGTCTCGACAATGAGTCGGCGATATTGGTTTTCCCTGGTTGGTAAACTATTTTATAGTCGTAAGATTGTAAGCGCATAACCCATCTCTCTATCCCTGCACATGGTTTAGATTTAGGACCAAATATTACCTCCAACGGCTTGTGATCTCTTATAAGTTCCAATCTTTTACAATAAAGGAATATGTGGAAATGTTCCACCGCCCACACGAGAATTAACGCTTCTTTTTCTGTCTGGCAATAGCGGCGTTCACAGTCAGTCAGAGTTTTGTGGCCATATGCAATAATCCTGGGCTCACCTTTGGAATTAGTTTGAACTAAAACTCCACCTAAATCCACAGGACTAGCATCTGCTATGACAATCGTACGATCGCTAACATTATAATACCCTAAGCTAGGAATATTTATCATGATTTCCTTCAACGACTTTAAATACCCCTTTTGTTCTGGTCCCCAGTTTTCGGTTACATGATATGCCAAACATGAGTCTCTTGTATCTGAATTAGCCTTTACTGGTTATAAAGGTGGTTGTTTCTTGAAGCAGGATCAAGTTGGTGAAATGCGTCTTTAATATCCAATTTTGTAAATACTTTTGCATTTTTCATTTTAGGTAGCAACTTGTCCATCGTCGGCAATGGGTAATTTTCTCGTACAATGGCTCCATTTCCTTTCAGCACCGGCACTACAGGGGACACCCATTTAGAAGAACCCACTATCGGCTCTGTAATATCCCTATGTTTAAGTTCTTCTTCCTGTCGAAACGACTTTTGTTTTGTTCATGTCTATATTATTATAATATTTCCACTTTCCGCTTCAACGTCTGTTTCTAAACTCGTCTAATTGTTTATTAACAACTTCAAGAGTATTTGCTTCGGTGATTACTTGCTCTAATGTAATTTCATCCCCAATCTGTGATATCGTCCTTCTCAGTTCGGGTAGAAAAGATTTTTTCGTTATTTGGTCGATAATGTTTTCATCTCTCTCGGCAAACTGACATTTATCAGCTTGTTTTCTCAGTCTCACCACAAATTTCAATTTTTTCGTCAGGTTTTTGTTTAAGGAGCCTGAATATATGTCTCTCGTATACTTTGTTCTGTTTTGGTGCAAAGTAGGCATCAAGTTTAGATATTGCTACTTCAAACACGTCTTTGCCTTCAGTTGGTTCGACATCAGCTCCAGGAATGTTGTAAAACACTTCCTGTAAGTCTAGCCCGCCGAAATGTAGAAGAGAGGCCCTTTTCTTTACGTCTTCGTCAATGTTAGACGCTTCCAGGTAAATGAATAGTGCTCATTTCCATCGCTCCCATCGTGCACCCATTGAGGTAGATTTACCGTTACAGTCGAACTTTTCCAGTGAAAGGAGTGACATCTTTCGACCAGGAATTATCAATTTAATGATTCAGATATCTATGTATCTGCAGTTAGATTTGATCTCAGATGCTTCCATCTCGTATCAATTTTATGATCGGATTATATTTTTATCCGCATTAATCTACTTAAGCTGTTCATACCAACAAACGTATAAATTGAATTATCAGATTTTTAATCTGCTAAGTTAGTACCCACTAACGTACAATAATAATTTTATTGTAAAGCTTTTATTTTATTTACTGGTATCAATTTAATGATCAGAATTTTAATCTGCTTTTATTTTTATTTACTGATATCAATTTAATGATCAGACTTTTAATCTGCTTTTGTTTTTATTTACTGGTATCAATTTAATGATCAGACTTTTAATCTGCTTTTATTTTTATTTACTGCTATCAATTTAATGATCAGACTTTTAATCTGCTTTTGTTTTTATTTACTGGAATCAATTTAATGATCAGACTTTTAATCTGCTTTTGTTTATATTTACTGGTATCAATTTAATGATCAGACTTTTAATCTGCTTTTGTTTTTATTTACTGGTATCAATTTAATGATCAGACTTTTAATCTGCTTTTATTTTTGTTTACTGGTATCAATTTAATGATCAGACTTTTAATCTGCTTTTGTTTTTATTTACTGGCATCAATTTAATGATCAAACTTTTAATCTGCTTTTGTTTTTATTTACTGGTATCAATTTAATGATCAGACTTTAAGTCTGCTTTTATTTGTATATACAGGTATCAATTTAATGATCAGACTTATAGTCTGCTTTTATTTGTATATACAGGTATCAATTTAATGATCAGACTTATAGTCTGCTTTTATTTGTATATACAGGTATCAATTTAATGATCAGACTTATAGTCTGCTTTTATTTGTATATACAGGTATCAATTTAATGATCAGACTTATAGTCTGCTTTTATTTGTATATACAGGTATCAATTTAATGATCAGACTTATAGTCTGCTTTTTATTTTGATTTACAGGTATCAATTTAATGATCAGTTGGGTTCCAACTGCTTTGAGTAGATACTCCCTTTTGTTTTACAGTATTAATCACAACCACATAGTTTTAATTAATTTAGTGAACCAGATCCAATTTAGGATCTTTGTTAAATCTGCGTTAGTTAGGTAGACAGGTACCTACCGATTTAACGGTCAACGGTTGTAAATAAACCTTGCTATTATTTTTATTGTTTT
Organism: Pieris napi; assembly: GCF_905475465.1. Classification (NCBI taxonomy): domain Eukaryota; kingdom Metazoa; phylum Arthropoda; class Insecta; order Lepidoptera; family Pieridae; genus Pieris; species Pieris napi. The sequence continues at coordinate 8,491,185 of NC_062246.1, forward strand.
TTTGTAGACAAATAGAAACATCACTAAACACAAGCATAATCTTAGTATATATAAATTACTGGTCACATTGTTTGTCCACTATGGACTCCTAAACTACCGAACCAATATCAATCAAATTTGCACACCGTGTGCAGTTTGATCTAACTTAAAAGATAGGATACATCTCAATTTATACCCGCAATATTATTTTATTGCAAAATATTTGTTTCTTATTTAATAGTCACCATTCTAACAGATGGCGCTGTGTTAAAAGTACCAACGTTTCATATAATTCTTTCAACGTTTCTACAATTTAATGGCATAACTACCATAAAGCATGGTGGTCCCCATGACTGGTGTTCTCTTACCGTTTCCCTTGAATAGTTTACTACTTTGTAATATAACAAAAACCTTAGCCACAGCAACGCTTGGCCGGTCTACTAGTACAATATATTTCTATCACTATGTAGGTAGGTGCTAAGTGCTGTTCATATTTCCCGTCAACAATAAAATTATCTACATTCGTTCAGAAGTCAAGATGCAACTGTTTCTGCTATCAATAGCTAATGATTAAAACAACCGGGTCATAGTAAATTATAGGCAAAGTACTCTGGGAATGACGTCACTTGTTTAGTGCACCGTATCTTTCCCTTTTTTTTCTTACTTATGTGTACTCACTTTTTTCCTCGTCGCCACATGTAATGTCCTGCTTCTTGGAGTGTTTTACGGCTCACCAACACCACAACACTTGTACAAACGTCCTACACACAACCGCTCCGTTCGGGTGTCAGATTACGACTGACTGTCTGACAAGTGACGTAGGCGCATGAGACAACCAAGCAACACTTTATTTAGTCAATACACTACACCAGCTCTTCACATCCGATATACGCCCTTGATTAAAGCAAATTTAGAACCATTAATTTTTTTACTGACTTTCATAAGTTCACACACTCATGAATAAATGAAACTCTAACTTTGATGGCAAGAACACGGAATTTTTTGTCTGCTCAATATGTATCCTTCAGATATTTTATGTAAAATATAGTTCCAAATAAAAAAAAAGAATTCTTACATATTTTAGATGACAACCCTCAACGCCCAAGGCGCGTCGCGAAATATTGACTCCCAGTTATCAGATTCTCGTCTCAACGAAGCGTCTTGCATTTCAGACGACTATTTTATTTATTGCCATACAACACCACTGGCTTTCTCGATTTTTATCCGAATAAATAAAGGATGATAAATAAATATGACGGTATGTGCCATGCCTTATTATTGATTTATTAAGCTTAAGCTTTCAAGCTCTAGATTTTATATTATTTTTGCCATACTTCAATCGTAGTGTTGTAGGTTTGAACCCCGCCTGTGCATTAATGAATTTTCTGGCTATGTGCGGACTTGTTCTTGCTCGTATGGTGAAGGAAAACATTCTGAAGGAACTGGCATGTTTAGACACAAAGTCCCCGGACCCAAGTCGACGCCATGTGTCAGACACAGAAGGCTGATCATCTTCCCTTCACTTGCCTATACGAGCAGACCCAGACCTTACAAAGGTAGAAGCTGCAATGTTTTTATACCAATTAATTCTATTTTATACTCACTAATGTACTACAAATCTTAAATAGAAGTTTTGTCTTTCTGATCCCGGTAGCAATTAAAAAATAAATATTAAAAAACTAATATTATGCTTTTATTATTTATTTCTACTCTTTATGTATAACTTTAAAAATATACATTTACAAAAAACCTTTATTCGAGCATTAACTCTATAAAACGTCCAACTTAAATCATACAAGCCGTCATAATTCTTATTTTATGGGATATTTTCAAAAAATTTGGCAAAGCTATGTGTATTGTCTTAGATAACACTATTTGTTAACGATACGTATACTATTCTATTGTTCATGGCTTCGACTGTTACTGTGTAAAGAAAATGGTATCTTAGCGTAGCGTAGAAAACTTTTACACAATTTAAAGTCTTAAATGTATTTTAAGGAATTATTGAATAAATAAAAACGCGTAAAATTATGAAAAATAAAGTAAATATATGAAGTTATTAAAATGACGATTCACGTCGTGAACGTGACGTGACGATAAAGAGTTATGACGTGTATGCTATAGAGTATACGGCATTTGACTAACCTTTTTTTTATAGAACAGAGGAGGCAAACGGGCCGGAGGCTCACCTGATGTTGAGTGACATCGCCGCGCATGGACACTCTCAATGCCAGAGGGCTCGCATGTACTTATGCTAGTCTTTTAAGAATTGGTAAGCTCTTTTCATGAAGGACTCTAAGTCGAATTGGTTCAGAAATACTTCAGTGGGCAGCTGGTGGCCAATGGTGGTTCGCGGCAGAAACTACCTTAAGAAACGTTCAATTGTTGAACGACGGACGTCGAGGTGATACGCGTGGAAACACTGGCACAGTTTTACCTACGCGCTTTGATTATTTAACGTAAGAAAGATAACAACAATAATTGTGCCACAGTTGGTGTGGCACCATTATAATTATATGCCATGCATAACCTAAAAACCGCAAAAATATTTTATGAACAAAAACCTAAACCGTCTTTATAGACATAAAACAGTCAATTTATCTTAAAACCGGGGTAATTCCACAAGTTGGCAACACTATCATAGTAAAAATTCCCCGCCTCTCTCTGGATTCGTTCCAAGGATAACCCAGTATCGCTTTCATGTAACGTATGTTGTGGGGTTTAGACGAGATTTAGTGTTTTAGTGTTCATTCGTATAAGATGTAGGTCACATTCACGATAAGGCAAAGGCGATATTGTTAGAAGTCTGTTCATTTCTAAGAAGAAAACTATAAAGTATTATTTGTATAAGAACAAACTTAGCTACCAATTCCTAGTATTGGGGTATACCTTCCTACTTCTAAAATAGATTTTATATTGGAATACATATGCCTACTTCAGCCCTATACTTCGAAAGAAGAAGAGATCGATTACAATAGGGACTCCAAATACTTCTAGGTGTGACTTGTGTTATTCATACATATTAATAAATTCTACAGGAGGTACAAGTTAATAAACAAGTTAAAAGTACAGAACCGACGAGCATGCATTGATAATGTCATAAAAATGTCACTTAATCATGTCTCTACATGTCACCGTAGCAAGTGGAGAGCCTACACATCAGGAAAAGGGCGTGATGATATAATGAAAAATAAATAATCCTTGCAAATATTCATACTATAGAAATCTTTCCTTAACCCACATAAAATAAAGCTATATCTGATCGCGCGCTGAAGCACACATCAAATATTATGCCGGTGCGAGTTTCCGAATGTTTGCACTGTGCACAGTGCAGCGTATCGGTGTGTTTGAAACCACTGTGCGATATTTTTATTCAATTCCCTAGAATCTACAGTGAACCATTAAACTAGCTTTAGACATATTATCTGGGGAGAAATGGAACATCTACTAAGCCGCTCATTATGTAGATGCTACAAGTATACGTGGCGTTACAGGATCCTTATATTGTTTACTAGGCTCGCAAGTGCGTTGCCGGCCTTTCATGAATTGGTACACTCTTTTCTTGAAAGTCCCTAAGTGAAATTGGTTCGGAAATACTTCAGTGGGCAGCTGGTTCCACATAGTGGTGGTGCGCGGCAAAACTGCCTCAGAAAACGCTCAGTTGTGGAACGACGGACGTCGAGGTGATACGTATGGTATTTTGTATTTTGCCTTGACGTCCGATAATGAAACTCAGCTGCAGGTATTACATTGTGACTTGGACCTTAAAATCAAATCGCTTGTTACCGTTAAGAGAATCAAATACATTTATAAAAAAAAGATACATTTGTGCAAGCTGTACCCATAGTTATTAATAATAGCTTGGTAATATGAGATATATTGATAGAATAGTTTGTACATAAGTTCGTCCCGGGGTGAGAGGTTGCCAGGTGCGGTGAAAGGGGTGCGGGGCGGGATGAAAGGGAAATTGCACCTCCGACGTGGCGCGTCCGCCTTATTGTATGGAAATAACTCCGGATCCGATGTGGCGATAGAGTTTAACCTACTATGTGCAAGTGAAAAGGTACTTTTGTACGAGCTAACAAAACGTTAGAATAAATATTGGTCAAGTCATTTAAGAATAAGGCTAATATGAAACTGATATGGAACGCACTAGAGCAGAGTTTCCCAATTTTTTTTGTGTCGTAGACCCCTTGCCATGTTTTTCCGGGTTGGATAGACCCCCTACTTACCTGATATTGATTTACTGTAAATAACTAACCGTAGTGAAGTTTAGTGTTAAAAACTTAAAGTAAAAACACATGTTAATTTATAAATTTATTAATTGAATTTAAATTAAAACTACCTACTCAAAATATTTTTTTTTATCTGATATGTAGATACTTTTATAAATAATGTATATGTTTTGATATTATAATATAGTATGATGTAACTAAATAGGTACAATCAGTGTATGTGTTGAGATCCACTACCGTGGACCCCCATTTTCATTTCATGGACCCCAAAATTTTTTTTTCGCTGACGTAGACCCCTTGCAGGTTGTCATAGACCCCTAGGGGTCGATATAGACCACTTTGGGAATCACTGCACTAGAGGATGCCAACCACGAAGATGGGAAGACAATAACATTCCACAATGGACAGCACTAAAAAATTATGGCACTGACAATTTACTAACAATTGCTATAATTTATCAGAAACGGAAAGTCATCATAGTCATTATATAATTAAACTATACCTTCACAATAATTAAATATTCAGTGACATGAATCCACTATTAAGTATTAAAAATTCATTGCATTCGTGACAACCCTAACTCGTTTATCGTGTCATACTATGACAGTAGAGAAACTTACTACTGCCACGCGACACTGTTCAAACATATAATTATTTTAGACAAATCTACTCCTTAACACACACTCCACAAGGCACAAATTGCTTTAATACTTAACAAACATATTTTTTGTGAAATTGAACCCTACGTGGTTTTATTACGGTTTATTTTTGTATATATAAGGATAGGGCTATCAAAGACTTAAAGAATTAAATGAGTCGTGATGAAGTATCGTGCGGTTTGCGTTTGACGTCCTGTGTTGTGGTTTTGAATTTTTTAAGGCACGTAGATGGAAGTTTTTGTCGTATTGAAAAGAATAAAAAATCTCACCGTTATTTTACTTTAAGTTAAGGTTGAAGCAATTTCGCTGTTTAGTGAATTTATATCTAAACATTCCTGGATATTCATTCATCTATGTAATTTTTTGACATATATATGCAGTACGAAAAAAATACTCAAAACCAAATCACATTTGTCTAATAGCTATACAAAACGAATGTTATCTAAGAGGGATTACCAACTATTTGCACTCAAATAAAACAGGCTTTAATTAGCAGCAAATAAGAATTTAATATTGTTTTTATATTTAACAAAAAAGTCATTATAATAGTATAAGGCCCATTAAATAATTAGTCTACAGTCTGCAATTCCTGACAAATAAAATGTGTCTGTTACAATCAGTTTATATTTGTCTATCCTATAAAAAACAGAATATAAAATTACCAGAAAACAAAGTATTCTTGGTATAGAAATTCTTTTCGTTCTTCAAAAGGAATGCGATACAAAGATGTATATAAAGATGCCAATATATTCAAAGTATTCTCACGTAGTTTCTGAATAAGTGAGGTCGTTTGTTAGGAGACCGGACATCTTCAGAATTATTGAATTCCTTTATCATACACTCGAAAACCTATCGATTTGTTGAACATCTGTATAAAATGTGGACTATCTTCAAAATCTTATATACGAACTGAGGGTTTTCATACTACACTTTTATAATCTTGTGTAAAATTTAAAAGATATCTGTTCTATTCACCAGCCGTTTGACATTACTTCGATATTAAAATTAACGACTAGTAGTAATTAAAACCGGTATTTCCCATTCTAAATTTGTAAAACACAAAAAGACTATGCTCTTGTAAGCAAATATATTTTGTTACGGTTTTCTTTAGTGTTATGAAAACCTAATAAAAAATAATCAATAGAGTTGTCTATCATACTTTGCGATACAGCTCTGTACTTGTATCAACATCCTGCCATCAGCCTTCCTGTGCCTGACAACTTATTGGGTCTAAGGCAAGCCTGTTCCCTCACGATGTGTTCCTTTACCATTCGAGCGAATGTTAAAGCGCATATATACAGAAAGTCTATTGGTGCACAGCCGGGGATCGAACCTACGAACTCAGGGCTAGGAGTCGAACGCTGAAGACACTAGGCCAACACTGCTCATAAAATATACATAATATTTCCTGGGGTTTTGCAACATTCTAATTAACCTATTTCAATTAAAGAAATATAACAATTTGTGTAACTGATCTATTTCAACTATGCGTAGCCATAGATGAAATTCAAACATCGTTTCCATATTAATATCGTTTCCACGTGGAAAAATCTCATTCGTTGGTGCACTTTGCATATATTTGCACGCGGGAATAAATCACTTTTCTCACACTATTACGCTCGGGATATGGACACTTTGATTAATTGGACTCTAATGGATCCGTTTTCTAGTAATTTATGATTAAAGCCATATTGTTGGTACACATACAGAATTCAATATATAAACTATACAAAGAATACCACTATTAGCTATATTCTTTGATACGCAATAAATAAAAATATTTGGAAATAAAAAAAAAATCATATATGCTACACATGAACCTACAGTGCAAACGTCCCAAAAACAATGGGGTTGGGATCATATAAGCACTTTAATTAAATTATTATTATTATTGCTCGATACTTATTGAATGTATCGGCGGTAATGTAAAGGCGACGATTGATTTTCCATTTGTAAACTCGTATACGAAATAAAATAACTGAGAAGTCGGAAATCGCCCAAACACATCTCTGTATCAAAGTCATTGAATAAGTCACCTGACTCTACTTATAAACATTTACGGTTTCCCTAGAAATCGAACTTTGTACCCTCTGAATATCTGTAATATATTCGTGCATGACAAACTAATTCGCGAAGAGGTACTTTTTTAACAAGTATTATATAAAAGCAATACGATTTATACATTAAGAAATTAAAAGACTTAACAATTAAATTATAACGGTTAAAAGTAATATGTACTACGTGTTGTTTATATAGTATATTTAACTTCGTAATAACATATCCCTTAACTTCATAAATAGGTATAATGACATACAACTCACTTGGTTCGTGAATTTAATGACGTCATCAAAAGTTTTAATTAACCACTTACAAAGAGTTGTTTTACGTCATAAATATATCAATTATACAATTAGGTCAACTTTGTTTTTTTTATTTTCCAAGATTATATAAATTTGCATATAGAATGGCTTTCACTTAAATAATCTATAGGTGCAATAACCTCGTGTTTCCTTGCGTGTCGATGACAACTATTTTCTTCTTTTACTAACATTTCAGACAAATTCTACAGCTTGAATTGTAGATTCATAACATTACTAGGATTAAATAGATTCTTCTATTTTAAGAATTAAACCTAATACAATATAATCAGAGAAATTCTTTAATTAAAATTTTATACTTTAATGATACTTTGAATTTGCAATTCCACGAACTTTATATTAGAACTTTAATTTATACACTAAAAACCGTCCCGAAGTCAGCTACATTTAACTTTATGATTCACCTATTATAAAGATTCAAAAGAAAAGCTTTTAGCATTCTTTCTTTTTCCTAACGGGCGCCACCTAGACTATTGTTAAGTTTAAAAAGTAAAATCAATTCTTTTAAGGCATTGTTCCGCATTAACGTTCCTTTATTTGTCGTAATGTTTAAAAAATGTATATTTTTAATCATAAAACGATTTTATAAGTTTAGATTGTTGTTTACATATATACAACAATTAAAAATTTAGATATTCTAGTTATTATCTAAAATAATATAATAAAAACTTTGATAACTGTAAAATATTAATTCATAATAAAAAAAAATATCATTCTTAGAATATTAAAGTTTTTATTTATAATTTATTGCTTTAAGCTAAAACCTTACCGTACAAACATAATTTTTTTCAATTATCAAACATTGTGATGTCAGAATAAGTCAATGAGTAGTATGTAGTGAAAATATTATAAAATAAATTAATCATGCAATATAAACTCATGCACAAATAGAAATTAAGTTTTATTACTTCTATGTATAATAACATATATTTTTGTATATTTCATGTTTTTTATACACATTTCATGCTTTATATTTTGTCTTAAGAATTATTCGTATGTTAAAATCTATATTTACCATTTGCTGATTTTAGAGTTCGTGATCCCTTTTTTACGATGTACATACGACTTAGTATTATTTTATCAAATCTCTGTCTTACATATAGCCTATTTATATATCAATTTAATAGTTTTCTTAACTCACATGATTACTCGTAATCATGACACAATAGTAATAGCACTATTTTTTTATTATTTATTATCAGCAAATGGTGAAACAGATAAAAATAAATTTATTTTCTACTTACGCGTATAGTCCCAGCTATCTTGGTCGTTTTTGAACACATTCAGTCTTTCAGGCTGAAAATAAAAAGACCAAAATTATTTATGACGCAATATACATGATTCGTAGCTCGTTGCCCTATAACCTAGAGCTACGCCGTAGCATATAATATTCAATGAGTAATTTTTCTTTCAAGCTACGGCGTAGCCGGTGTTGCTACGATATTGAGCGGGAACTATCACAACTGGAATTCTGAAGGAAAATTCAATTTTGGATTTTGTCGGTCTCAACCGTGCTATACCTCGTTTAGTTATGCACATGAAAAAGGAAGACTTAGGTGAAGAAGTTCTACCTAGGCGTTATTGCATACCAATTATTGCTATTTTAAGTTTAATTCAAAACTAGACTGCTGCTTAGGGGAAATTCAAGTACAGTAGAACCTCTATAAGTCGAACATCAAGGGAGACGCCAAAAAATTCGAGTTATAGAGTTTTCAACTTATGGAGGATTTCGACTTAGGCGTATTTTGATTCGACATAAAGAGTTTGAGGTTTATTCTTATAAATTTTGAGTTAGAGCACCCGACACAAAGCAAGCAAACACGTGTTTCCATGAGTCATAAATTTATTATTGTATACTCCTAAAATGTTTTCTAAGAAACAATAGTGTACTCACATTGTCGGCAAGTTCTTAAAGTCGGTAACTTATTTTTGTTCGAACAATAGAGATAATAAATTCCAAATGATCAAGTTGTAAAGGTTGTAAAATAAAAGGTTCCTATGTTCGAGATACAGAGGTCAAATTTAATTTTTCGAGTTATAGAGTGAAAATATGTACCAAAATGGCTTGGAGGGACTCGGTGATTATTTCGATTAACAGAGGGTCAAGATTTCAAGTAATGGAGGTTTTGGTGTTTTAAGGGAAGGGAACAAAACATTTTTTCGAGATTTGGAGGTTTTTGACTTATCGAGGTTCGACTTAACGAGGTTCTACTGTATTACGTAAGCACTATAGAGGATGGGATGGGGGTCCATGATTGTATTATTTGTTGATTACGTCAACAGTAATTATTAACATTTTTACACATATTACCCACACATTGTCTATGCTTGAAAACGAAGTCCATTTTCGAGGATTCCTACAAAAAATTAATACGTTTATGTACTTTTATTTTTGAGACAAGTGTACTTACTTTTGCTGACAAGAGGAGGGGGGGAGAGGATAAATTGAAGTAAATCTGCTTACGTAACATTTGAACGGCCCCTAAGTAGCATAAATAAAATATCTTTGTGATCATTTGTTAAAAATATATCTAGTAATTTTATTATGCTGTAATTGTCAGCGATAATTATAATGATGTCATTAGCCTAATGGACGCGACGGGAGCCACTGATTACAAGGTCTGGAGAACTTGATTGATAAGTGTCGCTACGTTTGCATTACGTATATTTAAATGTATTTTTTATACAAGGCCCGTCATATTAAATGGCTGTAGCGCACATAATGGTTATAATAGAAAAGAGAAATACTGAACTTGACATCTGCATTCATGTGTCATGTAACTTCCGTTACTTAAGAAGTCTTTTACACGCTGACTATATCCCATACTTGAGACTTTTTCAAAATTATTAATTTTAGTTAAAATTTATTTAATTATTTGTTATAACTTTTTCTGTACACTTGCATATAATTTTAAAACACACGATTCACCCCAGGCTAGCCAAGAATTTTGTCAGAGTCATTATCTTTGCAAAGAGAAAATTTAAACCAGTAAAAACTTCATTTCGACGTTAGAGTGACGTTATTGTCTAGGAATATCGTGTACAAACGAAATCTGTTTAAAGTGTTTCGAAATAGAGTAAAAAAGGTGGAGACGAATAAATACAAGAACTGAATTACAAAAATGGGTAGTGTTTAGAAATTTCTAAATCACTCTGAAATTACGAATATTTTCTTCAATCGTTATCAAACATATTAAATGGTATTGCAAGTCCAGACTCATCAAAGAAGTTCTACATCTATTTCATTTATAATTAATTTTCACAGGATAGTAGGATATATGAGGTCTCTCGCAGTTGGCACACATCTTCAACATGTGTTGAAGACATGCTGTTCCCTTACGATATATCCCACACCTTATTATTCATTTTAATTCAGCAAAGGAAATAAATTCTAGTCAAATCTTCTTTTAGTGCCTCTTCATTACTGGAGGTTGGTCGTCAGTATCTTGAAGCGTGTCTTGTCCTGTGCTAGATGCAGCAACTCTTCCGCAGTTGCAATACCTGTCCATTCTCTAACGTTGCGAAGCCATGATTTCTTCCTTCTACCATCAAGCCGTTTATCCTGGATTTTACCCATTATAATTAATTGAAGGAGATGGTAGCGGTCATGGCGCAACACGTGGCCCAGGTACGAAACTTTCCGTTGTTTAATTTTCTGCAAAAGTTTTTTCGACATTTTATTTTTTAGTCAAATCTAGTAGAACACAAACCAACTCAAAAATATAATCTGCTATACACTACGGGAAGTTATGCCGTAGTCAACAAACATGATTGTTTCAATGTTACCAGCATCATTCAAAAACTTCGTAAAGTCAAAAGCATTTTACGTTATTTTTTTCACGTTTTCCGAACAAAGGCATTGCGCTATCGTTTTAAAAACATTGTATGCGATGACAGGACGTACTCTCACTTTGCTCCCTTTATCTCCCTTTTATCTCTTTATATGGCAAGATTAATTGTCCGTAAAGGACTTTATGACATTGCACAAACATTTTAAAATTTTCCTTTTTGTAGACATTTATTGACTACAAAGATAAATAGAGAATGCGAGCCAAAATATTTTTAAAATTATGTTTTTTCAATTCAATTAACTTCAGTGAATGTTTAACAATATAGTTCATAGTTGTTAGTTCTAGCTATTAACATTGCATGACGTAATTATTGTATATGTAATCAAAAATAAAAATAGCCTATATTCGAGTACTATAAAAAGGCTTACAATAAATATAATTAATAGTACACGACCTCCGACGGAGTGAAGGCTAAATCTTAGGCTAAGGCTCTATCTCTTCGCTACTAATTTAATATCTTTCCCCACTATCTCTTTTTTGTTATCTTCCCAGGTTACTGGTGGGTATCCTCTCTTTTTTCTTCCGACTATGCCACTCCAAGTAAGAGTCTTTTTAACCCATCTGTCATCACAAATGGCATGATGAAAAATGATTCTATACATCATTTTAATTTCATAGATATATCTAATGTTGGAGCGTCTGATTTAAAAATATTTCTTTATGAACAATATTTAATGACACATTAATTATCAGTGATATCGTAGAAATGCTTTCTACACAGCACACTAATGTCCAGTTTGATATAGTTTCATAATTCAAATAGATAATTGTAAAATTATGAGTTGTTATTGAATAATTAGAATTTAAAACATGATAGAATCTACGTTATTATCAGGATCATAATACTAGCATTTACTTGTATATTTATGTATTTACGTTCTTGTAACTTCAATACAAAAATTGTAGTTTTTGAAGTTTTCTCTTAGTATCCTTTATACACATAGCGTCATTTCGGAGCGTTTTCAATTGTCATACACAAGAACCTCTTCTAAACTTGGGTATAAAAAAATACCTTTTCATATAGTAAACAAGTCATGTTGACATGAGCCGCCCACATTACGACATCATTTGGACACATTTTCTCAACCTTTATGTGATTCACCCGTTGTTAATATTTATTGGGGTCCAATGTACAATGGTCTCCGGTGACTTTTATTCATAACGATGCCGTAATGGGTTATGTTAACCCTTTTCAGTAGTTTAATTCATACATCCAGTGGCATTTATGACCTAGGATTTACGCACGTTTCATTGATATTTCTTCTTATGTTAGTAGATTATTATTAAGTTGGAATTTAGATGATGATGTCTTCTGTGCAGGATAAACATTGTGTATTCTTAAACCCCAAGCTCCTGATGAGCGTTATCTTTCCGTTTACTAGCAAGTATTAATTGCGCAGAAAAGAAAATTCATTGCTGCAAAGCTGTTCCGTACACATGACCTTAGGGAGTGCACAATTAACTACTAGACATACACTAATCAGTAATCACTTCCCTAATGAGACACAAGCTCGGTGTACATTTATGTTAAACGCGACCTAATAAGACTTCATAAAGGTAGACATCGTTGTGAAGAGTATAAACATAGAATTAGAACCTCGTGAATTATATTATATTCTGTTCTTTATAGAAATTAATTATTACCAGACAATAAAGGCAGTATTGCCGCGTTATTAAATCTAAATACCCATTCACGGGTCGGCCGTTGCGCTCATTTTATTTTTTTTACGGTTTTTAAATGCGGCATGTTTTTCGTTTGTTGTGTGACCTTCCCGTGGCTGTTCAACCCATTCATAGACAATTGTCTGAAAGATATGAAAGAGAGTAAACGGGCATAAAAATTGGGCCAGCTACTAATTGTCTCCTTGAGAAATTGCAGGAACTCGGGGCTTCGACATTGACATTCGACATTAGATAGGCATCTTGCCTTAACAGTAATGTGTGTAGAAAGTCGAAAGCTAAATTTGTATGAAAATGACAGTTCGTGTCGACAAATTTTGAACAGTTATAAAAGTGAACGTAGGAAAAAGAAAATCTATGTATTTGAAAAACAAAAAATAGAAATACGCGTAAATGCTGATAAAATATTTTCGAATATATAGAAAAAAAGCTTAAAACGAAATCATGTATTCAATTGCCATTAGACAAATTAATGTAATTTTAGGCTGTTTTATATACAATTGACCAATCACAATCAAACGGAACACGCAGTCGTTTCGTCTTTCGTATCACACCCCTGGTAAGTTAATATAACCGTTCAATTATCGGTTCGCGAATTACATTTATACGACATTGAATGTAGATTTTTATACAATTTTCTATAGGACTGGGGGGAAAGCTTACTGCTGTTCACGAGCTTAAATTCTGTAAACAAGATAATTCGATTCGATTTCGAATATATATGATATGTGAAAGAGATAACGTGTAATTTCCTGAAATAACAGCTTTATGTGGCACTTGATTTCCATAAAATTTTACCTAAAAATGTATATGTAACCAAAAACCTCAGTTGTATGTTTCAATAAAAATGCAGCGGTAATGTAGGCCTCAATGGCCCTTCGCAGTGAGGACACTCGCTATAACAACTGCCTGCTTTTATTTTACAACGTGAATTTTACTGAGCGTTGCTTTTTATTGCCCGAATGCAAAAAATAATTGTTTTTACTATACACAGACTCACTGTTGTACAAAATAATTACAAGACCGTTAAAAGGTATATTTTACTTTCGCCGTAACATTTTTTCTATAAGAATGTGACTACTACACTATCTTAACATTTAATAAGGAACTTCTTACCATAAATAATAATAATATAGTTTTATTTTATATCATAAAATACAAACATATATGCGACATTAATAGTTAGTAATAAAAATAAAATATTGTATTTATATGGACCCCCATTGGTAAAAGCCTCCTCCAAGGCATTCCACAATTTTCATATTTTTGGTATCTCCAGCCATCTTTCCCCCGCCGTCTACGCAATTGCTTCTGTCCATCTGGCACAAGGCTGGCCTCAATCTTATGTCTATAGTGGCTGGCCTGGCCTTTTTACCAGTCTTTGGTATTTTCGTGGATACCAAGTGTCGTGTGGCCACGTGTCCAGCAGATTTCCATTTTCTTTGAAGAGAGAAATTTAGTGCATCAGTGATCTTTGTTCCTTTTCGGATATCTGTATTTCTTCATTTCACTACACTTGACATTCATCAAAAAAAATTTATTTGATTGAAGCAGCGAATGTGTTTAAACTAACACGAGATTAAAGACAAAAAATCAAACCGACTTTATTTACTATATTAAGGATACCTTTCACATAATTATTGAGAATTGTAGGGTACAATTTTGAAGCTAGAGTCGTGTATGGCCTTTTAACAAAACCAGCTTGCAGCTGAAACGCTAAAAGCCCTGTTTCGTGAGAGCTTAATCGCATCGGAGTGATGACGTCACTCATTGCATCACTATCAAAAGAGGAAATTGCTTTAAAAGGATTCAGGCCTAGATGAGGTCTTTGTTAAAAGACTTTTATTTGAAAACGCCTATTGGATGAATGACGTCACTAATTAACACTGTTTAAAAATTAAATGTCAAATACACATCTTATCTGCTATTTATTATAGTTTAGACTACAAATTATCGTAAGCGTGCCTCAGTGTGGAGTATTATCCAAATTTTCATTATTAAAAAAACAAATTTATATATACATATAAAAATGAATCCCTATTTTCCTTGGTCACGGCATCACGCGTGAACGGCTGGACCGATTTCGCTAATTCATTTTTTGATGTGTTTGTTATTGTCATGAGAAGGTTCTTATGAAAGAAAAAATTAAGCAAATTGCGCGGAAAATTACAAAAATTAAGAAAACTTACCCACCATATTAAGTTTATTATTATATATTTAGTGCATAGCGCTTTTACAATTCAAACTTTTTTGATGTAGCATTATGGCGTTTGACATAACATTGAACAAGCGAAGCCAACGGAATCGATGTAATCGAAATCAACAACATATAAATGTTGCGTTGGACCCCTATCGAGCTGCATAGTTAATTATACCAATTCGAAATCAATATTCATAGTAAAGATAGGACAACGTCTGTCGGGTCCGCTAGTATTCAATATAAATTTAAAAATAGATGGTGAAGTCGGGTTGAGCAGGCCTTGTCAGACATATACATAGACCAAATCTAGGCGGTACTAGAAAAGGGACACAGAGTTGTGAAAGTGGATGTACAAGCTAGGTATGTGGAGATCCGTGATCTCTGCCTACCGCTTCGAGTTAAATATATGAAACAAAATTTTTAAAAGATTTTATATCAATTAGATGTAATAAAGCGACTCCGATGACTAGTATCCTATAAGCAACAATCAAATTTGTAATTTAAGAATATAAATAATATCTGCTGGAGGCCTATAGCATGTCTATGATTAATGTAAAGGGAAATAAAGTCTTACCTTAGCATATTCAATCTTAAGTGTGCAGCATCCAGAGTATATATCGCAGCCATGCAGCGCATCTTTAGCTCGTGTCGCAGACTCCACACTCTCAAACTTGTGATCTGGTTAAGGACTTATTGCAAACAATCATAATAACTAAATCTTCAAGATAGGAGCGTCCCAATTCTCAACCGGCAACATACTCGCGAGCCCTCTTTTATTGAGAGTGTCCACGGGCGATGGTATCACTTGACATAGACATAATATTTATTACCAACAAAAACATACATAAACAAACAAAATAACAATAATCAAAAAAAAAATCTAATGAGAAATAAAAAAAATTCCCTTTTCCCATGCGGTTCGTTTCAAGTCATCAATCAGATGAGCCTCTCGCTCGTTTGCCCCCTGGTCTATATTAAATCTTATTTGACTCGTTCATGCTGTCTGTTTCTGTCAAATTGTTTACATTACACTGATCTCCCTTACTGAAGTGATGAAAAGAGAGATCCGTGCTTGAAAACATTGTAATCGTAATATATTTTCGTGGATAAGGTGCTATTTAAAGTGTTAACACTAAGTATTGATCTTTTTGGAATGCGGATGACAAAGCCTTAAAATGCAAAAACATTTCAGTGTGTTTCACTAATTATTTGTTAGCAGCCAAGTGGATTTAGACGATTTTAAATAAATAAAAATGAAATAAATAAGTGGCGCTACAACCTTTCTATGTCTAGGCCTCAGATTTCTGTCCCTGCTTCATGATCATCAACAAATGATCATGAAACAGACAACATATACAATAACAATTCTAATAGGCAAGTAGGTGATCAGCCTCCTGTGCCTGACGCACGCCGTTGACTTTTAGAGTCTATGGCAAGTTCCCCAGGATGTTTTCCTTCACCGTTCGACCGAATGTTAACTAAAACTTTCTTTATATGTGCGCATAGAAACAAAGTCTATTGGTGCACAGCCGGGGATCGAACCTGCGAACCTCAGGGATGAGAGTCGGACGCTAAAGCCACTAGGCCAACACTGCTCTTTTAGACGATTTAAGTGAACATTTAATCTTATTATAGCCTAATTATTTTATTGTCACTAATTTTAACTGTAGTACTTACTATTTTCATCACAGCGTTCACTCATTTAGAATTTACGTGTGTGAATATATATTTCCTCATAGTTATCGTAGTTAAATACGTTTATCTATCATCACTCTTTCGTTCACCAACAAATCAATTGGCAATCTATCCAAATATTTATTATTACAATGAATGAATCAAACAAGATCAGAAGATTGCCGAAGATTGCAAACGTTTACGTCTGTTTTTAATAACTAAACATTGATGTACAAATTAAATTATTTTAGGAGCATTGGCTTATATATGCAACCTTTCTTTTTTAGATTTCGTAATGTTTTAATAGATGTTTAAGTTGACAGTGTAATTCTGTATTTTGACGTGCACGGTTTTAAAATAAAATAGTAACGTCTTATTAAGTGGGTTTAATTTGTATATAACAGACGCGAATACCATTTTGCATATAAAATCTGAAAGACACAAGACGTAATTTTTTTTTTCATAAATACATTTTCAGACAACATTCGAATTATATTTTATTTCCTACAATTACCTAAACCGACTTATGAGTTGTAACTTAAGCCTTAAATATATATAACATTAACTAATTTTTAGAACAGGAAATAGAGAAACCTTTTCCCGAAATCCATCTCCGACAGGAAATGTTTACAGAAATAGTCTAGGAGTATTAAATGTTTTACTAAAGAAACACATCTTTTCATCTTTCAATGTATGAAACATAACAGAAAATCTTTCAAATAATCGAAATCTACGATATTTCAGAGTATAATAGGTATGAGCGAAACCACCTAATAGATAATGTCCAGGGTCGATTTTCAGTAGATAAATAATTGCATCTAGTGGGATTTCAGATTCACTCAGAAAAACAGATAGAAACGTAACTACTCCATAGATAATTTACGGGTTACGGTGAAAGCTATTTAATTAATTAAAAAATGGAGAACTCCTATATCTAAAATAACATCTCTCATTCATTACGAACGTATAAATAAACAGATCTAAGCGCACTTGCGTTTTGAAAACACGTCAAAGAGTGTTTATTAAATACATTTTTAAATGTATAAATCATTTGTTTAAGAGATGATTTAGTAACGTCTTATTTTAGAGGTAACACTAACAAAATTTATGAAAACCCTGTTAATAAATGAATAATACAAAAATAACTTTTACAACACGTTACATACGAAACTTTAGGTGGTTTAATTGTACTTTAATTAATTAAAAGCACAATCATGCGTTTCACTGCAACATAAAACAAACAACAATATTGTTACTTCTAAATTTTAGTTTTGTAAAATACATATATTGCGAATTCGAATATGTTTATTGTAAATTCGTGCTTTGTTAAAAATAAATAAGGTGAAATTTGTTATTTTTTTATTAGGACAGCCACCTCTCAGACCAATGTACTTTAGACCTTGATTTGGCATCATTTACACAGTCTCAAAGTCATATATTAAAATAATATTAACAAGTAACTTGATAGCTTAGCTATAGTTACTGCCTACATAGTCAATTGTTTTATTTAACACAGGTTAGGCTCAAAAAACGATTATTTAATCTGTGCCCCATGATGTGTAGTCGAGTTACGAGATCTAGTTTTCATAATTATCATATTTCCATTATATCCTCGAAATTTATTTTATAATCGCTATTACGATAAACATTATTTTAAAATTACGAATTGTATTTTCTAGTACAATCGAAAAGCCAATTATAAAAACATTGGAAACGTTCCCACACTTGACAAATTATCTAGCTTAATGTTGTGTTCGTATTCATTCATGTTAACGTTCATTTACACGTTACACGACGGTGTGAAATACTTCGAGAACACGCGTGCGTAATATATCAAAGTGGAAAGCTATAAATCAATGCGCTCAAGAACTATTTTTCACAACTGGTTACACCAAGTGGGTTTTAAACATTACTCAGTTTAAAAATTGTTTATTAACGTAGTGTTGATGTGAGGTATCAATTCTTCGCATTTGAGCAATATGTTGCATACAAAATGTTCTTAACTAAAACTTTAATGCAAATAGGTTAAACTATGCGATAGATAAATTATGTTTTAATTTCCTTATTAAGGTTAAACTTATAGATCTACATGTAGATGTACTAAAAAAATTAAAAGGCTATTTTCGAATTTTAGACAAAAGAAGTCCAGCCAGCCAAATTAATTTCTTACATATCTACAAACATAGATTTCTTAATAATAAAATTTTATACTTGCGGTATGTTTACGTTGTTTGCCTATCAAAGGATTGGCAGTTGCATTTTCATTATAAAATAAACTAAATCATACTTTTATATCGTTATCTTTTAAAAAATCTCAATTACCGTTTACAATAAAATTAAAAAAATTGTAAGCTGGACCAATTCGATTTTTTAAATTTATTTCTTGAACTCTAAGGACGGTTTTTATATAGATAAAAATATGGAAAAGATTTTGTATCTTTTCCATATTTTTGGTTTAAAATTGGTTTCATTTAGTACTTAGCTTTTTATTTCGGTAAATCGCCTCTATGTGGTAGTATAGCAAACAAAGTTCTCGGGGGCAACTAGCCAATAAATATACAGGGTGTCCCAAAAGTCGACGTCAAGACGAAATATTCTCATAGGTAATGCCACACCAGTTATCAGAAAAATTAAAAAAAAAAATTAAGTCATGTATTTTTGAAGTTATGGAAATTTTCCTTTTATTCCAGAAAATGTACACCATGTGACAGTTTTTTCATTCCTGTTGTTACAAATATTTACTTTTTGCTAATTTTTTTTCTCTTACGTCATCCCGAATAGTGCTTTATGTAACCTATGATCCTAAACCCTGTGCCGATCACTCCAACTTGTAGGAAAATTTCATTTTATACCGTACCATGTTTTCAAAATTAATTTTCGCACTAGTTCAATTGATCGTCCTGAAAAAAAAATGTACTACTCCAGTTTGGCAAGCAGCTTTAAAAGTTTGCGCATTTAATAAGGATTCTAACGTGGTATAACACTTACTTCATTGTTTCTTAGATCGGCCATAAAAAAATTTTTTGTTAAACAATGTCTGTTTTTAAAAATTTCTCTGGAATTACAAAAAACGATTCTAGTGTACCCAAAGCGTTCCTAATAACCACAGCGTGGTTTAAATAAGATGGCGTAAAGTGTGAGCGAGACAGATAGTGACGCTACTTACTGCTATTGACACACGTGAGTTCCATCCATTTCATGTACAGCGAGTACAATCCTTATTACCTCGAGATTATGAACCTCGGGTTGCTTTTTGTCAAACAATAATTCAAAAACACCGAGAAGACCCACAATTCTTAGAAAAAATTTTATGGTCGGATGAATCAACTTTTTAAAAAAACGGCTACATGAACCTACACAATCTGCACGAGTGGCACGTCGAAAATCCACGATTGATGAGACCAGACAGATCACAGTACCGTTTCAAAGTTAACATGTGGACTGGAATTTTGAACGGAAAAGTCATAGGGCCTTTTCGAATTACCAGAAGTTTTAAATGCTGAAATTTATTTAGATTTCTTACAAAATCATTTGCCCAATTTGCTGGAGGACGTGCCGCTTACTATTTTACAAGATATGTGGTTCCAGCAAGATGGTTGTCCAGCGCATTACAGCCGCTTAGTTCGAAACCACCTTAACGAGGAGTATCCAGACAGATGGATAGGGCGGGGTGGTACAATCTCGTGGCCCGCCCGCTCACCCGATTTAAATCCTCTTGATTTTTTTTACTGGGGAGCAGTAAAGGAAAAAGTCTATTCCAAGTCGATTCAAAATGTAGAAGAGCTATTGTGTCTAATGTATTGCAGCTGAAGGACGGCAATTTGAACATCTTTTATAAAAAAAGTAATAAATCTAATCATAAAAAAGAAACTGTCTATTTTACTTATTTGCGTCCGTATACCATAAGCGTCACTATCTGTCTCGCTCACATTTTATGGAATGTCTCTCTCCATCTTTTTTAAACCACGCTGTGGTTATTAGGAACGCTTTGGGTACACTAGAATCGTTTTTTGTAATTCCAGAGAAATTTTTAAAAACAGACATTGTTTAACAAAAAATTTTTTTATGGCCGATCTAAGAAATAATGAAGTAAGTGTTATACCACGTTAGAATCCTTATTAAATGCGCAAACTTTTAAAGCTGCTTGCCAAACTGGAGTAGTACATTTTTTTTTCAGGACGATCAATTGAACTAGTGCGAAAATTAATTTTGAAAACTTGGTACGGTATAAAATGAAATTTTCCTACAAGTTGGAGTGATCGGCACAGGGTTTAGGATCATAGGTTACATAAAGCACTATTCGGGATGACGTAAGAGAAAAAAAATTAGCAAAAAGTAAATATTTGTAACAACAGGAATGAAAAAACTGTCACATGGTGTACATTTTCTGGAATAAAAGGAAAATTTCCATAACTTCAAAAATACATGACTTAATTTTTTTTTTTAATTTTTCTGATAACTGGTGTGGCATTACCTATGAGAATATTTCGTCTTGACGTCGACTTTTGGGACACCCTGTATATACGATGTCATAACTCCTTTAAAATACTCAACCATCAACGCATTTGTTAACAAAAGTTTTAACAAAACACTAATCACGCCATTTAAACACATTGCTCTCATTATTTATCCATATTTTTTATCTGACCATTCATCACGTCACTAATCTCTTAATTTATTTCAAATGTTTTATTGTTTTGACTTATTTTTATTCGAGCCATGAATCATCCGGCGTTTGGACTTACAAAACGACATATTTTATCTACATGACATCGCGTGATTTCAATGGACTGGATTTTTAAATATTTAATCTTAACTACCATTTTTTGTATTGATCATGAAATAGGCCTGTAGTAGTAGAATAAGTAAGGTGAAATAAATAGGCTATTAGATAAAAAAACAGATGTCAAACTGAGTGATGAGCTGCACTCAAAGATCTCTTAAAATAGTTATTTATAAATCAAAAAGATAACCAAATTTCTAATAATTAGGTATTAATGCCTAATAAGTATGATTGGTTGACTAAACACGTCCCTTATAAATTATAATAGTTTGTCTAAATAAAGATTCAAAAGAAACAGAAAATCATACGTGTGAAAAATCCACTAATAGATTAAACATAAAATTCGGACTCGTAAATGTTTCCTTATTACTTCATTTTACATAATTTCTTAATTAAAATAATTTTGGTCGTGTAATTGAATAATTCCTTCCCACAAAATATCAATAAAGAGCGATCCAATCTCATAAACGAAAATAAACTTTCGTGTATCGGGCGTTAAGCTGAAAACTGTTATTTATTTTTAACGACCGAAGCCGTAAAATTGAAGTTGTTTGTTAAATAAATGATAAAAGGAATATAAATTCTTCAACTATGTAAAAATAAATTTAATTTGTGGATACGTTTAGTTGGTTGACTTTGATTAACATAACCTTTACACATTTAAAGAAAAACTTTTTAACCGGATTAAAGTTATGTATTATTATAATTTTAAATTTATCCGACGTTTCGCGTGCTTTACAGCGTTTGTGGTCACGGTGACCACGCACATTTTTTCTTTAAAATAATTTTGCTTATTCTTATTCCATTCATTTAAATAAAAAATTATCTATCAACGTCGAATTCACACTTTCTTTGATCACGCATTGTAATGTGCTTCTACATAGAGAGACGAGCAGGGGAGCTCGGGGTAGATGACCTGAAGTGGACAGATCAAATCAAGAATACGCTAAACCATTCTCTCCCGCACAAAAAAGACTGTAAAGCGGGCCATAGACGGACCGCATGTTGCAGTCGAGACCGACTGCTCTAGAGCGGTCGCGTTGAAGTCGGACACGACTGCAACACGACCGCATAATGCAGTCGACTACGACTGCTTGGAGCAGTTGTGTTTGACCGCAAAATAAAACTGATGCGAGTTCATTAACAAGATGGATTTCGATGAAGAAACACTGTTTCTTGTACTACTATTACGCAACCGTAGGCGTAGAAGACACCTTAGCATGTGGATGCGTCCAATACTACAATCAAGAGAACAGCATGGAATATTTCATACTTTGTATCCCCAAATGAGAGAACACACTAAAAAGTTTTTCAACTACTTTAGAATGTCTGTGGTTTCATTTGATGAATTAGTTAGTATTTTATTTTATTTGAGGGAGTGGCGCGCGGCGAAGCTCGACCGCAGAGCGACTGCTCCGACCGCTCAGAAACTGGTCGTGCAGTCCGTGTATGGCGGATATGAATTAAGTATGGAAACTGCAGTTCGCCGTGCGGCGACCGCTTAGAGCAGTCGGTATCGACTGCAACATGCGGTCCGTCTATGACCAGCGTAAGTCAAGCTATCATTCCAAGTGCCAAAGCAAGCAATCACTAGAAGCGCAGCGATCGGTCGCTTGTCTCATTACCTTTTCATTGATATACGCTTAACACTGTGAATAAGACTGATTAAGTTTATGTGAGGATATGGTTAGACTTGTCAATTTTATAAACCCAATCATTAACCCGTGAAAAGCTTTAACCTTTCGCAATAAATTACACCCTAACTCAATTTCAACATGTCCCGTCGAACTAGACGCGACCACAGATAATATTTTTATTGGAATCTCGTATCGGACCCTTTTCAATGTCGTATTTACCGTATTTCAATGCAAATAACTAAATATTGCGCGTGGAAGGTCGTTTTCTATATAACCTTACACTAACGGAATATATTCCCTTATTATCTTTAATATATGTTGATATATTTCTATATCACAAGTGTCTCCTGTCGTAATATTCGAAATATGATTTTTATTAACGATTCGAAACGAGAGTTTTAAAAGACACTAGAATTTATGAGAATCGATAAGGTATTGTCGGAAACTGTCCATAACTATTAATTATTAGAGAGATAGATAATATATTAATTAACACTATTACAATTGTTTCCTCAATTATTATTTTTTTCTACTAAGTATTATTACATTCCTTTTCTTTCTTTTTTTCTGACTGAGGCGCAAACTAGCTGCTGTGGTCTCTGGCAGAATGACCAGCACTGTGAAGCAGTCTGCTCCTTAGCTTAGCATAATGCTGAGTCAGGGCCAATTACAACCACAGCACACACGCATTACACACTTGAAACGAATCGAAAGGGAAAAGGGAAAAATTTGTTTGATGTCTGTCATTATATTTTTTTTTTCTTTGATTTTTGTTATTATGTGTTTTTGTTAGTAATAAATAATATGTCTATGTCTAATGACACTTTTATACTTGACTTCAATAAGTACTCTCACGGTATCTAAGAAATAGTACTGTGCTCTTTTAAAACCCAAAGGTGAAAGGCAAACCTTCAAATAAGCACGTATTATTTCATTCCTACTCTAAACTCCAAACAATACACGACCTCATTCCTCCTCTATATTTTTTCATAACCTTAAGATGAAATGTTTCTTGCTAAAACCGCTTCAACTTGTCATAGAAAAATCACCGCTATTTCTTTTAGTACAGGGATTATTTGAGCGCGTCTCTTGTTAAATATTGCTGTGAAAAATCGCCTGTATGAGTGTATGAATAAGGGTTATTTGAGTTTATGTGTCAGGTGTATTATTATAAAAAACCACTATCAACATTAAGAGTGTTTATTTATGTACCCTTTTTACGTTTATGCGATGCGGTTTTAAAATAAACGCGGTATGTGTTACACATGGGAATTGGGTAATCAAAAATAATCATTATAAAACTTTATAGTGTAAATGACAGAAGATATTGGAAATGAACGTTCAGATATATATTTATATAAATAAAAAATAATAGTAAATTTTGCTAAAGCTTAGGCTTAGGTTTCCTAGAAAAGCGGTGCCGTTAACTAATGGCCGTAATGTAACGTTGGGTGACGTCACCCATACGTTGTCTATAAATAACATCGGAGTAGGTTTTCTAGAGAACGTTGAGTATCACCGTAACGTCAAATAGTGGTGCTGTCATTTGCATGACGGCCGTCATAGCGGTGATAAACATTAGTTCAACGTTTTTCGCGTGTAGCAGTGCCCATATTTAATTAATACCCTGAGTGGAAATGTGACTTGGACGAGCGAAAATGATGTAATGGTGAAAAGAGAAAAATTGGAAAAACATTTTAAAAAATTGAAAATTTAGTACAGTCATAGCAAAATTTCATATTAGCTACATAATATTGAATTTTGCTATATGTAGCTACTAAAAAGGTAGGCTAAGTAAAGAAATCTCATTAAGACAAAACGAACGCGGGGCCAGCTAGTAGGTATTATATAAAAATGCCTGTAATGTTTTTATCCACCTAAAGCAACATTTGAAAATCGAACCCAACTTGCATTGCGGTGTGTTGAAGTCACGTACGAGGAAAAGGCGGCGGCTCGCGATGTACGTAATTTATATTGTTACTACTTATTCACGTTTATCTGAAATTATGTTTGAAATACCATAATAATCTTTTAAAAAGGATATTCAACCATCGCCTGCACTCCATTCTTCTTGAACACAACGATTCTCTGTACTTGTCCGTGCGGTGTGCTGATTGTGTGTACGACATCCTGTAACAATACATATTCATTATTATTTCATCGGATATTTATGTTCTATTTCTATTGTGTGTGTATATTATTGTGAGTTTTTTACACATTGTGTTACTTAAGTACTATAATGCATACATCTGTAAAACAAAGTTCATGTTTTTAAATTTGATTGATAAGAACCAATCTCTTTATAACGTATAAATGTTGTTAATAAGGTCAAAATGGACACACCATTAAAAACTTTGTTTGATTAATTTAATCTTTTACAATACCATTACTCACAGTTTATAATTCCCGTAACCTCTTTATCAATCAATCAAATTAAATAATTGTGATATTGTTTTAATACGATAAAAAACCCATTTGAAAATATAATATCTTAGGTATTTCAATGGCATAACGTATGCAATTTGATACAATGACGAACGAGTAAAATTTTAAACGAAAACTCCTTTGTAATCTAATTAAGCATTTGTTTTAAGAACAATGGTATAATTGAAGCAAAACCCAACTGCAGTGGTTAGCACAGCGAACCGTCACAGATTAAACAATGGTTCTTCATTTTAAGCGCGGTTTCGTCTTTATATATCTCTCTTTTCGCAATTTGCTTATAACCAATACTATGTGTGAGATATATAAAAAGCTCCACTTAAGAAGAACTAATATTTAAAATCTTAGTTTGCTATTAGTAGACCAGTGCAGATAGCCTTTAAAATAAATAAAAAGTGAAAAAAAATACAGTAGGATGAAACCCATTAGAAAAGCAGGGGAATATGATCTAAATGAAAGGAAAAATAAATTACGGTCGATCTGAGGTCGGGAAGGGGTAGGGGGGGGGGAGTTTTAGGGGTAAAAAACGGTTTATCACGATTTCCGGCAAAACTAAAAGTCCTATCGAAGAAAGTTGAATGGCAAAGTTGTAGACAATAAAAAGATCTACAACTTATGTATTTGCAGATTTTTCACATAACCTCAAAACTTAGGTGAAAAATTCAAAAAACCAACTTTTTGGTTTTTTATTTCTATCTTTTACAAAAATTTATTTTTTTAAACGAAATTTGGTGAAAACTTACCTTTCTATGTCCCAAATACACTGTAATTTATTTGATTAAAAATATTTATTTGTTTACCTTATTTTGAATTAATATCGAAAAAACACCCTAATTTTCAATCGAAAATTCTGACGTCAAAATTTCAGCTTTTTTCAAAAAGTTGGTGTGCTTTCAGTTCGTTGAAATCTTTACTTTCCTATGGTAAAAAAATATATATATACTACCATAGTAAATCTTCTCAGAAAACGCAAAAAATCGTATGCAGTAACGCCCAGACCTGTCATCCCCTTCCTTACTTCCTTCTTCATTTTACCATAGGAAAGTAGAGATTTCAACGAACTGAAATCACACCAACTTTTTGAAAAAAGCTGAAATTTTGACGTCAGAATTTTCGATTGAAAATTAGGGTGTTTTATCGATATTAATTCAAAATGAGGTGAAAAAATAAATATTTTTAATCAAATAAATTACAGTATATTTGGGACATAATAAGGTAAGTTTTCACCAAATTTCGTTTAAAAAAATAAATTTTTGTAAAAGATAGAAATAAAAAACCAAAAAGTTGGTTTTTTGAATTTTTCACATAAATTTTGAGGTTATGTGAAAAATGTGTGAATACAAAAGTTGTAGATCTTTTTATGACCTACAACTTTGACATTTAGTTTTCTTCGATAGGACTTTTAGTTTTGCCGGAAATCGAGATAAACCGTTTTTTACTCTTAAACCTCCCCCCCCCCTACCCCTTCCCGACCTCAGATCGACCGTAATTTATTTTTCCTTTCATTTTGATCATATTCCCCTGCTTTTCTAATGGGTTTCATCCTACTGTAATTTTTTTAGGTTTCAAAAATTATCGGCACTGGTCTATAGTGCCTATAGTCTGTCACCGATAACAGCGAACCAATTCAATATAAAGCTTTCGTTCGCTCGTTCTTATAATATACGTAGCGCTGATGTCGTATGGAATGGAGTTGGATGAAACCTTTATAGTAGTCGGGATTGCTTATGGGAGCAACATTACCACTATATATTTCATTATTATGTAGACGCGTTTTTGTGTTTGAATTTGTATATTAATATGATAATGTAAAGATTTTTTTTCTATGTAACACGCGGCAAACAGGACCCTAATTTGGTTCGGAAACACTTCAGTGGCTAGCTGGTTCCACATAGTGCTGGTGAGTGGTCGTCAACGATTCGAATCGCTCTTCGATGAACACGGTCAAGCGGAAGGAGCTGGTACTGGGGAGCTTCCGCCCAGAGGTGAGAACAGTACTCCACGTGGAGCCGAATTTGCGCTTTATAGCTTTATTTAAGCGTTGGCCCAGAGTGAAGTACCGTCTCGCCTTGCTGAGCACACCAAGCTTCTTAGAGGCTAACTTAGCCTTTCCTTCCAATTGACCGCGAAGCGTTATTCTATATGTGAGCGCTCAGTATCCCGATGCTAGCTGAGGCTTTAAGGAGAGTGTCTTCGAAGAGAGGAGTAGCGGATGGTTTTTAGCGGTAAATTATAACTTGTATTTTTTTGTTGTACAAGCTCAGGGTCATTTCTTCTTGTTAACTTTGAAGCTGTTCTTTATAAAAACGCTTATGCGTTGTCATAGGAATCAAATGCCTACTAAACTTCCTTATTAAGTCATTACTATCATTTATCGCTTCCTAAACTATTACGGTATTTCCGGGAGAATATGGCACTTATACGATCATTCAAATTCTATCTGAATATATAACCATGAACAGATAACAAATTAATCTTATTCAGACGTGTTAAATTGGCCAGTACAACCTGTCAAGGCAATTTAACGGTTGTAGGGAAGTTAGCAGCCGATGCTATATCGGAAGACAAAGTTCGGAGCAAACTGCCGCTAACTTGTGTCTAGTTTTAGACAGAGACTAGACCACCTAATGCTTTAATACGCTTCGAAACGTCTTTTGTATAACATTATAAGAAACCTTCATTAAGGGTACATTGTACATGTGAATTTTTAGTTTGATTAAAGGATTTTCGTATATTGCATTACATTGTTTGGAAAGCAGCTAAATCTAAATCTTCCGTTAAACGCATATTATTAACAAAAGCAAGTTTTTTTTAATTGTTCGTAGTTTTCAATATACGTAGGATTGGGAAGTGCTACATATGATCAAGATTTGTTAGTTTTTATACCGATATAATTTTAAGCCAATTTTTTTTATTTATAACTTCAATATATAAATATTGTAACAAGTGTCGATTACGAGGGTGCGTAAATTGGCTTCAGTCGCGTATTTCGCGTTGTAATTCTTATTCTATTTTGCAACACTGAGACGTAAACGTTGCGTTCTTTCTTTGAAGTAACTTTCTATAATAAAACCTTAAGATACAATATTTTCCGTCTAATATCACCATAAACAGCATCTCGATTTCTATATAAAAGTGACAACAGAGCTGTATATGTAAATGGATAGTCATGTGCTCAAGAGCAATTTTCTAAAATCATCCTTTATATCGCAAGGTACTCAAATAGCTCACAGAATGTGTATAATGGATACGCCACAGCCGCCCTCTGAGAACCGAGACATTTGTTCCGACGTCAATTTGTGCCTATCGACTAATGCAAGCCGATATGTCTGTGCTCTGTACGTAGTTAATAAATAGTTTCTAGTGTGATGAAATTGCATACGAGTCAATATCTGCGTCCTTCTAAATTCAAATATAGAACGACTGTCATACACCTGTGAAAAGCACAGTATATAAATAAATATTGTTGTGAGTAAATGTATAATATACATTTATTATTTTCGTATTCCTAACGACACAGTAGATATTTACTTATAACCTCTTCAAAATCCTTTTTAAAACATCAGTACTTATATTGTATTACATAAATGAATAATGAATTGCAGCCAATGTTCTGATATGTTTATCTACCACAAAGGTGACCGGAAGTGGATTTAATATAAACCACAACAATTAACCGCCCTTCTCATTAAAGTTTGGCAAGGGTCCATAGTTTCATATTGGAGCGTTTATCTGCGGTTCCCCTTCTAATTATACCTTTTAGTAATTCATATATATTATGATAACAACAACAACCCAAGTATTATTATTACACATTGTATGATCTTTTGAAGCGTTTATTGTCGCGTAATCCGGTGCCTTGCACGACTTTAATATTTGATTTATAATATACAACATCATTTTTGTAATGTTTCTTATAAAGCCCCCTTTCGATTGATTAAACTACACACTTTAGAACTCGTAAAACTATAACAGATTTAAATTATAAAATAAATAAAATGGTTGCCATACTTAAAAACGACATATTACACAATAATTTCATTCCATTCAACAGCACTTAGTGATTTTCTAGAAAAATAAAGGTTCACTACGAACTGAATCACCTCAGTTAAATTGGATGCTAAATGCAAAACTGTAAAGCATTATTCTGCTTCGCCGAATTCAATTCCGGTAAATACCCTAGAAAATGTTGAATTCACACTTGTATCGTGTATCAGTTTCACATTAGTCTCTCTAATTAAATTTGAATTTCCTTCTAAATGAAAATTCACTTATTTACTCCTTACGACATAAAGGTATAATTTGAATAGAGTGTCGCTATAACCTATTGAGCATAGAGTAAGTCTAATAATTAGTGCAAAATTGCTGTTTGCTTAACATTGCCTTACAAACGCAGTTTTAGTCTTCAACAGCTTCTCTCAGGATTATCGTATTAAAGTTAAAATATTAAAGCCTCTTAAACGTGAGTAACTTCAACAATTTGTGTCATATTTTCACAGTTTTCCAACCTTATAGAAATTAGATGACGAAGCAACGAAATCCTCCGAGAAAACCCTGAGTCGTCGAACAAAGAACGTAGTTTTGTCCACAACTCCTTTGCAGTCGTTGTATCCTTTATGTGCACGAAGAGCGTCAATCGTCAAAATTTTTGCGCGTGCCTTTGCATCTGCCACTGCTGCATTTTCATTTGTTGCTTTAGGCACATTGGCGCCTTCCAAAATTAGCAAGTTCTCAACTGCGAACGCCAGATCGTCAAAGTTCTCGCGATCTCTCAACTTTGGCACGTTAGCGAGATAACTTGCAACTCAATTTCAACTAACACTAAATGCCAAAAAATATTGCAATTAAAAATTGTTTTTAAATGGCCCATAACCTATAAGTAATCACGTTGTTACATGGTAACGACTAATCATTTAAGAAAGAAAAAGAATAGAAGGACAGTTGGCAGGCTTTAGTTTACCTAATTATTATCGACAGATGTCTCTATAAACTATTTTGATATTCTTTCCAACAATAATATATATAATAATACATATATAGCAATACTATCTACAACGACATGTAATGATGAATTGAAACTAGATATCCGTAATATGCCACAAACGATCAAACTTAAATGCACACGGGGCAGCTAATGTATATAAGCCTGATTCTATTCGAACCTTATCTGATGTAAAAGTCCAGTGGTCAGGAAGATAACATGGATATAATAAACTGTCAAATCTGCGGATGTGTAGGCTTTAGAGGGGCGAACGAGTGACATCAATAATTAAAATGTATGCTGTATTTTCATGACATTATGATATGACTTGTATTATCTAGTATATATAAATATGATATTAGATTACCAGTGTTAGCCTAGTGGCTCCCAGCTCGCCCTCGAAATTCAAAATCACGAAACGGATACAGAAGAAGCCCAGATCTAGAAGGTTGTAGCGCCATTGGTTTTTTATATATAAATAATCAAATTAAAAGCACATGAAACAAGACGAAAGCGTTATTTGAACTGTATGTCAGTCAAAGAAACGCCTACTGGTCTTTCCGTGGGTTGATTGAATAAGCCTTTGAAATTTAGGTGAATCTTAATGCTATTACTGTAATTAAGATGCATATTACAAAATTTATTGTGTTATTTGCATCTGGTAAATGAAAATTGAGAGCTACAAAGAAAAAATGTTCACAGCGAATAAACTCACATATTATATAAAGCCAGAAACCTAGACGCGTATTCTATATAGCTATAAACGTTATCACTGTTTCAAAATTATAATAATGAAATGTAAATAAATATAAATACTTAAAAGTTCCCTCAATACGAAGTTAAATAGAATAGAATTAAATTCCCGAGCTTTCTCCACAAGTCTCCCAGGGGAGCGCCGATTTGTACTTACCACGTCCGAGATTCACATTATAATAATAAATATTGGATTCTTATCATATTCAAATTGAAGCCCCATATTTTTGTGTATCAAAGCAAATATTTGTGTTTGTGATCGAACGTTTCATAGAATAAACATAGAATTCTGTCTTGATTCCCGTTCCAAACTAAATGTTAATAAAAACCACATTTCCTATGATAGGATACAAATAAATGTGCTACACGACGCAAGAATGTGTTAAACACTTTGTAATCTATTTAATTTGTCATTTTGTTGGTCCGCTAATAACTCAACTCTGTATTCAGTTTACCAACATTTAGAAAATTACGTTTACTCAAAAATCAACCTTATTCTCTTGAGATAAAGTTAAATATCAAGAGATTCAAATAAAATTTTGTGAAATAAAACACATGTCTCGAAATGATTTACGTACGGTAAGTGCACTGGACGTATTGTGACATCGCGCATCTGGTCGAGTGGATGTAATGTGCGAAAATATTTTCGCGATAACGCATTTTTATTTTGATAAATTGTGGCACGTCCCATTTTCGTTGAATCGTGACTCATGAATGAACTTGCCAATAAAATGCTCGTATACATTTACGATATGGAAACTATGTTATTTATAAAGCTCATTTAGTAAATTAGATCATTAAACATTAAGCTCGCTATTAATCGCAACATTTTACGGCAGTTAAAATTACTAAATCATTTGTAATACAGGAAACGGCTTTAGCGCTACGCCGTAGAACAAGAAGAGTTTTCAAGTTCCTATATAAAAGTTTAACATTGTAGCACACTACATCATAGAATATAATACATCGCGTTAAGCGGAAACACGCTTGTACATACAAACAAACATAAACCAACAAGTGGTGCGGAAAATATAATGTATTTGCGTTCAACTTTGTTCCACTCGCTGTGGAAGTAACATTGTTTTATCAAACGGATAGAGTGCAAGCCTCGTGTGAACTAACATTTATAACACCGATATTTCTGATTTGCCTTATTAAATTTTAAGTGCCGAGTTAAAGAAAATCTTCAAACATGGGTGAAATGGAATGACTCTAAGATTCATAGTAATGTTATTCGAAGCTTACATTGCAGAGTCAGTGACCTACTTGTACAACCAACGATGCATATTGCATACATTCTCGAAGTTTACGGAAAGGATTCAAAGTAATCTCCACATCTTGAGATGTGCATACCGTATGTAACATGGTTGTCTGGAAGAAAAATTTAACGTTATACGTGTTCAATTTCCACACCTAACATTATAAATACATATCTAAAAAAGCTTGACTTGCGATGTTTTACTATAACGTGTCGACTTACGCTATCACAACTTATGCAATTAAGCTGCTGCAGTCGCTTACCTATTAACTGTCCGCACTAGAAGCTGTTTAAATTTAGTATTCATAACAATAAAAGTCTTTTAATTCAAATACTTAACATTTTAATGCATTTATATTCCTCATTCATCATAGATCATCATCATCACCTCATTCCTAGATATCTGTGTGGAGTTTTTTGGCAACGCCTCATCCAAATCCCTCCATTTATGTTTGCACTTTACCTCTCTCTTCCATGTACCGGCTATTTCATTAATTTGGTATTTCCACCTTCTAAATTGTCTTTTTTTTCGTTAATCGTACCTTGGGCACCAATTTAATACTTTGTTGCTCCACTATTTTTTTTTTCATGTACCCCGGCCCATTTCGACTTAAGTTTATTTATTTTCATTCTGACATCTGCTACCTTAGTTATTCTTCATTATCGTACATCGTATATTTAGCCGATTGCCTTAACGGACAAGAGATAATAAAACTTACATACACACATCACAAACGAGTAATATCAAATCCCTGTAGGTTTTTATAACTTAATATTTTTTTTTTCAGAACACGCAATCATAATACCAAAAATATTACAAACTGCTCAATTTTAAACTGGATTATAAAATAGTATGCCAGCAAATTACTTATTTCCCAATAATATTGCGTCAATGTCTTATAAGAAAAACTCGCCATTTGTAGTAAATTTAAAAACTTTTTCAAATACTCAAATTATGGTAAAAACTACTGGAAAGTTTTACCTTCTAATGAACGAGGTATTGTGACGTAATAAGAGCTTGAATTCTTCGCTGACGAGCTACAAATAGCCAATGTGATTCAGTCGAGCACATCGCGTCGCGTGGGCCGTGCGTTATTTATATATAGAATTTAATTTATCATATTTCCGACTAACGCGCGACTTTTTAAGGTTATTCAATCTTTTTGGTATGTCTTCACGAACTACAGAAGAGTACCTCAGTAACACGGTATTTTTAAATTTTTCATATATATAAAAAATCAATGGCGTTACAACCTTTTTAGGTCAGGGCCTCAGATATCTGTATCTGTTTCATTATCATTTCTTTATCTAATGTGCAAGTTGGTGATCAGCCTTCTGTGCCTGACGCACTCCCTCGCTTTTTTGGGTCTAAGGCAAGCCGATTTCCTCACGATGTTTTCTTTCACCTTTCGAGCGAATGTTCAATGCGCACATAGAATTTTGGTGCACAGCCGGGGATCGAACCTAAGACCTCAGGGGTAAGAGTAGCACGCTGAAGCAGAAGCCACCAGTCCAAATTTTTTTGTATAACTTATGTAAATCTGTGTAAGACACATGTTATAAGTTATAAAGAATCCAAAATATCATATACAAGCCGTTAAACATCCGCTCAAAAGCTTCAAACAAAAAAAAACTCCGTCCGGAAAAAGCTGGCGTGTCAAATGAAAGGAGAAACGATTTTTAGTGCTCACTTTAAAACTCCACCGGTAATCCTCAGTAAGGATTTAGCGATACATAAGGCTGTATACGGGTGATTCTCTTATAAGAGGTAACTATGGTGGCAATCTATTTAAAAGTGGTTTTTTAATCTATATGTTGCTATTTTGTGCAATGAATCACTTCTCTTAAATGTCCTTTATTAAATAACATTATAATTAAATGTCTCATTAAAGCATATTTTTGTAAAACTCGTTATATAGTCTAAAAAAGTCTCTACCCTGGCCTGTCCCCTTACCGGTTTCAGCTTAACTAGCATACAATACATACAATATTTGTATTATTTGCTAAAACAAACTATGTTTACCACAAACTTAATTAAATATACTTAAATATTATTAAAGAAAAATTGAAAAATATTTGCTTATTTTCAATAATTTTTAAAACTTAATTGTTGTCCCGCTTTTTTTGTGTATCTACCCTGGCAATATTCGCACGCTGCTAGAATATAAAATATAAGACGGCCACATTACCGAACTCGCTCATTGACAATTAACAACGTGAAGTTTGCAATACTAAGCACAGAAGCGGTTAGATCGACGCAATTTGCCAGTTTTTGTGTCACGTCCGTGCGATGTAACGGTTTCGCAAGGTCATTGTGTCTCTCCACTGGTAAGTAATAAAAGTTATAATAATCATTTTATTTATTTGCAATTCCTGTCCTAATTGAGTAATACTGTAATAGTCAAAGCTTGCTTTATTATTCATTGAAAACTTTCTTGGATAAACCAAAATAATGTATTATGTTATGAAAACGTCTTTCCCCTGGCGTCTTTCCCCTGGTAAGATTACTATCAGGGGAGAGACTTACTGACCAGGGGAGATATGTATCATAGTAATTGTGCCACCTATTTAATGTCTGTGTGTTGCACACGCCAATGTGGATCTGATTCTTACGGCACTATTCCAAGCCAAAGTTACATCAATATCAAACCATCAAAATCTTCTTCTTCAAATTTGTTGCAATAGGTGTAACGAACAGTGTCTATCGCGAGAATGCATTGTAAAAATAAAGGACTTCTATACAAAGAATTTTATATTAGTAAGCAAATTTTTGCAGAAAGTGGGAATCCAAGACTACCAATATAACTGATCCTAAAAGGCATAAGACCAGAAAGGTGACTAAATATTTGAAAAATGTGATTCAATTTTATCTACGTGATTTGATTATACAGTTAGAAGACAACTTGGAGTATTTTCTTCACCATGAACTGAATATAGTCCACCAACATTCTGCTTTTAAAATTAATAAGACAAATTTGACAGTAAGAGAAGCTGTGATTCACGTGAACCTTAGTGACTTTAAACAAAATACGCAGAAGAAATTCAAGCATTCCATTTTGGAGGTGCACGTCAACAGATAAGTCTGTACACAGTTGTAACTTACACGAAAGAAGAGGCATCAGGTGAAGTAAAGACAACAGATTTTGTTACATACGCCTCCAGCTATATGGGCACACTTACAGCCAATTTTGAACAGCTTGCCACCAGAAGTAGAGATCCTCCATTTTTGGAGCGATGGACACAATATCGCAACAAATACATGTTTTATTTTCTTGTCACTCGTTTAATAGAAGTTTATCCACCTCTTAGAGACTTTACCTGGAATTACCATAAAGCTGGACACGGTAAGGGAGCTCCAGATGGTGTTGATGCTGTTTGCAAAAGATCAGCCGACCTATTGGTAGCTAGTAGCAAAGATATAGCATGTCTGAGCGATTTGTCAGATGCTATTCAGAAAAACTGTCCTGGCATTAATGTTTTCGTTATGACAAAGATATTTTAGACAAAGACGCTTTGCTTGCTAGTGCTAAAACACTCATAAGGACTTTTGCTGGTACTTTGTGCGTCCATCAGGTGTCATGGAACATTGAAGATCCGACAACATTGAAAATGAAGTCTTTAAGCTGCTTTTGCAATGAAGATATACATTGCGATCATTTTAAGCTTGGTGTCATGACATACTCGTCTAATAAAAAATCTCGTCTCCGAGTCGAGGATGTTAACGTCCCTGATTCAGAGTCCGAAAACGAGACTCCTTTTGACATTGAACAAATAATAACTTCAAAAGATCGCAAGCACCAAATAAAAAATATTGAACAACCGTTGACATCCAAAGAAACGCTTAAAAATGGCGCATTTAGTCTGATTAATAATAAATATGATAAAAAAATGTTGCCTGATTATAAATTTCAAGAACAATCTTTGATAAAAGTTGATTATTTCAATTGTATTCTTTGTTTTATTGCTTCTAATTATCTCCCCTGGTCAAATACGTATCTACCCTGATCTTCATGTCTCTACCCTGCCTGATGTATTTACCCTGGCCCTCTAAAAAGTGACAAAATATGTTTTAAGTAACTTGCCCTTACGTGAGTAGATACACAAACGAGCCAAAAATCATAATATATATGTATAATGGATAAACTCCAACTTTTCTCCTTGGCCGTCTCCTCCATAGACGAAAAACCTCTTATATAAGAACTACCCATACACAAGCTGCAACACAATTATATACGAAAAAATTACGATTAATTATTATGAAATCGATTGCCATCTTCACTTAGTTTTTAGTTAGTCACTTAATATTTATTAGTTAAAGAACTTGCATATAAACCGGTAGGGTTAATTTACGTAAAAAAAAAAACCATTTCCAGAAAGTCCCATATTCTCATGTGTCGTTAAGGGTTAACAAAAACTACTACTAAGTGAAAACCAAAAGCAGTCAGTGGGGTAATTTTTTAAATATTATAGTGTCATTACCATTGGGTTAAAGGTTTCAATACTTTTATTGGAATGCAATACCTCTAATTGCTATCACAAAAAGATCTATATCTAAATGTATCTATGTAAAATTTTAGTTTACTATATATCTTTCGTCATATTAAATGTCCTTCTTAGATAAAATATTTTTTTAACTGTATAAAGAGAAATTATAAAGTATGTGTAAGCGTGTGTAAAAATAAATCAGTTAAGCCACTTAACGATCCTAAAAATATTTTAAATCTTAGTCGGAGTGTGCGCAACTAGCCTTACGTCAAACTAAATATGTATAAAGCTAGCGGAGTACGGGTTTTTTACTAAAACCTAAAAACTTCACGGATACCAAATAGGCGGTATTTAAAAAGCGAACCGGGTCGTGGTTACGTTTTAAGAATTTCATTTCTAATATCGTTTTAAGTGCCAAGTGCTGATTTAAAATTTTATAATGGGAAACATTGATAAACGATAATTTAAATTTGGAAATTGTTAATATTCTTATGTTTAATGTTTATGTTTTATAAAAAAAATATTTCGAATAAAATTAATCACTATTTTACATTCAGTGGCTAAATACAGTATTTGGTTATGTTATCTCATTCGTCGCCATTATCACAAAAAATCCGGCCCTAAAAGCAGGTATTTCCGCTCATTGCTTTTGTCACACCAATAATGAACAAATCGCCGTGACTAAGGCAAGTAGCGAAGATGTATTTAAATTTTAAACATTTATTTATGCAGTGAAAAATTAAAACGCCAAATGCCACTGAAATGTAAATACAGAGTTACATAATTAAAGTAAGCTACAAGTGCATTGCGGTGAGAGGGCCTTTGACTTACCGTAAATTACATAACATGGGTTCAGATAATTTATTCAATGGAATTAGGGAACCGCGGTAAAGCCAGGGAACACTGGCTCTATTTATTATTTGCAAAGGGTTTGCGTAAACGAACTACAATGAATTATTAAAAACCTAAAGTGTAATTTTCATACAATATAAAATCGCTGTTATTCTCTGTCCTTCTTAGACTACCTACTATCACGATAAAAAAATTGGTTGTCTGTAAAGTCGGTTTACTGATGATAGTTGAAAGTGACAACGTCATAAGAAAAACTGATGGAATTACAATGTGGTTGCATTTTTCAAAAGAAAATTTTAATTTTATTTGTTTGATAGATATTTTGTATGGATATAGAGAAGGAGGTAAATGGAAATTACAATTGAATTGATCGATTACAATATAATCGATATAATACGATATATACTTTATATACAATAACGATGTCAACGCTGCCGAACGCGGAGGCCGATTGTGCCTCTTTGTCGCTCGTTTTGCGCTCTCGCTTGCACTTAAAGCCTTAAATGGAACGCCTCAGAGCGAGGTAACGCCGCATGCGTCATGTTTTTTCGTACGTGCAGCTGGCTCCATCGAATTATAAGACGTTGTCACGTCAAAAATTCGATTATTTTGAGTAATCTAAATATACTCCTTGAAGCATGCCAAAATAAAGTTCGTCACACTTCTTATATTGGCAAAATTACAAATAGTTTTCTATGTCTAGCAAACAAATTGCTAATTTAAATGGCTGCTTAAAATCATTTCACTAATAAGGTTTAATTTTTTTTTTAATTAAGAGGCCTTTCTCGAAGGTAGCTCTTTACCACATTCATTACAAAGCCCTATAGCACGAGTAACTCTTACATTATGGAGACGCAATTCAAACCGAATACAGCACGGAAACAAAATATAATAAATATGGAAATTATTACTCCGCGTATTTTCCACACAAATGAGGAGAGCCGGGGAAAAGTGGGAAAAATGCGGGCAATAATTTTCTTGGAGCATTACGCCCTCAGTTCTGAGATTGTTAGCTAAATTACAATTTTGCATTTATATTGAATAAGTGCATTTGATTGTTGTACATTTCAAAGCGATTTAGTTTATTTTTGAAAAACAATTATTCAAATTTCATTATCTAATTAATCTAAAGCTGAGGCTGTAATGTATCCCATTAGAAAGATTTTAATGTAAAAATTAGGCCTTAAATTTAGTAATTTATTTAGGCCCACACCAAGGCCACCATATATGTGTACCTTAGTAAAATAACGTATCGCGTATCACTGCATATTAAACTAGAGATGCTGTCGACCAATCACATACAGACGGAGCACACAGTTTTACATTCTCAAACCCTGAGTCTAGCGTGGTATTTACACTCGTATACGACATGTATCATTAACATATACTACAAGATAGTATATGTAAAGTATGTGAGCAAAGTCGTCCTAGTGAATTAAGCCTGTGACTTTCAACCCTGAGTAGGCTTTGAATCACTTCTGTGCTGGATAGAAAGCCTAAAAATAAAAACTTAAAATTATCAAACATACTGATGACGGCTTGTAGTGCCATTGGTTTATTATTATCACGTATAAAGCTGATTTCGTAGACTAGACGTAACTAGTCAGAATTATTATTTATATTTTAAGGTACAGAGAGTACGGCCTTTTAATAAAAAAGCGCGCGAGGAGCTACTACTAAACTACTTATTATATATGACATTACAAATGAGTCTTTCTCATCGTATAACCGTACACTCCTCGCGAAATCTTACCTTCAAAGTATGAATAAAACATTGCAATCTTGTAATCCCTAACTATTCGAGACTGAAAATGAAAACATTAATAAATAATTAGACAGTGAACTTTGAGCGTTCAACGCGTAAAGAACATTGAAATAAAAGAAAAAGCTTATTTCGTTTGAGAAAATCTAATTCTTGGAATCTAATTTAATAGTAGACAATTTTCAGGATAAAATTACAAATTACTAACTGACTTAATAGGCTCAAAAGTCTAACCTTGTAGGATTAGTACATAAAAAAATAATTTTGTTCGAAATGAAAGATCTCGCTATTAATTCCATATTACCATGAGTTATAAACGGATACTTTTAATATAACCACAGGTCCTTAAAAGGAGCAATTTGTATGTAGACAATAAAAAAGACGCAAAAAGGCACTCAACGTTGGTCCTTTCATGAATTTAAAAGCGTCAAGCGGACGGAGCACCCTTTGTTAGCGAGCCGCGTTTTATAACTAGGCTGGAGAACCCTGTACTCGGACGATTGATCGCAATTTTGTGAATAGTAATCGTCCCTTAACACAATGCATTTATCAGGAATGGGAGAAAAACTTTTTTTAATTGTAAAGGGAGTCGAACAAGCCTACGGGTGACCAAATAGGGCGGTCATCGCAGGCTATCGACACCCATTTTAGTGGGTGAGTTGCCGGCCTTTGCTGAAGGAGTATACTCTTCTTTTAAACTATGTAGGTACGTGTAATTTACTTCAAAATGTATAAAATATAAATAATAAAATAAATAATAAATACACTAAAAATGGCTATGAATATATATATTTAAAGGTGATCTACAATTTTTAAACACGGCATCGACATTATTAATTTTAATTTCGCGGTTTTGATATAAAGCTAGTTTAGATGCTCTTGAAATTATTCAAATTTTTGCCAATTGACCCTCTCAACCACCAATTTATTTAATTATAATCTCATATATTAATGCAGTGAGTGTGTGTGCGTATGGTGCTATTGAGATTTTACTTAAAGGCATAGTCATATTCTAACCGTTATCATTGTTCCTATACTAATTGTTCCCTTATCCCTTTCTCTTATTGTTACCACTGGCCTACTATATGTATTAACGGCTACCGAACCACATAGCGGTTCGACGCAAATTCTTTGTCATCCATCCATAGATAAATATCGAGCATATAATTGAATATACACAAAAAATCGAATTGCTAACCGTTCTTCGACTGTACCTCGTGCTCACGGGAGACGAGATATCACAATACAGTGCATACGTACTCTACCCTGCACAATCGGTTAAAAGGAATAGAGATTGAAACAAGGTAGTATCATGTATTATTCCCCTACAATCGTACGGCTCCGAGTTCGGAGGGGGTATTTATTATTCATGACAAAGTATAGTCGCCAGGTGTTTCAGCGCTTTTCGGCTATGCATTCCTCTATACGGGCTTTTTCAAAACTTTCTACGCTAATTAAGTATAATTCTATACAATATACCAAAAAACCTTTTTGGTCTCAGAGCCTCAGATTTACGTATCCGTTTCGTAATCATTTGCTTTTTCTAATAGACAAGGAGATGATTATGTGCCTGACACACACCGTCGATATTTCAGTCTAAGGGCCAGTTTTTTTTAACTATAGTTAAATGAATAACCATTGGTAAAATCGTAAATGCGTTTTTCAATGCCTTTTTTAACTATAGTTAAACTTAACAATTTGTAAATTTGTTGCCAGTGCAATGAGCAATGACATCCCAAAAAATGTGGTTCTTTTTTGTGGGGAACATTTATTTTGTATGACAACACTAGACATATTGAATGAATGAAATCCATTTTAGCCATCTTCATTCGTTATTTGCGCTTTGAAGAGTTTGAAGTGTCAAATTAATCTAAATAACACGATATAAATAAAGTTGTTTTTCTGTGTTTTAATACGGTTTACACCATTTACGATACTTATATATATAAATAACGATGTCCGCAAACAGCCAACAGTCAAACAAGTAAGTACAAACATATTTTCGTGTTATTTATTCCGGTTTATCTTGTGTTTCGTATTAGAAAGTAATACATTTATGTTTTGTTAAAGGGACCATACTGCTTACTTCGCCAAAAAAGAAACTGCCAAACTGGTGATGCTTCTCAAGGATTACACAGTCGTCACCTGCAAACAACTGATCACTGCAGCAATCTACAAAAAGATGCAGCTTGGAAATCTCTGTGACGTTTTCAACTCAGATGGGTCTAGACACCAAAGTGTTAAATTTAATATACATTTAATGAAGGTGTAGGCACATTTTTATATTTATTCTTGTATAGCTGTGTCCTACAACAAAAGGAAAAAATCTTTTAACCCTTTGGAAACAAGGAAGCGGATTATGATCCACACGGATAAAAAAAAATGAGTTTTTGAAACAAAGACAAATAAGAGAGGATGATTTGTTCAATTATGCTAAGGAAGAGCATCAAAAACATTTGCTGCACCAATGAGAGGCCCACCAAAAATCCAAACTGCATAAAGAGGAGGTGCACCAAAAAGTGATGCAGCAGATGGAAGAAAGGCACAATAAATATATGTAGCAGCAAAAAGAGTTGCATCAAATTGAGGTGAAATGCAAGAAGAAACAATTAGAAAATATTTAATTGCTACTTTAGGGTTTCATGTAAATTTTGTAATGTTTTTTTAATAAAAATGGTTTGTATTTAAGTTATAATTAAACAGTTTATTAATCAAGTCAAATGTTTTATTTATAAATTCTTGTAATAAAGTAGGTAGACGCTAACTCACAAATGTAATAAAAGCTCTAAAGAATATCATAGGTCCCTAACTAATGTGTAGCTGTAGTTTTTAGTATAAGTACATACAAGTATGATAATTAAGTATAAGCATAATATTAACTTATAATAATTATAAGTTAATATTATAGGCAATAAAACACATAATGAATTAGTAATATACTTAATTATATACTGCTGCGGTTCTGTAGCTAGTAATGAAGCAAAATAGGTTTGTATGAGCTGCTGTCTATATATACTCTTGTTCTTGTATTTTATTTAATCATAATAATTATAAGTTAATATTATAGGCAATAAAACACATAATGAATTAGTAATATACTTAATTATATACTGCTGCGGTTCTGTAGCTAGTAATGAAGCAAAATAGGTTTGTATGAGCTGCTGTCTATATATACTCTTGTTCTTGTATTTTATTTAATCATAATAATTATAAGGTAATATTATAGGCAATAAAATACATAATGAATTAGTAATATACTTAATTATATTTTGCTGCGGTTCTGTAGCTAGTAATGAAGCAAAATAGGTTGGTATGAGCTGCTGTCTATATATACTCTTGTTCATTGGCAGTTTAAGATCATTCCCAATTTCAGTAACAATCCAGAGCACTGTTCCCTTCGATAGGGGGTAACAGTGACAAAAATCTACATCATCCCAGGTTTCTAATGGCGGATGACATTGCCTAAATATTTTTGGTCACTCATTAACACATTCTCATATAATATTATCGTCTTCTTCATCGTCTCATTAATTAAAGTATCTCAATATGTTTAAATTCATCATTAGATAGTAATAAACGTATTTATCATAGTTTGATTTCTGTGACAAACAGCTGTTACTATATAAATTACCAGCGGCCATCTTTTTAACCCTCCGATACTGAGTAGTTAACTTTTTTGCCTAATGGTTAGATATTTTACCATTGGATGCTCTTACCACGGATCAAAAAACGCATTTTGCTGATATTTAACTAATAGTAAGGATTTTTTACCAATAGTTGAGTTTACTACGGATCAAAAAACCGGCCCTAAGGCAACAAGCATCATTCCAAAGGAAGCTGGAATGAGGGAGAGAAGTTAAAAGAGAAGCTCAAGACCGTCACGCTGGTTTCCTTCTGCCCCTGGAGG
Source organism: Pieris napi (assembly GCF_905475465.1). Lineage (NCBI taxonomy): Eukaryota > Metazoa > Arthropoda > Insecta > Lepidoptera > Pieridae > Pieris > Pieris napi. Next base: position 8,534,701 of record NC_062246.1, read on the forward strand.
ACATAGGACCTTAACTAAAAGCCACGTTATAATGACAAGTCTTTTATTTAAGTTTTTTATTGTAGTCTTAGATTTTAGTTTTTTTTTCATTATTAAGATATTATTAATTAAAAGAGAGTATCTCTGTTCAATTACAATGTTCAACTACAATTCAATTAAATGTTTTTATACAAGCCTATTTACATGTAAGCTTTTTATCAGATATGGCAAGAGCTCGTTTGACGATAATCAAATTGATCGACATACTAATGAAAAAGGTTGGTGGACTTAGTTTCCGCACTCACACTCTCACTAGTTCGTAAAGTCCTGGCTAACTAAGCCAGCCTAGCTCCTTCTAGAAACACAGAAGTCTCCTGGGCACTTCGCATGCTTCACGGAGCGACCTCACTGCTCCGAGGATTTCTATCACAGCCTCGCATTCTAGGGCTACGTGGGTGGCTGATGACATACTAATGAACGACAACTCCTACAAATATTAAGGCAAAGAGATGTTCATATATGTTAAGATTTCAGGCTCCCAATAAATCAGTGCAACTAAGCTCTGCACCCGGAAGCACTCGGTGATCGATTCTTGGCATAGTCCGTGTGTCTATTTGTTCCTATTCTGTGTTTCTACCTCAAGCTACAAGAGAGAGCGATTATTAATCAACAGGACTCATGGAATTAAATGTCTTCAATGCCATTTGGGTTGTTTGGTGAAATGATGAGAAATAAAAAATTGGGAAACTATTGCTTTTGTTATATAGCATTAAAATCAAATAAAATTATTTATTAGGCAAAATGATCCTTTACATATAAAAAGCAATATTAAAGAAAACAACAAGGATACGAAAGAGAATGCTTAAGTGGTTTGGCTACGTAGAACGGATGAATGAGAAGCGGTTAACAAGAAGGATATACAAGGCAACTGTGAATGGTGAAGTCGGATTGGGCCTTGTCGTACATACCTGGACAAAACCTAGAACGTACTAGAGAAGAGCCAAGTTAAAAGTACCCATAACCGACGAGCATGCATGGTGAATGTCATGGAAGTGGATGAAGCTAGAGAGGCATCTCAGGACCGTAACAAGTGGAGATCCTTGATCTCTGCCTACCCTGGAGTGATAATATAAATAAGTAGATTAAATTAAAAGAATAAAATAAAGTGTTGTTAATAAACAAATTAAAATCACAGGTTAAAAGAAAGCGGCTTGGATTATTATTATTAATCTATTGTTAGATGTAAAAATGTTGAAAAATATGTAGCACGGCTTGATCTTTTGACTGCTTTTCCAGACTCGGGGGCGATCCTTAACATCCGCGTCTACTCAATTATCTAAGGCTGAAACCGTGATCCATATGGTATCAATTATTTTATTTTTATTTATCGGAACTTCACAATAGGTTCTTGGTTGATAAATTGAGGAGCATTAATTTTATCTACAAGAATAAACGATATTTTGATTAATTTTTTTAAGACAGCGGGTCACATTAAGTGATAACCGCCGCCCATTGACACCTTTTACACGCGGGGCTAGCGGTTGTGTTATGTTGCCGACCTTTCAGGGAATGGTACACTCTTTTCTTAAAGACCCCTAAGTCGTATCGGTTTGGAAATACCTCTACTGACAGCTGGTTCCACAACGTGTAACCTGGTGCACGGCAAAAGTGCCTTAAAAAGAGCTGTATTGTGAAACGTCAGGCCGACATGAACAGGATACAATTTTGCATTCGACATCCGATGATGGAATTTAATAGAATGGAATTGAAATTTATAACTAATTTCTAAACCTACAGATTTAAAACTTTCTACTTTTACAATGTTTTTCTTCGCTTATACCTTATACCACATTCCTATCGATTGAGCTATCTTCAAAAATAGCTAGTGGGTTTAATTGTCTTCTATTTACAGACACGATCAGCTCTCATTGAGTATCGACACTTCCTGCTACCGCGATCTCTTTAAACCAAGAATCAAGTCTGTTACAAGACGTGTGTACCTACTGATTTACTTTCAACATGGAATTATATTTGTAATTCTTTAAAAATAGACAGGCATTGTATATAATTTGATATTTATTTTGTTATAAAAAGTTCTCGAACATGCTTAATAATATTGTATGTTCCTTAGTAATTCAAACTGCGTGCGTGAATAGAAGGTGATAGATAGACAAACCAGGATCTTTGGCACTATACAATACTAAGAGACACTGGAACGTGAATTAAGAAGTTGAAGTGGAGGTGGACCGGGCAAATTAAAAGAGGTAGAAAGGAGAATTGATCCAGTGGTCTAATAGGATGGTGTCCACGTTACGTAAAGCGTGGAAGAGGACGACCACATAAGCGAAGGGATGACATATTTACAAACATGATTGAAAATTTAAGGCGCAATAAAATCGAAGCAAGGAGGAGGTGCTATTGCATTAGAATCAGACCATATATTGTAATTACTCTATTATCCAAATAAAAGACTATTAAAGTAATATGGACTGCTATAATAGAGATTAGAGAGATCGCTGAATAAGTCGCCGCCGCACAAGTGCTAAAACTAACTAAAAGCTACATTTATTCATTATGGTTTCTAAATATATAGACAACGAATCAATTCATATTTCAGCCATACAATGCGCAGAGGTGATGAAAACTTGGAGAAACTGATCGTAGTTGATAACACAGAAGGCAAAAGATCACGTGGCCGTTCACCAACCAGATGGACCGATCAAGTAAAAGACTCATCATCCTCAAAACTGTACACTGTTATAAGTGAGGGCTGGACAGAAACCGATGGAAACAGATTATTCGTCCCAGATGTTTCTATACTGACCACCACGCTCTGACATGAGCTACCGACTGAAGAGAAAGATAAATATATATAAAAATAGATTCATTTAATACTAGAATCAATTAGAAAATTAAAAAAGATCATTAGCATAGATGATTTATGTATATATGTATGTAATAAAATACAAAAGAATTTATGTATTTATTTTGGTAGCGCTGAATGGCCGTGACTGGTTTCAATGAAATGAAAAGATGCTCTTCTAAAGAGCAAAACATTCACGTCACTATAAAATAGGTCATTAAAATTATATTAAAGTAGAATTTTATTATTAAAGAAAAATTTTAGCAGCTTTCTTGATTGAAATCAAACAGCAACAATAATACATCAAGAAATACATCGAGAAAATATTATTTAAATGAATTTATTAATATGACAAACGCAATTCCAAAAAAACAATTTGAATATTTAAAATATCATCTAACAGAAAATATCACTCACAGGACTGTAATTAATCAAATTTGTTCTTAAATTGAACATTGACAGCCGACAATTGGAAATTCAAATTTTACGAACATAAATATTTTTTAATATTTAAATAACAGATTTATGTAAAAATTAAGACTACTATACTATAATTCCTCTTGTAAATACGGCTCGTAAGCTTGATTTCATAATTGAATGAATTAAAAATCTTTTGATAGTAATCACAGCTCTATTTGTACCAATATTTAATGCCATACACATAATCTTGTATGTCTGTACAAACCTGAATAGTACATAATTACGCCACATTTCGGCATGTCGGCTTTCATCCGCGGTTTCCTTTGAGGCCTGCAATGAGCTTTTAAAGCTATTCCCGTCATTTTAATGATGGACTTATGTAGTGAAAGGCAAAAACTATTTAGTTGGAAAATTGCACTATGTCTAGAAAGATGTCGGATACAATTATTTAGTTTTAGTACAATTATACTACGAAGAGACGTCACTTTAATCTGAATTTACAGACCTGGCCGCAAACAAATATTATGATTCAAAAATCTACGCTAATCATCTTGCTGACGCACCAATCGTTCAGAAGCGGAGTCTAATGTAAAGTAATGATTGCTAACTCCACGTATAAAACATTATTTTGGGAATTCTAAGATTATGCAAGTCTCCAATCACCTGTAATATTGGCAATATTATTGATGAATTCCTCTCAAGAGTTCCGTTACAACCAAGATAAATATCTCCTAAACAAATGAATGTAATAAGCTGCCACAGCACAACAAAAGAATGTTCGCGAACACTTCCTGAACTAAGAATCAAGAGAAAAGTAAATTATAAAAAATCTGATAGAAAATGTAATAGCTACCACATTCGCTTCACGTTCTCTAGTGTACACGCAAATAGTCTCAGTAGAATATCAATGATTTGTCATGTAACAAATGCTACAACACATAGTAAACAAGCTTTTGTTGACCGCAGCCTGGATGCCATACTGAAGGTAGCCGAGAGGTTTGTGTCATAATTTACAGGAAATAGATTCTTTTAAAAAATATGTGAAAGATTCAATGCGAGTTGCGGTGCCCAAAAGGAATGATTTTAACATAATGAGATTTTTTTTACGTTTTTAGGTTTTCTTAAAGTAATAATACAAAAACATGTTTTATTTTGTTACGAGTATTCAACTCCTTGACACCAGTGAGAAGACTAAAAAGGACAAAACCATTTGAACTAGTGATTAGTATTAAGTGGGTTAGTATTAAGTGCTAAACAGTGAGTGAAAAAATAAAACACAAGAACAGAGTGTCTTCCCTTTAATAGAGTCTGTGAGTAGTGTTATTGGACACTTTCTTATGTTAAAAATCCTTAGTAGTAAATTAGGTAAGACTTAAATTACTTATTAGTCTTAAGTTAGGCTAGATCGTAATGTTCCATGATGTCTTAGTGAACACACATGTAGAAAATAAAATGTTTTTTGCATAAATTCAACCGTTGGTATTTTATACATTGGTGCACAAGTTAATATAAATCAAAGATAGAAACCGCCCCCGCAGTCTGTTACTTTTGTATGTAAAATTCACTTGCGATTCATTCATCCACATTAGTATTACTTATAATGGCTAATCGTAACGCAGTTCTGTACGTAATAATCTGATATTTCTACAGAATATGGGACTGGACAAACTTTGGCCACAATCCCACCTGATGTTAAGTAAGATGAGGTCTATTGGAGGGCACACCTGTCCAGAAGATACCTATTTAACCGCCGCTTAAATTAACCCATATTAAATACCGATATTAAATTTTAAAAAATATTAACAAAACTACTACATGACATTTTAGAAGTTGTTACAGGCGTTTGTTACCAAGCTTTCTTTTTCAATATCACCACGTTATATTTATCACAAAAATGGAAGCAATTTTCTGCGAATATTTTTATTTACACCTAAACCGCTTCAGTTTCTCGTTTAATACACCTTGCTTCAAGGCACGCTAAGAATTCCCGCGGCGCGCTCCGACAGCAGTCCGATAACGCGAACTAATATCACTTACAGTTTGCTACGACATTCTTGTACAATTCTTACTTTTTTTGCAACTACAAAAAAATAAGTTAACTCATTCTGTGGTTTTACGGAACTAACGTCAAATGTCAGCCTGGAGAGGGATCGTGACGGAGTAGGGAAAAAGGTATAATACATGCGCACGGGTTACCTACCGTTAAAACTCTGAATTTATATGGAAATCAGTGAAATGTTGTAAATGTACAAAGGTAATTAAAGTGTAACAAGTGATCAACGGAGTGTTTAAATTTTCTATCCTAGATCTAGTTTACATAATGTAGATTTTTATTTTTATTTAATCCAAATGTCATATATTTGTTATAATAGTTTCAGACATATACAATAGCAACACTTTATAGCTTTTAATTAAGCCAAATATCAAGGCATGGAAATAAAATCTTTATCATCCTTATCGTACATCATTTAGTACCAAGTCGTTGTCAGGTAAGAAGATAATATATTTTATACAAGTATTTGACCGGACCAACGTAGGTGGCCGTCATAAGATCGCCCTTTGGCAATATCTTTGAGGATCCATTAACGAAAAGCATTGATACTTGATAGCTTTTAATCTACTGGATAAATTACCGACGGAGTAATGAGTGGGCTATTATTTGTGAAAATATCTATTGTATTTTATTTTTAATGTTTTCAAGAATTCATAAATTATACCAACGTAATGCGAGCTGAGGAGTTGGGAATTTCTTATTGGTTTATAGACTATTTTCGGAGCGGAGTACTAATTTAATGTCGCAAAAAACGGGAAAACGTTTTGAGATCTGTTACGTGTGCTGCGGTACAAGTTACGCAAAAAATATGGAAGACGAAAACATCAACCGACGACAACGACAGCATATATAACCAGTGGGGCAACAACCTTTTCAGTTCTGGGCCTCACAGTTTTGTATCTGTTTCATGATCATTTGTCAATATAATAAGCAAATAAGTGATCATCCTCCTGTGAACACACGCCGTCGACTTTTTGTGTCTACGGCAAGCCAGGTTAATCACGATGTTTTCCTTCACTGTTCGAGCGAATGTTATATGCGCACATAAACAGAAAGTACATTGGTGCACAGCTGGGGATCGAATCTACGGCTTCAGGGATAAGAGTCGCATGCTGAAGGCACTAAGCCAACATACACTATCTCTTAAGATCATGCTCACTTTAACTTTATCAGTATTTGTTCTAACATAATTAATTATTATTTTCTATAAAAATCGTATTTATCCAAGTCGTAATTCCTTACTACGCTGCAATCAAACAAAACTATCTAATTTGATTTCTATAAGTGTGCGATTTTAAAGTTCACAGTACAGGCCGGGCTCCAATTAAAATGCTAGTTTCTACATATTATTTGACTTACTCCCAAGACTTTTAGTATGTAGATAAATGGGGCTACTTAATTAATAAACGAATCGATGAACAAAGTTCGTTTAGTTAAAACTAGACATTAGTCAGATCTTATTGCATCTCTTTTTCAAATACTGAAATTAACGCTTCTATTGACTCGATCACCGTTAGATTCGTTCAATGTGACGAGAGCGGTTCATTTTCATTCATTCAGCGGCCACCGATACGTGACTATTGTGAGATTAATGAACTAATCAGTGACACGGTCATTTATCACAAGTTAGGGATGTGACGGTTTTTGTATGGAGAACGATGAACGAAGATTGATGAACATTTTAAGATTTTAAATCGTCTCGTTTTAAATTTATTTGAAAGCTATACTTCCTTTTTACAAGATAGAATTTTCCTTTATTCCATCAATTGAGATATGTCCTTTTAGCCTAGAATAAACTTTATTTTTATCGAATGAGTTTTGTTGTACACCAAAATGTAATAGTAACGGAAAATTTGAAGATTTGTTTCCTTCTTTATATTATATATTTATAAAAACTTTAACTATAGCAGTCTTGTTTAGGAACGCAACAAATGCATATAAAAATTGCATTTCAATTTTCTTTAATGTTGGTTAACGTTAGGTTATCTAATGACTAACTGGGTAGTCCATTTATTAGCCGCGGTAGTTTAAACAGTACAGTAATTTATTTTTTATAAATGAGGGGTACACATCATCGTTGTTAAGCATACACAAGGAGAGTAGAAGAGTAGTCTTAGCAATGGAATACCTTTTTGTTTTTTCCTTATTACTTCAGTGCTAATGACGTCATCCAATTGATAGATGACAACAAAAAATGGTTCGACAAAGTTTAGTTCTTGCTATGTTGGTTAAGAAAAAGTTGTCATACGATTCGCAATAGAACAGTAGTTATTGATGGCAAGGAAGCTCTAAGTAGCCGATTGGCAAGCAACGACCAAAGATCTTCGAAGGTGCCGGAGGTAACATTACCATTTCCCTACGGAGTAGTTGATGACAATTGTCAAATTAACGTCACTTGTAACTGTCATTTAAAGTGCTTGTTTTGTTGTGTATATAAAGAAATACATAAGTCAGTGACCCAATAAGAATAAAACAGAATATTTGAACCCTATACCTGAATGCGTATTGAGTACCGATAGTTAACATAATCGCCTTACCATAACTGTTTAGATGTCAGATAAAACTACCAGAATACTTAGAAATGTTGAGGATAATCGTAAGTTAATCGGAAATACTTTAAATAAAATCCCTATAGCTTGCAACCTGCATATATTGAAATATTTTTTGTTCAACGTCTCTATGTTTATAAGCAATTGTGGTACAAAATATTATCTTTAATGTAAAGAAGTACAATTTTTTTAAATGTAATACCGCCGCCCATGGACACTCACATTGCCAGAAGGCTCGCAAGTACGCTGCCTTTCAAGAATTGGTACGCTCTTTTTTTGAAGGATCCTAAGTCGAATTGGTTCGGAAATACAGTGTGCAGCTGGTTCCACATAGCGATGATGCGCGGCAAAACCTGCCTTAGAAAACGCTCAGTTGTGGAACGAAAGTCGTCGAGGTGATACAGATGGTATTTTGTATTCTGTGTACAATTTCAGGAATTCGATATAAAGTAATAGTTGATTTTATAGTAAAAAGATAAATAATATCTTAATAGAATATAATTTAACGTACAAAGGTCAAACCCGCAGGGAAAACTTATTATAAACAAACTGCACATTACCATTCGTGTACATAATATTATTGCAGGTTGTTATCGTCGGCTGTGTCCCATATTGCTACCAATATAACGATATAACGTCGCGTTATAACACAACGCCGCAATTGCCTCCGTTCCATCTAATTGAATATTACATTTTGTAATTCGAATTTAGGCCTTCTTTCTATACGGTAACTTTTGTTTGTATATTTCAAATACGTTATAACTCGCGTATCGTAATTGTTACCTACCATGGTCGTTACCATGGTCTAATAACATCGTTATGTTATTACGATAATAAGCCGATTGTGCGAAACAAAGCTTTTGAAAAAATACTTCATTACATCAAATATTAGCATTGACCATATCTTTATTCATATTTGTTATAACTACTGTATCGTATGGTTTGAAAGAGTTTTAAATATTTATTAACTGCGCCATCTAACGGGGTAATGCTACATTGCAAGCGATAAAAGTCGTTGCAAAGATGCTACAAACCCATCCACTTTTATTACTCACGAGATAACCACTCGTTTTTGTTAATATTGTATTGATATGGGATTGAACTGAAATCCAGTTTATATTGGTTTTAGCATAAAAATGCATAGTTAAGTAGTTAGTTTAAGAAAATATAAACTTGGACTAGTTTACGACACATTTTACGTGAGTACCTACTACACATTTAATAACACTTCCTTAACGGATATAATCGTAGATGCGATTTATTAGATTATTTACGTTTCGAGCTTTTTCAGTTTTTGTATCAGTTTAAATAGATTTATAACTTATATGGATTATGAATTTGTTTTAATACTTGGGGGTAGCTTAGCAACGTAGAAAAATTCTATTAGAATTAAAGTAAAACCTTCCTAAATCATCCTTAATCATACCTATTTATATAGGTATTTTAAAATAGCTAATAGTCATATATTAAAAAGCTTTAATATAATTTAACTGAAATACGAGATTGTTGAAGAAAGTCACACGAATTTCTTTATTATTATTTTTTTCTCGTCTACTCCAGATGCGTCTACTCTGCCTCGAAGAACCCCAATCGGTTGTTAAAATCACTTTGAACTAAGTCTTAATTTGTGTGTATTTACAATAATTAACATAAACAATTACGACTCACAGTAATTCAAAGTAATAATGCTAACCTTGTTAACAGTTGCTTGTCTCTGAGAAAGCGGGATTAATTGGACATGTTCCGCGATGATTTATATTTAAATAAGTATTTTTAGGTATTGTCCCTAAAGTCGAGTACAAATTACGTATTTGCTATTTAAGATTTGATATATGTTTGTAAAATTTAATCAAATCCAATTCAAACATTGTTCTGGCTATAAAACTCAAAAATTGGAAAATATTATTATTTTACTAAGTAATAAAAGCAGTTTAATCTCACACCGTGCGAAGTCTGAAGATGGGTTGTTTAAAAAATAAAAATGAGGTTCCTACTCATGCCGGATAAATCAAAAGTCGTCCTAAGGCGAACTCGCGAAAGCTATGAATACAAAACAAATCCCGTAGAACTTATGACGTAACTCTATGAAACTGTCATCAGTTCATACATTAGAGATGAAATGTCCTGAGATCGAAGCTTGCATTTAATGTGTTACGTGACATGTCGTGATACGTGACAAGAGTGTATTTCGGGTAGATAACACATATAATATATATATATATATATATATTTAAGGGGACGTAACGGCAAGGAGAAGGGAACTTAATACCAATAGGTAGGTGATTAGAACGGATGAGAAGCGGCTTATAAGTGGGATATACAAGGCAACTGTGGATGGTGAAATCGGATTGCCGTATCTGGACCAAATGCAGGAGATACTAAAGAAGGGTCAAGTTAAAAGTCTTTTGACTTGTCCCTATTTATGGAAAATGTCGTGAAAGTGGATGGTAGCGAGAGAGGTACGTCAGGACCGTTACAAGTGGAGAGCCGTGGTCTCTGTCTACCCCTTGGCTAGGAAAAATGCGAGACAATATAAATAATTAAATATATTTTTAAAGAGACTTTTTTTGGAAGGTTTTGTAGAAATCTAGATACTGAAATTATTTTGTCACACTGCCTCTAATACAATGCATGCATTTTAGGCAGCATAGTAAGAACCGGACGATTGATTCTATATATCCATAAATTAATTTAAACCTTTCTTAATTCGTTTAAGATGCAGTCATTTAAATATATTCTCAATATCGCCATCTTCACAAAGGTTCTATCATCTTACAATATTAAAAAAATGTGTAAACAATTCACTGATAAAATGGTGTGTCATTTGAAAACAACAAAAACTTACAAAGTGAAAAGGTCTGTATGATGCTTACCTGCAAAAAACAAAACATATTAGTCATATAACATTATTTAAAAACATTTTAATATATTTCATATGTATGGTCAAGAGGGGGCCGATGTCTGGCTATGCTTCATACTCGTGAATGGGTGCTACTTGTGGTGACTGGTCGGACTTTAATTCCTGTATGCGGTGATGTTAGTTATTTCGACTATGTATTTACGTGTTGTTTCCACGAGAATGTACGTAAGTATGTGCTTAGTACACCATGCCTCTTTTATTTTATTGTTACTAATTACTTAAGATGTCACGTGGAACGTTGTGTAAAACGAAAACTTGGCGATTAAAAAGAGTGGCGGAGAGTTTATTGCCAGTTCTTCTATTCCGTTCTACACCCTTTTTTGAGATTTGATATGTAAAATTAGAAGCATACATTTCGAATAATGATTCCACCAATAAACTGTATTGTTAAAACTACTTGAAGACGGTACTAATAAATTATATTTGTTATTATTAATAAATAATAGTAAATTTACATTATTTTCGCATATATTTTACGCTAAAAATATTATTCTGGTATTCTTGTAATATTATAAATATAAAAGTTAATATTTCTTGCCCTACCGCTCACAAGATATCGCACATAGCACAGAACCCATATCTTTGCGAGAGCGTAATTAAATTTCTTCAATTGCTATACGAATATAAACTCTACATAAACGTAAATAGAGGCTAAACTATTTATTCATACTATTCAAGTTGTGATAGGGCAAAGTTGCTCGCGTTCCGTTTTACATCCAACTTAACTACTTAATAAGAGAAACTTAATATGTAACTTAAATGGTAACATTGATTGCGTTTTGTTGTTTTAATTTAACTTTTTAACAATTTAACTTTGAATATTTCATCTGATATAGTAAATTTTATTTATTTTAAAATGCTAATTACATACGATTGATACAATAAGAATGTTGATGCAATCTTATTGCATTATATCTAGTTCATTATATTTGGGCTAAGATTCAGAGTCGAGACATAGCGCGAAGTATGGCTGCCGTTTGTCATAAACATTGTATTTTATATAATATATTATTATTTATTACCATAACACATCTGCTTTTGTATAAAGTTGTCAATAATTTATATAACTTTCCGGAAATTCTATCGAACTTTAACGCCACATATTATTTGTTAATGGTTCTAGATCTTATTTGGGCTATAACAGCATCACAGCATCACTTCTAAAGCATGTCGAGAGCATAGTAGACTTTGAGGTATCCGGGGCAGACTACACCGTGCAGGGCCTGGATGCATACAGATGCACTCTAGCCGAGGCTATTGAAGCTAGTCCGTTTTCACGGTCTTTTACGGTTTTGCTGCAGCTATTTTGTATGTGCTGTGGTCCGCGGAAAGCCTTAATGTGGCTTATATAGTGCCAAGTATGTTTAACTATGTATGGTGCAAATTTGTAGGCTAAACTATATTGATAAATGAATGTTGTTTTTAACCAACTGGAGTTATTAACCAAATACTTTAAATTGTAATGATGTCTTTTTAAACTGTATGTTACGAAAAATAGGCGATATTGAACGAGTCTATCGACATACCATTTTAAACTAAAACGATGCTTTATCGTTTCAAGTTTCGTGGTTTGCCAAAGCCTAATGAATTTTAACCCTGAGGTCGGCCATTTGTATAACGTTTGTGCACCAATGGAGAATTAAGTGCGCATTTAACGCTCATACGGTGAAGGTCATATAACATAAACATCGTGAGGAAACCGGCATGACTTAGATCCAATAATCAACGGCTTGTGTGAGGCTAAGATGACTATCACTCCTGAGGCCCAGTCCTAAAAGGTTTTCGAGCCACTTGTTATTGTTTGGCTACCAAATGCGCATGCCAAAAAAGAATCGTAGCTCCGATGTAATTTCGTAACCAGCTACGCCACGAAAATGGTTGAGCTCTTATATACTCTTTCCGAGTTACCGGTCCACTTAAATCGTAGCTGTCAAAAATCGCTGACTCATTTCGAATCGGCCCGCGGTCCGTACGCAACGTAATTACGGAAATTCATCAGTTAATCGCTTTTGTGCCGATCGTACATTTTGTAACTGACGGGTTAATTATCTCCTGATGACTGTTACACTATCTACTTGTTACATTGCGGTCAGCATAATATCGAGTATGAGAAAATCTCTGTAGAAGCTCTTTTAAATTTATCGACTAGGTCACCTTTAACACAAAACCGTTAATTTATTTGTATACAACAGGAGGCAAACGGACAGGAGGCTCAGCTGATGTAAGGTGCCACCGCTGTCCATGGACATTCACATAGCCAGAAGGCTGGAAAGTGCGTTGTCGTTTTAAGAGTATATTCAAGGTGTAACACTAGAGGCACAGTAAAGACATATATCTTGAGGAAACTAGTATATCTTATATCCAACATACGACGACATATGTTATGTTATCTAAGCCAAGCCCCATAGGCAGTTAGTTGTATATACATTGGGTGTATGAATATACATTGGGTGTATTTATCCATCATCAAATTTAAATAAATATAATACTATTTTGTCGATTTCTTTTAATGGTCCTCTCATCAAATGTTATTAAGGCATTTTCTTTAGTTAACTCCCACGCCGTATAACCAATTTATTTTATAATTTTGTATGTAATGTATTTTGATATAAAACTACGTAACAACATATCGTTTAATTGCATTCAACTAAGTAGAATATCAGTGCACACAAGTGCAAAGATATGACGCTGATTATTAACGATTTCATATCGCAAATATCGCATGAATAAATTACAATTATATTATGAACTGTAACTTCCAATGTCATGCTGTTTATACAATGTTTAGTTTATTTCCATTTCGTGATAACGAATAAATAGTTTTAGTTTAGTTTCGTTCCACAATATAAATCCATTTCCTCCTATTCTCTAATTATTATGAACTTCCACATAATTTTTTTTTATCATATGATATTTTTATGAACTTGTTTATCTTATTTGTATTGTGCAAAATATATATTAATTTAAGTTATCAAAGAAGTCAATTGGGTGATAAGGTTTTTAACATAATACTCTGTCAAAACTACGTGAAGCGTTTTCGATACATACCTGATAAATTTTAATATATGTCGCAAATTCGAAACGATTAATATATACCAGATAGTTATCACTATCGTGGTTCGATATTTGGAGTTTATTTTAAAATAAGTCAGTGCGCACGTCCGGCACTACTTACAAATTGACTTTGACAATTTACAACCTGTAAGCTGTCTATGATATTGCGTGGTGTTGCCCATCTAATATAACAAATGAAATCGTATTCTCTTATTACATTATCTCTGACTCATTTAATTATTTGTAACAAACTTTGTAATTATTATTTATTAATACAATATTATAGGTGTGTAAGGAACAATTTACCTAGAAACTAGTTAATTCAATATATAACATAAGACAATGAAAAGTCATTTACTAACCTATTTGATATAAGTTTAAACATAATACAAATATGATAAAATGTATTTCCCGTTGCTTAACTAAGATTGTCCAATTAATATTCGTCACACTGTCAAGTTGAAATTCTGAAAAATCTTCCATTACCATTAATAGCGGGAAAGAAATACAATATCCGCACCGGGCGAATTATACCCGGGTATTATAAACCGTCGAGTTTTTTCATCCGGATTTCGAGCTTGTCTGTTTGTTCAGCTGTTACTTAGACCTTCCATCTGGGCCGGTGTCGAATTATTCCGAAATATTTACCTTTATTCAAGACTTTTCACTTAAATATCTTAATTAACTAGAGTCAACTTTTCGTCGGGTTTATAATGTTCAAATAGGAGTTGGATATTATAATTGAGCAATTAATTAATAAGATTTTTTAGAAGTTGTAATACATATAAAAAAATTCTTCAACATACATTAATATAGAACATTTAAAACGGAAAGTTTGAAGAAGGGAAAGAAATATACCCGCAAAAACATAAATTATTACAAAAACTTGGTGATGAAATATATACTGTCTTCATTTAACGATCTTTGAAAAGTTGCAAAGTTTTGGGTTACAGGGCTATAATTAATTTTTAAACTTATAAGAAACAATTTTAGACTCTCCGATATAAAAATCAATAACTAATCACGAATTTATAGTTTACTTTACCTTTATTAATTAATTTTACTACCATTTTAAAGTAAATACTAAATTATAGAGCAGAATAAACTAGAAAATTCTCGTTTTATATTGGATTCCACACTTTAATATAATAAAATGTCGAAAGCGGCCAACATCAAAGATTCAGGAATGTTCAGCTGAGTGCACTAGAGACATACTACAAGTGGCTCTTACCTATACAAGCACCGATTGCGCTTTGAAAAAAAAAATATTTTATAGAAAAAATAAATGAAATACCGAATCCGATTTTCACAATCAAAATAAAGTTTTCCAGACGTACAAATCAATTGTTTTAACTACATAGTTATAATAATAATACATTTTTAGTAATATCAGCTAAATCTAACGCCATCTGCTGGCACTGTTATTGAATCTATCTCTAATTAAAATTAAAATTTATACATAAATCCATTAAACACGCTTAAAAATGGATTATTTAGGTAAGTATCAATGATATGGCCCATAAAGGCTATAACCTACATGTGTAGGTATTCTTGCCACCCTGAGACTATAGAAAAGTCTCCACCCGACAATTTATTAATGCTCGAATAATTAAATTGAAATTTAAATTATGACTATGAATATTCTAAGACCGAAAGTTATCATCTTGCTATGTGTGTACAAAATAATAGAATAGATCAAAGCTTTTAAGCTCATCACGTGGTGCCTAAATTATATTTGATCCCTACAATTGACTCGTTCGACAAACATTAGCCAACTAACGAAATTAAACTAGTCGTGTCATTTACCACAGCGCCCTTAATTACTTCTCTAACGTATGCATTTAATGCATTTCGCTGTTAGCCAGCTCGAGTTTCGCTAAGGAATGCATGTTGCGACTGCCAGCTTCCTTTGTGGATAAAACTTACTATGTAACTATCTGCCATACTGAAAGCTTTAGTATACCAATTGCTGTTTTGAGTTACTTCGTCGACTATATATGGAGCATCGATATAAACAAAGACAGGACAGGAAGGCATTTTAGTGAGAAGCAATATTCCACTTGGTTTTCAACATTTCTTACGATTAGTAGGAGAGTTTATACATCATTTTCGTCTCGGCGGTAAAAACTTTTGTTTCTTACGCTAAGCTTTAACATTTTTAATAGTATTATAATTATTTCAGACGATATATGAAGAAGAAGAAAAAGATGTTATTTTAGTTTTAGTTAGTATTTCTAGTGTTACATGTAGCTTTTTTTTATTTTTTTTTTAAATTTTAATGCACTTTTTGTATTTTACCCTTAGTTGGTGTTTCTTCTTTTATTTATCCACACTAGGGTTGTCTAGAAGAAATCGCTTGTTAGCGATAACGCCGCCCGTTGTCTAATAACTTATGTAACCTGTTTTTATATGTATGTTTAAATAAATAAAAAAAAATCATTTATAAATGCTATTTAGGTAAAAGAGATGCTAAAATCTACATACTAAATTTCCACGATATATCGGATTCCTAATGATTTGAAAACATACTTTACAATTATATTTTTCTAAGATATTCCCCATATGTTCAAAAACATTTTAATAACATTACGAAATAATAATTTAATGGGCCCGCATAAATCAACACCGGAAGTAATTATCTGTACGCATGTCTGTAACTAAATAACGCGTAGACAAACACGATTGCTATTTCCGACATATGTATCGCACAGGCGTTAATGGTTAACACAGGTATAGCGAAGGAAATTACAAAATTGAATAAAAAATATTTAATGAGCGCAAACTGTCATTTGTGTTTAACATGGCGCAAAAAGCACTCGTGTTGCCTGAAAAAGGCGCTTATTAGCAATGAGTACGCATTACGTTATTATTAATGATTTAAACTCTTTTATAGTTATTTTTGTGTGTTTTGAAATAAATAATAGATGTTATATATGAAAACAGTGTTGGTCTAGTGGCTTCAGCATCCGACTCTCATCCCCGATGTCGTAGGTTCGATCCCCGGCTGTGCACAAATGGACTTTCTATGTGCGCGTTTAACCTGAAGGTAAACATCGTGAGGAAACCTGCATACCTTAGACCCAAAAAGTCGACGGCATGTATCAGGCACAGGAGGCTGATCACCTACTTGCCTATTAGATTAAATGATCATGAAACAGATACAGAAATCTGAGGCCCAGACCTAAAGAGGTTGTAGTGCCACTGATTTGTTTTTACTATGAAAACACGTCTTGTACGCGGATAACGTCAAATGCAGCAGTGAATAGCATTTACTGGATTTCACCCTTAGCATGATCTACGCATATACTTACTAAAAATTTGTTACATTACGATAATTTTTGTATTGAAAACTCGCGCAGCGCTCGTGGGCGTACTTGGAAATAAATGAAACAAATACCTATAGAAAATAATTCGTAATATATACAAAGTATATGGAGAATACGACGTATATTTAAAGAAACTGTTGAAAAATTCGTACCAGGCCAGTAGATCGACGACGAAGCTTTAAGCTTCAAAATATAAACAATCAAAGTTTTACTAACTCCCGACTTTCAGGTAGTAATAAATTTTTATTTCGCCTAAACAACAATTTTCCTAAGAATCCACTTATAAAAAATTTGCATAAGCGACAACAAAGTCGAGTACCGAAAAAATATCCAAAAGAAATCGAATTAAAACAAACTTTTCTCCGTTTAACGAGTGTTTAAGATCATAAGGCGGGAAGTTGGGAGCTTCATACCATCAGAAACAATTTAACCAGTACGAAGTACCAAAGTTTCTTTAATAAAATCACATTATATGGGTGCTAACATACTGAATGACTCTTATTTCACTACAACTGTCTTTCGTTGACGGTGAACAATTATCACTTTTTTAAACGATTTTTGAAACAAGCCAACATCACAACCAGTAACAGCAATCTCAAAAACTTAATAAAACCTTCTACCTTAAAGAAAAGAGCGTACCATTTCATAAAAGGCCGGCAACTCACTCGCGAGCATCTGACATTGAGAGTGTCCATGGGCAGTAACACTTCACACCATGTGAGCCTTCTGCCCGTTTAAGCCTGTCCTATAAAATGATTTTAACAATTGGCAACACTCTAAGGCATCGTTTCTCAAGCCCCCCGCAACCCTTTGGGGGCCGAGTTTGTTTTAAGTCAGTCTGTTAAAAAATGATATTAAGTATATATATAAGTATAATAATAATGTAAGTAATATAATTATATATAATAAAAATTATATAAAAATGGTTGAGAAATGATATTCTGACGAAACGCTTTAATAACGATTAAACCCATAACCATTCTTAACCCTTAACGAATATCATTTCTATCTGAACCTATAATTAACTTTAACCCTAATCCTAACTCTGTACAGATTTGCCACCCGCACAGTGAAGATTATTAGTTTTGCTACTCTCCGTAATCACTGAAAAGCCGATACCACCGGATAGGGATCCCGAAACTTTCTAAAACATCAGAACGACCATACGCTAAATGTTAATTTTATTAACTTATATTATTTAAACTAATATTATGAAGAGGAAAGAATTGATTGTTTGGATTTAATAGGCTCTAAAACTACAGGACTGATTTGAAATAATTACGATAGTGTATATGAAAACGACCAATAAAATGTCCCATGTCGCGTACGCGGCGGAAACTATTGACAATAGAGCAAAGTGATGTATTAGTTTTATACAACATATCTATATACATAAAAATGAAACCCGTTTTCCGTTGTCACGACATAACATGAAAACGGCTTGACCGATTTGGCCAATTCTTTTTTTATAATATTCTTTGAAGTACGAGGATGGTTCTTACGGAGAGAAAAATTAAAAAAATATTGTGAATAAGTCTAAAAACAACACTTTTCTATATTCCCATGCATAATATTCGTAATAATACTTAAAAGTCAATTTGAACTTTAATACCATATCATAAAGTTCAAGTGTTAGTGGAGGGGTTCCGGGAAGGTAAATTTTTATTTTTTGACATAATGTATTTGTTGTCTTATCAACTTTCTTTTTTTTATCTTAGCTAGACCGGTGTCACGAATAGCAGAATAAGTATATAAAAAAAATAAAGAATCGACTGTTAGGCGGTACGATGTTCGCCAGGCCAGCTAGTAAGAAATATAATAAAATCTTTAGGCTACGAATTAATGCGGGTGGAACCACAGAGCACAGCTAAGTTAATAATAATTCAAGTTCGATATTAACGGTTAAAAGTACTTGTAGAAAACAAGTTCTTAAGCAAATTTTGTATTTAATTAATTAAAAAAAATATATGTATCGTATAAAATGTACATGAAACTGATTAAAAAAAACGTGTACATTTTTTTGGATATCTTCCCACCTGGTTAACAAAATATCATTATCCTTATTTAATTAGCAGATATGTTCTAAAGTAGCATAATTATAAACTTATTACATAATTATTTCAGATCCATGACTGGAGATTAAAAAACATTGTAGATTAGGAATAACGCCTATTAATAAACAACACAATTTATTGCCACGAAACAAACACGCAATGTATCAAGTAATCAATTAATTATTACTCTACTGAGCCTATTTCGGAACACGAAAGTAATATCTGCTAATTATCTGTATCGATTGATAACGTTCGTAGTATGAGGTATTCGAACACTTGCTTGGCTTAATACAATCGCGGAACTGTGTCTGGGATTGTACTTGATTTTAATATTAAATATATAATAGATTATATATAAATTATAGATTATATATGTCACCGTAAAATTGTAAAAACCGTTAGATTGTAATCTATCTCGCGAGATTGTAAACTGTCGAAAGATTGTCAACTCAACATACTGCTTACAATTTAACGTATTATTATTCGGTAGTTATATGAAATTGTTGGGAAGTAAAATTAATCTGTAATTGACCAAAGAAGTTTGAATGATAACTAAGTTAGTGTAGTACAATCTACCGAATACCGATAACCGATAGATTACAATCTAACGGTTTTTACAATTTTACGTTAACATAATATATATAATAGATTATATATATATAATAGATTTTAATATAATTAATTTGACTATTTATTGTTTTTAATATGCAAACGGGCAGGAGGTTCACCTGATGTTAAGTGATACCGCCGCCCATAGACACTCCCATTGCCAGCCTTAAGAATTTGACCGCACTTTTCTTTTCCCTAAGTGGAATTGGTTCGGAAAAACTTCAGTGGGTAGCGATGCGCGCCAAAAACTGCCTTAAAAATTGTCACTCGTGGAACGACCGACGTCAAGGTGGTACGGGATTGTATCGTAGTAATATAAAGATTGTGGTAACACTTTCCATTTTTATTAGAGTAATTTTATTTTAAGTATATGGTGCCGCTATTGTGTGACCAAGATTAAGTGAATTATAAAGAATTTCGAGACAACGGTTTCAGTTTGCTGCTGAATGATCTGTACATGTTAATTTCAAATGATTAATTCTCGACCTCCAAAAACTTAATAGCACATAACAGCAGAAGTTCATTAACTAGTTACATAACAATCAAAAATATGACTGTTCCTAACAAAACAGATGCAGAAGTGCATTAGTCCCATGCCCCATTGCGAGGTACGGGACATCAATTATCCATTTACACTGGGTGAATGAGACAATAGATCATAGTGCTGACATAAGCTCAGTTTGAAGTTGAAACGGATCGATGTTGCAATTTCCTGCATCTCCCCGCGCCACGCGTCGATTTCGGGAAATGATTGATGTCATGCTTTTTATTTGTTTCTCATCATGCTATGATCTTCAGTGATTGCAAATGTAAAGTATCCCTCATATTAATATTCACTGAAAATTAACCAAGGTATAACAAAATATTTTAGAAACCTTGCTGTGTTTATATTTTTGCTATTATTATTATTTTCATAAATATCTCATTGTGTTCATTGTAACATGTGTGATGTTTAAGTGCAAATATAACAAAAAGATTTGATGCTGGTAATTAAATATGCAAAATACGGCGAAACAGTTTGCCTTAGCTCACTTAAACCGAGCCATGTGATTGCAATCAGGCAATCAAACATGTTGACACAACAGGAATAAGAAGCGTTAAGAAAACTAAACCTTTTTGAGATAATAAACCTAGTGTAGTGAATATAAGTGCAAGTGCGGTATCTCGGACACACGAAAATAGTGTCAAAACATAGAACACTAAGACTGTTAACTATTCGCTAGTATTGAAGAAAATTAAGTCAACATAATATTACTTATGAGCCATAATTATTGTATAGGCTAAATTGTAATTTATGTAAAGTCGCACTCTTCGTTGTGAACTTTATTGTAGGAAAAAAAATGTACTAAGAGTACCTGGCTAATACTATCGGGTTGTATATCCGAGAGTTTAGGTAATCGGCGCACTTATAAAAACCCTAAGTGATGGGTTACACGCTATATTTTTTTTATAACAATGACTAATTTCGTCTTAAGTATTACTGTTTACTGTGGAAATTCTAAGCGATAATTATAAAACAGCGGCTATTATCAAGGCATTCGTTCATGGAGAGTTAATTATTTCTCGAAACATTCTTTTGTTATTTTTTGCTCAATAATTCACCTTTTACATTGTTGTTCATAATTTTTTAAAATTCTTTGTTTCTTTTGCCTTTTTTACGATAATTGTTAATTAGAAAATCTTAATGGATCGTTTATATATTTGGACGTTTTAATTAAAATACTAATAAGTATTATAATTCATTTTACATGTTATATTATGTATACGTCTTTTCCTATCTTCCTTTTAATCTCTACTGTACAACTTTCGTGGTAAGTGAAATAACGGAAATTATCGTGATTTATGTTCATGTGTCCCTTTTTCGTTGTACATTTTAATGTCTACATATGTTGTATATTATGATTTGTTTTGTCGTCTCGTATCGTGTTCTCTTATTACATTATCTAAAATAAATATACAGTGTTTTAATGAAAATATTATGATTAAAATAATTACCTATGTATATATGAATCTTCCGTAATTCCTATCCTCATATTGGCTAAGGACAACCTCGTATAAGAATGAGAACTAACTGAAATGGACGCAGTGTAACGTGTACGTGTTAACAGCAACCATCGATCAATTAGTAAGAAATTAATGACTTGCATTGTCATAAACAATGGTTACGAAGTTACGACCGTTAATTTGTAGGTTGACCGCTAGTTGTCAACTAACAGTTACTATACTGATCCTACTTATTATAGCAATTATTAAAAAGGTACCTACACAATTTGATTTTTTAGCCTTCATCATGTAATAATTGTTAACAAAAAAGCACCGCCTTTCGAAGGAGACATTTCATTTTTTTTTTTTCAGTTTGAACAGATTCTCGAAGGTTCCCTCCATTTCTCTGCGATGCCATCATCAGATCCTTATCATGGTACCTCCCTTGGTATAGGAATTATTAAAAATGTGCACAATCTGATTTTTTAGCCTTCATAATTTCATTTCATCATTCAATTTAAAAAAAAAATGAATTCACACTATTTTTATGCTTACAGATTCTCAAAGGTTCCCCTTTTTTTCTTTGGAATAAGGGTGGGATTTATCCTTTTAAGCAAAAGTAGATTATTTGTATTATTATGTTTATTGTTATCCGTGAACGCACATTAAAAATATATACACAGGCGAATTGAAAAGCTTTAACGTCAGTTAATAACCTAAGCTTAAAAAGGGCATGGATCATTTAAAGTAGGTGATGATATCATCCAGTTTCTCCATTTCCGATGATGTATCTCACAAGCCTGAAAAGCTGTTTGTGCCATCTCTCACTCACTATACCAACTACTAGGATTACTATAAAAGACACTGAATATACGGCCTTTAGTCAACATTTCACATACATATATTCAAAATCTATTTCCTATGATTGTTTATATATTTCTCTTTTATTTATTCAGCTACTCAAAGAATAAAGGAAAACGTGTTCATGTTTAAATTAAACGGTAAGTATGACTTGAAATTGAAGTCCAATTTATGAAGATAAGAAAGCTCAAAAGCTTAACCAAATGAGCCGTATAATGTATGCAAATATTATCTCATCTAGCTAGAATCTTATGAAACTTCACCACAACTTCATCTCGAGTTAAAACTGCAGCTCATCGCGGGACCTAATCACGCTTGACCGACTCTAGAAAAGTTGAAAAATGCAAAAAACGATAAAAACCTCCCGCCTTTGACGCTTTGAATTTTTTTTTATGACGCGATACGATATCGTGTATTAATGGTACTGATATTTAGAAAATTTAAGAATGTTAATTTTTGATATGAAGAGTATAGGTCCCAAACAATATCACTATATATTTATCGGCATCATTTGTAAGAATTAAATATAAAAATCACAAAATGGACGTCACGCGATAAAGAATTGTTTTGTCTTGAAGAATTCATCATATAATAAAAGTTTTGTAGATTTTTTTCCCTTATTAATAAAAAAGTCATTTCTCATATTATATAAAGTAGTAACAATACAAGTTTTATTCAATGACATGTATTAAATAATGTTAGTTTATATTTTATTACGTCATGTAAACAATGTATTGATAGAAATATAACGCAAGAATAAGTATTACATTACATTTTACTATCAAATATTTCTGTAAGATATATGACGTCGCGTTGTATAAGACAACTCTTGCCAAACACTACAACTTCAAAAAACAGCTACCATTCCAGGTATTTTGGAGACAGACTTTGGAGCCATCAAGAGAAGAACTTACTACTGCTAAAAGCGGAAAAAAAGCCTAGCAAGCCTTTGATGTTGTGCTCCCTTAGAAATATATATTTTGTTTACGAAGAGTATAAGCAACACATTATCCCACTAAAATAATTTACTAATATTAGACCGCTACGGATACAGTCGTGTCGTATGATTTAAATGCTTACGGGTCGGAGTGATTTTGCACTTAATTAGTTTTTGCATCCGTTCATCTTCAAGGGGCGATATTTTTAAAAATCTTGAAGCAACATATTAATCGATTGGCTTTTAAATTTGAATAAATATAATGTGAATAACTTATAATAACTTATGACACTGAAAAAGTAACAGTTTCTGCCAATAATAATATCTACGCCAATTAAATAATATTTTGGAGTATTTAAGCGTATGAAGAATATTTCAACCATTTCTTCAATTTCCTTAGTTTCAAGTATATTATTAGCCTTCTGTGCTTTATCAAAGGGACTGTTCTTCAAATAAACCTAAGTCCGTTATAGACTAATACTTCTATTAAGTCACACGAGCACTGTTAGCCTAGTGGCTCAGTAATCAGCGTGCGACACATTTCAGAGGTCATAGGTTCGATCCCCTGGCGATGACCTTTCTATGTTCTAAAGAAAAACGTGAGGATTTGAAAACGTGGCATGCATCAAACCCAATGACCAGCTACTTGTCTATAAAATAAAAATTACCATAGAAGCGCTATAGCGTCTTTGGATTTTTTCTCTCTTTTAGGTCACAGTAGCGTAACCTTAATTATATCATAGAAATCAGAATATTTAAAATCTACAGAACAACAAGAAAAATTAAGTATATAAAACTAGTACATATTTTTATTAAGGCTGCGCACCTACTTAATAAAACTATATTACGAAACTTAATTACGTTAATAAACTCATCTTAACGACGCCTCATTATGAAAACTGTTCTTAACCCACGTCTTCACCTAGTTTCAAAGTTTTATACGATATCTTAAATTCAAAGATTTTAATCAATTCCTATTTTAAACCTGAAGAGAATCTCAAAGGAGATTTTGTTGAAATTCTATAGTGAGATTGTTAAGAAATTTTGTTGCTTAAAAATAGACATTACATTTATGTCATAAGAATTCAGAATTCAGATCTAAAATTTTAGCAAAGACTATATGAAAGGGGTACAGATTCTTAATAGGTACGTATCAAAAGATTATTCGTCTTTATAGCTGAATAGGCTACCATATCATTTTACCTAACTCTTCCTAGGAACCCTTAAAAGGGGCATTATATCATTACTATATAGGCCTAAACCTTCACCCCATAGCCCTCACGTTATCTTTGATCTTTTAAGAGCCATCTTAAATTCGATATCTAACAAGAAAACCATTTTCAACTCTACCTTAACACATCAAAGTTCAATATCAATTGCAGTTACTTCTAATCCAGTCTCTTGTTGAATATCGGATGATATAATCGCTTCTAAAATCGATATTTTACCGAAAGTAAATCGTTTTATCGAGTCACGTTTGGAAAACTTTGATGATTCGATTTCGGATAATCGTATCGATGTCAGCTATTATACAGGACCCTCTAATTAGATTGAGGACAAAACGAGCATGAAGTGGAAAAGTGTTAAGTTGACAGTCGCTATGGGACGATAAAGAAAAAGGAAATTGGCTTTAATTCTAGTTGCTTTTACCTTTTACGTAGGGTAATACAGATATGCCGATGCACTAAACTATGTACTAAAGCTTGAATGAAGATTGGCAGGCGACCCGGTGAGGAGGCCCTATTGGGAAACGATACAGAGGAAGACCGCTCACGATATGGGCCTATGACATAATCAAAACGGCTGGCACGAGCTGGATGCAACTTGCCCATGACAGAGATAACTGGAGATCCTTGGAAGGCGCCTGCGGAGGTGTTTTGTGTAATTTATTATCTTTAAAAAAAATACTTTGATTGTGCAAGAAATAAAATGCTTTTTATTTTATTATATTAAGTCGGATATAATAAGGATGGAAATTATTATGTATTAGATATACAATCATTTACCTACCTGGTAAATAATAATTAACCAAATCAATTACGACAAAAATTTAATGAAGCAAAACTTCAATCGTTTCGCTGTATTATTTTGTAATGAAATTTTATAAAAATAAAGAAAACAAATTTAAAGAACAAGAAAATTACATTACAAATCCCTTGGACAAAGCTGCCGTGGCGCCAATCTAGCCGTTACGGATAAATACAAGAGTCGTACACAATTCGTACTTCAAAGAAAATTAAACAACCCTTTGATGTCTATATTTCTTCGGCCACTGTAATTAATGTAATTATCTTTAGCGAAATGTCGCTAGTAATAGAACTGACAAACAATGGTCTGACAATTTTGTATTTTGTCGATAATAATAATTCTATATTTGAGTAAAAAGTTTTGATAAATTATTAAATCTTTAACGTTGCATTGTGAGAGGGTATTTGTGGGGTGCAAAACGTGAGGGTATTTGTCACTATTGTGTCAATAGCTTTTGCGAATTCAGCACAATTCAGCAATTTTGATTTATACACGTAGCGTGAGCTGCAGGCTTAAGATAACAGAAACATACAATGTATATATCCAACACGATATAACATATTGAAGCATGGGATATACAAAAAGTATTTTTTAATCAGTTAAAATATTTTAGTAAATAAATCAGAATCATAAAAGTATAGTAACTGAGCTGCACCTAGTGAACGCCGTGCATTCCACAACACAGCGTTTTTAAGGCACTTTCTACCTCTTTGTGGAACCAGCTGCCAGTCGAGGTATACCCTCTAGCCTCCAGCGTTGTAGGTATCCATGGGCGGCTATTATCACTTTATTCAAAATATTTGTAAATCGTACATTCGATGACTGATTGTATAATAGCATAGTAACAATTTAATGAGATAGTAAAATACACTAATTGATATTACCTATTCAATATCATTAATAATTTCTGTCTTTATATACTGATCTAATAAAAGCCGTACTAAAATCTCTTGTAATACTATTTTGTTGTACGTATTTAAATTATTAATGATTTTACCAATCCGTTGCGAAGCCTGGAATATTTGTCATAGTCTCATGGTAGAAAGAAATACCCATCAGGACCAGTTCTATGATCGAACCAAGACATATTGCGACGCTCAGTTTTTCAAACATTGTAATTATTTTCTCATATTTCAATTGCCAAACCTGCGTTCGTTAAACCCGACGGCGTCTATTATTTTCTGTTCTATATGAGACCCCAATGACAAAGGTTTTTAGGTCGACAAAGATTGAAATGTGCACAACAATATGTTGACTTTTCAGACTATCATTATGTTTTGAGGCCTACGAGCTATCATTATGAAAATGCTAATCCATAATGTTACACATAATGAGACAATACTCGTGCATGCGAATGTATACATACATACATACATAAAAAGTATTTAACGGAATAATAAGTTTATGAAACTGTCGCAAACATTGTGTATCGTATTTCACATAAGTACTGAAGCGGAGTTTTTTTAATAGTAGGTATAGGCAACAAACGGGCACGAGGCTCACCTAATGTCAAGTGATACCGCTGCCCATGATCACTCAATGCCAGAGGGCTGATGAGTGCGATGCCAGCCTTTTAAAAGTTGGTATACTCGTTTCTTAAAGTACCCTCGAAGTCGAATTGGTTGGGAAATACTTCAGTAGGCGGACGTCGATATCTCTGTACATAGAGAAATAAAGCAATATGCATGTGAATTCTTTCACGAAATATATAGATAGTAGTGATCCATAAAATGACGGAAATATAAAAGAAATTATTCACAAAGAGAATTAGACAAAATCCATAATTCAATCAACACTCTAATTGACTGTGATGTATCACTTCCTCAGGTGAATTCAATGCCAATATTAAATTAGTTCAAGAATTTCCCATTCATAACTATTGACTAATGAATCAACTATTTATTCTTAGCCTATTTTTTGGTATCCGAGGTGGAAATGCATTTGCCCATCCCCTGCCCCCGAAAGTTGCAGGGCTATCTTGGACTCGAACCACACCAGAATCCCTGCTATTCAGAGACCGGAAGAACCAGCTCGAGTACCTAGTTCCAACAAAGCCGCGTCACAGAGGCCCCGGGGTCGCTCTCGCCTACTTGGACATTTATTCTTAACCTACAAATGAACTTGTAATATATTTCTTATATTTAACTGTCGGATGTAATCTACACTATTTTATTATTGATATGAGTTTGTGATATAATCTTTTTAGTAACGCATTTAATTTATTTATTAACACTTCGTTGCATACAGAAACATAATACAATTAACATGGACGGCCATTGGCGACCTTGACGCTTTAGAGCGATCACTTCCAGGCAACCACTGAGAGAAATAAATATAAATTAGATAAGATAAGCAAGAAGTGCAAAAATACAAGTCTTCAGGACAATATTTTAAAAAGAAAAGTGCACATTTATCACGATAATTTTAGATCAGTTTCACATCAGTTAGTACGAAAGTTAGAGATACTATGTGGACAGATAATGTTTGTACAGTAGAGATTTAAAGGACGCCGCGTTTTGCTTGCCTCGAATAAAATCCTGAATGTTAGCGCGCTGCAACTTTAGAAGCTTCAATCGCTCTGCAGTGGTCTATTTTAGATCTGAGTACCTACTAACGCTGTAATTTGCTATAGCGAAACCAACAGCCATCCCGATTCCATAAATGAGTTTTTATACCGCGTATTCCACCCTGGGTTGGCATATTAATGCTACTACGGATATTGAGATAAGATCGAACTTGCATACAAAAACTGCATGTTGTCCCTAATGAAGGTTACAGATTAAGGGCGCTGCTTTATGTGATAACAATATAGGAGAATCTTAAAAGTAACCTCAGTTTTATTAAATAAAATACGTATAAAATGTAAGTGTATTGCGAGCAATCCGGAACACCTGTGCACTGCCGTCGTGTTGGCATTACCCGACATTGTTTCAGTGGGTATGGCCCACGACTATATCTGAGTACCTACCGATAGAGCCTGCTAGATTGCTAACGACAAAATGGCTAACGATAACTTTAATGTCCTTACCATTCAACACCAAAAGTGCAATTTGAGAAACTTACCTGAAAACAAACAAATTAATATTAATCACAATTCTACTATTATTTGTCGAAATTTCACCTAATGATACGTATTTAAAGATTACGCAGTGAAAGATTTCTGTCACGAAACGAACGGAATTCTTAGTCAGTTTGGCCATGTAGAATGGATGAATGACAATCGGTTAGCAAGTAGGATATACAAAGCAACCGTGGATATTCAAGTCGCGTTGGTTAGGCCTTGTCGTTCGTACCTGGACCAAATTCAAAACGTACTAGAAAAGAGACAAATTAAAAGTACCCATAACCGACAAGCATGCATGGTGAATGTAATATGAAAGTGGATGAGGCAAGAGAGGTATGACAGGACCGTAGCAAGTGGAGATCTGTGATCTCTACCTTCGGGAAAAAGGCGAGATGATATAAACAAATAGATATTTAATGGTAACGTCTAAACATAAATTATAGAACTTGATCGTGCATTTTAATAGATTCTATATTCAAAATAGCAGTAATAAAACCTAAAATCGACTACACATGCTTTGTATGTTTCTTTACATATTGTTAATAATAATTTGAAGACTATTTTATTAAGGATATACATTCTAATAATGACAATAATAATATTACTAGTCCACCTTATATTGTTTTTACTTTGCTAATATTAATAATAATAGACACAATTATTATTAAGATCAAAACTGACAACATCGCGGGCGTCTTGCAATAGTTTCTTATAAAAAAATATAATTAAAATTACAAAACCGTAAAGAAATTCAGCAGAACATTTGATAAGTCACATACAGTTAAAATAAATAGCATTCACTATTAACAGTCTCATTATAATATTATATTGAAGACATAATGTCATATATTGTTTTATCGTAGTAACGTTGCCAAGACATGTACTCGTTTGACATACTAGATGTTTAACTGTGATCCATACTCGTAGTTTAAAAGTAGTGACCAAATTATGACGCAAAAATATTTGTAGGTATGTATGCCTGATATGGTATATGACCCTTGATTATAAAGTTTAGATTCTAAAAAGTTTTATGATACATACGTCATACATAGTACATACCATAAATACATTTAAAAAATGGTTGTCTGTAAAGACGGTTTACGGTCGATAGTTTAACGTGACAATGTCATAACAAATGATTGCTTACTTAAGTTTTCGAGTGGAAGAGAGATAGATGCGTAAATACATGCTTTTTCGTGCGTGCAGCCGGCGTTCATTGATTTATTAGAAGTTGTCACGTTAAAATATACAATTATATATTGAGGTGAAGACGTAAATGAGATATATATAAAGAAAGTCTATATTTTACGATATCAATAGCCTTATCTAATTATTTAAAAAAAGTCATTAAAAACCAACCACTTCACACGTAAACCTCCTCTCAATAAACGGACCAATTATTCATGTACTTTTGAAACTAAAGCGAATATTCATATTTGGTTGTCACACATAGGCCACCTCTAAATAGACAGCATGCAAACAATGTTATCCCCTGGGGGTATCATGACGTGAGCGTTTAGTCGCTCTTGTAATCCGGGGTTCTTAATTACACGCCTAGATGTCGTTAGTCATCCCTTAAGGGCTGTCAGACGTGCAGCGAGCAAACGCCACACAATCTTGTTTAAATATTAATTTTTAACCACAGATCAGTTTAAAACTTGAACTAAGCTAACAAACTCGTTTTTTTTTAAACTTTAAAAAAGATCAAAATTGTATACATTTAGTAACTATAAATTGTCTTGATTAAAAGTTTATCGACGGCGTGTGTCAGGCACAGAAGACTGTTCACCTACTTTTCTATAAAGTTAAAACTGATCACGAAACAGATAGAGAAATCTGAGACCAACCAAGGGTTTATTTTACTTGACTTTAAAACATGAATGTATGTTATAACTTATAATACATGTATTGTCAAAAAGCAGTGTTGGCTTAGTAGCTTAAACGTGTAACCCTCCTCCAGCTGCGGCAGAGCGTTCGAATCACGGCTGTGGGTACACAGCAGGCACATAATTTTCTTTCTTTGAAGGCCAACATTGTGAAGATCCGACATATTAAAAAACCAAAAATCGACCCGAAAAGAAGGCTGACAACCAAACTTGTCTATAAATTATAAATGATCTAAGAAACAAATTTAAAACGAACCATTTAGCATTGTAGCGCCACTGGAATTATTACTTGTCTGAAATGTCATAACGCAATTTGTGACCTTCATTAAGTTTTATCGTAACGAAACTGCGATCATCTCGGTGAAGCGTTTTGTTCATAATTCAGTTACCTATAACCGAGGAATATTTAATGAGTTCTTGTGTCATAGTTTTCTATATCACTTGCACGTTGTATATTTCCGGAATTTAAAAATGATTTTACATCTACGATTTGTACCAAACCCGTTAGCAATATAATCAATGCATGTTATAAAAATACTTTCCTTTCTTTTCTGAGATTGTAACCGTAAATACGTACGCACAGAACATAGCCAGTCTACTATACTATAGTCAAATGAAATATAAGTTCTGTGTAAATTAATCTTTGTTCGAGCAGTGTTGGCCTAGTGGCTACAGCGTGCGACTCTCATACCTGACGTCGTAGGTTCGATCCCCGGCTGTGCACCAATGGACTTTCTTTCTATGTGCGCATTTAACATTCGCTCGAACGGTGAAGGAAAACATCGTGACGAAACCGACATGTCTTAGATCCAAAAACTCGACGGTGTGTGTTTGGCACTGGAGGCTTACTTGCCTAGTAGATTTAAGAAATGATCATGAAACAGATTCAGAAATCTGAGGCCCAGACCTAATGAGGTTGTAGCGCCACTGATTTATTTTTATTTTATTAAATTAATCTTTATTTTAGATGTATTAGCTAGAGGTATAGCTATAAAATTAAATTCATTAATTATTGCAGTTTATCGCGGTAAAGCGGTATCGGGAAACATAACCCAATATCAAAGATTAAGCTACACCAAAGCGTGTCCCGTAGACGACACGCATACCTTGGCACTCCGATACACTGCAAAAAGTAGACAATAGCCGAGTGTAATTAAACGCACAAATCACTCGCGGCCCGACACGTTACATAAATAATAACAAAACGACTGTGAAGATTTATTGCACGCGACTGTACATTGTGCGCAATCGTTTATTGTTTACTGGCTCTATAACGCGGCTTTGTTCGCATAGGTTTACCATAGACACGGCAAAGTGACCATGAGAATGATGATAATTTGTGTAAAATCCGGACTTTAAAATTTCCTAAGTCAGATAATTTGTCAGATTAGCAGTGACATTTCGACAAAAATATGAAGGTATGAAGTTACTGAGCGTGTTTTAAGGCAGTTTTTACCACGCACCACCACTATGTGGAACCAGCTGCCCACCGATGTATTTCCGAACCAAATCGATTTAGTTATTAAAACGCCGGCAACGCACTAGCGAGCCATCTGGCAATGTGAGTGTCTATGAGCGGTATCACTTAACATCAGGTGAGCCTCCTGCCTATTTGCCCCGTTACATTAAAAAAAAACAATATATCTAGTAGAATATAATCTTATCAGATTGAACACTCTCCTTCTTGTGTCGGGTAACAACAGTAAAAGAAATGTACGTGAAAATGTTTCCACGTGACTCTATACAGGAAGTAAGCCAATTTCCCGTCCGCCATTACGCTCGCTGACTTTCAGTTTTACTAATGAAATAATGAACTGTTTAACTAATCGTTTCACCGGCGAGGAAGTAATCATATTTATGTGTTACAATCATTTTGTTCTATTTATTTATTCAAATTCATAATATTTTTACAAACTACCCTCCAAAACTTCTTAAACATTGCAATCGTTTCTTTGATTTGAAATATATTGCAAAATTTATTCGATAAATTTAAGTGAATCTAGCGAATCTAACGAAAAAATATTTGTGTTATCGAAACGTGACATAAAATTAATTTCCTTTCCTACAAAACGCGAAGATAGCAGTTTTGCGGAAATTTAAAACTACCGCCACGAGTGTTATCTACTTCTCACATCAGCTATTACATTTTCAAATTATATTTTATATTATTTTAAAACATTTGAAAGTCAATAACAGGGGTAATGTTTTGCATAATATGCTTGAATAAAATCTAGGTGTTGCTAAATTTTTGGTATTTCATTGATATGTGCTTTATTAGTGACTTATGCGGTAAATTTAAAGTTACCGCTATTTACAGACAAGCTATACAGTGTCAAGCCGATAAGCTCCAGTACTCAATCGACAATCAGGATAAAGAAGGGTAATGCAATCAAAACGCCATAACAAAATTATCAACCAAAAATGCACTTTAGCTGGTGAAGTTTAAATTGATTTTAGCTTGACGCAAGATGTCTATAGTTTGGCCTTTCGCCAAGTATCTAGTGTTAACTAAATGTCGCATGGTTTTGATCTTATGTACATCACATACTTCGTCCTAGTAATATCAATCAGGCGATTAGATTGTTTATTTGTGTTATATTTATAACATGAATTGGTCATGCGAAATATTATGATGACAAGCGAGTAACTATATCAAGTTTGTGGATTGTTAAAATTAGTTCAGTCTTAGACTCATTAAAGACTTAGATTATGATCCAAGCAACTGGAACTTAGTACGCATCAGGCGGACGCATCAAAACTCGTTTTATCATACAAACTGGAGCAAATCAATCCCAAGGATTAAGATCATTTAAATGATCGTCAAATTAAAAAAAGTAACATTAATTACAAAAACTGATACATTAGTACATAAGAATTAGTACTCTTTGTATCAAAAATGTTATGTATTTATAAAAGAATAGAGCAGTGAGTTTGAAACATGAAAAACGTGAAAAACATGAAAATTTAATACAAAATTGGCTTTCTAAACAGAGCTTCAATAGTGGATTTAGTTTAAGTTACTAGAATTTCTAGAGCGGATTATACTGCGAGTCGTAGGTATGCATCGAAATATGAATTTAAAAGATAAAAGATTTCATAAATCTGCATGAACTGGTTAACATGATAACCTTCCGTGCTTTGAGCTTTTTTGCTTGTCTACTCATATGAGAAATAAGTTCCTAAAAAAATACCCTTAACGATGTTTTCTAATTTGCTTTAATGCTAATAACCTTTGTTCGCATGAACAATGGCAGATGGATGGATAGATGGATAGGTAAAGGTGGAAAGGTCCACCAGGGAAAAGAAAGCGAGTTCGCCCTCTTGCACGGTGGGCTGACGAGCTTAAAGAAGTTGGTGGAGAAGATTGGGAGAAAAATGCTCAAGATAAGATTAGAGGAGGCCTATACTCTATAAGAAGTCCTTGAAAAAACACAATTTATTTCTGTACATATAACATTAAGTGTGTATATTTTGTAAATATGGATAATGGAATGTTTCAAGGAATAATTGAGGCTTAATTATTATTATTTTTTTTTAAATATATGATTATAAACAAATATCTCGGAGACAACAAAGAAAACACAAATTAAGTCTGTGCGAGACTATTTTTATAAAACTTTTTATATTCAAAGTTTGTGAGCCTCTCACTTAACGGTCCTTCAAAACGTTGAAAACACTTCAGGATAATGTGAAACTAAGTACCCGTAACGTCACGGAGTCACTTAGAAAAATCTTCTCGTCACATTGAACTTTTAACGAGGACCAGTTTCACATGGCTAAACCTTGATTTAAATAGAATACAAGATTGAAGTATACGTTTCGTTTATTAAGGATTTTTTTAACAAGATTTTACATATGACTGGAAAGATTATTTTTAATCAACGGATTATACTAATCTTTCTAAATTTTATAATAAAACAAATTTATTTGTAAGAATATTGTACAAAAATGTTATGTGTTACAATCTAAACTTTGCATATTCTGCCACACAATGTCCTGCAAATTTGTCTTAATATGTAGAATTGTATATAGAAGTTAGATACTATATTACATTGTGAATCATATCATAAAATATATTATAACACAATCTCATTAATATTAAGTATAATGTTTCCCTCAAAAATCATCAATAGAATAATAAATTTATAGCAAAAGTAGTGTGTTATTAAGTCGCTTTTTAAAAACTCTAGTATGGAGTTTTTAGATTGGATTTCTTTTTTTCCTGTACAATATCACAAGTAAGTATAATATATTACTGTAAAAATATTAAGACTCCGAAAAAATTATGTAACAAATGGACACGACAGAAATACTTACATATTAATAATAATACAAAACTTTTACTCAGTAAAAGTATAAATATATCAGTCATCAGTATAAGTAATATTTGAACCGAACCACACCTAAAAAGCTATCCAATAGTTTAGAAAGAAAAACTTTAGAAGAGTGATAGAAATCTTTTCTTACCTACATCAAATTTAAATATAGATTAAACCAAACCCTAATAGTTAATATGTAAAATCTCACAGCATTTATGTATTTTTAGTGTATTTAAGTAACACATATTAGCATATGTACTACATTCTTAAGGTAAGGCTAAGCAAGACTGACACAACTTCTTAACAATTTTCATAAAACGT
The DNA here is from genome assembly GCF_905475465.1 of Pieris napi. Classification (NCBI taxonomy): domain Eukaryota; kingdom Metazoa; phylum Arthropoda; class Insecta; order Lepidoptera; family Pieridae; genus Pieris; species Pieris napi. The sequence continues at coordinate 8,569,927 of NC_062246.1, forward strand.
CAGGAATCTAATTTATACAGTCTAGTTTCGCCTGCCTTCTTTGTATTAATATGTCACTCACGCATTATATAAATTCTACTTACAAGAACTCGTGTTCCTTTGAATATTTTAATACCTTTGAATTTAATCTTATTAGGAGAATGTAAGTGACTACATAATTATATTATGTATTTTTCGGCCACTATTATGTTATTTATTAACCATGCTCTATACCTAATATAATATTCCTAATACTAAAATATTACTTAAAAAGTTGAATAATAAAATCCTATATTTTTCAGTCAGTTATAGCCTAACGTTAACCAACATAAAAAGTAAGTTGAAAATCTACTTTTATATGCATTTGTCGCGTTCCTAAACAAGACTGCTATTGTTACATTAATACAAACCACAGCGATTTTCTAATGTAATATATTATGACTTAATTATATTATTCTGTAAAATACATTAATTAAAAAAAACTGGTTTAGGATTACTTACATTATACATCGTAAAATTTAAAATATCGGTCCTCCGTCATAAATTCACTTCACATTCTGATGGTTTTTTTGTTCGATTGAATAAAAAGTATTTAAAATTTTGTATTATTAAATGTAATAGGTACTGCAACGCAAGTCCTATATATTATACAATTTAATAGTATAAAACGGAAACGGAAATAACAATAAATCAGTAGTATAATACACATATCGCGAGCTTCCCATACTTGTCTAGTACAATGCGCGGAATCTTGATTTATCGGTATTTTGCACAGCAACAGATGAATATTACATTGACTTCAATGACGGTTTACTAAATGATAAAAATATATATAACTATCACAAACTACTGAATAATACATTTAGTTTTATATTTTTTTTGTATTCACTCTGCTTCTCCACATACATTATGCAAGATAACAACAGAATAAGCAGTCAAAGAAGCTTTGTCTATCGTCCAACAATATTATTGAACAATATACATTCCATTTGACTATTATTATGATTATTTTTCCGACCCAAATATCGGCCAATAGAATTGCACCATTCGACGTCACGTGGTACAACCTACATGGTATTATACTGATAATTTTTTGTGAAAATTTTCTCTGGTCGTTGCTTCAAGAAAAGTATTAAGTAGTTGTTTTATTCATTATGAAATTCTTATTTGTTAACTGTACATTTCGTCTCATGGTGCAATTCTATTGGCCGACATTTGGGTCGGAAAAATAATCCCCCGAATACCACACGAGCTTCAAAATTATCGGGTATTTCCCGATAGGTTCGTTGCAAACAAATATAGTCGTCATGACGACTATAAAGTCGTAGTCGTATTATAACTGAATATTCTATGTTCTCTCGGTCCGTCGCAATCAACGCACACCTACTCATAAGGTCTGAGTTTGATACACTGGTGGGGCCTATAAAAAAATGGAAGATTGAATCAATGAAGCAGATGTAGAAATATATTCAGTATCTTAGGACATCAAGGTTTCATACAACTTCTACATTCGCCGCCTCGCATTAATAGGTTATAAATTTTAATTGATTATATCTCACTGAAGACCGAGTGAAGCCTGTAAGCTTTGTTATTTAGTATAAAGTAGTATTAGTACTTTAAGTTTTCACTTTAAACTATACGTAAATGAAATCTCAATCAAAAGCCACATATATAATGCTTCAAATATTCATATACTAACTGTTCTGTTTCCTATATAACATGAGCCTATTCTTTGATAATCATCCAGACTAAACGCCTGGATAGATTGACAGGTCACGTTAGTTCCGCACCACGAGGCTAGTACAAATCACAAAGACAAAACAACAATAGTCTAGCGCTAAAGTCTGAAAGCTTCCTGGAAATATTAAATTCACTATTGATCTGGGCTATTTTAGTGCGCATATTACGATATCACGTGTTTCAATAGGGCTGTCCGTAGAAATTTTCCTCGGACCAAATGAGTAGATATCATTAACCGGCAAGTAATAATATACACTTAACACTTGTGAAATTCATTCTTGCTGCTGGATTACTTCAAAGGCTGCCTGCCCTTAAAATTAATCTTATATAATAAATAAATAAAAATAGATTATATCGGCGAAACAATGATATATAGAGATACTAATGATATAGGTACGATGATACTTTATCATCGTTACCCACAGAAGTATCTTTTCGAAATTGTGAGGATTTCTACTATCAAAAATCAAAAAATCTACGTTGAGTTGATTTTTCTAAAGCTTACAATTTTGCGGGCTGAATCCGAGTGCCTATCGTGCTAAAAACACGATTGCCACTGAGGCGGTCGTAGTATAAATAATGTTATTTTGCCAACCCTGCACATGTTTAGGTTTCATATTCCAGTGATGCAAATGAAATAACAGTGTACCTACGGGTTACATGAAAATACAATGGAACTATTATTTTATACACTCCGAGCGTTTATATACAGGTACAACCACGCAGCAACAAGAATATTCAGAGATAAGTTGAGTTTAAACTGCCACTCCCATCCGTCAAATGGTATTTTGACAGATGAGAGAGTTAGACTAGATTCCGGTGTTAATTAAGTACTTTGTAGATACGAAGCAATTTGACTTAAATGACATTTAAGTTACACAAGTTTTAGGCTCGCTTGTCTAAAACAAGTCCTGGGAAATAGGCGGTCCTTGCAACAGTAACTTTGGCAACAATCGCTTAACACTTAGCTGAACTCGAAGCCATATACATGCAAAAGCGTCCAATTTCTGGGCAGTTGTATAAAAATGTGTTTATAAACTTTAAACCACCAGAAATAAAATATATATAATATGCTTGTATCGTTTATCCCTATGCCTTATCGTTAGCAAAAATATGCAGGTACATTGCTCGACCTATAGGGGTATAAGTTACAAAACGAGCTATGTATATTTCCCCTAGCACTGCAGGTGAATAAAGCCAGTATCTAAGGGCGCCATTAGCCGATTGAACGATGCGTTTTGTTCACGTTACATTCCAGCGTATTGTTCATAGACTGTACCATAAGTTACAAGTACCAGCGTTTGGTTCACTTAATCTTGTTTTATACTGCGAGCTTATTGTTTTATTGAATTAGCAAAAATAAAAGCATTACTAAAGTTTTAATGTAAATATACAGGACTGTTTTGTTTCAACATATCACTTCTTTCTTTAGATTTAGAGGAACAAAATCTAGTGTCATGTTTTAATACACAATCAAAAAGTTATTTAAGAAAGCCCTTTAAAAAATTAAAGCGCCTTAACAATATCATAATATTTGTCAGACTAATAATTAAATTAACGAACCTGTGTCTGAAACAAATGTAAATATTATTTGATATGATAAAACCAATCGCCACAGATCATGACTTACGACTGTAAATAGACCAAGCCACGATGGTATCCGTTTATTTCTCTGCATTTTCTTTGTCAATGAACAGGATGGCAATTATCTATCATCCGACAAGACTGAATAGTTATTGCTACTTATTTCTACTAGAAATAAGGTTTTATTGAAGTGAAACTTCTTTATCGGGGTTGGAAAAAAATTTAGTGTAACATTTTTCGGTTACGCGTCACATGTTTCGGTTACGCGTCACATTTGACCGTTACGCGCGTCTTTTTCTCGTCCCTACCACGGTTGATTCGAAGAGATTCTAAACCATTAATAACAAAAATTTATAATAACAATGATACTAAAAATTATATTAAAATTTATGAAATTCTGTAATAATCTTAGTACTACATAGTAGTACAGTAAAAAGTTAAAATGAAATAATTGTATTTGTATTCATGTCTATGATAATAAAAGCCTTTTGTTAAACTTTATCTAATTTAACTTTATTTAACCAATTTCTGTAATTTGCATATAGATAATTTTTCGAAAAATAAGGTCATAAAGAAGTTTCACTTCTAACGTACACTAGTACACGCACAATTTTTTCTACCTTCGTAGACCAATCTCTAACACCCTTTTAATTAAAAATCCTTTTTCACTTTGCGCAAATTATATAAAATTCTCTCTACTTTGTCTTTTTCAAATAACTAATAAAGTAACTGCATTAGCCAACTCTGATCGATAGAACTCAGTTTCACTTATCCGAAACATTAAATGAAGTCACAAATAAACTTGTCTATAAACAGTAAGAAGGGGGATGAAGTTATATAATAAAATTAACGATTCCGACGGTACTCGAAACAACTTGTGCCGGGAGTTAGGTGTAACTGAGCGTAAAACACAGGCCAGACGTTCCTTTACATTGTTTCCTATGATTCAAGTGTTTATAAAACAATACTTTTATTATGGGGAATGTGTAAACTCAATTCAGCGTTTTTCAAACCTTAGGTCGTGTGTGCGAACGTCATTGCACAATTTATTTTCCGCTTTGTGTGAGCAATTGGAAGTTCCCCTTACAATAAATATCGTCAGGAAGCCGGCATGTAACCAAAAATGGACTTTGTAATCCACCCGTCTGTATGGTGAATTAGGGCTCAAGACTTAAACTCATAAAGGCTTTTTAAATGGCTAAATACAATACTATAAATACGTATTCCTATATTTATATATATAGCTTTTGTTCATTTATGTAAATTTAACCAGAAATAAAAACATTTTATATTTTTTTTTGACGTTCATAAGTGTACATAGTGTTACCTATATGAATAAATGATTTTTTACTTTGACTATTTAAATTAAACCTATGTTTAAAGAAAATGTTTACTAACATATTTAACTTATAAAAATGTGTTACTAGTAAAATCTTTAGAGCCTATAGACCAGACAAGTGACAGTCGCTACTAAACGAAGCACAACGTCCCGTAAGTCGATATGGAATCTTTTGTGCAACTATTTTGCAATTTAACTGGGAGAAACCTTAAACTCACGGTTGTCAATCGCAGTTTAGTTTAGACTTAAACATCTTAATATTCTCAGATTATAAAGGTGTTATAAGATTTTAAAAAATACGTAACTGATTTTAAAATGCTTTTTTATACATTTACAAAAATATTATTTTGCAGAATAATATAATACTATAAGAAAACCGCTGTGATTCGTATAAATATAAGGTGCTTCTTAAAAAACTGCTCAAAATTCTTTATAGATACATCTTTCATTCATCGACATTTAAATTTGAAATTCTATATGCCTTCTATAATGAAATGAATGTATTTACTAGAAATAAAGGACATTATAATATTGACTAACACCAATTAAAAGGTCCAAAACGTTAAATGCTAGACCGCGATTTCGGTCCCGTGTTCATCGAATGTCCAATGAATATAATTAAAAGAGAATGTCTATTTCACACCTACATAGAATCAGTACAACCTAATATTTTTAAATATATGAACTTCGCTCTCGCATACACAATATCTAACGAAATAACCAAGGTTTTATGTAAACGTAACGCTAAATTATTAACTACCCTATGAATAGTAGAACAAAGGGCGGGATGTAATCACAGCCGCGTACACCCTACGTTTAGACAACGGAGATTAGGTTTCTTGGAGGAAAATCTCTTGTTAGTTACGTTTATTGAAACAGGAAAATTGTTAGATTAACCTAGTTTAGAAAAAAATATTTTTCTCATCATATTTATTGTTGTTTTACAATCTATGAACATAATTCTGTATTGCAGATACCGCAATAGTGGGTATCACTTGGTGGCGGTTAACATAGAATATTATATATATACAGAAACCTTTCATTGAAACCCTATTCATGTGGAAATGGAAAGCATCATCGGCATTTGGGAAGATAGAGACAAGTGATAATTTAAGCAAATCATTACATTGCACAAAAATCCATGTTAGCTTTTAATATTTATTGAATTAAATTCCAAACATTTTTATGAAACATATTCTCAAGAAACTTGCCACAAGCGGCTATATTAGCTGACTAGTTCGGATGTTTACTAATTGACGTCGAACATTTGCCCGAAACGGGATGATCGAGTCGGAGTAGGGAATAGATTATAAAAGAACTTGTGACAAATGCATTCCGGGCATTCCTTTGTTTCTTTGAAGTTATACAGGTTATGTCAAGTCAGTGAAGTGAATTATAGTAAAACAAGTCAATATTGGAGAGTTTCATTCCTACCTTAAGAACTAGATCAACTAGCTCTTTCATCAATCATAAACTAATTTCTTTTAGTTACTTAGGTAATTATTATTTATATGAAATGTACATTAAACTATTTTCAATGATTATGATGTTGTATTTATTGTAGCACTGTAATGCAGTATTTGTGGCTACGGCGCGTAGCAAACTTAACCGTAGCTTTCACACAAAAGACGGCCTTAAATTTATTTTTACAAAAGTATACTTTTAAAAGTTAATAATCAAACTTAATATTTAGTTTCCCAACATTTTCAATCTTAATGCAAGCAGTCAAAATGTGTTAAGATGGAGACACAATTTTTCATGATATTCTGCACCTGGTAGATAGCAGGTGATTTATGTTCAGTCAGTTATCATTATTTAGCACGCCCCTTGTTACAAGCGACAACAAGTGTAAACTAGGACACACTATCTGATATGATTACACAGCTATTTAATTAGAAACACCTTAATGTTTTAAACATAAAAAGATTTGAAATGTATCCGACTCATACAAAATTATCTGCATACGACAAGTACTGTCTGCGATATACGGTCATCCCAATAGGCTATTTCATAGTATGCAAAATAAAGTAACATCGAAGGTAATCTGTATAAAACGTGGCATTATCGAGTGAAATAATAAATAAAAAATCCATAGTTAAAAATAGATTTTATGCCAGTCACGTGATAGAAAATGGTCAGAGATTACTCGAATAGACGATGACGTATTTGTCTTTATTTATTTATAAAAACATTCCTGCCCTAACAGGCGACCCTAAATTGACAGAGTGCACAATAAGTGAATTAAATTTATAGACGAAAATATCTTCTCTTGTCGTATCCTCCCTAATCGTCGGAGACTGTTTTTGATCAAAATTATTGTGTAATTTAAGAATAAACACGTAATAAAAAGTATGTTTACGTGTTTATTACAAGCATGGTACTTCATGCTAGCTGGTGCTACGCCATCTTGACTAGAGAAGCGGTTTGGCAGGCTTTTGAAGTTAAATGATTATTTGAACTTTTAAAGCCAATATTTAACAGAATTAAATTTACTAAGAAAATGTTGCATGGTTTTTTAAAACCTTGCCAAGTTATTAGGCAATATGCATAATTTTGGTCGGTTTGTGATAATTTTTTTTCAGAGCAAGTAAGAGGTGGTCTTTATTAATAGTTTAGCCTTAATTTAATCAAATATATGCGTCATACTTGTTGATACCATAAACCGCCCATAGTGTATGCCCATAATTCGTAAAATATATACAAATATATTGTTCTATATAAAAAAAAATCAACAACCTCAAACAACTCCATTATCGTTTGAAGAATGGGATCCCATAAATAAAACGGTCGAATCCGTGTCAAATCGACTGCACAAGTATGTTACAAAGTATAACACGCAAAGGGAGGCACAATGTCCTATTGATCTATTTGATTTTGTGCTGTTTAAAACTTCATGGGTCATATTTGTTAGATATATCTTAATATATATAAATTACGTGTCACATTGTTTGTCCGCTATGGACTCCTAAACTACTGAACCGATTTCAATCAAATTTGCACACCGTGTGCGGTTTGCTTACATCTCAATTTATATCCGCAATATTATTTTATTGCAAAATATTGTTGTAATGTTTATTATTTGATAGTCACAATTCTAACAGATGGCGCTGTGTTGAAAGTACTTACCAACGTTTCACATAAGCTACAATTTAATGGCATTACCACCAAAAAAGCATGGTGGTCCCATGACGGATACAACGGTAGGAGAACACCGTTTCCCTTGAATAGGTTACTACTATGTAATATAACTAGAACCTTAGCCACAGCAACGCTTGGCTGGTCTGCTAGTATACATATTTTTCATAAATAAAAAAGGTTTTCTGCACTGAATAACTTATTATATTCTATCTGTCAAGTTTTCGTAGTCTAAAAGTGCTTTTAACTGTGTTAAAAAAAACTTCATCAGTTTTAGAGTAATTACTAATTTTAGTCGTTTTAATTAATTTTTGTCACCACAAAACTATAATTAATTCTTAACAAGTTTTTTTATCATTCAGATAAAATTGATCAAAAGTAAGACAACACAATTTATGTATATAATCAATAAAAATTACTTTTGTAACGGTTTAATAGGTACTCAAAACTTAAAGAATAGAAATAAATTATGTCACCATTATTAAAGAACATAAAAAGAATCCTCACTAGTCATGTTAAAAACAATTCAACGCTAGCTAGTCGTTATAAATTAAATAGATATTCGATCCCCTTGCATTTATGTCAGACGTAACAAACCAACCGTTACACGTAAAGGGCGGCGGCTCAGTCAAGACGTAAGGACATGTTAACTATCTTTATATGTCTAATAATATATAGCAACCTACATAATATTTCTCTTCAATTACTTATCTCAAAACCCGACATCAAAGAATTTATAATATATGGGAAGGTTCCTAGTCCCCATTTTTCTTGTTCGATGATATTGCTAAGGCAATACACACTGATAAATTTACATTAAATTAGTCCGATTGTTTGATAGAAAGTGATACAGATTTAAAGAAAAAACTTTTTAACCGGATTAAAATTATGTATTATTATAAATTTACAATTATTATTATTATATATATTAGCTGTGATACTTTTTGACATCCAACACCTTTTGTCTTCAGTCACCGTGACCACGCACGCTATAAAGCACGCGAAACGTGGGATATATTAAAATTATGTTAAATAATTGTAAATTTATAATAATACATATTTTAATCCAGTTAAAAAGTTTTTTCTTTAAATGTGTAAAGGTTATGTTAATCAAAGACAATACTTAGTGATACAGATGTAAATAATCTGTTCAAAAGCATAGAAAATATCCACAGAAAGTAGAAACCAGTGAATAACAGTATCTAACAAATAAGTCAATCTGGTGCGACCCAGGTCTGTGACTTGGCCCGCAGTCGGACTGATTTACTGCCGCTATGCACCCTCAATACTAACGTTCTCTGATGGCTATTTCCGTTAGCTTACACGTACGTTTCACGTCTGCAACTTACCTGAAAGAAAAAAATGTTATTAAATAATTTGTTTTTATTTTAATAAATTTTTCGTGGTTCACGGCGAGTTTTAATACAAATCTATTTGGTTCTCTATGTGTATTCCAAGAGTTTGAAGTTCAGCACAAAAAGCAATGTAAAAAATATGAATGTCTACGACCTCGTATTCGTTTTAAATTTGAAGAAATGTACTGTGACACCTAAACATTTGGTGCCTTTAGGCTTCCTTCAGGCACCAAATATTTAGGTAAAAATAAAAATAGCAACACACAACTTTGTAGCTAATGTGTTTAACAATCATTATTTAGTCAAGTTCCTTTGGCTCTCAATTATAATTATGTATTTTTATGCAGAAATACAATCAACACAACCAAATAAACGCTTTGTATAATGCGTTATTAATATTTACGAATGTCAATATTAATCAAACAGCCACAGAAACATGAAAATCTAATCAAAGCCGCATTGATCATTAGCCTTGCGCGAAGTGCCATCTTCCATAAATTAATTTTATCATCCAAATATATACCTTATGTCAATAACATTAAAACATATATTGTACCATTATTTACGTAATGTATGACACTTTACATAACAACCTTGTGGTTTTGAATTAAAACTCATATTTCCCTATCTTATAATAGCAGATTTTCAAAGCACTGTATTATAACCTTTGTATATTAAAATATAGAGTCGCTATTGCTATTACTGTTCGAAGCTAAGTAAAAACACATGGGAAAACTTAGGTGAAAGTTTATTATTGTAGAAAAAACTGTGTGCAAATAATAAGATGTTGGAGGATATTAGATTATATAATCAGCAATTTTATTCAACCATGCCGAATGAGTAAAAAAATTCAACTACTCTATTATGATTTTGACGAATACCTACAGATTTTAATATAAATCACCACATTTAAAACAAAATTTATTGAAATAAGATTGTCCTTATTTAAATACAACGCTACATAATTTCATTTAAAATTAAATTTTGACGTTATACTAACTTTCCTAATGAAAATAAATGGGATTAAAAAATTCTAAACTTATTTTGTAACAGACGCAACACAAAAACAATTGGCCCAATTACACACACGATACAGCAGACATTATACTTAATATCGCTTTCGCTCAAGCATTAAAAATATGAGGAACAGATAACAATTTATTTACGTAAGATACGCGTCGTTAACTTTGCTCGCGTAACGAATTTAATTCACTCGATATTCAATTATAAATGAGACGACATTCGCGTGCTATGTCATGATATAGTCATCATCAGACGTCATTTTGATTTGGACATTGGCGTGCAGAATACATCACCTGATGTCATTTTGACAGGATGGGATATAGCGTGCTGACTATCTCACCTGCTCACATGCTTTCTTTTCCATTCGGGTGTTTAACAGATAACAATTTATTTACGTAAGATACGCGTCGTTAACTTTGCTCGCGTAACGAATTTAATTCACTCGATATTCAATTATAAATGAGACGACATTCGCGTGCTATGTCATGATATAGTCATCATCAGACGTCATTTTGATTTGGACATTGGCGTGCAGAATACATCACCTGATGTCATTTTGACAGGATGGGATATAGCGTGCTGACTATCTCACCTGCTCACATGCTTTCTTTTCCATTCGGGTGTTTAACAGATAACAATTTATTTACGTAAGATACGCGTCGTTAACTTTGCTCGCGTAACGAATTTAATTCACTCGATATTCAATTATAAATGAGACGACATTCGCGTGCTATGTCATGATATAGTCATCATCAGACGTCATTTTGATTTGGACATTGGCGTGCAGAATACATCACCTGATGTCATTTTGACAGGATGGGATATAGCGTGCTGACTATCTCACCTGCTCACATGCTTTCTTTTCCATTCGGGTGTTTAACAGATAACAATTTATTTACGTAAGATACGCGTCGTTAACTTTGCTCGCGTAACGAATTTAATTCACTCGATATTCAATTATAAATGAGACGACATTCGCGTGCTATGTCATGATATAGTCATCATCAGACGTCATTTTGATTTGGACATTGGCGTGCAGAATACATCACCTGATGTCATTTTGACAGGATGGGATATAGCGTGCTGACTATCTCACCTGCTCACATGCTTTCTTTTCCATTTTGCAGAATACATCACCTGATGTCATTTTGACAGGATGGGATATAGCGTGCTGACTATCTCACCTGCTCACATGCTTTCTTTTCCATTCGGGTGTTTGGAGGCAACAGACGTGTCATCGTCTTCTAAATTAAATATCCAACAGATCGTCAAAGATATAGTATTTTTAGAAAATCTGTTTAATTTAATTAATAATAATGTCACTGGCTTAAAGATAGTGAATATTTTGTCCTTACGAAGAACAACAAACAAGAAAAATCACAACTATATTTCGAGACAGTTAATTCATAATAACATTGTTTCTTTTTACTTTTACTATGTGATAGCAGTTCCATATTTAAATAGGACTCATGTAAAAGTGAATAATTGAATGATTGCATAATAAAAATAAACACACTTTGCAAACCTCAACTTGTATCAGTTAAATATATTTTTTATTCCGCAGCGTGCATCTCATCCTATAAATAACTAGTGCTCAAATCGATACAGTAAAATTAGATCGAAGCACTTATAAAATATTAAGAGCTAAGGTCGCAAGTATTGATTCCGATTTAAGTTCACCTTAACAGACTAAAGTTAGTTTAACCAAGCTTTCTTGGAAGACCGAATCTGAGCCCTATCTTCCGCACTGATGATGCAGCGATTCTTGCAAATACAATCTGTAGCGGCGCGATAAGTTCAACTACTGAAATCTCAGCTTTATTAAGAAAAAAATTATACACCTTAATCCCGTTTAACACATACTAATAATAATAAAACCCATTTATTTCCAAGGCCTAATTCAGCTGTCTCTAAATTTATCTATCCATGGCTTTCTTTCTCCTTTCGCTTCTATATCTTTTATCCACCTTTTACACACATCACACAAACTACTTACTCAGAAAATTGTGTCAGACAGACCGTGAAAGATCGCTGCTTCTATCTGAGGGGTTCAGACTAGAGAATTGCGCGCAATTACCTTCTATGCACGGCCATGAACGTGATACCTAAGAAGACACACTGTAATAAATAAGGCATAGAACTGCACAATCAGCATACAAAATGTCCAAATATATAATAACAACTAGCTGCCCCCGCGAACTTAGTTTCTCCTTAATGTGATTTTACTCAGCCTACCTTTTTAGTACATACCAACATGGAACATTTTGCTATGCTACCCCAGAGACAGTTCGGTTTTCCGGAATGAAAACTTTTTAGGTTGTGCTATTAATTTTTCTAAAAAATAAAAAATATATTTGGACACACCTTATCACTTAGGGGTTTGAAAGATAGATAGTAGCCGATTCTCAGACTTACTGAATGTGCATATAAAAAATCATAAGAATCGGTCGAGCCGTTTCGCAGGAGTTGGGAACGAACATTGTGACACAAGAATTTTATAAATATAGAGGTTGTATACTTTGTTTAATTGTTGTAATTGTTATACTGGGTGTCATAAATGTGCTTAGGTTCCATCATGCACTGACAATTCGTTCGAATCGTGTCAACTGTCACCCCACCAGAGTCGAACCACAAACTACATGTTTCATATAAAAATCAGTAGATAAGATTAATTAAAAGAATTCCCACCTCCTGTTTCAATTTCATACCTTTCATAAATCTCAATCTAAAATTGTCTAGGTAGATGGGCAGATAGTCAATTTTAAAGAACATAAGAATAAATGGGTTTTGTTCGTAGTTATAAAGACTCGACTAAAACTTGCCGTCTCGGGAACATTTAAGCCAACAAAGTTTCGTGATAGGAAATACTTACAAGTTACCGAACAATACTTGTAGTTAAGATAAATTTTAAACTCGTTATATTGGCAGTATTGATATTTCATTTAATCGAGCTTCTGAAAAGCATGTAAGCCACACACAGTACTATTAGGACTTAAGTCAACATTAAATACTAGTAAGCAACTAAAGTTAGTTAGTTAGAAAAAGACGACATTAAGCTACTAGACCTTTTAAGCCTCAGATTAAAACTATAGTGGACTTATTTATCTTCTGATTTAAAGGCCGGCAGCGCATTCGCGATCTCTCTGGCACTGAGAGTGTCTATGTGAGGCGGTATCACATAACCTCAGATGAGCCTAGATTTTTATATATATAGTGTATACACGCGTTTCTATCAATATGTTTCTCTACATTTACCTTTAAGCATTTGAACAACATTTGTGATGGTAGCCTGAATATGGTGCTACAAAAGCACTTAGAACTTACAATTCGAATATTTTATAACCACGATTGAGGAAGCAGGGAAAAATCTACCTAGCCCGTACCTGTGAGTATTCATGAGAGTATATTTTATCCATTAACGTAAAATAAAACCTTCTTTCGCGTACTATCGCACCCCAATCTCATCTAAGTACCTTTAGAAACAATAACTTGAACGATATCGAGTCAGGGAGAATGTATTTATCACTGGCGATTACCAAACGGCACTTTCGAGGGGAAAATTGTGAGCGGTGAATCAATTTATGTGAAGACTAGGTACGTTTATATTCTTTTTTTGATACATCTTAAATCCATTAACAGCCGTGATAAATTAATGGTTAAGCGTGCTAGTTAGGTTGAGGTTTTTCTTCATATTTGTAGGTAGACCTACATTTGTTATGACAAAGTTATTATTTAGTAAAAAACAAACAATGAAACAGACACATAGTACGGTATGGTATGGTGTCCATGGTATGGTCGGTGGATTCAGCTTCCTCACTTAGACTCGTACTCGGTCCGTTGTGCGTAATCTCCTGGCTAACTATGCAAGCATAGCTCCTTCCAGAAGCACAGAAGTCCCCTGGGCACTTCGCAGGCCTCACTATACCGAGCGACCTCACTATTCATAGAATTTCTGCACGTTGTTTAGCCACAGCCACGCATTAATAAAATATACACATATGTCCGATTCTATATTACGATTAACATTATTTTTTCCTGTAACCTAACAAATATCCACATCTTTTAGTTTCCCCATATTTCATAAGTCAATACTATTTTCCAAACCCATTGATATCCATTTAACAGGGAAGGTACAAGACATTTGCACGTCAAGCTACATCGATGCACCTATAGATAAATCAGGTGAAGCGACAGTCACGCGAGCCTTGTACCGGGTGGTGCCCGCTCCATGTATATGCTAATGAGACAACTGAGTCGTAACTATAATCAACTGATAATTTAGTGGGGTACTTTGACAGTTTAATATCAGTGAACTTATTATAAGTTCTTTCTGATACTGTCATACTGTATCCGCGTTATTAAAATATTTTTATCGGTTGAAAAGAGTGCCGTTACCGACAACAACAAGACTTCAGAAACGCAAAATGTTTTATAAACGTTATATAGAACAGAACAGTCATATAGGTAGCAAAGACAAAAAGGGCAGTCATCGCAGCCCATGGACACCCATATTAGTAGGTTGCCGGCCTTTGAGGAAACGTCGAAACCACAGTTCGCAAAAGAAAATATCTAGCGTAGCGTACCGTGGATCCATCAAGATAATGCCGATGAAAATTTGAGTTATTACGGCTCGTACGGTGGGATCAACCCAAACAATTCTTCAGAACACTCTCCGTAGTATATGTGTAGAAAGTATCTTATCAAATAAGTAATGAAGCGTACACAAAACAAATGTTATGAAAAGACAAAACTCTGGTAGCTCTGGCCTATCTCATAAACAACGTCAACACAGATAAAATCCTGTACTAAACTTCAAAACTCAAACTCAAATGTGGGTAATTTTCCGAACGCTTCACATACGGGGCCGCGAGATAAATCGCAAACTTGAGATAAACTTAGAAATTTCATTACTTAATGTATTGAACTTTGTGTTTGTAAAATATTTATATTCGAAAGTAACTCGAAACTTTTATACATAATGACTTTAAAACTTGGTATTACAAATTGAAATCGCTTGAAATTTAAATGTACGAGTTGGCGCGCAAATTTCGTAGGTCAGGTTTAAGGTAGACTTTCAAATATCAAGTAAAAAATAGTTGATTTAAACATTTTTTTGACGTGACAACGTCTTATAATTCGATGGAGCCGGCTGCACGCACGAAAAAACATGACTTATGCGGCGTTACCTCGCTCTGAGGCGTTCCATTTAAGGCTTGAAGTGCAAGCGAGAGCGCGAAGCGACAGAGAGGCACAATCGGACTCCGCGCTCTTCAGCGTTCGACATCTGTCTCTCTCCTACTTGAGTGAGCGATTCGTGACGTTGTCACGTTCAACTATCGTCAGTAAACCGACTTTACAGACAACCGAATTTTTTTTATTATGAAATCGATTATTCACAAAAACTGTAACGTTAAAACATTGAAGGTGTTGGCCTCAGATTTCTGTATCTATTTCGTGGTCATTTAATTATCAAGTCAGTCTGCCTTCTGTGCCAGACATACGCCGCCGACCTAAGGGCATGCCGTTTTATTGTAATGGAATGGAATTACAAGCGTTTGTTGTTTTTTTTTCGTTGGATGTTTTGCAAGCGTAGCTCGGCAGAAATGGGCTTTAGAGCATACCGATTTCCTCATGATGTATTTCTTCACCGAGCGAGTGTTAAATGCTTTTCATATTCATTGGTGTCACATCATCTGCATGTTATCAATCATAGCCGTGGTTTGAAAGCACGACCTCAGGGTTTGAGAGGCACCCACACGACTATGCCTAGCTATTATGCTGTTATTTAATAACTAAAAATTCGCATTATTTATTTAGTTACCGAAACTTGATAATAAATATAGATTTATGCGATCCCTTCCTTAATTAATACGACAGTAAGAAAAAAGAAAAATAATAACATAGTAAAAATAATGTAAACTAACGTATTTAAATTAATTAGCTCTACGTACGTGCATCGCATAACAACCTTTGACTAACATTCAAAGGAATAATTTGCACTGGAAGGCAACAGTACCAAAATTAATGAAAATTTAATAGAAGAGCTAATTTGCATTTAAACATATCATTAAAGTTGAGTTTAAACATCGAAAACGGTTACTTTAACAGAAGACTACCCACAATTAAAAGCGTCAACGTGCTACGATAGTTTCGATCAGTCGACATAGTCACGAAAACGCCATAATATTTTATTAATAGAACTATTCTTTCCGATACACTTCCATAGTACAAAGCGAAATCTTAGTTCCAAAGACAGCGATTCTTAACTTTAATACAAAAATCTATCATCACAAAGCTTTTACGTATCGTCCATATTTAATATAAATATACTTTTAAGCTTTTTTTAGGGAATAGGAGGCAAACGGGCAGGAGGCTCACCTGATGCTAAATGATGCCACCGCCCATGGACATTCACATTGCCAGAAAGTTCGCAAGTGCGTGGCCAGAAAATATATAAGCTATTATACGTGGGTAACACTGAAAATGTTTAGAACTGGCCAGTTAGAAACATTGCTAATTAAAACTTTTTTTTAATTTAAATTTCAAAACCCCTAATGAAGAATGAAGAAGTCATACTGCTTTATCAGTGGTTCCATCGAATGTGACGATGTGTAGAGAGGAACGGAGATTACTTCGAAAAATAATAAAAGTATTGGCAACTTTCTACATTATGCCGTTTTTCATTTTCTAAAACATTTTCAGTGTTACCTAGGTATCTCATCAGTTTTTTTATATAAGAAATGGGCAGGAAGCTCACATGATGTTAAATGATACTGCCGCCCATGGACACTCATTGCCAGATGGCTCACAAGCTCTTTTCTTGAATGACCCTAATTCGAATTGGTTCGAAAATACTTCAGTAGGTAGCTGGTTCGAGACAGTTGTTGCTCAGCAAAAACTGTACGTAACACACCTATCAACTCTTACCAAATTTACGCCGCTCATTTACGAGTCTGTCGCGTCATGATTTCAAGCCGTTGTTAATCAAAACTAAACCGCTTACAGGCAGTGCAAACTTGCAAGGCGGCGGCGATGTCAAATGAATAACTGAGCGCTTGTTAGCTAGTTTGGCAGTTTGGTCGCGACTTGACTGAGACCTCTTCATGTTTAGTTTAGTGTTCATTTACTTGTATGTTCTTGTAGGTCACTACTAAGTATATAGAAGTATAAGGCGTAGTTTCGTATAAAAGAATTAAGCCTTGACATAACACGGGATCCTGATTTATGAATTTTTTTATGTATAAGTTACTCATATTGAATCATTATTTTTACTTAACATTTAATTCAAATAAATATATATTTCCTACCCCAAAAGAAAGTTAGTAAAGTAAAAAAAAATTATATGCTTAATAGAAACATAAATTCTTACATTTACAAACGCTATCTCTATGCGCTAAATAAAATTGTAGCCCTTGAATTAAAACTAAAACGGCCTCATAATAAAACGTGTACGTAGAACCATGTTCTTCGTACACGTTTCTCATCATGGTTTCCATTTTGACAAAAAACATAGTAACAAAAGCGACAAAACTTTAATAATAATAACATTTTATTTATATCACATACCAAAACAGTGGGAAAATAATATTATGTATAGATAGAGGCTCACTGATAAAAGCAGTTTCTTCCTGGCAATAACACCAAACGTAAAATACTAAACTTCTCAATATAAAATACATATTAGGTAAAAATATCAAAGCTTTATTGGTACATGTTGTGTTTAGTCTGCGTTTTATAAGATTGGATATGTTTTAATTACATGTAGTATAACATAAATCAGTGGCATTCCAACCTTTCAGATCTGGGCTTTAGAATTCTGTTTATGTTTAATGTTAATTTGTCAATCTAATAGGCAAGCAGGTGATCAGCCTCCTGTGCCTGACACATACCATCGACTTTTGGGTCTAGCCGGTTTCCTCACGATGTTATCCTTTACCGTTCAAGCGACTATTAAATGCGCACATGGAAAGTCCAATGGTGCACAGCCAGCAATCGAACCTTCACCCTCAGGGATGAGAGTTGTACGTTGAAGCCATTAGGTCAACACTGCTATACTTATATTTAGTATAACAGGGTTAATAACATTTCTATAATTACAACCTATTACTTGTCGTACAAGACGCTCCTTACATTGATAAAAAGACAAAAGGCTCGAGAGTAATTCAGCGGAGATTAATTCCCTTCGGCTCATAAGTACAGTCCCTAATCAGATAATAGGATTACACAGGTTTACTACATAAGTACATTCCGCTGTTACCGAGTTAAGTGATTTTACCATTACTTATTCGGTATTGGTGTGAAAGGCTCACCTGATGTTAAGTGATACCGACGCCCTTGGACACTCTCAATGCCAGAGGGCTCGCGAGTGCGTTGCCGGCCTTTTATAAATTGGTACGCGGCAAAAACTGCCTTGAAAAACGCTCAGTTGTGGAACAGCGGACGTCAAAGTCAAAAATCATTTATTCATATAATTATCTAACACAATGTACGCTTATGAACGTCAAAAAAGAAATATACACTAAATGGAATAAAACTTTTACATTTACTCTCTATTTTACTTACGTCGAGGTGATACGGGAAATGATATTGAAATAGATTGTAATAAACCATAGTTTTCATCATAATTATATATTCACTACAATATTTATAAAGAAAGATCTATAATTACTACCTGTTCCTAAAAATTAAGGGCGAAGAGCAGGCGAGGAGAACTGCCAAGAAACTCTGCGCTACTCTTTTAAATCACCAAGTTTTTTATTTACAAGGAAATTGTAATGAATTGCAGCACATTACATAATGCTTCACCGGACTAAGCAAAATAGTAGCACGCGCTTACATAAAAGTGAGAACAAAACTAGTGTTTTTGTTAGCAAATCATACATTTAGTTTAAAACCGACATCAAAAAGCCCAAACATCGTTTATATTATTTTACAATAGCTCTTCTGTCCATGGACCACCCGGAGACTATCTCCGATTTCTTCTGCTTTCTTCTATTTCTCTTATTAATCATCAATTAAAACTTATGAACAAACTTGCTTTTCAGTGTCAAATCAGAGCCTAGTGTGTAAATTATTTATTTCAAGAATGTATATACACCACTTCAGCTGTTTGAGGGAAGTGACCTTAGTAAGAAATTGGACATAGATGTAACAACGTCGAACAACGGAAAGGCAGAAAGTAAAATATAAAATGTTAAGAAACCCTTTGCCTTTTCGTATATATATTATTGTAAAATCCCCAGAGGGACATTGTATAAGAACGTTAGGGCGACAGGGACGATACAAAAGCCTTAGGAGGTCAAAACAGCACTCTCTCTACAGTGTTAAAGTAACCAAAAAGGACGGCTCAATAAGGACAAACATTGTATGTGTACATTCACAGATATACGAAGGCTAACCTAAACATTTACTCTAAATTCATTAAAATTACGCCACCTATTTATTAGTTATATTATCTGATTTTATATGTATAAAACAACGTACTGCTAATAAATAAAATAAATAACTTGCAAAATTTTACACGCGTGCTTGAAAGCTTGAAATCATAGATCGTATTACTTCATTGATTACACTTTTTTTAACCGGGGGCAAACAGGCAGCCTCACCTGATGTTAAGTGATATCGCCGCCCATAGACACTCTACAGTCTACATGACAGAGTACATGTACGTTCTTTTCTCGAAGGACCCTAAGTCAAATTCGGAAATACTTAAATGATGAACTTTATTTCAAGTCCGTTACGGATATAATGTAAATATTTTTGACATTATACCTCACAAAACCTACTTTCCTCACCTTTGACCTGTGAGATACGTTTTGTTCGTACATTGTATTGCATTAAGTAAATTGGGTTAAGAACCGAACCATCCACATTCATTAACGTTTGATCTTTTAGGGTTTACGGATCACTACGGATTTTTTCACTTAATTTTACTTTGGGATAACATTAACAGATCAAATACTACTGTTAAGCAAATAAATAAAGGTAGGAATAAATGTATTCTTTGATCAGTACATTTGGCGTATACCTACACCACTAAATAAAATTAAATATCTAATGTGGTTAACAAAACCTCTATTTTTGCCGGATAATCTCTTATGTCGAACACTCTGAACAAATATACCATCCAACTAAAACAAACATGAAAATTTGAGATGTTTACTACACTCCAGGGACATTATATGTAAGTATAACTACTGGAGGTAGCAGACTTTACTCAAAAGAAACTTAGGCATAATTTATTAGGTTTCAACGTGCCTGAGTTATAAATTTGTTCATTTTCTTAGTTTTGGTTAGTAACTATAACAGATTTTATTTCATCCATAGAATACTTATACTATTATTTTGTGTGATGTCTCAGTCTCTCAATAAATAGTCTAGTAACAAACTTTTAATCCAATAAAATCTACTTTCTATTTATAAACCCAAATAAACTAGGAAAACCCCATATCTCATTCATACAAGTATAAATAAATTGAGCCTACGTACTGAATTCGTATTCTCTTCCCTACAAGGGCAGAAAGCAGTAAGTCCACTCAGAAATTCATGAAATGACCTCACCTGGTAGCCTCTCATGAATTTCACGCCGAGTTTCTTTAACATACGAATGTATATCGCCGCGAGCTTTACTGGTTTCTGTGGAGATTTAGTAGCAAGCGAGAAACTATAGACAGATTCACTTAAATTATAAAATACGTTTAAAAAGGAGATCGTGTTTGTGATCCCGTCTTCGTGGCTATGGCACTAGGCTACAAATTCTTGCGTGATATAGTAATACTGTTAGTTGACAGTTGATCATAGAGAAAATACATCATCTGCGTTCTACACTCGTATAACTTTGTAAATAAATATGACCGCCACTGAATAATTACCTTTGAAGTATTCAAATTATTTCCTAGTGTGGAGACCAGCGTGAGACCAATTTTGTCACAACAATTTTTCTGTCATAAATAAAGTTTTATTTCTTATTTCTTATTCCATTAATGCATACTACCAGTCCTAACGTATGGATGTCAAACCAACCAACAGTATCCGAGATTAACAAACTTATAACATGCCAAAACGCAATGGAGAAACCAGGATCTTAGACAGTATACAGGAGTAAAAAGAGAGTGTAATTGCAGTAAACTGGTCAAGATATAAGAGGTAGTGCAGTAAGCTAACAGGATGGTTTCCACGTTACAGAAAGCGTGGTAGAGATCGACCACATGAGCGAAACCTAATTCACATATATAATGTGAAAATTATTGCGTCGCGCGCAATGAACGGGAATGGAGTAGAGATGAGAGGACTTTAGCACCAGCTCCATCCGCTTGCCAAGTGGCAAGTAAAAATCATTTATTCATTTAGGTAACACAATGTACACTTACTTATAAACGTCAATAAAGAAATACATATTAAACGCCTTCTAATTTTGCATTTAGCTGGATATAATAACATTATAATAAGAGCTAATATTGTAATTTATTATTGAATACGAATTAGTTTAGAAGTGGAGTTAAATAAAAGCTGTAAACATAGAAGTCGAATTCAAAAATATTCATTTTTAACAAACGAACTCGCAAATCCTTTCGATTACAATATTGTTATTGTACGTATTCAACAAGTTGACTAAATCCTCGAGAATGCTTTGAATATTTTTATAAACTCCCCTTTTTTCATCTACTGATTTAATGTTTTGTTCATAAACATATATTTTTATTATTTAAGCTATATTTGCTTTTCTAATCCATACATTCTATAATTAAAATCGTTCGGGATAATTTGGCTTTAAACTATAGCTTCACGAGCTTTGATACTTGCCAAGGTCACGTTTACGCTATTAAACACACGTGTTAATCGTGTAAGCTAACATTTGTTTTAATCCATCACATTTAAGCAAAATTAAAAAGGTACGATTGCCAAAGATTAAGAAACAGACAAACTATTTAATCCAAAGGGAAAAACACCGTATTTTATATAAAATGAGATTTCACGGGGTAAGAATTGCTGACACAGTGCAACCTGAGGCATGTAAGTTGCGATACCCATGATATACGGCTACGTATCAAAAGTATAATGTTTAGATCCCTTAGACGCGCAATAGTTGACGCGCTCAACTATTGCGCTATAATCACGACACTATTCCAATGAAAATTATAAAGAAAGACCAAAAAAGTAAGAAACTTTAATTGCGCTAAGTAATAATACATATTACTACTTTGATAAATATATCGCAAGGTCTAGTAAGTCTAGAAATACATTAAACGCCTCGGCCGGAAAATGAATTATTTGTATAAGAACTATTGGAATAAGGTAAATGTATGTAAAAAAAGATTTTGTTAGGGCAACTCGTGTAGTGATGTAGGTGTACTAAATATAAGACAATAAAAGATAACAAGATATAACAGAAGAACATTTCAATTACGAAAACACCGTCTATTATTATTTTATTATGGCAAGAAATTGATTATTAACCTTCATTAACGGCGGAACACCGGAAGCGTAAAAGGAAATTTACCGTAAATTTAGTTAGCTGCGTAGAAATTTACTTGCCTGTATTAATTCGTAGGGTTTTCATTGCTTAATTGAAGACAAGACTACTGAATAATCCAAAAAATAATAATAATATCGCCAATAAGAAAAAGGAAGTTTTCCGCGAAACCACCAAATATTTCAAACTGTTTCACGTAGAACTTGGATATGGTAAAAATATTTGTTTTTAATTTCTTATAATAAAACCAACCAACACAGTAAGTTTTATGTAAAGAATAGTTAAAATTTAACAGGCCGTTTTATAATTAAACGATCATAAATACACTAGTCAAAAACGAATTTATGCTAAAACTATTAAGTATCGTGTATTTGTCCCCATTTAATTATTCGGAATATCATGAAAGGCGTGTTTACACTGCGGGCGTTCAGTTGGAAATGATCGCAAGCGTTTCAAATTTGAATTTCGTACGACCGCTTCCAACGTTCGAAAATTGCCCTTTTGATTGGCCACGTTAGTATAATCTGTGCACAGATTAACATTTATTGCAAACGAGGCTTTGCTGTTCTGAGTTTGTAATCTATAATAATTGATCCAAGCCATAGATAATTTATCAAGTCTCATTTCAATTAATAGCATTAGGTGTATCTTATTTCTAACTACCGAACTGCCTCAAATCACGCAAAACGTATATCTTAAATTAGTTATTTTCTGACAAATAAAAGGCAAAAACAAGTAATTTTTTTAACAAATTTTTTACTATACTTCATTGTATCTTAAATATCCATTAAAATGTGTTTATAAAAATAAGTTATAGTAAGGTAAGAATGAATTAACACTCACTCAAAATAGGATTTTAATAAATATACATAATTCGAAACCCATAGAAATACCTTTATTAAAATAGTCACATACATTTCAAAATACATCAACTACAAATTAATATAAGCCGGTGAGCGCGTCGCCAAAAGTCGTTTGTTAAAAAATAACACTCGACAAAATAAATAAATCCAACCACACATTTAATTATTTAAAAATATTCACAGCCGCATGCAATATAACGCCCGGTACCCGCTTAATTAGCGTCCATCCACAGACTAGTCCAAACCGTGTATACAACAAAAAACTTTTTACAATTTTACAAATTCACCTTTGAACAATAAAGCTAAGCTTAGTGGCTGTGATGGAGTGGTTTAAGGCACAGGTAAGAAGTCACAGCAATTTTTTTTTATTTTGGATTGTCACAAATACTGTCAATACCAGGCCATAAAATCTTAGGAAAAAAAATAGGCTCATTACTTGCCTTCTACAAATCAATGATGCAGTGAGGGTAGACTTTCAAAAAATAAGGTTAGGGTTTTGACATCCTACCTAAACTTACTGTGGAATTGAATAGGTAAATTGCTATTGCACAACTGTTTCGCTTAAACGAAACAAACTGTATGGAATGAGGCTCAGTAAAATATTTTAAACCGCATCATTACACTTAATAATGCAATATTTAAATGAAACAACTTTATTGGATAACATAGCTTTCAAGTCATGTGCGTATTCAATTTAGTTTATATTTATTTAATGTTCGACACATACAATATATATATGTAATAATATACCAACGGCGCTACAACCTATTAGGTCTGGGCCTCCGATTCCTGTATCTGATGATCAAACTTCTGGCATGCCGGCTTCCTTACGATGTTTTCCTTCACCGTACGAGCGAGAATTAAATGCACACATAGACAGAACGTCCATTAGTGCACAGCCAGGGATCGAATCTATTAGGGATGAAAGTCGCACAATAAAATCATTAAGCTAATACTGCTCCTAATATAATATATATGTAATAATAATTACAAAAGCCAGCTCTAGATTTTCCACCTCTTTATTAGTATGTTCCTAATTAAATTTACAAGTCATCCAAAAGACGTCTTCACTCTTCATCTACTCAAACCGTTCATGCGCTAAAAATAAACAGAATCAGTATCATTTTACAAATATTTCAGTGAAATATTACCATGGAACGAACAGAGGTAATAGGTGTGAAATTAAAATTCCCTTTGAAGTCTATATGGAGACAGTGAGACATTTCGTTCACAGAAGATTGACAAGTGTATACGAAGACAGAATTATGAAAAATTTATTTGTGGCTGTCTTCTTATAAAAACCGAAAACACCACTAATTTGCGTGGCTAACTGGCCCACGTAGTAGCAGCTAGATTAGTATGAGAAATAAACTTATTATAAATTAGGAACTTACGATTTAATATGAGTGCTATGTTGGCTAATGGACGTTAATCGGACGTCGATTCTGAATACAAAATTCTACCCGTATCAGCTTGACATCCGTCGTTCTACAACTGAGCGTTTTTACTGCCTGCATTTGCCGCGCACCACCACTATGTGGAACCAGTCGGAACTTAAGGTGCTTCAAGGGAAGAGCTTTCCAATTCTTAAAAGGCATTGAGAGTGTCCATGGGCGGCGGTACCACTAAACATCCGGTGAGTCTCCTGCCGTTTGCCCACTGTTCTATAATTAAAAAAAAATGCTAAATACTGATGTTGTTTAGATTATAATGTTCAAGTATTGTGTAAAAATTAAACTCAGCTTCAGCTGTACTGATTATACTATTGATATTATATCATTAAACACGAACTAATAATTAAATTTTTACTTATCTAGTATGTCTAACTCTTTCTTCAAATTGCTAACGTCATAATTATGTTTTACAAATAATAATTATTGTATTATAATGTAAGCGTCACTATGGACTCTTAATAACGGCAAAGGAGTTCTGAAAAAAATATTCAGCTTGTTTTATACGAATTTGAGACATGCTTTTGAATTTATATGTCTTAACCCCGCACCAAAGTGAACATTATCAACGAGTCGGCAGCTACATGTATATGTTATCTGTAATAACCGAGTTGATATATAATCTGTCGTCGCGTGCCTTAGCGGGACTTTAATGTTCCAACTTTTGCTGTTAACTGGCAATAGTTATCTATGCCGTATGTCACATTTATAAGACTGTCTTTGCAAGTATATATTTTATAGAATATAACTTCGACTTTGATTTGCCAATTTTACAGTCTATGAATTTATTTATACAAGCTTGCCAACGCTCGGCACACTGACACATTGGCACAAGAAAAAGAAAATACAAGATTTAAAGTGACAAGCACTTATAGGCAAAAAACAAACACGAAGAGATTAAAAAGAAAATTATAAAAAATAATTGAAAATTTATTTAAAAGTGTGAAGGGAGTAATTATTAATATCCACACGTAGCTCGTTTATCAGAATGCTCAATCTGAGTTTGGGCCATATCGCGTTCTTCTGAAAGACAAGACTTTTAGGGGCAAATGGGATGATGGTATGCCTGGGGTATCTAGAGGGAACACAAAATATAAATTTAGTTAAAAGGTTGGGTCAATTAACGTGTTTCCCAAATATCTTAAATATATTAACAAATGAATCATGTTTTCATATTCTGGTATCGCATGGTAACTACTAAATGCAGGTTGTTTTTGACTGACATCAAAGAAAGCTTAGAGGAACTTCCTCATGAAAAAATTCGCTCATATTCGACATAGTTGCCCATTCCGTACATAGATACACCAAAATTTTCATTGTAAAAGTTATTACACATCCTATATAGAACCTTTACAATTTATACCCATTCAAATGAAAAAGGGATAGAGGTTGGGATTTTTATAAAGAGTAAATTGCCATTTCTCAATATACCAAATCCCCATTAGCCGTTCAATACAATTGTGAGGATCATGGATGTCCAAGGATTTTATCCTTGTCACGTGGTATTAAAAGGGCTGTGACAGTATGTCGACAATGTGATTACGGCCTTTTATTATACCTATAGAAGAAGTGATAGTGTAAATAACTTTCTACCTACCTACGACTACATTTCAAGGAATAAATAACTAAATATGAAGCATATTATTATTATGTTATAGGAGGCAAACGTAATTTGACTGACCCATGGACAATCACATTGCCAGAAGGCTCGGAAGTGCGTTGCCGGCCTTTCGAGAATTGGTTCGCTCTTTACTTGAAGGACCCTAAGTCGAATTAGTTCGGGAATTCAGTGTTGTTTCTACACAACACTACGGCATTTAAAATTATAAACACAAGTAGGTATCGGACAATAAATATCCATTAGCCACTTGCTTAAATGTATTGGCCTAATGGTTTCAGCGTGAGGTCGTAGGGTCGAACCCGGCTATGCACTAATGGACTGCTCGGACGTATGTTGAGGAAAACATCGTGATGCCTTAGACCCATAAAGTCAATGGCATGTGTCAAGCACAGAAGGCTGATCATACACTTGTCTATCACGAAACAGATACAGAAATCTAAGGACCAGACCTTTAAAAATTTACTTGTAGAAATAAAATAATACTCAAAAAACATTTATTACATTGTATTCTACACATCGGCTTAATTTAATCTTAAAACAGTAATAGTGGCAATGCAAAATAGCCACCAACTTAAATCCTCAATAAACTCGTACAAATAAAACAAATTGCTGTAGGTAGCACTCGTCCGGTTTAAGCTCAAAACCTAGAGAACTTAGTTTCGACTGTATTCCAGAAACACAATAGAATTGCAGAGAAAATTATACACCTGTGCTCTTAGATAGGAACCATTGTAATAGAGCAAGCGGTTATTAAATATAATATATTAAATTAGTTCACTATATAACCCTGTTACGTAGATTTAAACACCATGCCATACTTTGGACTATTTAATGTAATTATTTCTGTCTGTATCTTTCCCTGTTTATACCGTATAAAGGGTAGTTTTAATTTTATATTTGTTCGCTATGTTGTACCAATACTCCATTTTATATTACACAAAAAAACACAGCTTTGCTATGAGTATGAGTGCTATTAATTAACAAACGTTTGGAAAATGGATCCAGTTCTTGAAGAATGGAATGCAAGACTCTAAACTTGACTTAAAATAATAGAATATCAGACATGAACTTGAGGCCACCAACAGGAGACCAAGAAATCAAGACGTTTAATTTTTCTTTTACAATTGCCACGCATGTCTAATAATAAAATCCCCTTACCAATAAAAATGTCTAAAATACCTCTCGCCGCCTCTAAACAATGTTCAAAAAATTCCGTCGTATCGCGGGTATAATCAAAAGATTTAAAAATAATTACAATTGTTCAGAGAGACATTTCGTTTAACATCAATTCCATTTAAAATAAAAGTAACCCTAAACAAATAATACAAAACAGCTGATCGTAAACATCCGCCATTTAATCTGTCAATAGGGCCCGAGGTTGTTTAACCCGATCAGAACGCTGAATTCGGTATATCATTGTTTACAACATTTAGGTAAGAGATGTACATCAGTATTTTATATTAATCTACCTTACCTGATGTGGTGGAAAAACTTACGAACAGTACTTAATTTCGCATTCATTAAAGGTATGAATTGAAAAAGTTCTTAATGTTAATTTACGCTAATTACCCGCGAATTACCTTCTAATGTGCCCTTACCCCGAAGAGCTTAAATTTGTTTCAAACGGGAGGTTTACTTACGAATAATAAACGAACTGTTCTAAACCCTAATTATTCTAATCAAACTGGATTATATCACTGCTGGTACACTGTCTTTACATCAATTTAAATTTTCATTGATTTTGATTGATTAAATTTTTATCCTTTAATCATCTTCTCAACCTGTACTATACCGAAGCGGAAAGTATTCTTCCTGTGCAACAGTAGTTTTATTATATATAAGTTAAGTAGAATTTGTTAAGTCAAGTACTTAAAATCATTCATATGTCAAATTGAAGAGACTAGCTGCCCACGACACAGGAAATCCTAGCGTGGAGGCTAGTGCATTTTCTATTTTAACTATACATCCTTTTTTATTTTGTATAATAAAGTTATTATCTTCTTCATCTGAAAAATACGAAATATCTCTAACCTAGGTTACTAAAGTCTAAAAAACCCTTAGTTTGTGTAAATGTCATATAACCATATGTCATAACTAACTAACCCCTAACCCCTGAAACATAAAAGCACACACACACAGCATCGTTTAGCTAATTAAGATTTAAAACACCGCAAAAACTAACAGACGTGTCCAACATTCCCTAACCTAAAGAAATTAAAATCCCTATATTTAGAAACAAGAATCTCCAGGGTATATAGCTATTATAATAACGTATTGTGTCCTAATAAAAACATCGGAAACAAAATTACTAAGAAACATTTCGTATAAATAAAATCAAAGGAAGTTGCGAGCTTTTTTTCCCCCGTCGCAACCATACAAAAAGCGAACTTTTCTAAACTAATTATGTTTGTTTTGATTAAAGCTGGCCCCGAGATAAAACACGTACCTAATACTTTGCTTACCCTATTTATACCCGTTATTTAAAATCTCGATGAGTAAACATCTTAGTGAACGATTGCTTTTCTTTCGCCGACTTCATATGAGCGCTTTTGTAAACAAAAAAGTTAATATGTGGGGAACGGGGACTAAGCATATTTATTCGTTACCTGAGTTTATTAACTTGGGCAATAGATATGTTTTTTTTTAAATTGTTCCTGCATAAAGACATCATTTAACATTACGAATTAGCCTAAAATAAGACTAATACATATTTTACATGAGAAAATGTGCATTAACGTTACGTATAATGGTCATATTTATGTGGTTTTTGACAATACATTGACACGGGCATATAATTTTATTGATAAATGGGGTTTTAGGACATATTCAGATGGCAAAATATTGATGCTGTTTTTGAAATCGCGACTAGACAGTGTGATTTTTACATAGATGCATTAATTAACGCGCGTTAAGTTGTAACAAATTGTCGAATGATTTTAGACATTCTAAAGTAATTAAAGAATTTAAATTAATTGTCGCTCAGATTCGGATATAATGTCCGAACATAGAAACAAACAAACTGTGTCTATATTTTTCAAAATTGGGTGAACCCAATGTGTGCGTTTTCTTTAATACAAATATTTTTTTGTAACACTAACTACAGTAGAGCGTCGATTATCCGAACGTCGCTCAACCGAACGACCGCTTATCCGAACAGCAATAACGCGCGAGTCAACGCTCTCCCCACCTCGCGGGCCCACTGCTCACGCCTTCCGCGCTTCTGTTTTCCCGCACTTGTCGCCTCGTTCATTTGTTATTGTACTCATATGTAACTTCCAAGTAACCGCTAGTCGATAAACTAAATTTTGTCGCGTGAAAGTAAACTCTTTTTTTAAAATGCCTAAACGTAAACGTGTTGTCCTTACTATTAAAGAAAATAATACGAGATTAATAAACGGTTAGAGGAAGGCGAATCTGCAACCAAGTTATCCAATGAATACCAAGTTGGTAAGTCTACTATTACGGATATAAAAAAACAAAAGAGCATAAATAACTTTATATCCCAGCTCGATTCTTCTGACGGATCCACGAGTCGTAAAACGATGAAACTTGCCTCAAACACGAATTTAGATGATGCAGATTTTTTTAAGCGTTAATTGTAACAAGTAAAGACAATCATTTACCTGTACGTAAATATATATGGCTGAATCAATACATGTGTACTTCGATTATAGTATATATATGTATTTCAAAATAGTTCGATTATCCGAAAATACCGGTTTTCCGAACACCCACGTCCCCCAATTAGTTCGGATAATCGACGCTCCACTGTACCACAAAATAATAGCTTCCTCCAAGTCCATTTTCCTAGCTCTATCGAAACAGACTAACGAGCTCTCGCATAGCGCTTGTCATTTGAACTCTTTATAAAATTGATCGCGGGTTATCTGTGTACAAGGCCTTAAGCATTCAATGTATAAACCTCTACAACATTCAAAAACTAACCAACTTCTGTTATTCCTACAAACATTGTCTCGTTTAAATACTTTACTTTTCAATGTAACAAAAATTTGTATTAAGTAAGACTTGTGTACTTTGTGTGTGTAAGATTTTGGAACAATTTATTTTAATAAAAGCCACAAATGCGGTAAGATGTATGGAGTCCCCGTACTAAGTAAAGATTTCAATCACGCGCTGGCAAACATTCGCGCGTGACAAGAATCAAGGCAGTCATATTGGAAAATTTATATAAGATCCCTTTAAAATTTGCTGAGACACTGTTGGTTATTGAAAAATGAAACTTTCTGAGTGAAAAATTGTTCCCGTGTGGACTCATTTTCAACCGCAACTTTGCGGGAATAAAATATATATTTATCAAAAAATTTAAGTGAATAGTCAAAATATTTTCCATTATTGGCCATATTATTAAATTCATGCTACATTATGCATGATAATATATACAAATCAAAACGCAATACTGCTATATATAAAAATATGTCGCCAAAATATGTACGGGCATAACGTCCGTAAATTAAATCTCATATGAAAATTGAGTGAGTGAGAGATCTTCTACATAATAGTGGATAGTCCATTTATTGAGGAAGTCATATATCACAGCAGGGCACAGATAGGAAGTCAAGAAACCCACTTATCATTTACATTTAAAACGTTTTCAAATTTAGTCAGTTAACGCATGTTGGTGGTAGTCTAGACCCGGGATTCTCCTTATATGGTAGGGCGAGAAGCACCCGTGGAGTGTTTTATTTGGTGTTTCTCACCCGACAACTTACAACGGCTGTTGGAAGTTGCCGGGAGTCCCATACATTACCGTAGCCAATATATTGCGTGAAATGCGCAAAAACTGTTCCGTCAACTCTGTTATAAAAAAACAGGAGATCAGCCTTCGATGTCTGACACATATCGATTCTTTGGTTAACGATTAGTTTTCCTCACCTACCTTCCCCGTTGCCAAATACACAGTATATAATAATAATAATAATAATAAGCCTTTTTATTTCTTGTTTTACAATAGTTGGTAGTTGTTATATTAAAGTAACCAAAAATATTTATTGTTAGTTAGTAGTTAGTAGGTTAGCTTAAATTATGTTAGAAATATATATTTATATTATTTATTTAACAGGAACCCCGGTTTGGGTAAAGGCCTCCTCCAAAGATGCCCATTGTTGTCGGTCCTGTGCTATGGAGTGCCAGTTTTTGCCAGCTGATCTTTTCAGGTCATCTTCCCAGCGGTCTAAGGGTCTCCCCTTCCGCCTCTTGCCTGGTGGTCCTTTCCATTGGGTAACTCGTTTGGTCCACTTTCTGATAGACATTCTTGCTACATGGCCAGCCCACAGTATATATATAAACATAAAAAGCCTTATCGTTATAAGCGTCTTCATACATATTGCCTTATACACGGAAAAGTCCGCCTAAACTGATAAGCATTGGATCAGAAGAAATAAAAATTACATTGAAACTCAATCTTTATCCACACATCAACAACTTTAGGGCACTTTTATAGTAAACTTATCTCAACTCCCAAAAAAGGGTTCTGATTCAAATCTTCATATTTTATGTTTCGGATTAATGTCAAGATTTACGAGCTTCACGAATAGAAATAGAAGATTTTTTGTATAGACTATAATGTTTTTTACCCGTAATACCAATATTTTATTTTAAAAAAATTCTTTGAGGAGCATTTCTTTGACTACAAATTTAAGTATTGATTTGCGATCAATACTGTTTTATAAAATTTGATTTTGTTCAAATCATATTACCCACTATTTATACCAGACTTATTGATCTTAAAGATGTATTATTTATTTTATCTATTCTTTTCTTCCCATCATACATCATTCTGTCGATCTAGAATAACTAAGGTAAGTTGAAATGGGCGGGACACATGGCAAGAGGAATAAAAAAGTGGAGCAACAAAGTATTAAACTGGTGCCCAAAGTAGAATAAACGCAAAATTGGAAATCAATTTAGAAAGTGGATAGACCAGATTAAGGAAACAACAGGTGGTTCAAGGAATAGAGAGAATGAAAACAAGAAAATGAGAATATAGAAATATGTTTGAGTGTAAAGTATCCGAAGAAAAATTTATTATTATCATACCAGACTTACCATAAACGACCGATAGAGTTTCATGTTTTGTCCTTACCCACTATCAGTCTCGTTTCACTTTCTAATAGTTATTAAACTAAACAAATCCTGGATCAGGCACAGAGATCTTCCTTGCAACAAGACCTCGTCAGTAGCGAGAAGTAGGGACCGATTTGTTTGAATGCTAGTTGGGCCAGTGCACTCAAGGCACTGAACCCAACAGTCCCCACGTCACTACTCTAAATTATCTGTAATAACTTATCTGTCGCTGAAGGTATATAAATATATATATTCTACTAGCTGATCCGGCAAACGTCGTTTTGCCATGTTTATCATTTATAATAATAAATAGGGGTTGATCGTAGAGGGGTGAAAATTTTGTTGTATGTATTTTTGTTTGTTGTATCATAAAAAAATAGAAATTAAAAATTATGTCTAAAAAATAAAAATTTAGGGGTGGACTACCCCTAACATTTAGGGGGATGAAAAATAGATGTTGGCCGATTCTCATAGATACCGGATAAGCACAAAAAATTTCATCAAAATCGGTCGAGCCGTTTCGGAGGAGTATGGCAACGAAAACTGTGACACAAGAATTTTATATATATTCTTTCGTTAAAAAAAACTCAGAAGGCTATTAATCTACTAGCCTGTAAAATATCAAAGAAACATAGACAAATTGGAGGGCAACATCAAGGATAGCAAGGCACTGTTTTTGTAACTTTTTATCGAATTTTTTAGCAAAACGGTATCAATGCGAGAAAATTTATCGGGGACATAGTTAAGAAAGTAAATACTACAAATGAAAATCACGGAAAATAGCTAAACCATATTGGTATACGGAAGTAACGTGAGAAAAATCAACGGTTGAGCGAACAATGCGAAAGTGAATGTAACACATCATACATAACGATGTATATAATATCTATTATCTGTTTATTTAACGCATCAGTGTGTTTTAAATACCTCAGAACATCGCTGCCTACTTGCTCTACTACTTTACATTACATTACCAGCACAGTGCCAACATCTATGTTATGTTTATATTTATTGTGTGAGCTTGATAATGTTAATTAATTTTTACTTATAGTTTAACTAGCCGTTTCGCGCCCGCTTTGCTGGACGAATTAAAATAAATTTTATGTTTCATTATTTTATTTTATTTTATTTTATATTTTTATTATTCTTCTTTTTAACTTCCCGCTAAGAAAATTGAAATATTTCGAAAATCGAGTTTTTAACAGATGTTGACGTTTTGCGGTTCTAGGAAGCCTCTTTTGTTTTTATTAGCGGGAAAAATTTCATAAAAGTAAAACAGAAATAAAAAAATGAAGGAACGTTGGAATTAAAAATAAATAAATAGCCATAAACCATCTAGGAAAAATTTCGCATCGAATGGTGGTAGTTTCATGTCGATACGATCAGTGGTTTAAGCGTGAAATAGCCTCAAACGAACACCATTTTCTTTTTATATATATAGAAGATATACGGCGGAAGACGACCATATCGGTATAAAGCTATTTGACAACTGCCCATAGATAGGTAAAATACAGACTATGTACGTATAAAAAATTAAACTAAGTAATATTAAGTAAAACAAGAGTGGCGAAGAGTTTATTGCCCGCTCATCTCGTCCGTTCTACGCCCTTTATTTGAGAACTGGCAGTAAATGTAAAATTAGAAGCATTTAATATGTATTTCTTTATTGACGTTCATAAGTGTACATTGAGTTAACTAAATGAATAAATGACTTTGAATTTGAATGAATCTAAGAATAAGCACAAAACGTATTTAACTAAATCAAATGTCATCAAAAAATATGCTTTACCATAAAAATGTGTCTGCATTCGCTTCTGGACTAAGGAACGTATTCCAAATATTATGTCAGACTCAATACAGAGACATTAAACGATTGCTCTGCTGCTCTTGAAACTAGATTTAAGTTTGAGTGACGTTCTGACTACGGGCCGTAATATATGCATAGCTAAATTTATACTAGCAATCTCAAACTTACGGTGGTATATCAACTTGAACTGTTTGCCTTCTACCCCAAGTGTAATGAGTTTTGCGTATCATCCCAATCCCGATTCAGTGCAAACAGTTCCATTTGACTTTTTAAGAATATCTATATTCTAATGTCTAAAAATATAGGAATTTCTCATATAAGGCATCTGAAAATCATTGTACTGAGAAAATATATTCTTGATTTTCTCGTTTAAAAAAAACTTGTACTTCGAATCACATGTTTATAACATTCTAAAAATACTTATTTATATAAATAACGACTTTTGGTGTAACAATACCTCCATAGTTTTATTATCTTTTAAGGCGACACTTAAAGTTTTTGTTTAACATAAGAATGGTCGGTAAACGGAATACTTTACTAAATGTAGAGAAAGGAAGGTAAAGGGAGGATCCTCGACTAGTATAACCACTGACTGGCTGGCCCGAAGGCTCTAGTGGCACGTTCGAGAGAAGTTGTACATATCCGCATAGGCCGGAATAACTTCGTTGGCGCGTTTGAGGGTATGACTTCTTCACAGTGATTGTAGGCGTAGATAGTAGGCGACAACACACTAAAGTACTCTTTCGTCTCATACTGGCAATAACATAAATAAGTAATTTAGTTAAAGAGGTAGAAGTAAACTGATTAATTATTTGTGAATAATTAAATTCACACAAATCCACGTGTTTAACAGACTTACCATTGTCTAAATACCTCCGATAGAACAATTGTTTCAAACATAATGATATTACAAGAAAATTACACAGCGGTAAACTTAATGGCGAGCGAAACGGGAATGAATGATGATCGAATGGATAAACGGGACCGTGCTTTAAACCTTTATTAAACGTTTCTATTTCGTGTATTAAAGCTCGTCTAAACAGTTTCAAATGAATGAATGGGAATCCGAGCGACAAATTATTCAAATATAAAGTTTATGAATATTTGTGTCAAACTGCTGAACAGTGACCCAAATGAATGAACGAAACCCTACTTCGGAGTCCCTTTATTTATTCAATTTAATAGTTGATTTCAATTGGAAACTCTAAGTTAAACATAATTCCAAAGTGTTATTTGATCAAACGTGCGAATCCTAAGAATCGATTTGTTATGACAGCAAGTTTAGATAGCTTTGTAGTCATGTGCCTTGATAAAGTAGATATATATGTCGCAGATTCAAAGCGACCAATATTAGTCGTGTAACATTTGGATTTTATTTTAAAACAAGTCAGTGCGCACGTCCGGTGCAGGCGGTGTTCTGAGACCAACAGAACCTAACAATCGATTCAACGCACTACTGATAAACATTTGACACATTGACAATTTACAACCTTTACGATGTCTATGATACTGAGTGGCTATTCTAATAAAACAAATGACATCGTGATTTCTTATTAGATTATCTCTGACATGTATTTCTTGCAACGAATATAAATATATAAATAAATATACAGTTTCTCAGACATACATAAAAGTGTGCGTTATCATGCATAAATTAGGAATTGGGATTAACTTAAACGCCTCACATGTTAATGAACAAAATAAATTTAAACCGTTTTCTATTTAGCATTTTATTTAAACAAAATTTACCATGTAACTAATGCTAACACAAACAAATTTTATAACTCACTCTCTATAACTTTGTTTGATAGTCTAGTCGACAAGTTGAAAATGGAACAAAATAGAGATACTACTCTTAAAATTATGTGCGATAGCTCATTGGATCCGGAATGACGTCTAGAAAAATGTGCTAAAAGCGTGTATTAGCACATAAAAAATTGCAAAAGTTATAGACCATTAAAGATGAAAAAATAATGGCATTTAGTTTTTTGCCAATATTTAATAAACTATTAATATTTAAGAAATTTCAAATAAAGATTCTGAAAGAGGAGGAAATTTCTAATAAAAAACTCCTGACTCCCAGAACTCTATCTCCATTATTTATAATGTTAATTTAACGCTGAAAATAGGTCTGCGGTTGACATTTTTAGGATTCGCGCGTGGCGTCAAAAGCGACTACGGCACATTAATTAATTTATTTAAGGTATTGAATATTTTTTTTTAAATTTGAAAAAAATATGGTGTGTTCTGAACACTATAATCAATTTATTCCCGTTGAAAATTTTACTTAAAGTTAATTTTTCAACAAGTTAAATAATTGTTAACTAACGAAATTTTCTCGAACGACCGTCTTAATTGTAAGTGAAAAAAAATGTTTAAATAATGGTCGTAAAAATATTTCGCTTCGTAGAGCCTTTCTTACATACATACTTAACAAGATCGTGCCATAAAAGTTAAAAAAATATTTATACTTTGTTTATAACAATTTTTTTACTTAAACAAAAACTTAAAAATCCATGTAATGATGTTAAAAAAAATTTTTTTTTTCTAAATCATCATATAATCGTTTTTTTATTAATACAAGATATTTATTGATTTGCAAAAAAAAAAATTCCCGCCATTTGTTGATAAATTTTTTTTAAACAAATTGATTAAATCAATATTTTAAAAAAAAAATTTAACACAACTTTATTACATTAAAAATTTTATGATTTTTAAAAAAAAAAATTTTCCTTAATAACAATTTTTAATTGTTTATAATCGTTTTTTTTAATTTTCTATTGTTTAAATAATTAGTTAAGAAATTTTTTTTTTCCTAAAAATCATAACTGACAGACTTCTATAAAGTAACAGAAAAATTTTTTTTTTAATCAACAATTCTATTGTTTATTAACTTACCAATTTGTTATAAACAAATATTCAACTTTTGTTTATTTTTTTTCTAAAACTTCTAAAATTAACAAAAACAACCATATATAACAAAGTATAGAAATTTTTTTTTTTAATTTTTAATAAAAGTAATATTCATGATAATCAAAAAATTTACAAAAAAAAATTTTCTATACTTTGTTATATATGGTTGTTTTTGTTAATTTTAGAAGTTTTAGAAAAAAAATAAACAAAAGTTGAATATTTGTTTATAACAAATTGGTAAGTTAATAAACAATAGAATTGTTGATTAAAAAAAAATTTTTTTCTGTTACTTTATAGAAGACTGTCAATTATGATTTTTAGGAAAAAAAAAATTTCTTAACTAATTATTTAAACAATAGAAAATTAAAAAAAACGATTATAAACAATTAAAAATTGTTATTAAGGAAAATTTTTTTTTTTTAAAATCATAAAATTTTTAATGTAATAAAGTTGTGTTAAATTTTTTTTAAAAAATATTGATTTAATCAATTTGTTTAAAAAAAATTTATCAACAAATGGCGGGAATTTTTTTTTTTGCAAATCAATAAATATCTTGTATTAATAAAAAAACGATTATATGATGATTTAGAAAAAAAAAAATTTTTTTAACATCATTACATGGATTTTTAAGTTTTTGTTTAAGTAAAAAAATTGTTATAAACAAAGTATAAATATTTTTTTAACTTTTATGGCACGATCTTGTTAAGTATGTATGTAAGAAAGGCTCTACGAAGCGAAATATTTTTACGACCATTATTTAAACATTTTTTTTCACTTACAATTAAGACGGTCGTTCGAGAAAATTTCGTTAGTTAACAATTATTTAACTTGTTGAAAAATTAACTTTAAGTAAAATTTTCAACGGGAATAAATTGATTATAGTGTTCAGAACACACCATATTTTTTTCAAATTTAAAAAAAAATATTCAATACCTTAAATAAATTAATTAATGTGCCGTAGTCGCTTTTGACGCCACGCGCGAATCCTAAAAATGTCAACCGCAGACCTATTTTCAGCGTTAAATTAACATTATAAATAATGGAGATAGAGTTCTGGGAGTCAGGAGTTTTTTATTAGAAATTTCCTCCTCTTTCAGAATCTTTATTTGAAATTTCTTAAATATTAATAGTTTATTAAATATTGGCAAAAAACTAAATGCCATTATTTTTTCATCTTTAATGGTCTATAACTTTTGCAATTTTTTATGTGCTAATACACGCTTTTAGCACATTTTTCTAGACGTCATTCCGGATCCAATGAGCTATCGCACATAATTTTAAGAGTAGTATCTCTATTTTGTTCCATTTTCAACTTGTCGACTAGACTATGACTTCACAAAGGTTTAGAGTACTAATTTATGTGAAAATTAGTTAACTGTATTTAGGTTTCACTAACTCAACAAAATGAATTGGGTGCTTTTATTTAGTTAGCAACTAGATGAAATAATTATGAGATTACAGTCTATTTTAATACGGAGCGAAACTCAAACCACGAATCCAAAAGTGTGGCATTCAAACTCCAGCTGAACAACAATGGATTTTCCTTTCTATGCTCAACTTAATGTTATAACTTGCTCACACAGTGAGGGTACACATATTGTCTGTTCTAATTCTATTGTGTTTTATATGTAATTTTTATAATAAGTAAAGCCTTTATTCACTGACCATTAATTAAAAAGTTATTTAAAATAAATAGTAAAACCAATTTTTTTTTGAAACCAGTTTTATGGCAAATTTTGCCTAATCCCAGACTATCCTGCTCCATATGCAATTATTAATATTTAAAGACAAATATAATTTGGCCTAGATATAACAGTTAAACGAACTCCTTACACACCGTGCGTACAAGCCTACACTGAATCGTATATTCAGAAAGCCATCAAATCATCAAAAGTAATGTTGTAATAAATGTAATAATATATAGAGAAGTCCGTATTTAATCCATTGCTATGTCGATCGACGTTTTTCTCCCCGTCCTTTAATAATATCTTTAAAACAACACCCGAAATTGCTAATGACAACATACATTCTTAAATCAAAATAATTTAAATACCCACAGAATTATAACAATTCAGAGGGTAATTAAAAAATTTTATAGCACAGAGTCATCACTCACAAAGTGACAAGTTTATTATTCTCAAGTCTGTTTGAGTGGACTAAGAATCTGTGTAATTAATAACGAGGGTAGATATTTAATATTCCTCGACTTCTGTTTTTTCTTTTATTCTCGTTTGACGTTCCGTTGGGATTTCTAAGAACTGTGTTTTGTTATTTTTAAATGACTTGAATTTTATTGTGATTTTAATAGAAACTCAAAACAAGCTTTTGCCCTCGGCTTATCTGGTACTTGGTATCTCATTGAGACATAAACTATAGATACCACTCAATAAACACATAAACCGTATTCCGGTAAAATGTTGATTAATATGTTGTAAACAGCTTAGTGATAAATTAAGTAAATCTTAGACGTTCTCCATTTTAACAGCTTTCAAGCTTGTACCACACTCTAAGCCAAACACAACTTTATTTATGAAGTGCCGGGGGCACAGTAAAGTAGAATAAAACTACAGTATCGTTTCAATAAAGTCGACCGGCTAACCAAACAGTTGTATGGGGTAGCCCCTTAATATTTTATAGATGTAGGGCTGTCGTGAACTTCTTAACATTAAAAATTCAATTCTTTAAGAATTCTTCACTACATAGTATAAAACAAAGTAGCTTTCTCTGTCCCTATATCCATTAAATAGTGCAGAAATACTGTTATTTTTGAGGTTTCTAATGTGATGTCGTAAATAATTACATCTTTTCCGCTTACATTGCAAACGCAGGCCGAACCCAACGAGATTTATCAGAACAATTTACTAAGTATTGTACACATTTAAAAGGTCTACAGAAAACTCCATGATGGTATATGTCTATCTCTTATGGATATCCCACAATATTTTTTTTGTCATTTACTTTTTACGACAATGGCGAATTTTCGAAGCGATTTCAACCAATACAGCATTAATCTATAGCACTTTGAATTTACTATCAGTGCCCCGTGCGAAGCCGGGGCGGGTCGCTAGTTTTAAATAAATGTCATTACAGTTATATTTTCGTTATTAGTATAAGCAAAAGTCCATGGGGCTGTGCTACTGTACTAAAACTATTTAATCGCCACAGTACGAATCTCCGAATTACCTGGCCCTTCGCAGTGGATACATTGTACAAATATTCATGTATTCAATAATTTAAAGATCACGGTATCAGGCACACTTGTTGTTATAAATGTTTGTTTCACGCTTAAAATCTTTACAGAAAACCTGACTTATACGTAGAATGAAATACTTTTTGCCATTTTTAGTCACAGCCCTACAATCACAATAAATTGAGGTCCAATCGGCTCAACGGTCCCAATTTTCACCGCTTATTGATTTTATTTACTAAAAACTAGAGGTTATTCTTTACGTAAACATTGGTAAATATGTGTCAAACACATTCGAAAATTGATTTCGGTTCCATTAGAAAATATTTTATAAGTTAGTTTGATTATATGTCAGACATATGTTACCGTGTTTTGTTTCAGAAACACAGGTTTCATTGACATTTTGCGTACAAGCGCTGTTTGTATATTAATTGAAAGAAAAATACACAATGATGTTTGAACGCAGAACCTAGGTTTTGATTCAAACGCTCGACTCGATTGACGATTGATTTATCATAAGCTAACATTGCAATAATGCAAGGAGCATTTTAAGTGTAAAAAAAGTTACTTAGAACTACATAAAGGAAGACACTTAATGGCCTTATTACAAATTTAATAAAATAACTATTTAAGACCTCACTATCGCCTTTCACCAACTCTATCGTCTCCACAGTCGTTTATTTTTTGCAAATAATGATATAACACTTATTCTGCCCCGTGGGAATCTCTAATCATCAACTATGGGATCTGTGCAATGAGAGAACTATAATACGCCGAAAGTGGAGCTGGGCTCCGGAGGGATTCAAGTCACATGGCCAAGCAAGCCTTCGACTGAAACTCTCAAGGCAAAAGGAAACATAGCCCAAAACAGACCTGGCAACGAAGCATCACTGCAGAGGCGAAGGAAGCTGGAATACCCTGGATTGTAATATAAGAGCTGCCCAAGACCGATCAGAATTTTAATGCTGGATGCCCTCTGGCCCAACTGGGGGACATAGGACCTCCCGTCAACACATTATACTTGATAGAATTTACAAGTAACGCCTCGGTACTACTAAGATACAAGTGTCAAGTTCCCTACTCGATATGGACAATCGCACAATGCAATTTTATTCCAATCTGTCCGCGTTGTCATTGTTTCCGAAACGGACGGATTTATTCAATTGTCGCTTTATTGTTACTTGTTTTCTGAAATGCAACAATATTTTCCACGCTTTCATAGACAATATTCGATCAATTTTATTCATTTCTACTTTTTATATTTATACAAAACGTGTATTAAAACGTTTTAACAATTCTCTACAATACATCAGAAATTACCCTTATTTTAATTACACGAAAATTCTATAGTAATTTCTCCGAAAATACCCAAATTTCTCATTAATTTTTCCTTCAATATTTTAGCAACGCAAGCAATTAATAATAGATTAAATTATTGGGCATCTAAAGAAAGGTCGTTACTACGAATTATAATAACGATAATTATATAAACGCTAAAATGTTTACACATATCACAATCGATGCAATTTTACATAGAACTGGTCAAATATATTTTCGCAATCTTTTATCTAAAAAAAACAATACCCGCCGGCGCGTGGAACTGTCAGTTTTGACAGCTGTCACACGTTTGACATACGACGTCCGCATCGCCGGTTCGGAACAAAGAGTAATTATAGCTAAATAGATCACCTACAATTCGACCTAGATAATAATTGGATAATAGCATACGTATATTAATAGCACACTGTTTCTTAGGAGTCACCCCACTTCTGCTTATGCATTTAAAAATGTAAAGTTTTACAACTGTTTTAAATAAGAAAGTGTTACATACATGTGTGTATAGTGTATATATTAAATGTTGCAATTATATTTTATTCTTTATATAAAAAGATTAACATACTTAAGAATTAAGAAGAAGTCGACTTAGGGTCCTTCAAGCAAAGAGCGTAACAATTTTTAAAAGGTCGGCAACGCACTAGCAAGCCCTCTAGCATTTAGACTCTAAATTTTAGAGTATCCATGGGCGACAGTATCACTTAACATCTTCTGTTAAATTGTGGTTACGCTGTGATGAAGAGGTTTTTTTTTATAAATAATGTGTTGTACCTACACGCGCAGATACAGGAAATCGTTACTAAGGTTTAAATTTTCCACAAACAGTTTCTTTTACATTGCCTTAAGCATCGTTCCTAGAGGGGTTTTCAATTAAGGTTAGCGTAAAATCACATAAAGGCAGAAAGAGGTAACTGCAATCTCAGAACTTGTGGGGCTTCACATCTAAGAAAGTATTAAGGCTTCTTATTTACCGACCAGATTACGTATAATACAATAACGTTTATGTTATAGCATTATCTGCTATAGTGTGTATTTTATAAAATATATAGTAAATAAAGGATTTACGATTAACAATAGATAATATTTTATCTCTAAAGTTGAGAATCATTGTTATTGAAGAGATGGGACACAGGTATTATTTACTTAAAACAGTTCCCAAATCTGTTATCTCAGTTACAGAGGTTTATGCATATAAAATTTACTCGCTGTCTCAGTTATAGAGGTAACTATGATGATAAATCGAAAGAACAAATCCCAGATAAAGAGGCTTACCTCGTCCCACTAACAGAGGTAATTCAGTGCCAAAGTGTTGGGACCTCAGCATGAGTTCCAGTTATGGAGGTTTCTCACTTATCCAGGTCCCACTTAACCAAGTTTCACTGTATATACCGTACTCCACTATATATGTTTGCCAGAAATCGAACACAAGAGCTCTGGGTAGGACATGGAGTGGAAATATTGCACGCATGTTTGACAATACTTACATATAAAACTTTTTGCGTCTGAAACACTTACCTGAAAATAAAGACAAATTTTAAGTTTACAAAAATTACAGATAAAATTAATACAAAATGAATAACGCTAAGCAGTACACGTAGTATATATACAGCAGTGTTTCCTAACATAGGACCACCGACCAAGGGGGAAATTTGATTGTTAAGGGGGGGCTTATCGAAAATTTATTATTTTTCAATAATTATTTGTAATTTCAGTTTTTTTTTAAATCAATTTCTAAATTTAATTTCTTAACAATTCAATTTTAGATATATTACAAATTATGGCTATGATTAAGACTAAGGTAGGGCACAGAATAGGTTGAGAAACACTGATGAGTATTTTTTAATTATAATTAATGTTATATAGCAGTGCACAGGTGTTTCACCATCTAAACAAATATTTCATGGTATTCAAATTAATCACCTCTGAAGTGAATTAAAATTGAAGAAAAATAGCAAGTTTCGCGACGAAGAATGAGTTTAATTAGAACTGGTATAAATGGTAAAACTGCCGAGTCGCGACAAGAAAACCGCGTGAAATTTGGTACAAGTTAGGAGGTGTTGTACCATTTGAAATACAACATACCATAAAAACGTTAATAAAGAATTAACTTCCGTTTTTATTTTTGTATTAATTTATAATTTATCATATTCGTTAGTTACTCTTTATTTTAGACAGCAAACTAAACATGCCCAAATCGATCCTTAATAGAAAATTCACAGACATATGAAGAAAAAACAGCTTTTTTGCAATAATGATTTTTTTTTAAATAAATAATTGTAAAAATAAGGAATTAATCCCAAAAAGAATTTTTTAACAAGTAACAGTTGAACTAATAGTACACACTACTACAATAACACTTCTGTCACGTAAAGAAGTGAAATATATATTTTAGAAACGAGAATTTTAAATTACAATGTATGTGGGAAAAACTAAAGGGCTCATT
Organism: Pieris napi; assembly: GCF_905475465.1. Taxonomy (NCBI): domain Eukaryota; kingdom Metazoa; phylum Arthropoda; class Insecta; order Lepidoptera; family Pieridae; genus Pieris; species Pieris napi. The sequence continues at coordinate 8,614,258 of NC_062246.1, forward strand.
TTGGCTTCAAGTGTGCAATGATTGCTTACATTTGGTTTGGGCTTCTAATTATTAACTAAAATATATATATGTAAGTAACTTATGTTAGGTTACATAACTCGGACATCAAAGTGATTCTTATTAAGACAAACTCAGATTAAAAATGACGGGATGTCTCCAATCGCCACCGCGTATACCTTACACAATACTTAAACAATTATAAGGCTTAAATTGGTAGAAAGCAATTAGTTAGGCGTGGGTTGGAGGCAACAAATAAACGAAGTACCGAAGCCTTCAAATGTTTCAAGCTTTCATTGATTTCAATAGAGCTTTTGTTACAGTCAAGAATAGCTATTTATTATGTAATAACATTCAAATATTATTGAAGCTGGTTTAAAAAAATGTTTTATTTCATCGTTGTCAACAGTTTTATGTAACGAATTTAAACTATTGTTAGCTTTTATATTCTGAAAAATATTAATTACTTGGTCACCATATTCAACTTTTCATTAATTAGACATATCTTAATAGTATAAAACAAAGTGCTTTCTTTTACGCTTAGATATTTTAAGCTGCACATGGCGTCTAATGCTGTTTATATCAATAGACTAATAATGTACATCTTTATATATATAATTCTACTGTACGTGTATATGTCAACGAACTCCTCTTAAACGGTTAGACCAATTAGATTTTTTTTTTGGATGGTTTAGATTCACAAATCAGCCCAGCAGATGGCGCTGCAGTTTAATATCCGATTCGCTTCAAATATCATGCAGGACAACGTCTGTCGGGTCTGCTAGTATATTATAAAATGTATGCTTAAAAGATGTATTGCTACTTCCGGATAAAATTTACGAAATAGGCACGCTGTAATACTGTGTGCAATATACTCTGTCAAAAGTAATTAAGTGCGTATCTTAACAAGACTATAAAACATGTGTTTAAAACTTTATTACGTACAAGAGAGGTGATATAAATTATTATAACAATTTATCTTGGCGTTTCGGAGGCTTAAGAATGTCTAGATAAAATAGTGTTTTAAACATATCCGTTTTCCCCTGCATTTGTGTAAATATTATCTTCGTGTGAAAGTAGGTTAAACAGTAGGTACTCTTTGTTCTTTTATGAAAATAATGATTTGTGAATAAAATAAAAACAAATTTATTTAATTAAAATAAATTAAAATTTATTTAGAATAAAAAGAAAATTTACTAATTTATATGTAACAAGACAACGCACACACTCATGGTACTGTGAGTGTCCATGGGCGATGGTATCACTTAACATCAGATGAGCTTCCTGTCCGTTTGCCCCCGTACCTACTATAAAAAGCGTGAGCGTAAATATTTTTATTAATTTCTACACATCCAAACATCGTTTTCACTTGTAATCAGTGGACCTATAAACACGATGTCCTGAACTCGTTTAGGAAATGACTCTTATCATAGCGATAAGTATGCAAACGAACCGCTTCAAAAAAATAAAAGGAAGACAGAACTATGTTGCAAATGTTATATAATCCAATCAAGCCTAACATACAATAGTTTTCATACAATGTTCTACTTTGCGAGAAAGTACTTTTTGCGCACATGGAAATAATAAATGCATAAAGATATTGTAAAGAATATTTATTTATATTTAAACATAAGTAATATGACAAACAGCCTGTCGTCTGAGATATAATTTATGACTGTCCATAAAAACTGATGTTTGAACAGATTTTATGACTATGTTAGAGTAATTTAATAATAATAAGCGATGATGAAGAATTATAAATACAACATGCTGAATGTTTAAGCAAATTTAAATATTTTTAATTGCCACTAAACTAGATATTTTAGTAACAAAAATATTGTAGCATAATATTACAAATATTAGACCTGTGTGACAGAGGTCAACGGGCGACTTATCGCCAACAAGTTTATTCTTATGGCAAAGAATATTTAAAATATGTATATAAGAAGTGTTAAGCTGGGTATCGATTACGCGCTCCTGGCGCGCGCGCCATGAATGACCGCTCCGAGAGTGCGTTCCGTGAAACGCGTTCCAAATATTTGAAGTATATCAACTAAGCGCGCCTGGCGCGCGTGGCAACTGTTCCAGTGTTCGACCCTTCATAATTAATAGAAGCCAGTCGTGTACAATTTATAGTACTGATTTCTCTCCAAGCATCTTTTCTAAGCGATTTATTATGATACGAAGAACTTTTGCTATTCCACAGCAGTTCTTTTGTACCATACAGTTGTATTAATTTACGGCAACTTTGGTTATCCATAATTCGGAGCGCAACAAACACAAAAATACGATATGTCCGTCCCAACTGGCGCGCGCGCCACCTTTGATGCGTGGTAAAAAACCGACACCCGTCGGAACGGACCGCTCCGCGTTCGGGCGCTCCAACGAACACATTGGCGCGCGTTCCAAAGTGGTATCCATTGCGCGCGGCTGGAGCGCGCGCCAATGTTCGCCCTCTTGGAGCGCGTAGTCGATACGCGGCTTTACTGATGTATGAACTGTCAAGAATCTCTTCGACGTTAGCTAGCCATATAACACAGCAATGCAAAAATATGACAAAAATATTTTCTAATTTCAGATCCGTGCCAAAAATCTATCAGCGCCAAGGCCAGCAATTAGCCCGTTCGAAGACCAACTTTACGTTAACTGTATAAATTGATTGCACATTGCTCGTTCACACGGAAATCTGTGAGATCCCGTTACATATTAATAGGCAAACGAAAACAGTTAAAATGCATGAAACACTTAGTAATAAAATAATACTAAATGTTTGGATAAATTCAAATGACTGGATTTCATCAAGTTTCATCATCGGACGTCAAGGTACAATACGTATCACCTCGACACAACTGAGCGTTTCTTAAGACAATTTTTGCACCACCAACTCTATGTGGAACCAGCTGCCCACTGAAGTATTTCTGAACCAATTCGACTTAGGGAGCTTCAAGAAAAGAGCGTAACAATTCTTAAAAGGCCGGCAACGCACTTGCGAGCAAGCAATGTGAGTGTCCTTGCTGTCACTTAACAGCAGGTGAGCCTCCTGCCCGTTTACCGTCTGTTAGATAAAAATAATAAAAACAGCAATCGCACCTGAACAAATAAAACTATAAACTAGGTTTCCATTTTTATAACACCATTCTATATTTACCAAGAAAGTCTTAAAATCAGATAAACCACAGACTCATCAGTTCCGAATTATCGGATATTTGATTGTAAATGTAGAACAACCGACGCGATTCGATATTTTGTTTTTTAGCCACCGTATGGACAATTATAATATAAATTAGAATAGGACGCACTATCCTTTCCTACGAGGCCTACAAACATGTTTGTACACACCACTTAACATAAATAAAACTTTTAGTTACTGATATCATTTATTGATATAATTCCAAAATTATTATACACATTCGTAGACTTTTTAAGGCTAAAAAGTAAAAACCCATGGCAACAATTTTTTATTTCAAACGAGTTTTCTCTGGTCAATATAAACGCTGGCAAATAACCAGAAAGATCAAACGCGATAAACGGTAATTTCTTTAAAAAAAAAACAAAGACAGTTTCTTTATACGAAAATTATTTAGCCAAGTAATATGACTAAGCACGTGATAATTTTGGCACATTTTCATTTAAAGTAAATTCCTATGTTTCGTAAATGTGTCTATGACCTATGTTAATGAAATAGACTTTAGTGTATATGTCAATAATAAACCGATATTTACATTTGTGTTTATTTTGAAAGTTTAATAATACGTAAGTCGTTTGTTTAAAACATTAAATATCTTTAAAATTAATACATTTTCATTGACATCCGTAACGCTGAGTAAAATAATTAAGAATTTTCAAGAGTCACCCTTCGAATCTATTGGATTAACAAAGATCGATGGTATTTCTTTAAACGATTCAATCAGAATTAAATTAAAGCTATTCTCGTACTTTTTTTACAACATCTTTGTATTAGTAACTTATTCTAATCTAAAATAAAATAAAACCTAATCTATTGAAAACGGAGACCACCAGACCGTGCTGCATTGCCTGTTTCGTATTGTTACTATGACCTAAGAAAATAACCTGGGGCTGTTTACCACCACCACACCTGTGGTTCATGATTTAACATCAAATTAGTCTTCCCAAAGACTTGATCTTCTATTCTAAAAGAAGGTCGTCGACCTCGTCGCGTGTATATTTCATATGACTTTGAATATAAAATTGTCGTTGACTCAAAACGACACTACGTCCTAAAGACGCAAAGTCGACCAAAAATAACCAGAAATAAAGACTTTAATACTATTTTATGTGACGTCTCGTAAACAAGGCACTAAAATAAAAAGTTATTATAAGAAATTAAAGCAGAGATCAAGAGTAATCAGAGAATAACAATTAATCACCCGTTTTATGCGCCCGCCGTGTGTCGTCGTCATTGAACGATTTTATTGGTAAAGTTTGATCAAATATTTTGTCGAAAGCTTGTGTAGTACAAATATACATAATATTTATTTGTTTATTTACACTTCGTTGCATTACAATATAAAAATTTAACATAACTAAATGTAAAGGAGGCATCTGGCGGCCTTATCGCTTTCAAGCGATCTCCTCCAGGCAAGTGAGAAAATATTTTTTTTTATTAAATTAGATATGGTAGGCAAAAAGTGCAAAAATACAAATTACATATAGTTATTCAGACATACAGAATCAAAAAACAAACTAAACTAATAAAGGATACATTAAAAATAAAAAGTAAAAAGTGCACATGAATCATAATGATTTAATTTAAGAATAGTCTCACGTCAGTTAGTAGTTAGGGATACGATGTGGACAGGTAATTTTTGTATAATATAATAGTAAGAGACAAACTTTTATTTTTAATTTAACAAATAAACATATATATATCCGAAATACTGCTTTCATTACTAACAATCGTAAGTTTTGTATAGATTTCTTATATTATTATTAGTCATACAAAATAAATGAATAATTGTTACAATATGCCACCATAGAATCAAACATTTTCTCCAAAATTATTTCCGTATCGTTCGCGGTTCACAAGAATAGTATTAGCTTTATGGCCGATAAAATCGTAGGACGCGTGGACCCTGTAATTCCGTGATGTTTACTGATTCCTACTTTCTCAAATGTGAATAGGAGTGATAATCGCTTAACATGTGATTTTGCCACATTCATTCATGGACCGGATGTATTAGTTTTACTGTACGCGTACAAGTAGCTAACATTTCAGCGGGTTTTATAAGTAAAAAGATCTTTTAATTTGTAATTAATTAGTATATGTTTTATTAAAAACCATCATGCTAATTAGAAGGCTGTATTCCATCTTCATGATATGTTCAACTATGTATAACGCTTTAGTGGAACACCAGACTGTATTTCGGTAGTATATGGCACCTAATGGTCCTTTTCATTCTTGAGTACTTCAGGTCATTTTCAAAAATTTTCTTTGAAGATCAAAAACAATACTAATTGTACAGGCTTCCTTCCTTGCCTTATTCTTCCGCCCTATAGCATTTAACGACGTTCCCCGGATGAACCTAATGTTCCAAAAACGTTTTTATGCCTCGGATTGTTTTTACGTTTAAATGTGCTGTCCTGCAATTGGATTATCCGACCTCGTATGGGTCATTGCACGGAGACATACAATTTGGAATTATAAGGGTCACGTTATAGGAAGAACGGACATTAATATGCAGAACTGGAAATGTTAGGGCAATTCAACGACGTAATAAAGTGAAACAAAAAACTATTTTTACTTAGAAAAAGTCTTGTGGTCTAGATTTTAGAGTTGCTTTTCCTGGGTTCTATATTGCTATGATTTTTCTATAGAAATCTAATTAGACAGCACTGCTTTTCTACGGGCCAAATTACCACTGATATTCGTTATAAAACCTTTAAAACTCAGTTTCGTAAACCTTTTTTTATTATTTAAAACTACCATATATCAATGATTTTTTTAAATGTAGGATTGGGAAAAAATATTGGTAACAAAATAACTTGAATACATGATTATGTAAAAATCATTAATAGTCGACTATTTATCAATGAAAGATACTTCAGGCTTCATTGGCTGTGTTTTTTATACTTTGTTTACATTCATTCCCGATTCCACTATAATGCACCTATCAGGCCTGGTCTAGATAGCAGGTCACATCAATTTGCATACTCTAAATAGGCTATTATGTGTATCTGGCCTATAAGTGTATCGGGTTTAGCCGTGCACCAAGATGCACATTAGCATATTGAACGAAGACAGTTTGCTTACTACAGCCTAAGGGAAACAGTAGGGCTGCTACAACTTTTCATATATTGTTAAATATTATATCTTCTATAATATTGATTGTATTTAAATTATGTTTAAAGTAGATATGCATTCAAAAATATATTTCCTCTACTGTTCAACACATTACAATACCTAAATTTTTTAAAGTCAAATAAACATAATAAAAATGCAAGAACAAAACAGTTCAACCCGAATACGTATTGTTATAACATTTTAGCCCACATCGTAAAAAATATAAATATACTCGAAAGTATATTTAAAACTATTAAGTCCTAAAGATCTATTTTGATATCTGAATTTAAATTTGATATAGGGAAATAAAACACCTAATTGTATTATTACTCATTGTCTATTGGAGAACTGACGCGTTTCATTGTAGGAATACATATTATATAACCAATGTTTTGAGTTGAAATTCCATTCCAACTTTGACACACTATAATTTTTTTTTTAATTTTGAGAATACAAATAGCCTATGTTAATTAGAGGTAATGTGGTATTGAGGTATTAGTATAGGTAATATTAATGAGGTATTAGTATAGGTTTCATAACCAGTTTAACGTCAGCCGTCAACCCTATTCACGTACTAGAGCATTAACGATTAGTTTCAATGACTAGATTAATATCCAAGATTATAAATAACAATAACGTTTAGTTATGCAGTTTAATACAAGATAATATAAGGCGATTTCAGCGGTGATCTTTAGTACACAATTATGCTTTAATTTTAATATCGATTAAGGAAACCGTCTGTTGCAAACCAAACAACAACGAGTGGCGCTTCAACCTATTAGGTCTGGGCCTCAGATTTCTGTATCTTTTATTATTCTAATAAGTTAGATGAGTTCCTCATTAGAGGCACCTGAATTTATTATTATGATATTAGCTGGCCCCGCGAACTTCATATTCCTTAAGATGTTTTTAACTTAGCCTACCTTTTTAGTATCTACATAGTAACATATGCAACTTTTGCTATGTTACCCCAAAGAGACTGTTCGCTTTTCCAAAATAAAAACTTAACTGGTAAAACTGTTTTTTTTTTCATTTTTTGTTATATTTATCCGAATTTTCTCAACATAAAAACCTTCCTCAGAGAAAGGAAATGAAATATTCGAATAGGTCTTTCAGATTTGCGGTTGCTATTTCGCTATCATTTTTATTTATATAGATTATTGAACATTGTTATATTTTCCTTTAAGTATTTTTCCTCCTTAAAATGTAATAAATTAATATGTTGCTTGGCACACCGTCATTGATTTCTATTTAATCCATTCATAAGGTTTAAGTTAAATTTATATTTCTATAATATTTTTTTTTTATAAATAAGTGTATGATTTTATTCATACTGACAATACTGCGATAATATTATGACACCTTCCTTCCATGAGAGTCGAGATATCTTATCAAACTTAAACGAGGCGACTTGAATAATAAACACGAATTTAGATAAAACTACCACGCTTCAATTTAAATACATTAAAACTTAACGCAAAAGCTCCAAATTCTCATTAAAGTAAAAAAGTTTCCATTAGAGAATGCTCTATAACTATTTATATCTAAAAGAGATAAATTAACTAATATTATTGTAATATTCAATAACACTCCAAAATTCATCTTCTAAAAAATTCGCTAGAAATCGAACTGAAAACGCTTTATTCATCACAAACTGAGCAGCATTCCATACTACGATATATTATTGCCTTTTATTACAAAACAGCTCTAGAACCTTATCTAATATCTACTGCTGTAATTAAATGGATCCCATTTAATGTCACAGACAACACACAACTCTAATTGAGTTTCCTATGTAAATAGTAAGAACACACGCTTTTATTTTGTATCTATACAGACATTGTTCTCTATACGCGGTTTAATCTCAATGCTATTGTCTAGCGTTACGTAACGTAACTGTTCTTCCTGTTTCTGAGACACTTGATATTTAAAAAATACATATACATTTGCACGTATCTCTAGGATATAAAAAAATACTTTCTGTAGTTGCTTTTCGCTCAAGCTATAAATGACCAAAATCCAGATCGGTGAGCTACAAGTACACAAAAAATATACATCGTGTAGTGGTGCGTTTTTATAATCAATTCAGGTCAATCAAAATCGGAACATATGGTTCCACGTTACTACATACAAAAGACATCTAACCTGAAATCTGAGGCCAAGACCTAAACAGGTTGCAGCGCCACTGATTTATTTTAAAGATGTTAATCAAATTATACTTCATGCTAAAATTAAAGTTGAATAAAATAATAATATTAAGTATAATAACTAAGTAACTAGAAAGTTCTCAACTTAATCGAAAAGGCCGCGAATTTCACGATATACGGCCACGTTCCAACTTGAAACCGGCTAACTTTTATTGCTGAGTCACTCATAGTCGAGCGTTGAAGTTTGACCGTGTTTTGTTACTGCCGACGAAAACACGTGCTTATATAATCGATACGTTCTCTATTAAGCCATAAGGCCATCTTCAAAAATTACAAAGCTATATATGACCGATTCTCTGCTTCTTAAGCTTTAAGTCACCCGAGACCTTACTTAATATAATTTCGCTAATATATCCTGAAACTTTGGATCATAGATCTGAAATTTCAGTATAACTTTATTCAATGAAAACGAATCGCAACTGCCACTAATTTTTTATGCCATTTTGCAACAACAAGTAGAAATAGCTATTATTATGAAGGGCAACGTGAGCAGTATTGGCCCAGTCGCTTCGGCATCCCTGAAAACGAAAATTCGATCGACAGCCGTGCATCAATAGACAAAGGGTTATGCGCGCAATTATTACTCGTGTAGTACTGTGCGTATTCTATTGTAACGTAAACCTGTCTTGAATGATTTTCAGAAAGAATTTCTAGCAGTTTTTATTAAATTGACTGAAATGTGGTTTGTAACCTTTTCAAGAGATCCTCTAACACATACTAGAAAATTTGAATTTACCTAACGTTTCCTATACCTTATCCTCTTCAATATGCTGAAATATTCAGTCAGGTTTTAACAGGGCCTAGTTACCTGTTACAATATTAAGGTAACCATTAAGAAACATTCTGGAGCGACTTTTCTAATGCAATTAAATTACTTATTTTTAATAAACCCTCGAGTCTACCCTCTTTTGTTTACCGTTTTTTCTTGTTTCTTTCTAAATTAAAAATAGACCATTCATCCTAATTTCAAACTTCAGAAAACGAAATAGTAACTCCTATTTGGCACAAAGTTACTTCAACTACTCACTTAGCCGCTCAGTTGCTCCGAAACAGCCGTAGCATTAAGCGGGCTTATCGACGGACGTCCGGTACCGGCTTTATCGTAACCTCCGCCATCTTGCGGCGCCATTTTGAATTTATCGAGTCGATTCGGCAAACGATCAAGTTTTACAGATATCCTGCGACACGTCAAAGGTTGTTTGCTTATCTTAATACATCGACTCAGTGGTGCTTATAACTAAAGCCCTACTTACTTCTCTCTGGTCGTAAAAGGGGGTCTTAAGTTTAACACTAATATTTCTAAGTAAGACCAATAAATTTCTGTGTTATATAAATAGAATATGTAAGCTAACAAATCAATAGGTATTAATCTGAAGAATACAAGAAAGACAACAAATATTCTAACATAGCTCACTATTCGTAACAATCAACTTGAAAGCTTTATGTACACGCCTATTTATTTAGGAAGCGACCTGTTGCTATGGCAACAAGTTTAGCGCTCATTACGCGTCATTAAGCGCCAATGGCTTGATTTGGTTACGCCTTGCACGCGTCGTGATTCAGAGAACATTAATTTGATTTATGCGAAAGCTCCTTCATCCGTTGCTGTTTGGTTCATATAGTTACATTTATGTACGCAAAAATAATAACATGTAGCTGATATTATTTACACGTCATAATTATTTTATAATAATACAATTTAGTAGATATAACATTTCCATATAAACCACTAGTAACCCATTAGTAATAAACTATTTAGCGATAGTAATCGAATCGAAATCGGAAATGTTAAAATAAAATAGCTTCTAACCTCACTTTCTATAGAACTCATGTAGACAGATACGTTCTAGTCATAAGTCAATAAAACTCACATTCACAAAGAGTACTGTGTTCACATAAATCAAGAACGCGGACAAGATTTCCGCATCCAACTCAAATAAAAGTAAGAAACGCGCGAGTGGGTATAACGAGCTGTTAGCGACAAGTTCAGCCAATCGGATGTTATGATTCACTGGTTAATATACTTTCCATGACAGTGGACAAGTTTTTGTTGAGTTCTCTTTACTTTATTCAAGTATGCAAGAATATTATACTAAGATACTCGATAATATTTTTCTAAAGCATAAGTTAAAATTAATAAGATAATCTTAATTAATAATTCTAACTATAGTGTCCTTCAAGAAAAGAGCGTACCAAATCTTAAAAAGCCAGCAACGCACACACGAGCCTGCTAGCATTAAGATAAGAGAGTGCCCGTAGTCACTATAACTTAACATCAAGTGAGCCTTCTGCCCGTTTTCCCCCTATTCTATAAAACGTGCTTTTTATGGTTAACCTCAGACACAACATAGTAAGTACTTACTATGACACAAGCCAACATTTGGACACGTTTATTAAATGCGTTTCATCATTTGTTATGATAAAATAAAGTAATACATTTGTCGAAGGTTTTTTTGATATAAAATTACTTTTCATATCAATCACAAAAACCCATTTCACGTAAATCGTACATCAATGTTCCAATATTATATAATGCAAATATAATTTCATAAATATTATTCTTTACATTTCCCTTGCTTGTCAATAGGCACATTATCATTTCGCAAGAAAATATGTACACATAGGTTTATGAAACCATAAGCAAACGTCACTTTGTGGTTAACGAATGAGCGACGTCCGCGTCGGCAATTTGTCATAGTGACATGGGGTCCAAGCTTTATGGATTGTCACAGATAATTTATTTGGCATAATATCGCAATAATACTTTGTCTTTCCACGACCGATGATCAATTCCGTAATGTGATGTTATTTGAAAAATATTTTGCGTCTTACCATGTCGAACAAACCATTGCAAAAAATTTCAAAACACTAACTCTATTACTAGAAAGACGCCATAATTATATTTTTTTGCTTCATGTGGAAATTTAACAATTAAATAAAAAGTTAGTCAACTATCAATTCTTAATTAAATTACAATATAGGTATTTAGACAGTTTGTTATCATTCAAATTAGTAACTTCAGAAACGCAATAAACTCACAACTAATATTTATGACAGCGGGAATAGTCTCGTTAAAGCTAATTGCGTGGTTACCCCAGCAAATGCTTACTTTAAGGCAATAAAAACAGCGTTGACAAATAAAAGCCTACTCGGTCGGGTAACTTATTATTTTATATTTCGGTCTTTTTCGTTGACAAAACAGAAACAACGACATTAAAGAACACTTTACGGAAAAAAACACTTAACATATGAAAATTGAGAGAAAAATACTATAAAAATAACGATTTCGTAAAATAATATTTTTAATTCAAGATATCAAACTTAGCTTAGTAATGGAGGAAAAAATAAATGCTCTTACAAACTTGATTTATTATAATGACAGCATTAAGTAACTTGTTAGTAATCCACGTTCGTAGCTCAAGCTGTTGTCAAGGTTAAAGTTTCGCGATAACCAGAGAAGGCCTTGGGTTCACATTTGCAGTGGGTTTGACAATATGCGATTCAGAAGAGACATAATGCTGACTTTATTGAGTAAAAAAAAACGACTATATTTTTAATGTAATTTAGTTTTTTTGTTTTGTGGGTTATTTTTTCATTGGTTATGTATTGTTGTCGATTTAGGGTCAGCTGTTAGGACAGGATTGTGTTTTTTAATAAATATAAATAGAAAAGAAAATGTGTTTTCCCTACACACCCTTTAAGTTTTATTTAACCCTTTACGCTGAGCTTTAGATACTGCATTAAACCTAAAAAATAATATCTTATTAAAATAACTAGTTACCAAGCTAAATATATATTAAATCTAAACATTGTTCAACAATGTGTGCAGAATAAACATAAAACTGCGCATGTGGCTGTTATTAAATTATTTAATCGTCTCTTCGCGTTTGTTTATAGTCCATTTCGATAATATTGCTATGAGAAGGGGACTATTTATAGATGGAAATGTGTATGTCATAATACACTTGTAAAAAGACTGTTTATAATATTAATTACTGTAATATTAAACACTGTATATTGTATTATATATATAGTCAAGTAGTGGGTCCGCGAAAAAAGGGTTTTTAAAAACTTAAAGTTAAAATGAATACAACCGGTCCGATTTGAGGTCCGTTTAATACTAAATATTACAAGTGTTCTATTATATTTATATCCTATTCTTAAAGGCCTACGTGACCGTTCTGCTGACACATTGTTCTCACGCTCTACAAGGAAACGTTACTTAGTAAGAACTAAGAGTGGTTCGTAGAATCATGTAACAGCATTTCGAAGCAGCTATTGAAATATAAAGGATCTTTGTAGTACAAAGATCCTTTATATTACAAAGTTTGTACTACTATGTTGCAATGGTTTTGTTTATATAAAATATAATTATGGTGGTGACTGACACACGGGGTTATATAACTATATACACATTAGTATATTGTGAGTAAACATCATGTTACATTACCAAACACCACATCAGTGCCTATTCAATATTTAGTTTTTTTCACAAATGTGGTTTCTTTCTTGAAACAATTATTAAATAATCTGACAATTTAAAAAAAACTAGTTACATGTACAGCAAGGGCAATCTATAGACACGGTCTGGTAACACACACATTGAAAATAAAGCAAGACTGCAACGGAATAACACTAAAAAAAACCAAAGACATCAGCTGTATGCATATACATATTTATATATTTCTAAAACAACGTGTATAAATTAAATTTTACAAGAAAATATGACATCACAAATTTAACACACACAATAATTAAAATTATTTCACAATTATATTAGTCAGGGAAAAAAAGCAACCACAAAATAAAAATAAAAATTAATAATAACAACTAAAACTAAATAGAAACTTAAACCTCATTAACAGAAAAAAATATAATACGCAACAAACGTATTATTTAATAAACCATTTCCAAGAACATTTTCATAACAAAACCTCAATAAATAAAATGAAATCTCCTTATATTTTGTCATCACTCACAATGAAAAGCTCTGAATATATAACACGTTTCCATAAAATAAGTTTCGCAAATAAAACTCGCGCAACAGATGTCCTCTATATAACGGTGTAACTATAATAGATAACGGAGTATTCATGTTAAATGTATAAACTTTTTCATATCTCTTTTGGAAAAGCCTATATTGGAAATTATTATATTAAATGTTTGGTAGTACTACTAATCAGTTTAAAGAGCAGTGTTGGCTTAGTGGGTTAAGCGTGCGACTTAAAACTGAGGTACTGCATTCGAATCAATGGACCTTCTGATCTATCTGAGATATAACTTTCTATGTGTACTTGTTTATGGTTGATACATCGTGAGAAAAACGGCATGTCTTAGTTCCGAATCGATGACGAAAGAAGACTAAATGAAGTGTGTTGTGTAATTAATTTTTTTATAGGCTCAAGTATGTGTCTATAAAATAATAAATAAAACCGGATTAATCAAAGGCCAGATCAAGTTGTAGCTACTGGATTATTAATATATTTAAAGAAAGCTTTTTTCCGTTACGATTACAAAATGATTCCCGCATATTAGATTTTTTAAATAAAGATAAACTAAATCGTACCGTATTTTTAAAATAATAAAACAGAATAACATAAGCAATTTATATATTAATAATAACTGATACAACAATAAATATCACCGATGTCTCTTCAAGGTAAGCCTACGAAGCAGAAGACTACTGAAGATTAGTTTTTAGTTTACCCAACATTTTGTGTATGATTCAGTACAAATAGAGTATTATTTATTTGTTTTATTTATTATTTACCTTTATTATATACCTTCATTATTGTATATAGGGTGCGGTGCGCGTTTGAGTGAGCTAAAATCACTTATGTATTCAGAGTCAATCATCAAGAATTAACGGTAACCTTAAGCCTTGGTCAAAGAACAATATAATTTTTTTATAAAAGCTCAAATAATTTACAAACTGTAAAAGAAAAATAACACCCTTCAACTAAGTCGTTAACTAATCGAGCATTTATTTTCGTAACGTAGTTGCATCGTTTCATAGATCTATAAATATAAACGATTTGTAGCAACTACAATTGGTATTTCGGTTCTATTTATAACCAGCCAATCACGCTAGAAGTAGTAACGCCTAAAATTTGTAAAGCGTACTTAGACTAAGCCTATCTAATTAAAATATGATATGTTTTACTTAGCTTAATTTAGGTACTTATTAAGTAAATTCTTAGCCAAGAAGGACTATAAATTTAAACCTAAGATTTCAGTGAACCAGGGCTGTGCTGTAGCGTTTAATATACAGATAACTACTTACCACAGTGATAGGATATGCTGGATTGATGATAGTGTACAGCAGGATGTGATTCGGTCGGGCCGGAGGCTCTCTTTTACGCCTAGGCTCTGCTGACATATAGTTGTTGCCATTACTCTGTAACAATAGAAGACAATGAGTGAATAAAATCTAAAATGCAAACATATTGGTGAGTCGCAATTGGTCTCTATAATATACATATTTCTAATTAAGCCCTTGTCTGTGTTGATCGATTTTTATTTTATTTAAACAGTAGGTACTGAACCAACGTCTGGCCGCAATCGCACCGGATGGTAAGTAAGATAGATAGTAAGCATATTTAGCCGTTTGAATGAACCAATGAATGAAAGAGTGAAGGGGGTAAGGAGTTCTATTCCTTCGCTGTTATACCAAGAAACTATCCAAATCGTGTAGTGCCGCACTTGGGGATATCAACAACGAAAGGGTGAAACTCTAGCGTGCTTATAGAGAAGCGTATTTAGAAAGTGGATGAAGGAATCAAGTTATGTAGTTCCAAGGATCAATAAAAGACTAAAAGGCAACTGAACGAAACGAAACGGAACGTGGATTAAGCATAAATTATATGAAATATTCATACATAGTAGACAAGTAATACAGACTATCATTTTTAAAACTCATCAAAGCCGGTATAAGTTAATAAACTTAAAACAACAACGGCGATTTAATAAAATTTCCTCACTAAACAATGAATAAACCTCCTGTATTGTCTACAGGCTGCTCTAATTAATGTAATACCAAGTTATTATACAGGATGTATGCAAGTGATAAACTGCCTTCCGAAAAGCTTATTTAAGTAGGTGGATATTTATTGCATCGCCGCGCTTACATTCACTATTACTTTACTGTGTAAATTTTCAAGTAGGATTTTATAAAGTACATAAATTTCATGAGAACGTCTCGTTATAAGTGGTATTTCGTGAAGCATAGACTACTTTTTTTAATTAGTACACATTTCTGTATATAAAGCACAATGTATGTGAAAGAAATAGGGTCATACAAAAATATAACATTTTTATACAATTTCCTTTTAAACAGTTGAAGTTCCTAAAGTAAAAAAAATACGAAAATAATTGTATAACAGAGTAAATTAAATCATCGAACAGGGTCGTTGAAAATTGTAGGCACGCGAGGGTTAAACAGAAATTAATAACAACAAACAGCGCAGCTATCGCGCAAACAAACGTAATAAGACGTAGCGACATGAATATTCATCATCACGACAGCGGGAGGGTTAAGTAGGGTACAAGAAATAGGCGAGTCTGTTCCTTGGACCCAAGACCAAATAATGCTATGTCCCTTGATAATTGCTAATATTTATACACTCGTACAATATGTATGAGGATCAATTATAAATTAATTGTATGTAGATATTCATATTGTTTTATGTTTATAATTTATTTCTGGTCCAGATTGAGCTACCTAATGCCACCACAGACACAAACGTAACCTTCTAACTTGGGCACTAACAGTATCGCTTGTCAGTCATCTTATAGCTTGCACCACTAAAGCGGATAAGATCTCCAAGAAAATGACTAGCGTTATTCCAACTCAATGTAATTTAGTTAAAGTTCAAATTAGCCCAGGACGGGTTTAGAATATTTACTGAGAAACGGATTTCGCAGTGCTTTAAATAACTCGTGGGACTAAATTTTTAGGAACATAACTCAATATTGGTAGTTTTGTTAACTAGTTTCTTAATAATGCATAATACATAACAGCTGTATAATTCTTTACAGAAGCAGTCGTACTATCCTATAAGGAATGTTATGATAGCCTAGGTCGAGTCAGTACGGTTTAAATTTCACAAAGACTCCGTATTTTAAGCTTTGAGAGAAATTTCTTCTATTGTAATAAAACAAGACACTGAGCTAAATTCCTGAATAACATGGTTTTTAGTTGAACATTAGACATGAAAATAAGCTTTTTTATTTACCCTAAACTTTACAATAACTATTTATGTTTCAGTATTTATGAGTTAGTAGTATTAGAAACTGACTTAAATTTAGTTAATAATTATTTTTAGAGTAATTCCCATCTTGGAAAGTGCGTACTGCATTTTCTTAAAAGTCTGGTTTTTAATTTGGTGTAGCCATTTTCTGCCGCCGATCTACCAGGTCATCCGACCTTCGGCTCGGTCTACCAACGCTTCTTTTCCCAAAGGTCTGTGAGTCTAAGTGAGTTGCCCACCTCCATTTAAGTTGACAAGTGTTTGCTTCTTCGTAATATTATTATTATACCATACTACTTTAAACGTTAGAAATATTCGACAAAATCTTCTTTTAGTGGGGTTAAAGGTACTATATAAAATATATATTTTCTAAAAAAAACTCGTCTATTATTTTATGGCATCTTGTTTATTTAGGTCTTACAATATGAAAGTACGACCGTCTTGATAACATTTTTGTAGAGCTTTTCGTGAGTCAAGAGTTTTCATTTCATTTTGAGAACTTCAAGATTCTGTTGTGTAAAAGACGAATTTGTTTAAAATTATAGCTTAAAATATCGTTGTTTTTTATTTTTAAACCGTCCATTGTTGCAAATAAAATAGTATATCTTAATCTAATTTCTCAGAAGTAGTTTCAACTGAATTTTTTTTTTTTAACATATATATATATATATATTACATGCTATGTACCGGACCGGCTCCATTGCTAATTAAACGCATAATAACTATTTCGCGTTGATAGATAAAGAAGGCTCGCCACAGCCTGGACAGAGCTTTAAACAAACTATACCTATAGAACATATCCTTTAAATTACAGTTTAATTTCCTAAACTACTGTTATTAGTAGATTTGAAATGTTAACACATTAAACAACAATCGCACCCGAACATAATCCGCTATCACAATACAAAACTAAGTTCTTGGATTAACATCTGTGACAATAAGGCTTTATTGTAATAAATGTATATATAAGTAATTGTGTCTTTCTTACACTATGAAAAATTATATTAATGTATTTATTATATAAGCTCAAACCTTATAAACATTATTCTGGTGTGTTTTACGTATTAATTATTTATTAATAAGGGATTTTATACAGAAACATTTTTACTCATTAGGAGAGTGATGTGTTTAAAAAAGCATGTATCCTGTTGATATATTGGGTATTTACATCAAGAGCTTTTCATTGACTAGTCTGGTTTTAGTATTCCTGCTAGCTTTACTGTTTGTTCTCAGTACTGTAATAAATTCAAACAACAGCAAACTATAATTACGGATTACGAGACGTCAAGATTACCGGCTTATTGCGGATTAATAATGCGTTTATACAACAATTTCGAAATTCCCTGTATTTCTAAGACTTCTGTTATTACACATACATGAGATTATTTTTTTAAAAACGGCCTAAGTTTTTTTAGGTCTAGTTTAATATTTTTAATTTAGCTCAAGATTTTAAAAGAGCGTGTGTAATCTGTTCTTAAAGGACACCACGTTCACTTCTGTGAAATAAAAGGCAACAGATTGAAGACCATTTGTTGGACAAACCTTCAAAATAGTCATAAAACTTTCAATAAAGCTTTTAAATCTTGTTTTTGATGGCATCTACCCTTTTAAACCAAACTTATGAAATATTTACGTAAAATCAAATATCTACATTTGAAACGAATTTATTCCATCCACGACAAACTATAATAAGAGCCAAAATAAAACTAAAAACACTCACCCTTGACACGTCTTAAAGCTTATATTTGACTCAAAGACACCTTGTAGCATTCGGAGATAAGCTAATTTAAACTCTATTTCATAGCAGAAATGCGCTATTTTTCCTTAAACTAATTCAGCAAGTCACGTTTCGTCCCGGTATTTTGCTGTACATGCAATTTCTGTCTCAAATTTAAGAGGATAAAATTTAAAATTGCTTGTTCAGTTCATACATTTATTTGTCACGCGAATATTAGCCTTGATTGTATGAAATACGGTATAAAATTGTCTAAATGTCGTGGAATTGTTTGACTTCAACGTACGCCTCGCTAGTTGACAGCATTTGTATTAAATAGGATTATAGCGAAAAATAAAATTGCACGCTAATATAAAAGTACTTAGTAATTTTCTTCTTGAAAAAAGCAATTCTAAACTCAAAACAATCAAAGTATTCTCCAATCTAGTTAAGACTTCTGTAGTTTTTAGTTTAATATCGAGACAAAACATTGTATTGTTTACGTTGAGGGCTGTAGTAACCTTTATAAAATAAATCATTCGTAGATAAAACTAGTAAAGTATTGTATGCACTATGAATTAAACGTAATGTATCGGTACGTTATATATTTATAAAAGATATTTGTATCTATAATCTTAATATATATAAATTACGTGTCACGTTGTTTGTCCGCTATGGACTCCTAAACTACCGAACCGATTTCATTCAAATTTGCACACCGTGTGCAGTTTGATCTAACTTAAAAGATATGATAGTTTACATCTCAATTTATATCCGCAATATTATTTTATTGCAAAATATTTGTTTATTATTTGAGAGTCACAATTCTAACAGATGGCGCTGTGTTGAGAGTACCAACGTTTCAAATAAGCTGCAATTTAATAGCATTACCACCAAAAAAGCATGGTGGTTACTGGTGTTCTCCTACCGTTTCCCTTGAATAGGTTACTACTAAGTAATATAACTAAAACCTTAGCCACAGCAACGCTTGGCCGGTCTGCTAGTAGTATATATGTAATAGATATTTATACAAAATAGCGCAAATTAAATTGCGACCAATATTACAAATAGCCCGTAATCTTACCTTCTTAATATACTCAATATCTGACACAATTATCCGTCAGTAATTGAACCAAAATTTTCGGCATAAACCTAAATTTCGCTTATAAAAACATCCAGTTAACCGATAAACGAATGCAACTTAAAACCGATGAAAAAGTAAAGTATGGGTTAATTAACCGGTAACGCTACACGGTGCCTCGTTACCGTTGAATTATGAAGAGACGCCCCAATTTTGCACTTCCATTCAATTCTTTCGCAATTTAGATTTATAATCAGCGAATATAAGCCAGCTCTATAATTTTAATGTATATACTTGAAATGTAGGCTACATTTTTTAACATATAATTATTTATCACACGATAAATATTCTTATTTTGACAAAAGTGTTAAAATATACTACTATAAATTTCTGTAAAAATATTTTAAATAAACAAATTTCTACAATTTAAATCTACACATTATCATGATCGTGAAAACAGAACAAAATTGTATCAAATTGGGCGTAAAAATGTCGCCAACACAAAGCAATTACAGTTTACTAACGCTTGCAGTTAGGGAGCGATTCACCGAAATATATGTTGATTATGTCCTCCTACTAATTAGTTAATAATTTAGATTACACAAACAATAAATGAATTTAAAAAGTGATATGACTAAAAAACGTTATAATAAATAAACAATTATAAAATTGGAAGGGCTAGATTTCATTATGTAAAACTTTATAAGGTAAATAAATGCCACATACCCACTGAATTTGTTATCTGAATGGAGTATGTTTCTCGCCTTAATAAGACCTGGCCGTCCGCGATCTCGGCATGAAATTGGGGGACTATCTTTAGTAGCCGTACGGATATACTGACAAGTCTATAAACTGTGGTGTTGGCTCAGTTACAAGTTACCAAATAGTGAAAACGTACAATCGGTGTGTTGAAATCCACTTTATGACACAAACAGTTTGACATCATTTGTACCTTTGTAAATTAACTCAAAATTTATTACCACCCATTAAGAACTTTCGTATAAAAGATCGTCAGTATAAAATGTCACCTTTGCGTTTTTGTTCTGGATTGTGTGGATTTTTATTATTAAAATATCCTTATTTCTGACGAATGCGGTAAAAGGAAATTACCTTAATTGGCATACTATACGTGGCATAATTTAGATTTTTTTCTACAATACAAAAAAGTTCACCACGTCGACACGCCAATACAAATATTTCACGTACATCAAACCTTTATTTAAATCGAAAATTCACGCTTTATTTAGTTATATTAAAGCTTCAACGTCAGCATTTTATTGCACAAGCTTCATCATTACTTAATTTATATTTAACAACGCGTACAAAGTTTAAAAATCTCATTTACCAAAATTCTTACTTTTTTTAAATGTAATAGGAAGCAAACGGGCAGGAGGCTCATCTGATGTTAAGTGATACCGCCCGCCCATGGACACTCATATTGCCAGAAGGCTAGCAAGTGCGTTGCCGGCCTTTCAAGAATTGTTACGCTCTTTTCTTGAAGGCCCTAAGTCGAATTGGTTCGGTAATACTTCAGTGGGCAGCTGGTTCCATATAGTGGTGGTGCACGGCAAAAACTGCTTTAGAAAACGCTTAGTTGTGGAACGACGGACGTCGAGGTAATACGGATGGTGTTTTGTATTTTGCCTTCGTCCGATAATGAAACTCAGCTGCAGGTATTAGACCGAAGAACTCCTCTGAACGCTTTCCATGGTAAATGCGGTAGAAGATGCAGAGAGCCCACATCCCTACGCAACGCCATTTTATTAATTTATATTATAAATATATTATTTAATAAAAATAAACTAAAGTGCGCCAGCTTTGCTGATCGCGGTATACCAAGATACGCTTTTTTATGACTCTCATTTTTTAATTAAAAAACATGACCTTCGACGCTGAACGGACAACTTGTAAACTACAGATAAAAAGCAAGTATAGTCAAATGTGCTTTTAGCATCGAGGAAAATTATTTAATTTCTTCTAAATTTTTGTATGAAAATATAATATGATAAATTAATTGTTGAATAACACCCACACCACGATACTCAATTGTATCTACTTAATTATTCTATTGTTTTCTTAAACGAACCTTTTTTTTAATTAATAAACTATGAACGACGATCATAATAGGATATGAAAGCTGTGTGAACTAGTAATGGCGCTGTAGAGTTTGTAGCAATAAAACTTGTAGACTGTAGCAATAACCATAACGCTACACCGTAGATGCGCGTAGCCTCCGGCGTAGAGCCCATATGGCGTAGTATTATAGGCGTAGGCCGCCTACATTACTACGGAATTGCATACTTTTGTTTTTTTAGAACTTGTATGGAGCTATAAAGTACGTAGCTCGTGTTTTAAAAATATTGTTTTACAGAAGTACTTCGTGAAATATGTGTTTAAAGTATGTTCCAATAACAAACGAAATGTTACTACCAAAATAAAACGCTTATTCAGTCGAAGCATAAACCAAATTTATTATCATGCTATTAATAGGAAAGTTTGACATTATCGCGATAGCCAATTAGCGGAATTTAACCAAATATTTACCTGGTAATTGAACTAAAACCGCATTTGGAAGTATTGACCGATTCTGATAATATATCAGTGAATGCTACTAAAGGTATAAAATTTTAACATGAGTACAGCACCAAAATCCTTTACAAACGGTCGGTAGGTAAGATATAGATAAGATTAGACAGCCATAAAAACTTCTTCAAAGGCACTCTTCCAATAGAAGAGCCTAGAGCCAATGACGCTTTGAATAAAGACAACGAAACGTCCGTCAAAAGGGCGAAAGAAATCCCTTTAATCAGGCGCTAGATAATCTGCAGTCAATATGGCGCTCTGCCGTCAACGAGATCTCCAGTGTTATATTAGGATCGCTCAACGTACTTTATACTCTACGATACGATGCGACCGTTGTTGAACCGGAATCGCATTTGAACTTGCATTTCATTTCAAATTCTGGAAACGCTTGATCGTTTCTGATACTTCAGCCACTTTATCTGACTCCGTACGATTGGCTACCTCTCTGTCATCTTTTAAAACTCTTCTGTATAATCTTTTCTTAACCTTATCCTATCCTCGTGACTTGTATAATTCTTATGTTTCCTTTTACATCACTATTCGCTGTTCATGTATTTATAAGATTAGCTTTTAAGTTTTTAGTTTGTTATTATTATTATTTTTGTATTACTTTAGATTAAGGATTCTGCACTTCTTTCTTCATTTGCAACGAAGTGTAAATAAATAAATAAGTCAATCCTATCCAGAAAGCAACGTCACGAAAATTTACTTAATAACAGCAAGACAAATACGTTTAAACCTTATATTTTGTTATTAACGTTGGTAAACATTATCTTCGTCTTTTATTCCAAAAAATAACATAGTATTTTTTAGAGGTATTCCGACGGGGAGGCTCTTCCCAAATCCCAGCGATATGGTAGCAAGAATATCGTACGGTATAAATACAACCTTCTAACCCCGAAGCTTACCTAACCCTAAGCGTATGTACTTATTGGATAAAGCGTCCTGTATCTCTAGCCCTACTACATAAGTATACAAATTCATGTTATACTCAGAATCTGTTCTAATCCGTAATATCTATTTCAGTAGCTAACATCCATTAAATTAACTCTCAGTTCATAACTAAGTTAATGATTAAGGAAAGCATAGGGTAGTAAAACCTTTTTTAAGTTCCGATATCTATTTTTATTTTACTCTAGATTATGCTGCCGGTTATTAAGACGGTATACGCAGAATTGCAATTGTTATCGAGTAAAATTTCAATAATAAATCTGCTAGTTTAGTAGCTCTTCATATAAAAACCACAACATTATCATACAATGTGAACATTCCGGGTCAAATTTGCTTTAGAAACGATGGGCATTTCGGTGTGATCCTTACCAAAGGCTTACTTACTTAATACGGTAAAAATAAATATAAGTAATATTTATTTTTACCGTATTACATACACATTAATCATAAAAAAATACTTATATATAAAATACTAAGGGTCTATTTCACAATGTATGGATAAAGTACCAAATACATGCAACACAAATTATTTGGAAGATAAATTGTGCTATTTGACATTCATCGGACTCATAGCTTATGATGGACTTTATGTGACGAATAGCGCAATCTGACAATCGTGAAACGCAACAATAGTGTTTATCTTACCAATAAGTAATAAATAGCTAATTTGGAACTTATGTAGAACTTATCCGTACATTATGAAACAGAGCCTAATTGTTGTTTTGAGTCCATATAAGAGTGGCAATTTATTGCCAGTTCTTCTCGTTCGTTCTACGCTCTTAATTTAAGAACTGGCAGTAAATGTAAAATTAGAAGCATTTAATATGTATTTCTTTATTGACGTACATAAGTGTACATTGTGTTACCTAAATGAATAAATTATTTTTGAATTTAAATTTATAGTTGTAGGAACACCAATGAAATAATAAAACCAGCCACATTGGCACGCTTTTCTTTCCAGTAGCCGTAATGCGTCGTTCAACTAGAAAATTTTCCGCAGACCACAAACCGATGTCATTTCAACATTTGGCCACTCACCAAGTGCCGTCTATGGTGATTGATGATTTATCGAGTTCACCGCAAACCATGAAATGTGCCAAATCAGGCCATTTTTACGCCTCGACTTATTTGGGATGGAACGAAAGCTTTGTACACACAATTGGTCCACCCAAAGATGACTGATTGCTTTTGGAACTACGTAAATATTTTTTACCTTGGATATCTATAACTGATGACGCGCTTGATTCAATACAATCATTGTTACAATACGAATACCAGCAGTTTAGGGTTTGAAAATTTTTACGTATAATTCTATATATTGGAAACGTCAATCTTAACTTACTTATGTAAAAGATAATTAAGTAAAGAATTTATGAGCTATTTTGTGTAATATTCGCAAAACAAAAAATGATAAACGAAATGTATTGAATAACTTAATGTAATTATTTTAATACGATTAAGTCAGAAAGTTTATTTGAAAGTCCCCTAAACATCGAATTAAGGACTTCAAAGGGAACTTTAGAGATTAAAATTCAGAAGATTACTTACTAAATTATATATTTCAATATTATTACCAACCGTGTACAAACAGGTTTATAGAAAACCCGATGATAGCTAACTTGGCATCGAAAAGAAATCAAATAATCTATAAAAGGAATATACTTAATGGATTTAAATCGAAGTTCGCAATTGGACAACATTCAAAGTTTCGACAGATTTGAATAATGTATTTAAAACTGGATAATTTATCTCGTCGAACTCTTTGGCTATCTATTTTCATAATTGTATTACTTAGTTAACATTGATAAAAGACATCAAGTAATAAATCTTCGAATCATAATTCACATTTATAAAGTTTACTTGAGGTAGATATATTTTTGCGTCGCCTTAAGTGAATAAATCATTGTTCAACGGACGGTCTAATCTTTATCAAGCAATGTCTGTCTATTCAGATTTTTAAACTACGAGAATTAGTTTATAGATTTCTATATAACAAACCACACCCATACTAAAACTCTTAAAATATATGAAACCCGTCCTGTTTCATCTCCCTTTCCGTGTCCTCATAAAGCCTTAAGAATGATACCTTAATAACTTAACAGATCTTAAGATGCACTTAGTCTGAGTATTTTACTACGAGTATTCGCTTCAACTAGTTAATTAAGTTACAGAGAGCAAGCCAACTTTATACAAGGCTCGAGGACACCTTCATTAAACTTCGATTTTTATTAAAACAATAGTCTTTCTTCGACGTCAACGACAGCTCGACATACTCGTAGACTATAGTTTTTAATTACATTATTTTTAACATACTTATTTGTATTACAGCAACATAAATTTTACATAAAATTGTCACTGAGGCATAGTAGCTCAATGCTTGTCTTTGGAACGGTAAAAGGTAGACAAGGCTTCGATTTCTGACAAAATTTTATGTCGCGATGCAATTAAAAGACATATAGGTCCATTAATAATTCAAACATCAAACACATGCGTTAAATTAATACTGGTTGTAAGTCGTCGTAAAGTAAAAAACTTACCGTGTAGAATTGAAGGAGTGGTTTTCCTTCTTTATATTACTTTATATATAGTAAGTACATTATGTTATATGCGCAAGAAATGTAACATTATTATTTCATTTTCAATAAAAGCGAATTACACGCGGAGTTAAATAACAAAGTAAAAAGCCAGAGTCCATAAAAACACAAAAGCATATTAAAAGAAAAAATGCTTGAGCTTTAGAGAAATTGAAAGCGATTACATTGTTACACTAACAAAGGGCAGGTAATTAGAAAATATGAGAACGGACTTGAGAAGCTCTCCCCGTGGATATGTGCAGTCTGCACTTTAATGCGATACTCATTACACCCCGGCTTCACTTTAACGAGACATGTGCCAACTATAAAAATGAGGGGCTTTTTGTAAAATGCTCAACCAATATTCGAATTACAATATCTGATTTAAAGTAAATTCATATCATAATAGAAAATGTTCTCTTTATAAAATGATAATATCCTTCGATATAATCAATCAAACCTTTCACATACCATAACTGTCAGTACAACTTCCCATCCCTCATCTTGAGTGCCGGAAACGCCACAAACGGAAGAATTAACAAAACAGTCACGTTAGGGTTGGGGAAAATAATCTTCACTGATGTACTTCGTGTAATTAAGTATCCAATTCTAGTGTCCTCGTTTGAAAATCGAACATTGTCTAAGCACTTATTCGACACTTGAAAATGAATACTATAGAGAAACTCAACTTTTGTGATATATATAGAACTTCTGTGCGTGTGTTTGTTAAACATTTCATAAGATTTTGAATTCGTGCGTGTTCAAATGGATTTGAGAATGATTTAGATTTAGAATAAGAGATTTTAATTGTATTTAAGACGTGTGTACAGGACAATGTCTGTCGGGTCCGCTAGTACCTACTCAATAAAATATATATTTTTACTATTTTGTTATATAACTCCATGCCGATTACGACAAGGTGACTTTTATAGACAAAGTAGCCTTAACCGTAACTAAGCCGTAACCTTTTAAGCCTACCATGAATTAAAAAAAATATATTTTAAGTTATTTTCCTCGTATCAAGGTATACATCGTATAAGAAAATTGGAATATCGCAATTCAAAGAGTTCATCATCAAACTTAACCAATATAAACAGCTTCAAAACTTCGTCAACACAGTAAAATCGATTCCGAAGATAATTAACACAATAACTCAAAGACCCATTTGTTATTGGAAATGAAGTTTTCAAGTGTCATCGCCAACTCCTGAGTGCCATCAGCCCTGCGAGTGTCATTATGTAGTTCCCCCTTTCATGTACTCAAGTGGAATTCATGTTTTGTTATTATGTCATTGTAAATTTCTTAAGGAAATCTTATGAGCTAATGAAGAGACAAAACAGGCTGCAACATGCGGTTAGCGGCGATTGACCTGTGTGGTTTCTCAGTTCAGCCCTCTTAGATGAATTATCAATTAGGTAACGGGCAATCAGTACTATAAGGGTGACTAAAGAGGAGTCTCTGATGACTCTCCAATGGAAGAAAATTAAACGCACTGCGTTGATAACATTTAGGCTATGTTCAGATGGCAAAAACTTGACGCGCGTTTTCAAATCGCGCGACTAGACATTGTGGTATTTTCATACAACTGTTCACATGAGCGCGCGTTAACGCGCGTCAACGCGGCGCTCAGAGAAAAAGTCTCTAGACGCAGGTGATCGCGCGTTGACGCGCGCTTTGATATTAATGTAATGTCCGTTTGCTGTTCAGATGAGCGCGCGCTTTCATCGCGATCGCATGTAATTTTGTTAATTTTCGTAATTATATTTTGTTCTCGCATTTAAAATGAGTGAAATTGAAGATATTGACATCGACTTACTAATTAATCGATGAAAAAAGGCCAGCAAGTTGGAATATAGCAAATTTGTATAAAAAATATAATATAATTTGTATTTTTTTTCAAAATTGGATGAACCCAATGTGTACGTTTTCTTTTTTCTATATTTTTCTTTATAATATAACCACAAAATAATAGCCTCTTCCACGTCCATTTTCTACGTTCTACCGAACTAGACTGACGAGTCCTCTCGCAACGCGCGTTAGCGCTCATCTGAACGCTCTTCAAATTTGATCGCGCGTTGACGCGCGTTGACGCGCGTTAACGCGCGTTACATGTGAACATAGCCATAGTGAGATAAGATACGGATAAGGACCTGACAATAGTATGACTCCAAAAATAGAAGCTGTTTAATGTTAAATTTCAGTTTTCTTTAATATACATTGTTCATCTGCAATGAGCAATGATGGTTTATGGCGTGCGTCTCTCATCCCTGAGGTCGTAGGTTCGATCCCCGGCTGTGCACCAATGTATTTTCTTTCTATGTGCGCATTTAACATTCGCTCGAACGGTGAAGGAAAACATCGAGAGGAAACCGGCATACCTTAGACCGTTAGAAAGTTGTAGCGCCACTGATTTTTTTTAAATAATGTTTATCTATGTAATCTATTTTGGCTTTGTATATTGTGTAAGTGTTTTGTTTTATAATATGTATTTTAGCTGTAAGATTACTAATAAATAAATAAAAGCCTAAACGGACTAATGATGATAGGATTTTTTATAAGACACAAGAAACAGCTAATACCGTAAATGATTATAATAAACTTACAATGTGAGATTTTTGAATTTATTTATTAACAATTATACTTAAGGTATAAGATAATTAAATTCACTCAAGCAATTCCATACTGCGACAATAAACTGAAGAAAAATCTTCATACTTCATCATACTATAACACATTATGACATCATTTGTACTTACATGTATAAGCGATACAACCTCACTAGAAAGGCGGACGTAATCCATTATAGCAAGACAGCAGGCCGTCCGTCTCAAAATATATTGTCATTAAATGCATCTTACCGCGGTGGACCCGTAGCAATAAAAGTCTGTTATTAAATTCCATGTTGCATCAAACGCTTATGAGGACTTGAAAGATCTTGGTCGACAGTAGATGTTGACATAGACTATATATGGTAAGGCTACAATATAATAGATCTCTTTTGAAAAAAGCAAAAGTATCGAAATAAAAAGCCTAGTCAAAAATTTGAGCTTAGGTTTTTAAAGACTAGTCTAATACCCCAAAACTCCATAAAGACACATACAATTCATACTTTAGGAATAACTGATTTTGCCGATTAATTGATTTTTTTTTTTTTTTTTCAAATTTAAATTGAATTAAATATATATATTTTAACATTTTAAAATATATATATTTAATTCAATTTCAATTAATAAGATAAATGGGTAATGATTAAGATAAAAAAATAATTAGTACAAAGTTATATTGACATATAAAAATACTATTTTTGCTTATTATTCAAATTATAACGCTAGAGAACATTTTATTAAAATGTTACTTTACTTAAATTAATTTTGTTTACTTCCAATTCTTAAAAGGCCGGCAACGCACTTGCGACCCTTCTGGAATTGTGTGTGTCCATGGGCGGCGGAATCACTTTACATAAGATGAGTCTCCTGTCCGTTTGCCCCCTGTTACATAAAAAAATACTTATGTTCCCAAAAAAGTTACATTTTCACAGGAGCATTACAAGAAAAGACGCCTATAAAATGATTAATATATACATATATGATAATAGCCACCTTATAACACAAAAACCAGTACAAATTCAGTAGTTAGTTATTCAACCGAATCCATGTTTAGAGCAAATCTAGCCAAAGTCAGCAACGTTCGAGCACTAAAATAGTCTAAAACATAACAAATACCAAAGCGCAGTCATCGTCATGAATGAAGCCGTTTACCTCATAAATAGCTGTAGTTAAAGCGACTTTGAAACACAGTTTACAAACAAGGTCGACATTTGGGACCAGTGTGTACACTATTTAGTGGTGAAATTAAATTTGACATGTTGAAAACAAATTGTTTAACATTTGAGGCCTGATTGTCACTGTTTTATAAAAAAATACTATTCAACTTGTTACTTTATTTTCGTTTTTGTTTTGTTTGAACCTTTTGTTTTCTGTTAAACGATTAAATTTCTTTTTATTCTTTAAAAATTACGAATGTTTGACATAATTTGAAAAAAAAACAAAAGTTTTAAATTTTAAACAGTATTTTTGGTCGAAAACAAGTAAGGAATGATGCTTAATTTTATTTAAGCCTTTTATTTGTATGTAGTGAAAATATACATTTATATCTTCACATCTATGCGAATGTTACTGAGAAAAAATGATTTACTGATAGAAGACTTACTATGTTAAAACCAAATAATTTGCCTGTATTACGTTTTTTTTTAATAACGCAAACTCGGGAGTTAGTTCTCTTCGCAATAATAGTATCAACATGCATTTGTGAATATTTTGAAAATACTTTAACCGTAATGAGATGAGGATTTTGCCAAAAGTAATTATTACAATTAAGAGCAAAGTAAAATAATGTCTTGTTCCATTTACATAACGTTTTAAGAAAGAAAATTACCTAGTCAAACATTTTAATGTACATTATTTAATATTTGTGTTTTCCAGATTTGGTGTACTACTAAAAATAACAAAAAAACCATAGCTGCAAAGTTATTATATTTATAACTAGCTGACCTGGCTAACTTCGTTCCGCCCTACAACCTTATAATATCGTTGTTACTTTAATTTAACTTATTTTAGGATTTCATTAATGTTAAGTATTACATTAATACAACTCTTTTGCAAATACAGAAATGTTTTATTGCTTGCCATTGCGAAAGAAGAATGGCAGTTTTACACATTAGGCATCTTCTCTCTAGCGTCAATATGGCGATACTGCATGTTAAGCACTTTCTGATATCCAACATCTTTTTATGCATCTCCTCATTCACCTCAAGATCGGAATTTCTTGAACTGACACGAATTCGACGTAAAATGATGCGTAGTTTTGTCAACAGATGGCACCATATGGTTTTTGCATTCGTAAAATTAATTAATTTATTTATTGTTATTCGATAACTTATCCGATATTTTATTGCTTATTCTGCTATTCGGGACGGAAACAAATCCAACAAATCAAAAACCATGGCAATCGGTCCAGCCGTTCTCGAGTTATAAGTGTTGTAACAAACACGACTTTCTTTTATATATATAGATTTGTTCAGTGTAAACAACTTATACAACCTATATATTCTAAAATACCTGACGTTTACGGTGAACATAAATTTTACAACAAATGAGATAAAAATACATTTCCAAATTTAGTTTTTACTAGTAGTATTTCATTTAAAAATACTTATTCGCCTGATAATTCCCTTAACAATGCAGATTAAGTAGTGTTTATCATGTTTTATTCTCGAAAAATTCGAATGAGAGGTGCCTGAACTACCTTTAGCTGCAATTTATAAAGTTTAACGGGGTAAGCAAATCCTATTCAAAACTTTCCCTATAATGCACGAACTTTCCGTACTTAAATTGAAGGAACAATCAGAGAATGGCTGTCCCAATATAGATACAACAATACGGCAGACACGGAACAGTTCGTAAATCCTATAAAACCCTATTACACCACATTAGATAGCAACATCACAACCAAACAATTCGATATGTTATCAATTAGGCGTATATCGAGTTCAGAGCATTTGATTCGATTGGACTAATTTATATCGCACTGTGATTGGCGAGCACCAATCCGATTATGCTGATTGCCTCTACGTGAATAGAATAAATGTAGGTATTATTAGTAGAATAAATATCAATTGCCCACTTTGTATTTTACTTTCATTGTACAATATACAATTTCAACATTTGAAGAGATATCGACGAGAGAACGGACGATCATTAAATTTTATACGTTTCTCATAAATCTATTATAACTTATTTTTGTTATCTATTTGATAGTTTATAAAATACACAATACTACATTACGAATAAACCATTACTTAATCGTAGTACGTACGAAGACTGCTGGAGCCCACGAATATAGGCTCCATCATCACGTGAATGTCGAGGATATTCAACTTCTTGTCACCGTAACACACAGTAAATTAGATTAGACTTGAATTACTTATTATTCTTATGTTAGGCTAGATCGTAATTTTCCATGATGTCTTGATAAAGACACTAATGTTAATTAAAAAAACTATAATATAAACTATAATAACCAAATAATTGAATCCGCTCTGGTATGTACCTACCGGGAGAACAAAAAGTTGACTCTTAAAAAAATATTTTCATGTTGCAATAAGGAATTTGATCTTTACTTGAAACCCTTCACAGCAGCTAAATAAACCATTGAAACCACTACCTTATCATAACGAGCTTGAAAAAATAACTTTTCTATTACGAAAAGAATATTACTGATACAATTATATTTTATGTTTTTGAGACAAGATCTAACGAAATTTGACATATGACAAAGACCTAGAGAAATTTTAAACGTGTAGATTTAGAACGATATCTTAAAAGCAGTAATATATATATACTGCAATATATATAGACTTTTATGCTATCTAATAACTATGCTAAATATAAAAATATTAAAACAAAACGTATGAGATGCTTAAGCTTATTTCTTTACAAATTAAATACACTACTACTATATTACTGGACAGTACAGTCTCGACGTTCATATGTAGAAACTAGTTAAGAGGAAAACTTTACAGTAAATATGCAGACATTGAAATTCTGTGACTTCCACGTTTAAAAATTCGAAATTTCATAATAACATTGACAGACACCCGTCGACTGCAGACGCGTTGTTATAATGAAGACCGGAAATTTGATTCGTGCGGATATTCCTAAACAATTTTAATATTTTTTAAATATTAACATCTTTTAATACTGGCCATTGATACGATTTACAAAATATGGTATTAAAGACTCTATGGCTATTGGTGCTTTATATACCCAGCAAAAGCAGAAAAAAGGAAGTAAAAGTTAGTCAATACTCTGGACTAGACTAATCTGAAGGAAGACTGTATTCGTCAATATCGCTTTTTCTAAGGCATCTCAATTAACTTTTCAAAACTGCGCCTCGATTTATCGTCGGCCTCTTGTATCTTTAAAGCCAGCATTTTAACGTTTAACTCTCGTAACTCCGTTTTTGTTACTTGAAGGTTTATTTCCTCTTTTTGATACATCTTAAATAATTTTGTGTCTGTCTTGCATTAAGTAAGAAAGCTTTGTGTATTGACTGAGCCATAAATAATCGTAATTATAATAAAAACCACGAAATTATTTTTAATCAGCACGTGAAAAATTGTCTTAAAATTAACTATAAAAAAGATTTAAGGGACATCACCTTTGAAATTAGATTTCCGCAAGATAACTCAATTTGATCATGATTATATTTCACATAAAATTGGAACGTTTTTAAGTAATAAGAGTGAACACTTTTTCCTCGGAAAGTTTACTTTTTTTCAAAATTTTTATACTGTTATTATTTAGTTGTGAGTTTTTAAATTATGAGCTAGGATTACAAAAGCAAATTTTGTGTTGCCGATTCTTTAAGAAACGCCCTTTGAGTAAACGAAAAATATCTTAAGATAACCTAAAAAAAATTAAAGTCTTTATTTTTACCGGAAGTAATATTAATACATCAGACTTTTCCTTTTAATATCGTTAGGTGTATAATGTGCTGACGCGGACGCCATCTTGTGGATTACATTAGGGCGTTAAATTTAACAGCTCATATGAACGTGTTCGCCAAATTGGATGGCGTCATACCGTGAAAACATACATTCATTAAGCTTAAATTTTCCAACCTGTATAATTTTAATTTTCGTAATTATAGTATACAAAAAAATATATCTACTATATTACCTACAAATTAAAATCTACATCTTTAAAATTTAACAACATTTATAATACTCTCACAAACTACGCAACATACAAATACAACGGATAAAGTTACTCACAGGGATCATTAGGATAAAAAGACTTCATAACTAAATACAAACGTCCAAAACCTTGAGACAATTTTAAGTTGAATCACGTGCTGCGTCCTAAGTTAATATTTGCCAAGCGACGCCAAAACGCTGCTAAGTCACCCCGACAGAATTAGATTACGAAATTGTAACGTAGTTTTGACTACAGAGTATAATAACGTTTTATCTTTATTACCATAATTTATTCTCGGTTTAGAGTTTAACTCTATAAAATCGCTTTGAAAGGACAACAATGGGCGAGGCATCGCTAACTCGTATTTTATGCTTTGACTTTGAAAACCGTTTTCTACAACTTTTTTCCTTCTAATGATGGAATTTCCAAAACAGTTATTAAAATGCCATTATCGGTTGTTAGTAACACGCCTTCAATTATCACACATCGTCTCGCGAGCATTACCTAGAGCGCTCACGATAAATTGACAGATTTATATATGTATTACAAAGAATTGTTCCATGTTAAAAAAGTTGTATTAGTAGTAAGTTGTGGTAATGTCGTTTTATCAAATAAAAATGACAATTCATAATAAATATATGAAAAATCAGTGGCGCTACAACCTTTTTAGTTCTGGACCTCAAATTTATCTGCTGTTTCATGATTATTTGTAAATCTAATAGGCAAGCAGGTGATCAGCCTTCTGTGTATTACACAAGCATTCGACTTTTTGGGTCTGAGGCAAGCCGTTATCCTCACGATGTTTTCCTTCATCGCTCGAGCGAATGTTAAATGCGCACATAGAAAGTACATTGGTGCACAGCCGGGGATCGAATCTACGACGGTTGAGAGTCGCACGCTAAACACACTTAGCCAACACTGCTCAATAAATTATGTCTCCCGTTATATTTCTAGGTGTAAAGCCATTAATAATAATAATCCAGTGGCGCTCCAGCCCTATATGGCTTTTGACCTACGAACGGGTGCAGTTTCTTATTTCTGTAGTTAATAGACAAGTAGGTGATCAGTCTTCTGTCTGACACGTCATCGATTTTTGGATTTGAGACATGCCGTGCTCACGATGTTTTCCTTATGCGAGCGAGTGTTATATGCGTAAATAGGCAAAAATTGCTTTGGTTTGAAATACAATGTTATCAATATCATGTTAAATTTTTCTTTTTCATTTTTGAGTTCGATAAATTGGTATAAATAACACGCGTAAATAAACATTTACAGTGCCCTACAAATGTAAACATTGACGTCGTCTTGTAAAAAAGGGCTTCGTGTTACGGTTCGGAAGCCGCAGAGATTCAATAATACTACCCTAAATAACACCTTGGCGACGTGATCGGAATCAAAGAAGCGTGTTGATATAGCCCCGTTTGGTTAGTGGATCACTATATTATATATTCAGCGTGAAGAACAAGTGACTGTTGTACACTATGTGTGTGTATTTCGTAAAAAAAACATACGCGTGCCATAATGAATTAAGTACAAATTTACTAGATGACCTGATGAGACAAACAAACGGCAATTCATTTTGATATATGTATATAAATAACTACAAAGTTCGTGGTATCTTAATCAGTTAAAAGCCTTTAAAATAGCAATTGTACTTCAGCAATATTTTTATAAAAGTTAAACACAGAGTCGCGATAAAACTTTAAAAACCAAATTCACACTCAGTTTTAATATTAAAGAATAATTACAACGCTTTTTATGCTTTTGCTACGCGATATTTATTTTCCGTAGAAGTGCTACGCTTACGTAGCACAGTGGGCGGCTGTAGTTTTTCTACATACGTATATATATACAGACTAGGTAATGAGAAAAAGATATTACTGTCTTAAATAATTTTATCTTTCTTGCATTATATAAGTAGCTTGCACTTCTTACTTACTTGTAGTGCTTAGTGCATTATTAGGAGGTCTTGAATTTGATTCTACCAAAAAAAAATATCTTGTTGCTAGGCACAAAAGGCTTATCGCTAAATAACTAGATTCCTAACAAAATAGATGTAATGTTTTTTGCATTTCAAGCCTCATTGAGTGAGTGAGTGGTGACTGAACTTTAAAGGTAAGCTTTGCTTTTTCTTCGTCAAGAGGGCATTAGTACTAATTACATATTGGGAGTAGATTAAAGCATGACCCAAATATACACTTTCAAAAAGCAGAAACTTTAATTTCTCGATGAACTTAAAGTTGGTGCATAAGCACAAAAAATGCGCCAACGGTATCAAATGAATCGTTCCATCTTTCTCTCTCCCGCCCAACTAGAAAGGAATGGATATGTAAAGGAAAACGAGCAATTAATCTAGGCGTGAAAAGCAACACTGAGAACAACTACTCATGCGGTTTTTATTAAACGCCCGCACGTTAGTCGGTGTTTCATTGGAGTTTTAAACTAGACTCGCTCGCGTGAATGCGAGCCTGCGATGATTAAAACTTTGATAGTGGTTATTAGGTTGTTCGAGAATGTTTCTAATAACGTCCTCTATCATAGAGACAGTTAAATTTCGTACAACGTTTGACACTGTGGATCTTAACATTTAAGGCCCAACACCAAAAATTGTGCATACTTTATGATATACTTATAATACATTATTTATATAGAAGTGCTAAAGTCAAACATTTACATTCTGTTAGATAACAGTGGTTAAATGCAAGAAAACTGCGATTTCCTAATTTCAAAAACCATATAATAATAAATCGCATAAAACGCTGGCAAAGACAATAATTAAATTATCTTTACAAAGTTCCTCCATGTTATTATCGTTTAAGTGACATCAAGGTCGCAATGAAAGCTTAAAAGCTCCATTATTATTCTATTACGTTTATTCCTAGACTTACGGCGAATCACGTGGGTAGACTTAAATTGAGACTAAGTTTCGAACGTGTCTCGGTTTCCAGATAGTTTTAATTGAGCTGTTGTTCACCTATTTGAAAGTAATAGAATATTATATTATATTAGGCTTAGAAAGACTTTATTAAGTGAAAACTACTGTATAACCTCTAAATGGACGTAGGGTTATAACCATTCAGTACGCATCTTAGGCAAAGAAATTAACAAATATAATTAAATTTACCTAAATATATATAGGTAAATTTAATTACATATATATTTATTTATAGTTATTACATAATAAATTTTATTTTAGGAGCAGTTTTCCTGAGTCAAGTTAGCTTTTAAAAGATCGGCCTACTGGTTTGCGAGTTATTAACGCTACAGAAAAAACACAAATACATAGGTAAATTCCAACTTTTGCGTAGACAAATTCAGTATTAAACATTGCAAATCTTTATATTGTGGCGGGTATAGTCGTTTTCAATGTAATATGTGTTTTAATTTTAAATATACTTAACGTTCAAGTATATAATAAGAGTTCATCGACATTTATTATCGTAGGTGGTACTGCCAAATGGTATACCATTAAGGTAATATGAAAGAATGAGACTCATTACGCAGGCAATCATTTTCATTAATATCTATTTGACTCATTAGCACGATTCCTGGCATCTGGCTTTATGCCAATTTCTCGTTTCTGTACTACAATACGGCGAAATGCATAGCAAAAACTTCTGTGTTCACACAAGTGTATTTATTGCAATGAATTCTAAAAAATAAATATATCATCTGTTCATAAATTTTCTTATCAATATTGTCAGCTATTTGATGTTACTTTTTTGCTGTCGTGTAAATACAATGGAAACCAACAGCAAGCAACACAGGTAATAAAAAAATCTATATTTAATAAAAAGTAAGTTTGTAAGGGCGTGTTGAGAACTAAACTCAATTCTCCTTAAGAAAGTAATTTATTGTTTTTCTTGATACAATATTGCTAATACATTACAGTAGGTAGGAACATACAATATGAGTAACCTAACATTGAACCGTAGTTACTATTTCACTCACAAACTATTGGCCATAAAATCTAATATAAATGCAGTTTTCATGTAACAGTACATACAGTAAATGTATTTACTTCTTTATCTAAAAGGTTTCGAGAAACTAAAGATTAGTCCACTTGAGTAACATGTAAATTTCAAAAGTTAATTATAAAAAAATATAAAATATATATAGAAAATGCCTTTTAAAAGCAAACTCAGACACGTGAACACGAACACCGTTTAGACGATAAAAAAACGTACATTACTATAGTGTCAAATGCAGCGCCGATATCGCCACCAATAAATTACCTCGAAACACACGGCGTGTTTTTTGCAAGTGCCTCGGACATTAAGCGGTGGTTATTTTTAAGTTTTTCCCAGTCTGTATTTTGTTTACATTTTAAAAGTCACCCTGGTTGACCGGTTGTTCCCGGTTAATCATATCTATGATTAATAAAGTTTTACGAAAATACAATAAGGACCGAAAAGATTTAGATTACTTATTAATAAACTTCACGATTTTAAATTGATTTGCAATGTCACACTTGACATGCATTAAACCGTAAGTTAATTTGAAAGGTTATCTTATTGAAAACTGAAATTTTAAAATTATTCAGTTTATGACAACATATTCACAACCTGAATAATTTGTATTTGGTATTTTTGACAGTCTCTAGAATAGACAAACTCTTTACTAAAGCGAAACTAAATGAGCACCTATTTTGCTATATAGAAAACGTTGAATAAAATGTCTCCGCTTAAGGTTCGTATGAGTCCTGTAATTGTTAGAACAATAACTTTATTTATTTATACGTCATTAGCATATTTAGGTTTAAGAGGCTCTGACAATTGCCAATAAAAATCCTCTCAACCCTAAAAGGCATAGCAGAGTCATTTCACAGTGTCGTAGGGTAATAAAATTACAAAAAATTCTGGAACGGTAAACGAGGGGTTGATATTAAATTCCTTTGTGAAATGCTTCGGAGCGCCATGTGCTATTCGTCTCATCTACTACAAAAAAACATTTCTAGCTGACAATGAATACAAAATAAATATGAAATTCACTACTTTATTAAAAAATTAACGCAGAAAGAAATAAGCGTCTGAACACACGGATAAATATTTGACAACCAATATATATATGTATATATATATATAAATATGTCAATCCTATTAAATTACCGGAATTATTTTACATTTGAAAAATCTAAAATACGCCGTTTACCGAATATATTCTATAAATGTGCATTCGAAACCTTTATCAAAATACGTTCTTTTAATTTGAGGAGACAGGTTACCGTATCGACGGGATGAACAATAAATGTTTTACAGTAACGAAACTCATGAACATTTTGTATTGGATTTTCATTCGGGACGGAGACAAATACAACAAAAGAAAAACCATGAAAATAGGTCCAGCCGTTCTAGAGAACAAACCCTTCTTTTCATATATTAAGATTGTATTTTAGAGATAAGAATCATATAATATAATACACGAAAACACGACCGCATACATCCTCCGGTCTCGTACTGGTGATTGTTTTACTTTTATATTGCAACGGTCATGAAATAATCAGGCCACCCACAACAGTGAGGGTAGTGAATAAATAATGTCGTGTATCATTTGTAAACATAATTAAAAACATATTCATTATAGTCAATGATGAAACTTCTCAGTTTCTTCGTAGCTTCGCCTTTCAACTTTAAATGACCTACAGAACGTGGCCTTAGAAATTTTTTAAAGTTGAACTTTAGTACCACTTACATAAGGAACGAATTGAATACCCTCATTATTCAATACAATGCCGAGCTTTAATTAAAATTTAAATAGTTTTCAAAAGTTCGGTATTATTTCAATACAAAAAGTGCATTGAGAACTCAACTAATTGGCGAAAAGTTATGAAATACGAACGCATTAGCGAGATTTTAACTTAGTTGGAGGGACATTTAATAAGTTAAGTCCGCATTTTGTTTGTAAGTCCGGGTAAAAAGTGGAAATGTTACTCTGTGTTCCTCAAGCAATTTTTAGTACTTAGTCTTTAATTTATAAAAGGTTTAAGAAACGTAAAAACATTCTTCGCAGTTCTCCTCGTTCGTTTCTGTTTTATTGTAATATATTTAATGTTTCCTTAAGCATGTGATTTATAAAGTATTAAAAGAATTTACACAGGAATTAGCTTAAGTATTTTGTTGTTAACATTGGTAAAGTTAATGTGTGTCATACATAAACAGTAGCTTCCCTTTGTCTGGAATAGAGAGCT
Source organism: Pieris napi (assembly GCF_905475465.1). Taxonomy (NCBI): domain Eukaryota; kingdom Metazoa; phylum Arthropoda; class Insecta; order Lepidoptera; family Pieridae; genus Pieris; species Pieris napi. Next base: position 8,653,858 of record NC_062246.1, read on the forward strand.
AAGCTCAAAAGTTCAGATCAGCTCAGATTTTTATGCAAGAGGTAATAACGACGATAAGTGCGTGTAATGTTACACGCTGATAACTACGTCCAATAGCCTAAAAGGATCTATGTCATTGTATGTAAAAAATATATCAATACTCTTAAATTAGATTATATAATTTCATTAATAAGATCAGTTAAAGTTAGAACATTTTTAATTATGCCTTTTGGAGTCGGATATATTTTTATAACAGACCGTTATAGAGTGGAGAAGAAACTTCTGCAGCTGAAAGCCAGCAATTGGAAAGAGCTTGAACAGAACAAGGAGCGCTGAAAGCTCATTTCCAAGTCAAAAGCGTTTTTGGAACGCATAAACTTTATATAACATTAATACTATCACCGACTACTTTTACGTAAATCAATACTAAACTACATTTCTAGATTCAGTAAACGATAAACCACAGACACATAATCGTATAAAAAGCATTTACAGCAACATTAAGTCGCGTTCGTAAGCATCGCTTAAAAATTTCATTGATCATAAGTCATAACTTTAAGCTGTGATGCGCTTAAATCGCTTTATGGATCCAATTTTAGTGTTGCATGAAGCCTTGTTAAGCAGATTGACAACTAAACGAGAAGAGATTTCAAGTATGTAGTTTAATAATTTGAAACCAACATCTTGATATTTTGAACTTAACAGCAAGATTACCTTGTATAAAGTTTTCATTCCACATTATTAATAATTACATAGATATTCTTTAGTTTGTACCTAAATGAACACTATTGTTCCTTTGTTTATGAGCTCAGGTAAGAAAATCAATAATAATAAACGGTTGGATAATTGCATATGTATTTTTAGAGTTGATATATATATATAACATACAATATAGACAATTTAATGGATGACTTTGAAAGAAGCTGTTGTGCTCAATGGAATAAAAAAAATACACACGTTTAGTTACTTAATTTACATAAAAAATTAGACCTCCAAAGGGACGTGTAATAGGAAGCAGGTTTTCATATAAAAAGAGATTAGTACGTGAATTTACGCTCAATGGCTCTGTAAAAAGCTCGATTCCGGTTCATTTCCTGTGAGCTGACTTATAATGAACCCTGTTGGGTTGCGAATTGGGAGTTAACTACATAAAATACATTATATGACATTTGGGTTATCTAATCGCTTGCGTTTTTTTTTATTTAAGTATTTAAAAAATACTTTGGCTTACTTACTAGGCTAGGAGACAAACATATTTATCCATATCTGAACTAATTATTAACATTTAATGCAACTTCAAAAACCAAAAGAGGTATTATCTGATTAATTGACACTAACATCATATTGAAATTAAATTACGAAATATATCAATAAATAGATAATAATACCCTAATGCATGCTTGTTGAGAAGCAAAAATAATACGTAATATTTCAAGTTTAAAGAATTAAAAATTATTGGTAAATAAAATCAATAAAAAAATAACTTTTAAAAGAAATTAATACCTACTAAGCATATAATCAAGATTGGAGCCACAGCAAAGGTTGAGCAAGAAATAACTCCACTACAAACTTGGCAAGGATGAAATCTTTCTACCTGTTTTAAGTCCCAACAGAATCTACGACAAATCCTCTTACGGGAAAAGTAGTGAACAATCGGGACAGTGTCTTTGTTGACGTCACGCGAGTGAGCACTCGACTAAACCCTTTAAGAAGGTCCCGTCTAAAGTTAGAATTTTTAATATCCAGAGAAAATTTTGTTAAATAAGGCTAAATTTACCTGGTCCTTTCTATACAACGTGAATAAAATTGTTTGTTACCTGACTATATTAAATATACTATATATTTGTCAACATACAGCTTAAAGGGACTAGAAACTTAACTTTTCAGTTGAATTCCAATAATTTCATGTCATAACATAATTCGATAGAAGTACAATAAGGTACCTACTACTACCGAAATTGCACATTTGTTTGAAACCCTGTTCATTTAACAATTAAACTATTACGTTAACAATGCTATACAGCTAATCATTTGCTTATGTGACGTAAAATTATATATAATAATTAGAGCCACAGAATAGCGCTAAAATAAGTGCGACATTGTTTATTCTTCTTGCACCTCTTTGGCTCAGTTTTTTTCCAACAAATTTCAGTTTGAAAAATGATTTTATTGAGTTCAATGAAAAATACGCTTGAATATGTGTGCCATGTGCCATTTTGGCCCAGATAAAAATATATATATGTACACACATACATCGTTACATAAAACATTAACCTTTTACCACTTAAGATTAAAGAAAACACGTAGACACCGAAACCAACATACCTGAAACAATTAATTCAAACTTTATTATACTAAAAAAGGATTGTAAACAAATTCAAAAGGTGTAGAAAAAACTAAAAATATCAAATAAAAATATATAATAGCCTTATTAATAATACTTTTAACTATCAAACGAATAAAAACGTAAACGGGTCACGGGTGTCTTCATAAAGATCCCTTAGATTTCAGTACAGACATAAAATTAATTTCAAAGGGTCGTTTTCGTAATATAATTTTTAATTTCACTGAGAATCCCAAACCCCGATCCCTTTCTTAATTTCGGCCTTATTTGGATAATAATAAAATTGTATTTATTAACATAATTTATCTTCTTTTTATGGTAATATTATTTATAATAGAATAAAAGCGAATGACATAGTAAAAGACATCTACGAAAAGAGCTGCATAACTTATTCTTGTGCTAATGAGACAATAGTCGTGTGCCCAAAATTTATTGTCAATAGTTTAATAGTTTTAAAATCTTTTATACTTTAGACTCTTTTTACAATTCAATAAACATGACCACGATATTTCGTAACTAATGGAGTCTTATATTTATTTTATGAAAGCCGACAGAAAGTATTATTGTTTTAGTTTTATACTACGTTTATATTATATCTACAAAAGCAATCCACAAATACAATTGAGCAGCAACAAAACCAATGATCAAAAAACAAAGTCAGAATCCGGCCAATTTATTTTTTTGACAGGACTCAACAACCTTTACATATACAAAGACACAAATCTTTTAATCATAAGTAGGATTAAACAAGTAGGATCTATATAACTCTAACTATGACTTCTAGTTCGAGAAGGCCTGAGTCGCTGAAAAACAAACTAAACTTCGACAAGCGGATCTAACCAAAATCAAAATAGTGGATATCCTTACAAATGCGAAGTCGTAATATTTTTTACGCGCTCGTAAACTGTCATGGCCATTATAAAATTTTATGACACGGCAAGCACGCGTTACTTATAAGCACGTTACACATATCTAATTTATTAATTAAAGTAGGCCATTGGGTCTGAGTCTCTATCTAATGAGATTCTAAGTTCGACTGTTGTAACAATAAATGTTTTGGTTTGAAATTCATAAAGGTCTTAATCATAGGCAAAAATGTTGTTGCCTCATAGGAAGAGACAGCAAAAACATACACCATTTTAGGTTTCTTGGGGATGGTTTTTAAAAGCTTCAAAACAATGTTTACACTTGTTTCTATATGTAATTAAGTGAACTTAAAATAATGCCAAGTTGATGTGTAACTCGCTTTACGTGAGCCTGGTACGATGCGTCTGAGCTTAGTTTCGATTCACTGCGGTTTTATTGTTCGGAATATCGATTATATAATACTTTGTTTCCCCTGAGACTGCTTTTACTCCCAAAATGTATTACTTACTGTATACCTATTTATTGTAACTCTATTACAAAGTTAAAACAGCGATGTTTCATAAGAAAATACTTGTGAATTCTTATTTATTCTTAAGCTTTAATTTCCTCATTCTTAGCTAAGCTTTCAGTGGTAAGTTATGTAAATTTTAAAAAGTCCCAATTCGCAAGAACCCCACGAAAACTCAAGAGCCCCCTCAGCATCAGAATAACAAATACGTTTTTAAACACCTCACTTTACAAACAGCGAGTCATCATTTAAACGTTTGTGACGCGTTAAACACTCCGCCTTTTCGCCAACTGGGAATATTAAATTAGACCCTTTAGAATAATAGCCATCATTTAAACCAAAAAAAACTTAATAAGGTAATAATGGTCTCTCAATTTGAAACACAGGCAAGCAGGTAATACATTTACATTGTATTATTACTAGAAAACCTGCTTTTAGCCTTTCAGACAGCCCGTAGTTTTAAATAATATATAAGTTACTGCTGACCAGCTGACCCGACAAACGTTTTATAAATCATTTTTAGTGACAGTAAAAGAACCTAAAGCCCTAATGTCAAAGGGTGAAAATTGTTCAAATCATTAAAACAATTAAGTTTTAGTTTGATTAGGGTTATTAATTATTTAGGGGTATACAAATTGTTTACGACCTACTCTCAGACATACCTATACACAAAAAGAAATCATATAAATATGTCAAGTCTTAGACTTAAAGACTATGATCGATTAATTACCTATTAGCTAAAAACATTATGGAGGGAATACATAAATAATTTTAATACAATGAGTGTTCTGATTCAATACAGGTATAGTTTTCCAAATAACAAAACGTAGTAGCATAATTCTAAGAACCCCAGAGGGCGCTGTTTGTATCAAGGCATAGCAATAAATAAAGTTTAATGTTAACTAAATATATTTAACGGCCTCATTTCTCCGTGGGCTCGTTATAGTATACGTACGGTTTCAATTTAGGAACAGAAATAGCGAAGCCTCTGTTAGTCCATGTAATATGTCGTAGGAATAAATTTATTGCTACAAGCACGAGTAGAACAAAATGTTTATTTATATACTATACTTTGATTAAACAAATGTTAAAACTTTGTGTGTACCTCGTGCTGTAAATTGTAATTTCCTGGATTATAAAAATACGTCTATCAATATTTTAACATGTCAACAGTACACAAGACTAGACAATACGAACCAATTAAACGCAAGAAAAAGCTCATGTCCATCTACTTTATATTATTAAAATTGTATAATTACATATTGTATACTTTTCTAATTTCTAGGTTTATTTAAATTCTCTTATGAGTAGATGATATCTTGTATCTACTTTTAAATAATTTAATAAGGCATACATAGAATATGTAAAACGGTAATACAAAATATTCAAGAATTTTCGGAAAAACTCAGCAGATATTGCGTATTATTAAAATAAGAAACCGATATCTTGGAATACCAATAGACTCAGCGGTCACTAAGGTCAGATTACAAATATTAAAAAAGCCTAAGTGAATATCTTTTTCGTATCGTCCTATTTTTATCATACTAGAGGGATACCTCATGTATGATTAAAATGTTAGACCAGCTTTTGACTACGCTATATATCGTTCGTATCGTTTGATCAACAAATGAATTAGATTAGATTTTCATTCATCTTTAAAGACCCGTGAGTGGTGTGGTTATCGATATGCAGAATACGTGTTGGGATAAAAATGGTATCGAGAAAATATCTGCTAACCCTTGTGTTTCCTTCCTACTGCTAACGCTAGGTAGGTACAATACCAGAAAGTGCGTTTTTAATTTATATGTAGGTACTATACATTTTGCTCAGTTCACATTTTTTTTCAGAATCGACACTATGTCAATAAGAATTTGTTTTCAACAATTTAATAGATAGAGGACAAGTGTAATTTTTAATGTGTGCCCTCAGACTGATTTAGCTTTTTAATAAGATTACGAAACCGTGAGTGCACACATTTATCTCTGGACTATAAATTCTTTGGATTTTTTATAATCAACTAAAACTCACCAGGTATTCAGTAATAACATAATTATATTGATTTAACCTACTAGTATAACAAAAGGATAAAAGTCATCACGATATCTTCATAGAATAATTGACATACAGAGCACATATTAAATAGGTACATAGTCGTTTAGCGAACAAACCAAGCGTTTCACAGCTTCCATACAATAAAACTAAAAGCACGTAAGCCACATCATAGGAACTCGTAAATTGTTCGCAGTAATATTAACGGTCGGTACTATCGTTTAGCATCAAAATACTGACAGGTCAGGGATATTGCTAAACGTAACTAAGATTAAATTAAAGTCAATTAATAATAAACAGGACAATTTATTCTCTCATGAATATTTTCCTTGTTTCTGTGGTGTCATTTAGAAAATAAATAAACAATGTGTTAGCTTTTAATATTTATTTAGTTAATTCTAAAAAAAAATTATGAAACATTCATAAGAATCTTACTACAAGTGCGCATGTGCATTAGTTACTCATTTGACTCGTTCGGTTGTTTACGAATTGACTCAAACAACTACCCGAAGTGGGAAAGTCGGGTCGGAGTAGGGAATAGATTATAAACGAGGTTGTAACACATGCGCACGGGCAATTCCTTTGTTCAAGTTTGAAGTTATACAGTTTACGTAAAATCAGTGAAGTGAATTATAGTGAATCAAGTCATCATGTTAGTGTATAATTTCCTACCCTAATAACTAGATCAACTAGCCCTTACAAATGATTATATAGCTACAACAACAAATGTTGAATTACGGAAAGTTGCGAACCTGGGCCACGTGTTGCGCCATGACCGCTAGCACCTCCTTCAATGACTTATAACAGGCGTGTTGGTAGAAGGAAAAAAAATTGGCTTTGTAACGTTAGGGAGTGGAGAGGTATTGCGATTGGGGAAGAGTGCTGCATCTGGCGCAGGACAAGACACGCTTCAACAAACTGATGGCCAACTTCCAGTAATGGCATAGAAAGAAGAACTGTAAAAGTTTGGTCCTAGTGCGTGGTATGATATTTTATTCAGTCAATAATCAAATATACCTAAAGATACTAATAGTACCACAAAAGAAACCAAATCTACCACTAATGAGAAAAACATTAATAGATGTTAAAAATAAATGTGCGAGCAGTGTTGGCCTAGTGGCTTCAGCGTCTTCACTTTCATTCACTCTCATGATGTTCGATTCCCGGCTATGCACCAACGGACTTTGTCTATGTGCCTTTAATACCCGCACATACAGTGTAAACATTGCGAGGCATACCTTAGACCCAAAAAGTCGACAATATTATCACCTATTAGAAAAACAAATGATCGCGAAATAGAAACAAAAATCTAAGGCTCAGACTTAAAAGGTTGTAGCGCGACTGTGTGGTTAAAATAGAAAACCTGTGTATATTTTATATTTAAGTATAGCTAATTTAGGAGATTTATATTATAAAGATAATGAATTTGAAGCGCACATCCTGATGTCAATTTCGTAATGGTAATCCAATATAGAATGATATGACGAGTAAAACAATAATTGCGTGCTTCTAAGCCAATGCCAAAATAAACAACGCGAAATGACTCACATTCAGATAGGGTTGGCAACCTTTTTGCAAAATTCCGAATTTAATTAAATAACTAAATTAGACTAAAATTTTGACGATGAATTTATATATTAATAAACAGAACATTATTTCTATTATATATACAGGTAAGACGTTCAGAGGTTTATGTTTTTATAAAATAAATTGCATTCATATACTCATGATGTAAAATTCACGAACTAAACAATTTGTTTTAACTCTGAAGAGCCAGCCCTGCTAACCATAACATGCTAAGTAATAAATAGGTAAACATTTACTTTTAAAACAAGTGAGACGTATTATTATTAATGCCCTATTCATAAAGAAAATAAGTTTAATTACACCGTTTTAACTGAAGTACTAATCTTTTTTTAACACAGTATAAAATAAACACAATTTGACAGAAAGAGACGAAAAACCTTAGAATAGTGCAATAAGATACGTATTTTTTATGAAAATGAAGTAAGAAGTAATTTATTTGTATTATGTTTGCTTCAACTTAAACATTAATAAATCTATTGAGCAAGTAGTTTTTGCAGTTATATGCACTTCACCAATAAACATATAAAAACATTTATTTCTTCACATCTATTCAATGAACAAAAAGCCTGTCGTATATACTCTATTCAAAGTACAAAAAGCATTTACATAAACCAATAAGTCTCCTTGAAAAACATCTTGGCATAACCCAACTAAACAAATTACACACTAACATTTAATATTAAAATGTCATATCGCAAATTAAACATCAACATAAATTAAAAGTGATAGTTTTATGATTTCAACGCAGCAATAACACACGAGCAACTATTTTATTTAATTTCATACGCTATTACATTGAAGATTGCATTGGATTTATTTGGCAGACGAAATATAGTGTTAGAGTTTTGTGGTGTGAAGAGCTTTGACATTTCACTAAAACTAGTTTTCGTTTTCGTTTCAACACTTGATCGTGAATAGTGAAGTCACTTTGCAGTCTGCATTCTTCTAAAGAAAACTTTCTCCTTGTTGAGAAACTAAAATAGTCTTCGAATACGATTCCTAATACACTATTATTTTATAGCACAACCAGGCTTACACCTAATGTTCAGTGATAGTGGACTCACTCAGGCTGTAAGAAGAATTGCGAGTGCGTTGCCGGTCTTTTATTAATTGTGTTGCCTCGACGGACTCTTATTTGAAAAACTATATGCCTTTTTTTAATATTCAAAGGTGTTTCAAATATCAATTAATTAAATTCTTGTTGTATAAACACTAAAGGGCTCATTTATTACTAAACTGCCGTTTTACAATTTATTGGCTACAAGTGTAAGATAATTAGCTAAATCGATAGAGTATGTATCGAGTATGGAGGTATGAGAGAAATAGAGCTTCAAAAACGCTCCTTGTGATCGAGCTGACATATGTAGTTAGAAAAAAATAAATCAAAACTTTTCAATAATTATCATATAACCTCTCTATAAATATATTTCAAAAAGATATCTTTAAAACACATTTAATGCTTACTCAAGCAGATTTTAACGCACAGGCTTTAGTTACACAAATACACATCCACACCCACACTTTATATGCATTGTCTCTGTCATATTATTGTTAAGTCTGTACACCTTCTAATTGACGTTTCGATTTAAAAATTATTTTGTATTATAGTTAAATACGCTGTAAGATTTTTCTAAATGAATAGCATTTTAGCTTCCAAACGGATGAACCGATTTCTTTAAAAGCCAGTATATTTTCATGAGTTTTCGGAATTTTAAATCTTAGACCTTTTTATGAAGCATTAAAGACAAACCTTATTTAAAATAAATGACAACTGCGACTTAATAAATAAAATTACAAACTTTATTTATTAAGACGCAAATTATTATTTTGACAATAACTCTTCCTGTGTACGAATTATTTTGTTCATATCAATTTTCAAAGCAGCGTCAATGTTCAGCCAGTATAAAATCGAATCACTCCCACCTACCATCTGTCTGTTTGTCGTAATTATTTTCTATGTAACAAAATTATTCATCAAAGGAAAATTCAAACATATGGTGCCAGTTTTCTATTCACTTAGTAAAATGCTTTTAACAATGTAACATATAAATTAGAATCAAATTTCATGTTTTTTCTTTCCCCCCTCAGTTGAATGCGGAGATACCAAAATCTGAAGCCGTAGTGATGGAAACTTTTGGTTTTCACGGAAATTGCCTCCATATATAGCTAAGAGCCCTACCTATACCACACCACTGCTACGATGTGCTAACACGTTATAAAATAAAAGACAGTTAGGTCAAATTTGCGCAAAATCTAAAAAAAAAACACAAACGATTCAAAATAACAGATGCGATTGTGGCAATCTTATACCGGGCAAAAAACTACTGAAAACAACGCCATGATACCGCTTCTAAGGCCTAGTATAAAACTCTCATATTCTATTATCACTTAAACGCTTCATACAACACTTACGATAGTTTTAACCATAGACTTAGTATATACTGGCGTATAGACCAACAAAGCGAGCGAGGGTGAAGAAAATCCCTTACGGAAATTTGGCAAGATAGAAAAGGATAGCGAATCCAATGAAACTGTGACTGGTTTTGAATGACAGGTCATCACAAGTCGGCACGCGGAGAAACAACCCCTTAGTATTTTGGATTTTTTGCGTACATCGTGGTTTATTTTCAGTAAATCTAATTGTATTCAACAATGGTTACATGTTCTGTGAGTGATTGTGGTGTTAATAATAGAAATAATCCTGAAAATTGCACATTTCACAGGTAAATACCCAAATCGTCATCACTGGCATGACGCGTTTATTTTTGGTTAAAATTTGTCTTTTATCCTATATAAAATATAAAATAATGCCAATGCTTTTGTTTACTTTCATATTTTGTATATGTGGAAGTCCATTTGTTGATAATTTACATGATTTTAGTGGATAAATATTTCATCAATTAATTTTACATGTACGCTAGGGATTGACTCAAATTAATCGATAGAATTATCGATATTTTATCTTGAATGTTACTTATGAAAATAAATGCTTGCTTACGTTTACCGTCTCGTATCTGAACCATTTTGCCCAATTTTGTATTATTTGTCCAACAGATTCCCTCTAGATACTATACTAAGAGGAAAATGGTTGAGATTAATTGGGCGCGTTGGTTGGAATCCAAAGAAGAACTCTACCATTTGCAGCAAACATTTCCCGGACGAATATAAAAGAAAAAGACGAATAAATACAGTTTTAGTTAAAGGAGCCATTCCAACTTTATTTGTACCAGTAAGCATATTGCTATTTTACGAATATCAATAACACCTATAAAAACATTGATATACGCTAGAATTGGTGAAATTTTAGGGCCTATTGCGCCAAACGCTTTGCCGGTTTGTTGGCGTTGATCGCCTGGTTCATTTTAAAATAATTGTAAAAAATACCAGATTTTCATCCAATACCTTTTTATTCTAATTTTATAAAGTTTATTTTTTTATTAAATAATGATGTATTTTTTTCTTCACATTTTCAGGGACATATAAAAGAGAGAATCCCGTCATCGTATATCAATCGGGACATCTAGCTCTACCTTCGATATCACAAGCTCCAGAAAAAAGTATTCAGCTCACACCAAGAACAAAAAAGCTTATTAGCAAAAACGATGTCGTAGAGTATATAGCAGGGTTTGTCGTAAAAAAAATTTAAATTTAAATTTCTTGCGAAGAGTGCTGCAATGCGTTACAGTCCTCCCGTCAATGTAGTAGCCAAGAATCCTTCATAAACAAAAGAGACTTTTCATCTAAGGCTGATCAAGGCTTTTTAACATACCCTTCAAAAGATGTGATACAACTTTGTCTAAAAATAGAAAAAATTATTCGTGAAAATAAAAAAATCACTCAAGCTATTGGGAAATCTACAATTTGCAAAGCGGTACTTCTTATATTAGAAGATAATTCCGGCTTATTTTCGAGTTTGGAAAACCACAATTTGGACCAAGATATTTTAAGTGATCATAGGTATTATTAAATACAATGAAATACGTTATAGAAATTTACTTTGACATTCGACTTAAGTATGAATGTAAACTTAATAATTTAGGAAAGGAAACTGTAAGGAACCAGTTTAATAAGATTGTTCTGTTTAAAGGTCAATAAATTAAGAAGCAATGAAAAAAGTTGTTTTTTTTATTAATGCATTTTTTTTACATAATGTCATAATTATAATCTGGACAAAAACAGTCTATGGAACAACTTTCTCCAAGGGTCGAACATCTAACTTCAATAAGTTATCGATAGTCCTCCAAAGTAAAAGGTACATCACTAGCTAATGCACACACTGACAAATCAAAATTGGTCACGCTTTATCGAGCTGCCAGTTCGTCTATACGCCAGTATATACTAAGTCTATGGTTTTAACAGCCAAAATAAAAAAACGACTACAGGTAACGATAGATCTTCTAAAATAATTGTCTTTGTTGAAAGCTATGTTTTGAAATATCGTCTTTTCGGTCACTGTAACGTCTCACCGCATGACGTATAGGCACAGGAATTGTAGACTAACACTCACCTAGGTAAGGTAATGTACGAACTATACGGTTTTGCGATTACCTTGTTCACATACCAATGTATGCTTTACCATCATATTGACGTGTAAATGAATTTAAAAAAAAACGAGCCCAATACTGTCTTCTATTTCCGCTTGTACCAGTTAGTAGCGAACCGTTTTTAAAAGCGATCACGGGTAACTAATTATCCAATAAAACGAATAAAAGCTTTTAGATCTAATATTACAAATCGTTACAAGAATAGCACAGCCCTAAGCAGGATGAGGAAAGGTTGCCAACTAAATGATTCGTCGTTTACAATATTTTTCAAGCTAGGAGATTGACATATTGAAATATAGAAACACTGGCAGTAAAATACCAAATAAGACTTACATCGAAAAATATTATGTGCACGGACCAAGCTTTAATAATAATGCTTCTGTATTCTTCTGTAATAAGTCCAACCAAGACCAGATTGACCAGTAAGTGGTTGTCAGATGAAGTAGGTAGGCAGGTTTGGCTCATACTTAATGGTTAAAAATCGCAAGCTTTTTACATCAGCGATGTTGTTAGTCGCGCGTGTACAAAGTGCCTAAGCTGGCGTAGAGCCAAAACGTTGATATTGTGCATACTTTCGTTGATTCATCCGGGGATTATTCCGTGCCACGGGCGCGTCATATCTGCTTGGATTGCTTGATTAACAAATTAATTTTAATATTTTACTTCGGCATCAGATTTGTATTGTATAATCTTTCAAATAACCTTACAAATAATACGCGTGAATAATATTTTCGTTCCCGAATTAAAATAATATGTTTTGATGTATTTTTGCATAGTACAGGCTTTCCGCGGTCTGTACTATTGTTTAAAATTTAAATTTTATTACAAAGCATAGGACACCATGTCTCATACGTTTGTCTCAAATTTTAATGAAGATAATATAATTCCTTTACTTTCAAAGCCACCCGTTGGCTTGCGGCTTGGTTCACAGTTTGACATGGTAAGTCGGTTGCGTACGCTGTTCTGTTTGTGGTATGTGGTTGTAAAAGTTTATTTGTATGTTAATTTCATAAAATATTTCAATTCCCAGAAATTGTGTCGTTGCTCTACGCAAGTACTACACTTATACGTTTGTTTGATAGCTATAAAAGTTTATTAGAAAGTTTTACAACGCTCTATCATAAAATCATCTTGACGACACCGGATAAGAAATTGAATTACATTTATCCTCAACGTCAATAATCATACTGGTGTATATTTTATACAGATAATCTTATCACAAAACCTCTCGGAATTCCAACCATTATAAAGCTTGCCCTTTACTCTCAAAATAGCCAAACCGATTTTAGCAAAGCTGTTAACTTTTTCGACGTCTAGACAGACCAATGTAGGTCTAAGATTTATACTCAAAGCGGGAACTAAATTAAAATAGATTTTCACGTGTACAAAGTTCCACCGATATATTTATTTTTACCTTTCAACTAAATGATTTTTAAACAATAGTTGTTACAAGGAAACACATGTTTTTATATAAAATCTTACAATTTACGGATGCGGCCAGCAAGTGGTTTTTAACGAACATTAAAAAATGTATTCTTATTTGTTTTGGTTGATTAATTACAGAAATTAAATGAAATAATTACGAACGAAAACAACTTTGATTCAATGGCAATAGTAGAAGGCTATGTCTTTGACAAAACATAAAGAAGAAAACCAAGTACCTTTTGGTACATAAATTGTTAGTTAATTAAGCCAGTGGAAACAACTAACAGCTGCGCGTATCAATCAATGATGGTTCACTGTTATTGCTAGAATCATTAGATGGAATATATCTATAGTAATGTAAAGAGGGATAGTTTGTGAGGTTGCAGTGGGTAATTTCTATATCCACTGGACAGAATTTAAAACTTCTTTTAAAAATAAAAAGCCATGTTACTTGTGTGTGTCATGGGGTATATATTTACCTGGAAAATCAAAAGAGTTTTTCGTCAGAAGAAAATCGGTCGAACGGAAACTCTTCTTACAAAACGGCTGTGTTCTAGAGAAAAATTGTAGAGCTTGATATTGCTTACAGCTCTAAGCGGCAGCATATGTATTATAATTAATATCGCAAAACCACAAGGCATCATTACAAAACATTCAATAAACGGTATCTATGTTATTTATATAGACTGTTATTATTATGTGCACCGCATCAAAGGCGTAAATAGCCAGATGGTATTTGTTTAGAAAGGACTGATTTTTGTAACGCTCGTAGTCTTAGCCAAATCTACCAAAACTAATCAACAAGAAAAGAAAAACGTTTTCCGGAATCCATTTTCGAAGACTATTCTTATCAAGAAATCATAGCTGTATTCAAATATAGTGGTAGGGGAGCCCAAGAGGGGATTTCGGGATTTACTAAAGCGCGGCAGATTAATATATAGGGGGATACCTTGTACCCGGTTAAGTACCTCCACAAAATATGAGGCCCATATATAAAGCCGCACGTGAAGGAGACAGGATCAGTTTAGTAAAAAAAAATTGACCATCAGAAATTCCCGAGCGCATCAGATTAAGGTAGGGTGAGTTAATTACATCCTAAAAAGTGTATATTCCACTAATCTGACAATTTGAGAGTGACGGAAAAAAAGGGGAGGGCAACAAAGTTGTAAAAAAAAAACGTCATCTCGACATTCTCGAGCGTAGCTAATTTTTTTTTTATTTTGAAGGAAATAATTCAAGAATAATGAAAAATATATAATCTGACGATTTTCGCAAGCCGAAATAACAAAAATTCGTCGATAAAGTTAAATGCGTGCAGCTGCGTGATGCCTACATTTCCTTAAACCGATCGGAATTTACTAAACGGCGTTCTAAATATTTCCCTCAAAATTACATTTCCTGTGAATTTGAACCGATTCGGACCGATAGATTTTGAGAAATTTTGAAAAATCTTAAAAAAATAAGAAATATTTTATTTTAAAGTGGTTTCTTTATCGATCAACTTCAAAAACTAATCCGCCTTTGAGCTTAAAAAACCACGTCGATCGCCACCAAGCTGGTCAAAAGCGGTTGATTCGTTCGAGAGATATCGTACACGAAAGAAACCCGAAAAAGTGTTTTTTCGGGATTACTCCGAAATTTGTGGTTCGATCAATTAAAATTGCAAAGTTATTTATGAGGATGATAAAACTGCGTCGAATGCCGCCAACCGCGTGAAAATTGCTTGATCCATTCAAAAGTTATTGCGGTTTGAAAATTCCAAAAATAGTGTTCTATGAAACTTCTATCAGACTTTCGAGCTGGGAGAGCTCAAATGCATAGAAATGTTATTTCTTTGAACTCAGCGAGCTGAAAATATCAATTTTAAGCGCCCAGGAATGGAATTAGCGGGAAGTTGCAGGGATGGCCCTTTAGGTGAACCGTTTTTCTATTTTTTTTTTGGCAGATCAGGCGAATCCCTCTAGATAATCGTCAGATTATGAGACAGTACGTTTAGAACATAAAGATGAACCACATATATCTTAATCTGACGCGCTTGAGTATTTCAAAATTGCGATTTTTTTTTTGCAAATTAAGAAAATGGCTGTGGGTTTGCGTCCCATCGAAATCGTCAGATTAGTGAATGAGAGCTTTTTTTTGGTGCACTTAACACTCCCTTAGAAAATCTGACGCGCTCGATAATTTTTTTTTTTTTTTAATTTTCAACCCTTAAATACAACCACCCGCATCATGCAAACGATCAGATTAACATACGTACATTATTAAAAATACGTAGGGCATAGATGCTATCAATATCTGACGCGCTCGAGGATGTCCATGCAACAGTTTTTTTTTACATATTTAACTATCTATAGCCGCTTCCCCCACCGATGAAAAGGAATTTATCATATAACATTTTTTTCTTCTTTTTATCTAAGCTTTGCATCCCAATAGGTCTCTACGACGCTCGAGTAAATCCCCATTTAGCATCGTGGGCTCCCCTACCATAGGGAACATTTATATTCTAAAGCCTGAAGAATTAAATGTACATATTTAAAATGATTCATAAACAGAATGAACCCAACATTCGAACACGGAAACAAACGTCTAAATGTATCTTCTGTCACTAGTCTATCCGCGAATATTGTCAGTTAAAAATAAATTGTAAAATCGGCGACGGCTTAGTATAGAATTTATGTCCAAAACACTGCGATCGGTATTCGTTACGCTCCAAAACTTGTATCAACTGTTGATATACTATTAAATTTGAATAAGTCGAGATGCCTACAAAATTTTTCATGCGAATTTTGTGAATTTCAAATGTGTACTATATTTTTATTTATGGTAATACTTGTTAGAACAGATATAATATTTTGTGTTATAATATCATGTTGTGAGAGTCCCAAACTCCTCGCTGATGATCCAATCCGGTGGAAAATGAAACCCCAGAAGACTGTTGGCTGGTAGAATTACTAAGGATGAGCTTTATAATAGAGCACTAAATTTTTACTGGGATAGAAATACATTTGCACAGTCTTGCGGCTTTACTCACTAAACCTCATACCTTCAACTTATTTTAGACCTCAGAATCAGGTAGAGTTATACCACACCATTGATAAAATACCTAGCGCACTATTATTGCTAATAATGTTATCACTATAAAATTCAATTTCCGGATAATCAATCACAGCGAGAAATAGTTTTATTCACCTCTCAGGCGCATGACGTCAAAAGCAATCGATTCTGCATGTTCTTAAGATCTATTTTTATTGGCGGCACTAGAATAGGTAACCTTTGCCTCAGGTATGCGATAGAGGATTATTGATGGGGCGGGGTTGATGAACTCATTAATCTGCCATTTGAAATGCAATCCGGAAGGAATACCAATGCAATACAACGATTAAAGTTGTGTAACACCCGCTTTTAACAATACCATCTAGTACGAGATACAATTACGCAAGACGGAGTTAATACAAGAAAAGATCTCTACAAGAGCAATGTAACGACACAGTAACAGACAAGTATTGAATAACAATGTGAGGAGTAGTGGTGGAAATTGTAGTCATTTAACGAATGTAATGCGATCTTTAGTCAGACAAACAAATGAAAGCTAAAAGAAAAGTTACCTCCCGTAAAATATCTATACGAAGACAGGGTCTAATAATCTTTTTCCCTCAACACAAAAAATAAACATTTATTTTCTCCGGGGCTCAGTCGATACAATAAACTATATCTATATTGGACTCTTATCTTAAGTGTACACCCGGGATTATTAGCTTTGAAGATTTTTTGCGCACAAGATTTTGGTTAGTACTAACACTACTACAACTAATTTCTCATAACGGGATTTATTATAGAAGCATGTACATTGTACGCACTCACACACACGCACATTTAATGTTACCATTTTCGTGAGATTTAATTTTAGTAACAATTAATACTGTATTAGATTTCAAAATATTAGTACCTCTCTTTCTAAATAAATATATAAACAAATTAAATATTGGACTGTTACTTTTATTACGAGTACATTAAAAGCAGCGAACTATACTTTCTCTTATAAGTATGCATTGGAGCATCAAAAGAGAATGAAAATAAAAATATGTATAATTTCGACCTTAAACTAATATTTTATAACTGAATTTTTGCTTGTTACTTTAGTTAATAAATGTAAAATAATATCGACTAGTGAACGGGAGATGGACAGACATCAGGCCGGCGAGCATTAGCGTGACAAATGAGCGCAAATGCTGATCGAAAATAACGACGAAATGCTACCGAACACGTGGTAACCTCACTATTGTTAGGACCGCGCCCACACACTGCTATAATATTAAATAAGATCCTCACTCCAAGAGCTGTTTGGAAGACGATCTTCCTTATCACTCTAGTCACTTTAATAAATGAAAAAGACCTAAAGCCTATAACAATGCAGCTGATATTGTAGATACCAAAAACTTAAAAAATAATGTTTTAAACTTATTCAATATTGACATCGGCACTTTATTGTCCGCACAATCTGTAAGCTCCATATAATATTACCAGTTATAGTTTCCTATCTCATATATACGCGAACTGACAAGTTTCAGAAGCTAGTTAAATGTTATTTTATTCAAGTTAACAAAACTGTTCAGCGTACATATCTATTTTTTGTTCTGTAGTAACATTCTGCGCTCATTTTCGAGATACAAAAGGATCTAGTTCTTATTATGTTACAGGAAAACGGGGTGCCAAAGTGCAAAAGCACTTCACCATGGAAAACGAGAGAGGTCGCCCTCTTTCACGACGAGCTTAAAGAAGTTGGAGAAAATTGGGAGAAAAATGCTCAAGATAGAGAGAGATGGAGCCAGTTGGAAGAGGCCTTTACTAAATAAGAGGTCCTTAAAAAAATTATAAAATGTTAAGTGTGTGTAAGATGGGTGAATTTTACAAGGAATAAATGAGGCTTTATTATTATAATAGGAAAACATATTTAACTAAACAATTTTAAAGAGTTTTTTGTGGCTTAACAATCTTATCGATTCTAGCGAAATATTTTATCCAAATATATTTATACCTTCGCAGTTATCCTAAGCTCACACCATATTAAATCTCCCATACAGGAATAAAATCTTAAAATAGGAATTAGGTCACGCTGATCAGTTTTACGAAACTTTGTACTTAGGGAAATTGCCTCATAAAAATAATTATTATTTGATGTTACCTTTAAGTAATTACCAATTTCTTAGTTAATGGTTTTTATTCTTATCAAACATCTAATAAGTTGAACATACTATACGAAGTCCGGTTGTTTTAATAATTTCGTGGATGCTTTAAGTAAAATGGCTAGAACTCTACAATAAGACCGCAGAGTATAGCCAAATCCAAACTTCAAATTAATTTATAAACGTTCCGTTTCCCGGGAACAATCTTCATTCAAACTTTCGCTTTTCACAAATTGCTTTTGGTAACGTTACTAACATTTAAGTTTGCGTTATTATTCCGCAACTTTGAATTTTCAAAATAGTTAAGAAAATTTAATTTCTCTTACAGTAATTATAAGCGGAGAATACTTAAGAATTTTAAGTCGTTTGCATTCTATATTTCAAATACACAATTTAATCCTTAACTGTTTGTTGGCAATACGTCATATAATGCTTTTTTTTGAGCAAACCAAAGCATATTGTTTTAAATTTTACCTAATCATTGTATAGCTATGAAGAATTAACAGATTAAATATGTAATTTATTAACTAAATTATACATTTTCTGATAATACAATAAAATAGACTAAACATATCTCTGTATCTATTAAACTTAAAACTTAACCACGTAAATGAACAATGGACTACTTTCTTACTACTGGTGTACTGTTTTGGCAGGAAACGAATTTTTGAAAATCGAATTAAACTTATTGAATAAACCAAGAGTCCTCGAAGCCACAAAAGCGGTCAACCTTTATAAATTACATATTATATTTAAAAATAGCATATTTCCGAGTAAAGTGTGCACAAGGCGACATTAATAGCTTGTTACATTGATTTACATCCACGGAATGAATTATTACTTCATACTTGCCATTTAGTTTCTTAACAGCAATAAATAAATAATTAGATACGGATCTTATGCATTAAAAATGTTTTTGAAACGATAATAAACTAAACTTTAAAAAAAAACACTTTTCGTTATCTTTATCATTCGTATCGGTCGTATAAAGGCCTCAAAACCCTATAGAAAGTTCAGCACCGTTTAAGGATTCAGGCTGTGATGTGAGGTCACACGCGTTACTATGTTTTTACATTTGTAACTTTATTTAATTAAAAAGTAAAAAAATATTCTTGTCTTTATTACCAATCATTTTGTGTTTAGCCGTTACATCGGTTTTAAAGAATTTATCAAAAATTTATAAAACATAGCCCGATTTCACTTCACGCATATCAAATACATTTTTGATTCTGAAATTTACACATTATGTCAAGCAATTTAATTTAATTAACTGAAATCGAACTTACCGTAAATTTACTTGGGTGCCCGTTTTTCGCAATATAGTGTAAATATTTCTGAGACGAATAGTTGTTTAAACAATTCTAGAACGGATAAAAACCCGAGAAAACATCGCAACTTTTTCGCGCATAAGCGTACAAAATTCGTGCTGTCAACGTGACAGCTGCTGTCATGCCTGTCGGCACTCGCGTTGTTGTGTGATTTATTGCTCTTTAGATAACAATTGTTTACTTGATAATATGCAGATTAGGCAATGTAGATAGACGCGTAGGTTACGATACGTAAGTCATCGGATGCAGCTTTAACTTACGGAAAATACTGAATTTTAGTTATTTAATTACAGGTACGTACATACATACTTTACGGCCTACCCAATAAACCTGGCTATTAAGTACAAAAAATTATCACGAAACAGATACATATATCTGAGACCAAGACGTTGTAGAAGTTTTGCGCTGGTTTTTTATTAATTATAGAAAGTATTCATATATTATTTTTAATAATCGACCTACATTCTTCAGTAGCATTTTAATATTCAGCCAGGCGAAATACATTAATGTTAATATTATGAGTACAAATAATATCAATCATAATATCGTCAAGGTAAATTGACTTGACGCGATCGTACAAAATGAAATGTATTTTTTTGAAAAACATATACAATATACATATTAACTTGTTTATTTTCAAGATGCAATGGTTATACATAAAACTATGTTTTACTAGGCTAGGTATAGTATTCTTTTAAATAAAGATATTTTAATAACAAGATTAATTACCTAACGGTAAAGAAAAGTATATAATGGATTTATTTACATACTTATGCTATTTTAACAGAAATACTAAATGCGGCAATACGAACGTGCCGAAATTCTTAGCTTATTTTAAGGTTCTCACTAAATAAACAAAACGTACCACAGCACTGAAACTTCGAACAAAACGCGTTTATTTATTAACACTGTTGTTTTAATAGTACATATACAATCAGATAACATAAATTAAGGAGGCAACGGGCGGCTTTAGCGCTAACAAACGATTTTCACCAGGCAACCCTAGTATGGAAAAATAAATACATTATAAAAAAACTAAACTAAACTGCAAAAAGTGTAAAACTAAATTAACAAAAATAACATATAACATTTCAGATAACAATATGGACTTATACAATAAAAAAAACTGACATTTAAAATAAGAAAATAAAAGCTTACATACATATAAATTATTATAACAAAATTCACGATTAAACAGCTGGAAAGGTGGTGGTGAAAAGAGGTGTTTATGTAGAAAACTTTTGCGAGTCTTCTGTCATTGTTCATGGTGAATAGTTTGGGTTATACACCAAATTCAATTAATAATCAATGTTAATTGAATTAATTATCAAAACACAATAAACAGAACGCATCGGAAATCGGAATACGAAACGAAATCAATTACGTACGGACTAATTATAATTGTTTTATTAAATCCAATTATACGGTCCAATTCAATTAATTTATCACTTCAAACATACAAACAATTTCGCGAAAGATCAGAGGTTAGTGGTGGCTTTTGGCTTGGCTTTGATTTCTGATATAACAAATCTGGTTAAAATTATGAATGATGTACGTACTGTTATTATTTTTGTGTGCCTAATTATATTATTACTGTCTTAATTATAAAACTCATTGTACGAGATCAGTCCGCAAGTCATCAATCTGTATCACGAAGAAATTGAGTCACTTTGAAGATATTGGTGTAACAGAAATAACCACAGGTCACTCTTTTGGCTCTGCCGCTGATCAAACGCCGATGCAGGGCTGGCAAAATTATAATTTATTTTTTTCTTTTTATTTAGCTGGTCAAACGGACAAGAGACTCATCTGATGTTAATTCCGCCATGTAGACACTCACATTGCCTTCGTTGAATATATTTTTAATACAATATATGATGGAGTCACTATATCTATATATATAAAAATGAAACCCGTTTTCCGTTGTCACGACATAACATGAAAACGGCTTGACCGATTTGTCTGATTTTTTTTTATAATATACCTTGAAGTACGAGGATGGTTCTTACGGAGAAAAATTTAAAAAAACTGAGTGAAAAAGTCTAAAAACAACACTTTTCTATATTCCCATACAAAATATTCGTAATAATACTTTAAAGTCAATTTGAACTTTAATACCATAGCATAAAGTTCAAGTGTTAGTTAGGAGGGGATCCGGGAAGGTAAATTTTTATTTTTTGACATAATGTATTTGTTGTCTTATCAACTTATTTTTTTATCTTACTAGCTAGACCGGTGTCCCGAATAGCAGAATAAGTATTTTAAACAAATAAAGAATCGACTGTTAGGCGGTACGATGTTCGCCAGGCCAGCTAGTAATATATATATATATATATATAGCGACTCAAAATGAATGAAACAAGAAAACATCACTCTTACTCTACTTGCTATTTGCTATATTAATTTATAATAAGCTATATCGATATCAGGTAGAACAAAGTATAAAAAGCTCTGAAACATTATGAAAATTAACTTGGAAATAAACCTATTCTTTGCTTATGAGACTTAACATTTTTGATATTTGAACAATGTTAGCCACATTAGATATCCGTTGTCACCCCTAGCAACGCCTTACAAAGATTATTTTGTTTACGCGTGTCAAGCGCAACGTGCGTTGCAAATTATCTGCATGCCCATACATCTCTGTTAAGTAGCTTTGATTTATTTGCGTTTAAATTTGGAACATTCATACGAGAACAATTTTGGTATCGTGGTCGATTTCGCGACTGCCACTTAAGATTCACAGACAGTTTACTCATTCCGCTGGCGGCCCAAAGTGAATATCGGCTTTAGGCACGAAGAGAACCACTTCTCTTGTTACCAAGGAACAAGTTTAAGTGTGAACTAACTCATCCATCTATCAACGAATCATTGAAACTAATGAAGTTTTGTCAGATAAGAAAAATCGCTTTTAAATTTACATCGAAATCATTTCTTTCATTTCATATTTCACAAAAATATACAAATAAAAATGAATCACAAAATATGTTGCTGAGCGCAACTCTTAACGACGGCTGGCCCAATACGAGTATTTTTCCAATTCTTTGAATTCTGAGGAAGGTTATTGAGAAAAAAAATGGAAAACATAAAAAAATACAGTTTTTTAGTGCTGAAAGCCTATTTCATTACGGAAAATCAAACAGGCTCCATAAGGGTAGCATAGCAAAATGTTTCCATATATAGCTTTTAAAAAGTTTGCGGGGGCTAGTGGTAAAATATTAAATAACATTTTATGAAAAATAAAATATAATTCACTTTCATAAACAAAACCTATACAGACGCAGACAAATTAAACGTATGAATGTAGTGAGTTTCTATAAATTTAATCAGAATCAAAATCTTAATTGTTTGCTGTAAGCGAATATCAAAATGTAGCCATTTTAATATCTGCTGTTATTATAAAACAATAATATATATGACTGAAAATTTAAAAAAAAATAATGTAAAAGAACTTTGATTACATCCAAGCCGTTAATGTCGCTTATTACCTATTTTTACCATATTTTAAAAAATATTTTGAAAGTATATAAAAAATAATTACCTCCATAACAAACTAAACGGTTACGCACTATAAAATTCACACACCTAAAATCTTTGCACTTCTGATATCAAATGTACTCTATATAAAATTCTGCACCATCAATATCACTGTTTATTTAGACGATGGCGATTGTCAAAGCGACTTGTAATTATGGTGAAATTTCACATACAAACTATACCAACTGACAATAGACAACCTTTTATCTATTAAAAAACTATCGGCTTAAATTGGAACCACGTGATATGTTCTAGTTATTACACAATCATTTTCGTTATTACTTATTTGGTCCGCAAAAAATGGAAGGTGTCGCTAACCTTTATCATATCATACGATAGATATATAGACATAAGAACTTTTTATTCATAATGCTTCGACACTACCGCATCTATGGCTTAGTGTTTAGACATAGACATAGCATTTATTACTAACGAAACACACCAAAAAATAACAAAAAAATTTGTTTAAAGAATTAGGTACATTTTAAGTCTGTATTGTGTGTGTGTTGTGGTTGTAACTGGCCCTGGCTCAGCATTATGCTGGAGCAGACGTGTTCTACAGCGCTGGTCATTCTGCCAGAAACCACAACGGCTAGTTTGCGCCTAAAACGCAAAAAGAAGAAAAAGAATGTAGAAAATAATAATAGTAAAAATTAACAGTGAAAGTAAAAGTATATATTGTAAATAAAAATAAGAATAACACGACATGGCATATGTCCGGGTTGCCCTGAGTTGAATTTCCTAAAAATATTTTGTGTTGGTAGGCACGGCGATAATTGAATACTTCCCAAAATAAATCCTATAAACAAGCACAATTATCACCCCATGTCCCATCGAAGATATATGCCATTGCCCCCAAGATAACTATTGATAGACCTATATCTTTAAAAAATATTATTATATTCATTATAATTTTTGTATATTGTTTGAATTCCTAAATATCAATAATTACATTATTTTTATCTTACGTTTTATTCTCCTTCATATTATCTATGGAATCTGTTTTACCGTAATAAAGAAATATTTACATATGAAAACTACTTGAAATACTACAACAAACATTTAAAAAAGCATCAAAAGAAAATTAAATCATCCGTATACACGCCGCTATTAGACCAAAAGCTTACTGTAAATTGCTATTACATTTAAATAAACAATTTCTAATGGGTAAGACACTTAGATAGTGTTGTTTATATAAATCCCTGGCCTTCGTTCTAGCCTTCAAATCTGAAATGGCCTGGGCTATATCGCCCGTCTATTATATTATGTCGAGCACGTGATACAAAACAAATTTAATACTCCTCTGCAGTCTATAGAACTATACTCCAGTATTAAATATAACTACAGGAATACTTTAGGTGGCCACTCCTTTACCTAATAGCTCGGAAAGCAGTCGTTCCAATATCAATGACACACTACTTATCTTTACAAAAAAAGGCAAGTGTTATTAATGTTTCTTAAGTCAAGAAGAAAAAAAATACAAATCCACTCTATGGTTTTTTGTGCGTATCCGATTATTTAGATTAAATATATTTCCATTCCTAAAGGCAAGTAAACTGTGGTAAATCTAATCATGGCCTCGCACAAATCCATATTCACTGTGTACCGGCGCCATTTGGATCGGAATTATTCGCATTTAATAACGATTTATCGTAATTCAAATCGTTTTGTATTTATGCGGGGATTATTGTTTATTTATTACCTAATGATAAAGGGCATATAAAGCATATGCAAAATGAGAATAAAAGTAAAATTAAAACAATACACAATTGTCATGATGAACTCTTCATCTCATTGGGTCTTTTGGACTTTTCGCATCCAGTTGGTAGTATCATCCTTAAGGTGCTGAACTCAAGCCATCGGAGTTTAGGGTTTCCATGGTATTACCAACCACAATAGTTGTCTTCTAAACAGTGGCGTAGCTAGGTGACCAAGGGCCCTGGGGCTAATTAAAAAATGGGGCCCCACTGCTATGTAAACTGATTAGGTTTTATCAAATAAAAATATGAAATATACAAATACTTTAAAAATGCTAAGCTACGTAAGCTCTTACTTGTGCAGGGAGTTGCAACCTGTCATATTTATTTTGAAAATGGGAGAAATTTCCAAAAGTTCAGAACGATCGAGATTTCTGGTGAGGATTCGAGGGCCCCCTGAGCTTGAGGGCCCCGGGGCACTGCCCCGCCTAGCCCCTTGGTAGCTACGCCACTGCTTCTAAAAGCCAAAACGGTTCTCACGTCTTCCCTATTGGTAACCTGTCCATCCTATTGTTGTCTGTCGACACAAATAATACTATTCGAATTGAACTGAGATGTTTCCTTGAATATATCGTTTCCTGTTAACAAGTGTGTCATATTTCATAGATACCATGGTATTTTATAGAAAATAAGATTATCATTTACTGTAAATGATGTCAGGATTATTTATTTCAAAAATACGTGGTTTGTCCAGTTCGAGTTATTTAGGAAGAATATTTGTTATGTTATTTAAGTTACTATTGAAATATAATAAATATGTTCTCTAGTTCATACTAGTCATACTCAAAAAAAATCATTTTATTACAAGCCGTAAAATATAGCAATTATAACCTATAAGTAATACTGATAAGAATGCATAGAACACTTAATTTGTGATACATGACAATTTATATTGGAATTGTACAATATTATGTAGTATGATCTAGCATGTATGCTATTTCGTAGACAAACTTTACACAAACTGAAATAATATCGATCCCTTTTGTTAGGTAACTTAGGGAACAGTCAAGTTTCATCATTGGTTCTGCATTTCCGTAGAAGACAAGTATAATATAGGTACCTAAGTTAATCATATATAAATTAAGTATATTTTTTTGTTATACGTACTATTATTAGTACAGTGTATCAAATATGATGTTTAAAAAAAAGGGAATGTTCTGTAAAAGATTTTTTTTTACTAAGAATTTTTCAAAACACAGCTTACAACTTACTAATTTATATTTACTAACCTGTAAAAAAAACATGAAAGTTATTGCTTCAAATAAATTTTTACTGTTGTACAGTAAAAATTTATTTGAAGCCAGAGTAAATTTACTAATTATAGAATTAGCATAATGCAAAGCGCAAGCACCATAGACAATACTTTGACATAATTTAATTAAATGAAGAACAAAAGAGCTCATTTACATCAACATAGACTTCTAAAGTTCTATCTGTATACCAATATGAAGCAAGGGCATACACTCTACATTATAAATGCATTATAACCGAATCGGAGATGCGGCCAAGGTTTACGAATTATGCACTTGATATGTTTATGGCTGGTGAAATATTCCAAACATGCCATCCAATCAATTCCGCAGTACATTTCGAATGCATTTCAATGACATGCATCGTATGTTGGGACCTTGGTACTACGAAATAGTTTATGTAATATAGCTCTTATGACCCATTTTATGGTTGGTAGCGAAGAAACGCAAACTCAAGAAGCAGTTCCATATTGAAAGTACCAAGAATTGATTTTCTATTATGTTCATACTTAAAGAATTTTAGCCGAACAAGTATCATATTTAGTATCATTTTTTATGTAACAAATAATTCAGTGGCGCTACCACCTCAAGTCGGCCTAAGAATAGATCCGTTTCTTTTATCATTTTTATTTTTAATTGATTTGAACCTAATACGAGGTTGTATATTTATTTATTTTTTTGACCACAACAGACGCATAACGGCGCTTTGTTGGTTTTGGAATGCCAGTTTACTCACCATGTTTGCCTTTTCCGTACGAGCAAGAATTGAATTGCAAACATAGAAAGAAAATTTTGGTGTACCAGCCGTGATCCGAACGCGCGACCTCAGGGCCGCAGCACGAAATAATATCGATGTTACGCCCTACAACTTACAAGCAAATGCAACCTTAGTTATTGTTTCCTCTAAAAAGTTTGGGTGGGACTAATCCCTTATAATCCACTTTTTAAAACCTCATAACCGTCCAATGTCACAAACACATTTTTTGGATCTGTCATTTACTTAATAACCTGAACTGTATATATATGTAATAACCTGGCTAATTCTTCTGAGCCTGAATTATACCAACTTTACAACTATTTAAGCCAAATACATAATATTAATAAAAAATTACCGACATTTCGCGTTCCACATTTGACTAAGTTATAAGCCTTGAAGCAAATTTTAAAACAGCGAGCATCAGATCTTAACGCGCTTTATTATGAACACAAAAATTATACGATGAAATTTTATATGTACAGACTATTACAAGTAAGAGGAAATTAATTTTATAATGACAGTTTATAAAAATATTCAGATTAAAGGGCAGAAAATATCATATTACTAGACAAACACCTTGAGAAAAATTCACAGCTGTTTTGGTCAATTAATCGTAAAAATAACGACATTTATAGTCTGAGAAATATGACCGCCCACCTATTATTGTTATACAACACGTGTTTCATGTCTAAATTGAACAATTTGAAAGCACACTCATCATAATTGTCTTAAATTAAACAACAAAACACTTTGAAATTGCAATGATAGGGTTGGAAATTTAAAACATTACAGATAATAATTAAAATACAGCGCATTTAAATTATTATATATGTTTACGATTTTTTTTGAATAATTGAATATATAATTATATAATTTATAATCTTAACTGTTACGTTCGTACGTAGCGGTCGACTTACATTTTGTACAAAGAATAAAAGAAGAACATATTAAATGGAAATAAATGGATTTTTATTAAAATGAATATATAGGTACATAATTAATATAAATGAGCCGGATTTGCATTACCGTTTTGAAAGGCGGGTACTGCGTAAGTAAAATTAAAATATAACTATGTAAACGCATTGACAAACAACATTAGATTATATACTGCTATTCTAAATATGTAGGTTATGATATATATACACAAAACCCCTTAATCCTTATTTAATTGAATTGTTTTAAATCAGCTGTCTGACAGAAGATATATAGGTCTTTGGCCATCCCTGTATTCTCCTAAAGACTATAAGTAGTAGGCATAAATAATAATAACTGACGCAGAACATTCCATATTGAATAATCGACAATCGCGTAGGTGGCTAAATATAATCAACAGAAATATCAATTTACATTTTAGACTAATGTATGTTTTATATCAAAGTAAAACGATAACGCCTTTATGTTATTATTAGACATAATTCACAATAAATCTTGCGGAAGTTGCATCTTCGATTTATAAATGTCTAGACCAGTTGACAATATATTTCAAAACACTCTTCATACTTCGCTTATTAGTATAGTAATTAGACTGTCAAGCAAGAAACAACTGTTATTTCTTTTTACTCATTGCAAATATGTTTTACACGGCTAAGCTTTTTTTGAGTAATAATACATGTTCTTCAATAAAGCTGCCTAAGTTCAAGACAATTTACTTGTGGGTTTCAAAGCAGATGAATTTTATTGCTATTGGCAACTCATTAAAAGTCAAGCATATCGGAACAAAGAATTTTTCTTAAGTCCAATTGATTTACCGCCGTTTCACCAACATTTACGACGACTTTGTTTTTTGGGTCTTTGATCTTATTTTCGCATTGCTTTCGTGTAATACCCTTTCCCATTTCTTTTAATAATTTCATTTTATAATACAATAACGTAAAAAGGTTACTCGTATCGCTAAAAGGATATTGCAAAAATACAATTTTTATTGAATAAAATACAAATCCGCTACTGCGCTGTTTAATATAGTTTTGCTATAGTTAATACATATATATATATATATATATATATATGTATATATAAACCTTATAGTCTTAGTGTAGTTTTGTAAACGAGTCTACCAAACTTTTGGATTCAAATCATTTATTAATTTAGGTAAACAATGTACACTTATGACTGTTAATAAAGAAATACGTATATTAAATGTTAAATGCTTCTAATTCTACATTTACTGTCAGTTCTCATATCTAGGGGCAAGGGCCCTTGCAAACTTTTGCGTACTATTATTAATCAGGTCTAAAATATGTGGCCAATAGAACCGCAATTATGTATGTCCAATCAGACAACTGGGATGGTATCTTGACTCTTGGCGCGAATCTAATCCCGCCTTTCTGGCTGACACCGCCAGACGTGTGACTCACGTGGAAATGTCACTGTGACGTATTGACAGATCCGAATTTTTAAGCTCGTTAGTCATAGACGTTGGAACGTTATTTAAAAAAACAATATAAAAGCAAATTGTGGTTTTATATTATTATTCTTTGTTCTGTACTTCTGGATGCAAAAATAAATATGTTTCAAAACCGTTTTTGTAAACGGGAAAAGTCAAGGCAACCCAAGCACTGTACCCATTAATAAGATGCCAAAATTTATTCACTTTTACAAATCAATATGTGAACTGACCTATTGATACATATTTATGTTTAAGCAACTGTTGTTGCGAGCTCGCACGATCTTTCATGAATTTTGCATTTGCATTCAAACGTTTGTAATAATAATTGTATTGGTTTTGCATCTGTATACCGTTCAGTAATAAAAATATTATACTGTATTCCCAGAAAACTGTGAATAGTATAATAAATAGATTTTTGACACGATCAGATTTTAAACCACCATGAATATAAAACATTAATTTTATGCCGGAAATCATCGAGCGCGTAATTAAACTCGATTCAAACAATCGTTTACAATCGATTCACAGTACTAATCGCCATGTTACCTAAAGCGTTCAAATAATATCGATTAATGACCAATCTCACAAATATCTGCTTAATATTATAACTTTTTGTTCTTTTTCATAGACAGTAAATTGAAACTCCAATAATTGTAAAATACAAAAATATATATGCCATAATGATTGGCCACTAAACTAGGTAAAACAAATGTTACCTGCCTCAAATAAAACGATTAAATAAAAACTTTTCCTATTACATCCACTTTTGGAGACTATTTGCGATATCTACAAACTTTTTGATATGTTTGGACCGTCGAAAATAGAACATTATTTTAATAGCAAAAATTTACATTTTAATAAATTGCCATAAGTGTCAAACCTGTTTTAATTGATTAAATATAGGTAACAAGTACTAAAGCCTCGATTATGATGACTTTATAGTAATATATTTTTCTCTTCTTTCACTGGCATCATATACTGTACAATTTTTTTTATTTTTATATTCATAATATCAGATTAATAGATTGCATTGTCCAATAAATGTGTGATGAGGCCGTTAAACAGACACTAAGTTATACAATGCTGTAATGCTTAATCAAGATGTCCTAATTTTTATTCTAAGTAAAACACAATATAGTCTGTAAGGTTGATCAAATATTGTGTCTACAAAAATAACAGTGAAATACACAGAGAACAACACATAATAATAGTTGAGTTTGAAAAGCTTATGACAGATATAAAAATTAAAAGAAAAAGACTGAATAATTATGCTATAAAGACTCTTCAATTTTTATTATTAATCTTTACTGATGTGGCAGCTATAAATAGTCAAAAAGTTATGGGTATAGTAAATCATGTATGTCAGTGGATAATTTTTATAGAACCAAACGATAAAGAAACTTATTTATAAGAACAAAACTTACATTTCTCACTTGTAATTAAAAAACCAAAAATGGGGTAATTACATTATGTAGTAAGATAAATGTTGCAACAATAAGATGAAAATGAAATCTTCTGTACTAAATTTACTTAAAATTGTATCATCAAACATTTAGAATAGTGCAGCATTCTTCTATTCTAAATCTATTTTTTATTATGAGATAGAGAGGGAATGTCACACAAGGCCATTATTTGTCTTGATTAATAATAAAAGGCATTCCCATAACATTGCTGAATGAAATAATAAAATGGTAAATCAAACTAAAGAAGTGAATATTGTGACATCTGTGCTCAGAGTTGTTTAATGGAAATTAAGAATTACTGAAACCATTTAGGATGCCAATGATTCACTTATAAAAATATTTTTTTGCTTTCTTAAAGCACTTGTCAATGTGTTAATTTGGGTTTAATATTTAAGCTAAAGTTTTTGTTTTGAGAGATATAATTTTATAAATTAATTTAGCATTAAATATATGAATAATTTAGTGAAAAATTATCAGTATGGCTGTTAGAATCTACTTACTTACTTTACTAAGAAATTGGTATAATTATTTTTAATATATAACAAAATATGATTGATATCTTATTTAACTTTTTATTATAAAATATTATAATGTAAACTTTTATGCATTTATCATGTGTACGAAGTGGTTACTAGTTTTCTATGAAAAAATAATTTTTAATGCGCCATTTAAATGTATCTGACTGATTAGAATTTCCCGCCGTTTCTCAAAAACTAATGAACGAAACGTGTCAATCATAACATACACTTTCATTCGATAATTAATGACTCTGGAGTCTGGCAGCCGTTTATTCTTGGCAACAAAAAAATGAAAAACAAAAAGATCAACAACAGATTGAAATACAGAAGGTACGTCAACATAGCATTCTAACTTTTTGTCATCTGTCAACGTAACCTCAAACACCGAATAACAATATAGCGTGTATAAACATAAATATCAACAAGATACTTAATTCAATTCAATAGAATCTTACCTATATATTACGAAATTTCTTTCACATATCTAAAAAATATGATTAAGCGAAACATGACGGAAGAAAACACGGCCATTTTCATCCATATACACAGACAACTTTTGTCAACTAGAGCTATCTAAACACAACTTACCCTTTCAACATCTAGATCAGTCCCTGTACACAGTCTTTTGGCACCACCGCCGTTGTAAGCCATCATGCACTTCAATACAAAACACAATTACTTCACAACGAAACGCGTTTTAATAAAAACAATACGAACACACCGACCGCCTCAGATAAATGTTACAAGCAGACTGATTGAACGATCAACGAAGTACGAATGAATTCTAACATGAAGCGAGTCGCGAATGGAGTTTGAATGAACGGAACGGTAACTACTTGGGTGACCAGCTGTAGTGAATCACATAATTTTACGTTTTTTTTATTATATTTAGAAACAGCGTATGTACTCAAATTGCAAAAAATGTCTTAGTCACTTTTATCCAAATTCTATACAATTAAAAGTTGGTAATATGTGAATCTTCTTAAAATTTTATATAAAAATAAATGATGGAGAAGTAAGAGGAATACCTTTCCATATATTGAATTAAAACCTTAAAAAATATTATTAAACCTACACAAGTGGAGAATCCATTTATTAAAATCAATTATCGTTTATTTTTTATAATTTATGAATCGATGTATTATTTTTTATCATTTGTATTTAATTGTTCTTTATGCACTAATGTATCAGTGTGCCTTTTTATCCGGCTAATAAACAAATTTAAAAATTAAATTAAATGACATTTTCTTCAAAGTCTATCGTTTGAATGATTTATGATTTACTTCCAAAGTAATAAAATGTGCCCCCTTCTCTAATTTGGAAACAGCTAATGTGTACAAAGTATGAAAAAAAATGATTTTGAGTTCTACAATCTCAATCTAAACAAAATAGTTTAAACCAAAATTTTGTTTTAATGATATCATGTGTCAGTAGTTTTTGAGATAAAACACATTCCCTTCACAGGCGATTACGTTTTAAATAAAATTTTGTTGGGGTAGTCTGCTGCGCTTGTGGAATAATTCTATAATTTGTGTTCTATAAGAACAAGTACTTAATTAGTAAAGATCGTTATGGTTAATGGTTGATGCATCTTGATTTAATCAACCATCATCCATCAAGTTGATTTGTAATTTTACGTGGTGTATTGACAATCTTCCTAGTCTGTGGTAAAACGAAATAATTATAGTAAATGCTCTATGGTAATTGGTATATACGAAACATCAGCGATAGTAAATAAATTTATAAAAAAGAGAATTTTACATTTTGGTAAATTAAATTCATCGAATTTTTTTTTATATCAGTCAGTAAATCATTAAATGTATGCTTACCAAGCATTATTGCTTGTGATATATAAAAAGTGTCAATAAATATGGCTTTTTTCGCGACATTATGAATATCTTAGGTATCAGCTAATCTAATGGAATGTTTATAAAACAGACGTATTATATAAGGATGGGTTGTATAGAGGAGTATACAATAAAAATGGAATATTATGAGTGTTGCACTTGATCCATTAGATTATGTGCACTCCTCAAAATGTTTTCATGGTGTTTTAGTAAATACAGTATAGAGGTGTGTATAAATTAAACTTACGTTAAATATTACCATGTTTTTTATTACATTTTTAATTTTCGTTTACGCGTGGTTTATCTTATAAGCTGTCGCTTTATTTATAGAAGAGGACAGATATATTCAAGATCTTGGTGCTGTTACCATTTTTTTTTAAACTTTTATCTTTTTACCAATAAAAAATGCATAACTTATTATTTTACCTCTCAAACTCTAAACAACATTTAAACATTTACTTCCCAATAAAATATTATGTGAGCCTCTGATTATCTGAACAAAGACAATTTTTTTTCACATTCCCTATTGTAAATATAATAATAGTCGTTACATTCATTACATTTTAAATCACATCCATTGATAAATAAATTAATTTAACAAATAATACTACACAGTTTTAGGAGGAAATTTGGTTCCTCTTCAGGTTGAGGTTCATAAAAAAAATATTTAAATACTGTCTAAAAAGTTGAGTAAAGTTTTAGTTCCAGTAGAGATTTATTTATTTATGACTTATTATTTTTCATAATATTTTTTTGTTATTTTAATAATAAAGTAAAACAATAAAAATAACTGGACCACATATGTATATAAACAAATTTTCTTTGGTTATTTTCTTAATTTTTTAATTGACATCATGTTAAAGTAAAACATTATACCCAAACTCAATTTTTGAAGGACAAATTTTTAAACAATAGGAGAAGCATAAGAATAAATTTTCATGTTTGGAAGAAATCATTTGTACTAATGAACAATTTAAAGACTTACATTGCTGATTTTCATCTATCATTCTTAATAAATTCATGTTATTATTGTAATGGAAATGAAAAGAAAATTACTTAGAATATCCACATATATATTTCTACATTTAGACAAGTGCTAGTATAGTAAGTAAATTTTTATACAATGATTTTTTCGACAGATACGCAAATAAAGTAAATAAAAGCAACAGATTTTTCTTAATAATATTTTTATTAATCTACATATACCTATAACTACATTAAAGTTATTGTTTTTTTTCTCAAAATATTAGCAATTACAAAATGTCTTTCAAGTTTAATTGTTTTGAAGTTGCCTAACTGCAATTTAGTATGAAAATAACCAACTGAGTTTAAAGTTTAAACCTAATTTAATAAAAATTTATTGACTCTTAAGTTTTATTTTATCATTTTTTAATGTGGTGTAGGTTTGTGACCATCAACATAAAAGTTTCTTGTTGCTTTAGGTAATTTTAGTTCCATTCCTTCTAAGTCTTTAGTTAATGTTATTTGACATCCTGCAAAGACATTTAATCATTATTTCAAAATATGCATCTTTTATTGTATAAAACTATCATATAATGCTGTCACTTAATAATTAATACTTTAACTAACCTAATCTAGAATTTTCTTTTAAAAATGGGGCCATATCTAATAGATCATCCTCCTTTTCTTCAGATTGCGGCAGTTTATCAACATAATCTTGATTGACATATACATGGCATGTTGTACATGCTAGTGATGCTTCACAGGCACCTATGCAGCAAATTCATTTAATTAAGCAATGGAAATTGACTAATTTCTAAACTAATTTAAAAGTGTTAAGTATAAAATGCACCAACATACCTTCCATTTCTATTCCATACCTATGTGCTAAATATAATGCATTATCTCCAATCTTTCCTCTTACTTTAGTTTTGTTACCATCTTTGTCTACATATACTATATTTACGCTGAAACAACATTTTAATTAATAATGTAACCTGGATGCAAGGGATGATCCAGAATTTATGTCTGGAATCAAGAATTCTTACACTTCATCTTCTGATTTAGGATCTTGCCACTCATATTCACCGTGCCTTAGAGCTAAAAACGAAATATGAATTTAAAAAACAGTTCAACTAAGTGCATGTAATAAGTATTTTGCTTGATTGAAAAGATGATGTTACCTGACGATAAATGAAGGCTACATTTCTGAATACAATATTGTGAAAATATTCCTAACTCTCTTGTATTCTTACCAAAAAAACTTAAAGAACGGAGCATTCTTGTATATTACTATGATCACATAGCAATTTTATAGGAATATTTCGTATGAACTATGTGTATTATATGAACAAAAACATATAATTTAATATTAGGGTTATGCAAACAAATTCTTATTATTTATTGATAATTATAAATATAAGGTAATAAAAGGTGAGTCAAAGATCAAAATAATTATGATATTATGTTTTTTTTTAATTATTAACTAGTTTTATACCCTATAATAAACCCTTGCCCTAGGGCTTGAGACAAAGTCACTTTACCACAGGCGTAAGTCGTAAGGCCGGGTTCCCACTACGCCGGACCGGCAGATCTGCCGCGCCGGTAAATCTGCCGGAAGAGCTAGTGGCTGTACAATTTATATGAAGCTATTCACATTATCCCGGGTCCGGCATTTTTGCCGAGCCCGGCATTTCTACCGAACGTTTTGTCACTACGAATTGCCGGTAGAACGACCGGGCCCGGAGTAATGTGAACGAGTTTGTGCCGGTATCTGTCCCCCGCTCGCCCTGCTCGTGCTCCCCTCGCCCCGCCCGTGTTCCACTCACGTCATTCGGCTCGCATGTTCTGGTAAAAGTAGACGTTTAGCATGGATATTCAAGCAGAAACTTTAATTACGCTTGTCCAAGAGAGACCTGTTCTGTGGGATAAGACCGAAGACGTTTATAAAGACAAAAACTTAAAGTTAGCAGCATGGCGTGAAGTATGTTTAATACTGAAACCAAACTTCGATGAACTGGATGAAAAAGAAAGAAAACAGTACGGTGAGTTTTTAATGTTTTATTGATAAAATGTAAATGCATTGATAAATTTTATTTTATAGCTGCTGCCTGCCACGGAACGGAACCAATATCTGAAACAAAATAATTAGTAAATGATGTCCGTATAGCGTTGGCATTAGGGCCACCTCGACTCGACACATTTCGATTCATGGGTGTAGTTTCTTGTTCTTGTCTATGTTCTATATTTTGGTAACTTTCAAAATTTATACCATCTTTTTCTCTTACAAAATTATGTAAGACTGCACAAGCTTTAATTACTTGAATTGCTGTGTCTACGTTGAGATCTATAGCTCGATGGATTATTCGCCACTTATTTGCCAGAATACCAAAAGCGCACTCAACATACCTTCTTGCTCGACTTAGTCTATAGTTAAAAATCTTTTTATCAGTATTCAAATGTGTACCTCCATATGGACGTAGGAGATTAGGTGTTAAAGCAAAGCCTTCATCGCCAACAAGTATAAACGGTAATTCTTCGTGCAAGTTTTCATGAAGCGGTCTAGGCTTTGGTACATTTAAAGTACCATCATTGATCTTTTGCCAAAATGTACTATCCTTTAATATACTAGAATCGCATTCCTTGCCAAATGAGCCCACACTAATAAAAATAAATCGGTACTCTGAATCGACAACTGCCATTAATACAAAAGAATAATACTCCTTGTAATTAAAGAACATAGAACCACTCTTGGCTGGTTTCAAAATTCTGATATGTTTGCCATCTACTGCTCCAAGACAGTGAGGAAAGTTGGCTTTTCTTTCGAATCCTGAAGCGATGTCCTCCCATTCTCTCTCAGTATCAGGCAGCTTAAGGAAATCTGTCTTTAGGTTTTCCCAAATGACGTGGGTCATTTCTTTTATTAGTTTACTTATTGTCGAAACGCCTACTCTGTATGAGTAATGTATTTCTTTGAATGAACATCCTGAAGCTAAATATCTGAAAAAAAAGTATTTTTTGTTAATACATTATTACTTTATACGTCACCAAGAAACAAATTGTATTGTTTTATGATATTTTTTTATTGATTTCAGGAAAACAGGTTTCAACTAAATGGAATAATATACGAGATTCGTGGCTTAAGACAGTAAAGAAACAAAAAGATGAGTCTAAATCTGGATCTTCGACCAAAAAGACACGAAATTATTTATATCACGAGCAATTAATGTTTTTGAAAAAAGTCTCCGAACCTCGACCACCACATGAGTCAGTTTCAAAAAAAGCAAGAACCGAGACTGAAGTAGGCATGGAATCAGATTTTCGTTCACCTTTAATTAAAGATAAAAAAAAAATTGATAATAAAGAGGTAAATGACAGGATGGTAAAGTTTTTGGACTCCAGAATAAACCCAGAAAAGGAAAACCATCATCTATCTTTCTTCAAAGGCATTATACCAATCTTGAACACTTTAACTATCGAAGAGACTTTAGAATTTCAAGCTAGCGTCATGACAATGTTGCAAAAAATTAAAAGTAGGAATTATGAGAGACCAAATTACGGACATTGGCGTGATTCATATAATCAGATAACCGGACCAGATCAGTATTCTGGATACTACACACATAATAGCGTCAATCAACAGCCAATACCTACGCAAGATCAACACTACCCTGGATACTCTACGCAATATAATAGTAGCAATCAACAGGCAACAACATCTATACCATCAACTTCATCTCAGACATCGAATCCGATTCCAGCTTCGCCATCAGCATCTAGTAATCGTTCCATACATTCCCAAGACTCAGATTACTTAGATTTTGAAGGGATTTAAGTTTGAGTACAAATAAATACTTAAATAATTGTTTGCATTTTTAATTCATAATGATTATCAAATACATACACCCTCCCACACACACACATTATATATATTCACATTCATGAAACAAACATACATAGCAAACATTCATTCATTCATACAGTCTTAAGTAGGTACCTACGTCAAAACTATTATTACGCAATCTAGTGCATAAAATAATCTTACCTTAGACATATGGCTAATCTTTGTTCTGGGCAAATACATTCTCTGAAACTTGTATCTCGTACTCTTATGTCTAGTCGTCCCAGTAAATCGTCAAAAGTGGTTGCTGTCATTCGAAAATAATTGAAGAACTTTGATTCGTCTCTTCTAAGTTCACCCATTAATGTTTCAAATGTTCCAAGTGAAAATCTTTCCCGTAAAATAGGGTGTACCCAATGTTTTCTTTTATTTTGCCTTCTATTAAGATACCACCACAACACAACAATTTCGTCGTCCATTGTGCGCGCAGGTCCAAATTCAACTGAGGACTGTCTGAATTTCTTCCGGGATCCGATGTAATGTGAACACTCTGTCCGGTGTCCGGTTTTCGGCAGATCTGCCGGTCCGGCGTAGTGGGAACCCGGCCAAACGAATTTGTATGGAAATGGTCACGTGACTCAGTGTTCACAATCTGAAGCCAGGCAGATCAAAATTATCGTATCAGTCAGGAAAATGGCTAAAAATACTTTAAAAAATCATATAAAACGTGACAATAATATGTTGCAAATCATTTATAGTTTAAATATTGTAAACTTGTGTTTTTTAAATAGAAAAAAATAATAATAATTCAAATTAAATGTTTTAATTAGCCCTTACACTTGATGGCACTTATACTAAAAATCTGTAATTGTTATTGGGCTATTGGCTATCTGTGTAATCACCAAGTTTTTCATAATAATGGAAATTATCGTACAATCTGCGTACGATAGTCGTGTGCCATCGTACATCGTACGTAGATATGAAATTATCGCACATGTATGATAATTATCGTACAGTTCCAAACGCTGAATTTAATATTACACGATTTCCGACGGAGTGAAGCCCTCCTACAAATTCTTTCATTTGTCTCTCATCTTCGCTACTATTTTCCAATATCTTGGTCCGCGCAAGCGACAAATTACAGACAGCGACACCATGTCCACCATTTTGTATGTTTGTAAGTACTTTTCAGTTTATACATTCCATCCGTTATGATTTTAAAGCAGGTGTTGCTTTTAGTAACTGGAGGATTAAGGATGGTCCAACCTAAAGGAAGGATCAACAACCAGTCCACCAACTAAAGGGCGTTTCAGGGTATGACGACTTTGTAGTGATTGTAGCAGTAAATTATAGGTGTCGCTAGTCGCTACAACTGTAAACAACAACCCATAAGAATAGTTTCGTAATTTTCGGGCTTTTTCAACTTGATATATAATTAAAAATACGTTTCTCATACACCTTTTTAGTTATATAGGCTTATTAATTGATATTTGTTCTTTGACAATATGGGACATAATATATGATTTCTGGTGATGAGTTATGGTAGTTTAATGATATATTTTTTTACGATATACCTAGCTTACAACCACTCGGCCGAAGACATGTTCAGCATAGATAAAGCCACCATGCAATTCTTAATGTTAGTGGTGTAAAAATAAAGATTTATTTTTGTATATTTTCACTGACGTAACTAGTATAGTAACAGCTAAGCCTACTTTATTTATTTAATGTATGTTATGTATGTAAGTTTCAACTTTTCAGCCGAGTCTAGATTTATTTATAATATTTATTTTTATTTGATGTTATAAAAAAACTTCAATTCATACAAAGAATAGC
Source organism: Pieris napi (assembly GCF_905475465.1). Lineage (NCBI taxonomy): Eukaryota > Metazoa > Arthropoda > Insecta > Lepidoptera > Pieridae > Pieris > Pieris napi. Next base: position 8,693,824 of record NC_062246.1, read on the forward strand.
ATGAAATAAGGTAAGTTCCCATTTAATACACTACTCAAAATTAGTTTATAGATGCAATAAACCATGTAGTTGCAATTTATATATTAATTTTCTGGCCATTTTTGCATTGATTTTCAATTTGTGTCTACCCTTTATTTTGTTTTAGGTGTTTGAACATTGAAACTGAACTGTCTCAAGTCTCAACTCTAAAAGCATATAAGTATATGACATAATCAGGGCTGCCAGATGTACGATTTTAATCGTACTTGTACGATTTTTTGTCATTTTTACTCATGTACGATCGCTAGACCAAGATCGTACATAAAATGTACGATTATTCTGTACCTGGCAACATTTCGTAATTCGTAATGAAATGAATATATACTCCACCGGCAAGTATTATGTTCGGGGATTTCCCCAACAACCTAACGTATGCTTAGACCTTTTACGTCTAAAGACCCTTTTTATATTAAGTCTGTATTTGTGTGCATTGTAATAAAACTTATTATTTTTCTCTTGTAAAGACTTGTATCGGAATAGTCAAAAACCTGTTTTTCTCATCAGTCTCTAGCTCTAAGTGATTATATTATCCTCTTTTGATCTGCATATTGTCTTTAGTGTTTTTTGTGCTATACGCTTAAGCAAGAATGGGTAGTGAAAATGAAGAAGACCGACCTGCGCCAGGTATTCCAAAAAAGAAATAAGCCAAAAGAGGAGAGCTTTCTACAACACAGGTCATAGACGAACAAACACAGAGCACAGAAGTATCGTCCCGATCGGGAAAAATTTGATTTATTTACGGACCGGTTAGGGCCCGGTAAAACCAATTTAAAGCCAGGTGGACTGTGTGTGACGTCGAAATGGTTGCAGAATATGGAGGTTTAAAGTAGCTACTTATTTTAAATAAAAACTTTCCACTTTTTTGTTGTACGATCTTTTCGTTTCAAAATTTCCTTGGTGTACGATTTTTTTGTAGTTGGTGTACGATCATGCGTTTTTGTCACCTGGCAGCCCTGGACATAATTGACTTTTGATAATGTCATAATCACACTTGTCAATTATCCATGAAATAATAACTTATTATCATCAGCACACCATAATTTGTAAATTATAATAATATTTGCTTAGAGTTACAATATTTTTACGTTTTTACGGAATACAGTGAAAGAAGCTATGAAAGTAAAAAGGATTATGAATAAATATTAGTTAATACACATATCAATGGATTGAAATTCAGGTATCTATCAGGTTTATGTACAATGCTTAATGTAAACGAGGAAATGAATTGCGAAATAAGGTTATAGAGGTATAAGCTAAAGCTGGCTAAGTTTTGCGACGATGATAATATTGTGACGTGTATTTTAATTTGAGTACATAACCTTGTTGATTATTTAAATCAATCCAAGTTCCACATATATTATTGTTTTATATATTTTTATTGGTCTTATTTTAGTAGTAAAACGTCATTGTCATACGTTTATTATGTACTGTTTTTTATTAACAACAGTCTTAATTAGTATATTATTACCAATTTTTAAAATTAATTCTCACTCTAATATTAATTATTTAATATTAGAGTAAGAATAATATTGCAGAATTTTTATCATACACAACTATTACTGTATCTAATATTATGTGTGTTGTATATATATTTTACTCTAGTTAGAATTAGAACAAAATGGTGAAAAATGTTTACTTTTTTCAACAGCTAGAAAACATGTATATTAAAATATATTGCCTTTGAAACAAGTATTTTTACCTTTAATATTATTAATCTTATTTATGTTATACAAAAATTTAGAAATCATTTAAAGGAGTAACCACAATTTTTATTTTATATTTGTAATTTCTTTAAAAATTAAAATGTATTTGCTATATATAACCTTTCTTTGTACTGCTCTGATAATATTCAAACAATAACAATCCATATTCTTTTAGTAACATATTTATAAGGTCAGTTTATATTAAAAATACAAATGTAATGTATTTATTATGTTTTTTATGCACTATCAAAATTAATATAAATATATTCACATTTCAGATAATTTTAAATTGTAGATAATTTGAAATTGTAGAAAATGTCTAAAATAGAAGAAAATACTGTAGACTTTAAGAAAAAGGGAAAACATTATGAACGAAAAGATCCTACATCATTCTTGCCAGAAGAGCCTATGTCCTATGAAATCAAACCAAAAAAGAAAAAAAAGAAAAAGAATATAGAAGATCCTTTTAAAGACATTGAGGAAAAAGTTAAACTTCCCACTGTAACTGTATTTGATCCTACATCTGATTCTGCGTTAGATCCAGAAGTTTCTATTAAAGTTGAAAATATTGAAGTAGAGCTAGACTTCAATGATGTAAGTTAAAAGTAAAAGTAGTTCATAAAAATATAGAAAGTATTTTTGTCTTCTTGTATCAATATAATTGTACTGGTAGCGCGGTGTGCTACACACAACCCATGAATGAATGAATTAGGGGAAAAGGCCACATCTACAGGGAGGAGAGAATGTCGTAATGATACATTTGAGAAGTTGAATATTCCCAACATCTTATTCTTTATGTAGAGAATGCGCGGTTGTGAGCATAGGGGGACCTGAAGGGTTTTATGAAACACATGCACTATGAAGTAAGATAACAGATCATATTCCCTAAGAATTGAAAGGCATGTTAATTATATGTAGAAATGCTTTCAAATAAAAAGTCAAACCCTTTCCACTTTCGGTTAACTTCTGATGTAGAGGCTCATTACACAAAACGCGTTTTGGGGGGCTGGATACTTTTATCTGTAGATTTTCTTTGCCATTTTTATTTCAGCTACATACACCCTGGAAAATTGTATTGCCGCTGATTGGGTAACAATAACTCGTTCCACATCTCTACCACCGATTTCTTAGTTTCATGCCCCTCTGATACTTATGTTAAAAGCTGTAATACTCCTACCGTTAAGTTGGTTAAATAGGGCGTTCGTAGACGCTCTATACATTCGAATTTTTTTTTTGACAATTTAAAAATTTTCCTTCTAAAAGCACCCCAAGTTTTGTGTTCATCCTTACATACCCATTCCACCGATCACCGTTTCCGGGTGTCGTTGAATTTTACTTTGTATGGAAAATGAAAACCAGAGGTCTGGACAAATTTTCAACTTTACAGATGTAATACACGGGTTGATTAATGTATACAAATCATTTTTTCAGCGCGACCACGCGAGAAACACCAAATGTGCATTTGTATTCCGGCCATCTTTTTTCCTACCATTTTGATTTTTTTCTATTTTTTTATTCTCTAATGACTCGAGATTTCCTACAACTTCTGCTTAAACACCCCAATTCTCTTATTATTTGGCCAGGCCGTTGGCGTATACAGCATGTAGAAAGTTCCAGATTTCTTTTTTTTTATTCAGAACTGGATAGACATTTGGTCACACCTGGTTGAGTGAGATGGGGCCTATCGAAGGGCTCGGCCTGAAGAAAGTTTAAAACCGTGTACAATTTTTCAACGTAGCGCCGGCTTCTCAAACGATTCAGTTTGTTTTAGCCAAAATTCGAAAAATTTGGAAAAATGGACCGCCCTAAGTAGCTGATCAAAGTTTGTTCGAGCACAACCCCCCTCTATCTGCCACCGTATCGACGGGCTGCCGTTTTTATTGTGGTATAAATGTTGGAGACGGAGACCGAGACACAATATGTTTCCGGTGCGCCGATGTGCTGCTCGACCGAATAGAAGACACAAGCCACACTCACGCCAAGTACGTTGGCCATCTTGTTTTTGGGTTAAAATTCCACTCCACTAAATAGACACCAGTTCTTGACCCTAAACCGTCAACCCGATTACGTTAGGTGTCACTGTTTAGGCGGGCCGTTGAAAAATCATCGAATCTTCATACCCTAGATTTGCATGAGATTTTTCCTATACACGATCTCAAATCTATACGAAAACGCCAAAACTACTCCCCCTAATCCTACCCGTCGAAATAAAAGGCGATGAATGAATGAAACGTGGTAATTCTGCTTATCATAATATATATATCCTTATTGTTATATTATAGAGCATTTTTTAGGATACAGTAAATTTGCACTAAAATATATAGTTGTTTATTTTTATGTTTCAGTTTGCAAATGATAATGGTCTTATGGTTGAAGGACCATATAGTGATGATGGACAGCCTGAAGCTTTTGACAAACTTGGACAAGAAAACAAAAAAGGGGATGTATTACGCACTTTTCAAAATATTATTAACGATAAACCGTCCGTTGAAATACCAGATAACTCAGACATGGCTCCTAATTATGTTTGCAAGGTGTGCCATCTAGTCTTTCAATCACCTAAAACTTTAATAATGCATCAGAGAAGAAAACATAAGGTATTCCGAAGGTCTTTCAAACACATATGTGATTACTGTAGTATGTCATATGAAACAAAAAATAGTCTTGTTGCTCATATTAAAAGAAAACACGGACCAGATTCAACACAAGATGATGGAGAGGAAAGGACATGTGAAATTTGTGCATTAGTTTTCAAAGGCATGGGTAGATTACGCATGCATATGCGGAGAAAACATGGTTCTTTTAAAGAATCTTTTAAACATGTTTGCAAGGAGTGTGGTCTTACTTATGAAAAACATAGAAGTTTGATTGTGCATATAAGAAGAAAGCATTCAGGAATCATTAAAGTGGAAGATCGATATTTCAATTGTCCATTTTGTCCAATGGTTTATAATAAACGTGAAACATATGCAAGACATGTACATAGAAAGCATAGAAGAAGTGATGATGATTCTAATCGTAAGCTAAATAATGATATTATGGGAAACATAAAAAATACAGAAACTGGTGAACTATGTTGCACTGAATGTCCATTAGTGTTTTCAACATTAACTTATTTGAAGTTGCATATGCGAAGAAAGCACAATGCTATGAAAGAAGATTTTCGTCTGAAATGTAAAATATGCAATTTATCCTATGATAAAATTGAGAGTCTGAAAAGACATGTGCGTAGAAAACATGACAAGGTGACATATTGTGATATCTGTAGAAGACAATTTGACACACACGAGGCTTACTTAGGCCACACGCATGCTAAGATTGCAAGAGAGTGTCCGGTTTGTGGCCTTATTTTTGCATCGCAAAGTGGATTAGGCAAACATCTACGTTGTGCACATGAAATTGCTAAGCCGAAGACAGTTATTTGTCACCTTTGTAATGCAGCTTTTCATACCAAGAGACAATTGAAACCTCACTTTTTACGAGTACATTTAAAAGTATCCTATACATGTCAATTCTGTAAAAAAGTGTTAAAGTCAAAAGAAACTTATACACGACATATACTTATGAAGCATCATAACGATAAACCCTCTAGTGAGTTACAAATATGTGAACATTGTGCTGCTACATTTTCAAATGAATTGGAACTAAGACGACATTGCAGTGAAGTACATAACACAAATGAACTAAATGATTCAGATGATGTTGTATTAAAAAACGAATTAGAAACCGATGTTGCTAAGGTATCCAGTGATATTGTTATAAAAAAAGAAGAAGTTGATATACCAACAAAATATCAGTGTACAAAATGCCCAGAATTTTATCCCAATTGGGATCAATTAAAATTGCATTATGAACAAAATCATTATGTGGCTAAGGAAACACAATGTCAACTTTGTGGGAAGTTGGTGCCAGATAATGAATTAGCAAAGCACATCAAATCACATAATGATACAACATTACGATGCAGGTATTGCAATTTCTCTTCAAACAATAGGGCAAGTATGACTCAACATTTGCTGAGACACAAAAATGCAACAACAATTAATTGTAGCTTTGAAAACTGCAAATATAAAACTTTTTATGAAGATGCAATGGAGAAACATAAGAGAAAACATATTGATCAAGGTGTAAAACTTCAATGTACACAGTGCCCTTTTCAAACGATGAATAAATATATTTTAAAGTATCACGAAGAAGCACATGTAACTGGAAAGAAACGTTATGCATGTGATCAATGTGATTATGCTACCATACTACCAGCGGCATTAGTTCAACATAAATATAAACATTCCACAGAAAAGAGATTTAAGTGTGAGGTGTGCCCATTTGCTACCAAGTACAATACGTCACTTCGTTTTCACGTTAAAAAGAAGCACTGTGATCTTCCTTCATGATCATATTACATGCACTGCATAATATTATATGAACTCTGTTATAATTTATGCAGTCACATAATATTTTATATTATTAAAAAAAAATGGTGTTTTATAATATTTTTCTTATACTTAAATAGGTACTGTTTATTAAGACTGATTCAACTTCAGTAATTAATACAATTGAATAAAAAAGTGAGATCAAAATTAAAAATTCTACAGAATTTTTAACAATGGACAATATTAATTATTAAATATAAATGCCTAGTACTTGTGATGTTTGCTAAGTACTATCACAGAATAGACAGTCTATGCTTTTTTCGTCCATTATTCTACCTGACGCACAGAACACTATTACTGCTAGCTAGTAAGAACAACTTCGTAGTAAAAAAATGCTTACACTAGCGCTCCAGCTAATGCCATGGGCACTATCGTATGGCGCGGTAATTTAAAATGGTATGCAAGTACATAATTTTAAGGAATCTCATGTATCAAACGTAATTAGTGGGTTTAATTGTTTCTTAGTAATTCTTATAAATATATTTATTAAGCAGGGCCTTTTAAAAATATTCCACTTTAAATTTGTTCAATACTTTTAACATATGATTGATAAAATTCTTCATCCCTATCCTCATAAAATTTTTTAAATGAATTTTGAAAAATATCCAATGTGATTACTTCGTGACAAGATCTGCCTTTCTTCCTTTTAAAGAACCGCCCCGGGTCTTCAATTTCACTTTTAATTATGAACAGTCCAACCTTTTAAGATAATATACTAAATCGTACCTAAGATTTAAGTAAAAATTGCTGAAAACTGACAGCGTTTTGTTATGGGTCAAGCGATGATAGCGACATCTGCAATTAGGTTTGCGATTTCTCCTCCATTGGCTGATGCATAATTCCATAAGCTGACGGACTGATCTGACGTCAGACAGATAACAGATTCTACCCGTGATAATTTATAATATTTTCTGTACACGCAAACTGCAAGGAATCTGTGGGTCTACAACTCTACAAGGTATAAGTGGCCTAAAGAACTAGATACCAGGCCATAAACTCTAAAAAAAACAAGGTATAATGTGTTTTGTCCTTTTTTATCATAGGACAAACCTTTATGTAGAAAAGAATGAGATATGGAAAAATAGATAACAACGATCAACGGCAAAACTCAATAAAAGTAGAAACTAAGAAAACCCGAGAATCATCGGGAAAACTCTTAATACATCATCATTAATTTTACATCGCTGTGTATTTAGTGTTATAGAGTCTTGTACATTACGTGATAAATAAACAGTGCTCTATTCCTTGCTTTTCTCCGTGATTATTGTGTGGCAAAATGGATTTTTTAAGTCTGCCTGTCGTTGTGGTAGAAACAATATTATCATATTTATCGTACGATGAAGTTTCTAAGTACAGAATGGTAAGCGGACATTTATGACTTATTTATAGTTTTTAATTATATTCTCTATTATTGTTTTTGCTGTTTAGGTCTGATCTAACATAGAATCATCCTCATTTGTAATCTGTTAGAGGTATAGAAATTGATTTTCAATAATATACGACTCAACGTGATTTCAAGTAATATAAATAAGGGACAAGTTTTAGAAAAATCGGATAAATAAAAAAGTTAGAAGGTATTGTTTAAAAAAACTTCGACTTGTCTCTACTCCAAAGATCTAAACTTAGCTTACATATTATATAAAAATGAATGAATATAAAACCAAAAAAAAAAACTAAAACTGCTTGGTAAATTATGAAAAGAAGAGAACAAATAAACTATGGGTAACTGTTTTACAGGTGTCCAAAGGTTTCAATGAGATATGCATGAGGATGTTAAATCGTGGATTCCTGATGATAGAGCGGCGACATGCATTAGCCTTAAAAGGTGTAAAAGCACAATTGCCCCGTAGAGAATCTGAGCGCAGGTTTGCAATACCATGCATTTATTGACTTTGTTTAAAAATATCTTTATTAACAGGGTTTATTGAATAATGAATAATATTTTTAAGGTAATGCAACTACACACTATTTTAAAGAAAACACTTTTTTAACAGATTCAAGCTATGTATTATTATAAATCAAAATCAATCCGTTAAAAAAGTGTTTTCTTTAAATGTCTTAAAGTTATGTTAATAAAAGACAATACTATACACACTATTTTATCAAATTATTTTAGAACTGAGCACATATGTAAAAACAATTCTGCACTAGGGTTACACAAGATCCTTGAAATTCTTCCTTTATGTAAAACATATCATGCTTGTGGCAAGAAATCCCTAAAATTGATATATATGTGAACATGTTTAAAATTTTAATTGTGTGTACAGTATGTTTGTACAAATAGAATTTTGACCATTTTTATACTTTGAAAAGAAATATTTTACTGTTTACTATTAAAATATTGCCATTTCGGAAGTGTCAGTTTTGTGATGAATCCTACATAATCATATGTTAGATGTATAATACCTTAGTTTTAATAATCCTATTATTAATATAAAGTGGAAAAGTGAACAAATTACAGTATATATTTATTTTATTTAGCCATAAACTTTGTATAAGTAACTATATTTTTATGACTGCTTTTAGATATCATCCTCTGGCTAGGCACTGTGATATTTTGACATCAATTGAAACAAGAATATCCATGCTGAACATGACTTATTCAAAATTTATGGATTGTGGTATTTGCTGCTTTATACCAGGGAAGGTAAGAAATATATATATATATATTTTATATTGACGGCTCATTGGTCTAGTGGTTAGTACCCCTGACTGCGAATCCATGGGTCCCGGGTTCGATCACCGGCGAGACAAACATCCATGTGATGAGCATTTGGTGTTGTGCTTAGGTCTTGGGTGTTTAAATATGTATTTATATGTTTTGGGTCTATATATGTATAATATTTATATATATCCGTTGCCTAGTACTCATAACACAAGCTTCACCAGCTTAGCATGGGACTAGGTCAATTGGTGTGAATTGTCCAATCATAAAAAAAAAATATATATATATGATGCTATACTTTTTACTAGTATTAATTTAATACCTCAATGGGTCACCTAACATACTAGTAGTAGTAAAGTAAGTTAATTTAGTTAGAAAAAAAAAATATTATTATTAGGCTGGTGCCTATAATAGGACTACAGAAGTCCTGTGAAAACAGGTCACCTGAATTATAATGAAAGTATTATTATTAAGTTATTAATTAATTTTATACTAAATATATGTCTACAATCTTTAGACCTAACAAACTGCATTTTATATTTATTTTATAAATTAAATTATTATCTCTTGAAATCAATATATTATCCTGGAACTCTTTACGCTTGAATCAATATTATGCGTTTGGAGACAATTGAAAAGACGCAAATATGATTTTCAGGTGATAGACGAAATTCGTCGTGTTCTCAGTTTAGTTGAGACGTCAAAAACACCGCCACGTGCGCATGAAGTGTTACAAGAGTTGCGAGACATTTCTAGCATGGCTATCGAGCATTTCGATGATAAAGTATCGCCTGACTTCCGTAAGAAGTTACACGAGGGAGTCCCCATCCCGGAACCCAGGCCATCCCAAGGTAAATCATGTTATGTCACTAATACCTGCAGCTGAGTTTCATCATCGGACGTCACGGCAGAATACAAAATAGCATCCGTATCACCTTGACGTCCGTCGTTCCACAACTGAGTGCTGCGTAAGGCAATTTCTGCCGCGCACCACCACTACGTGGAATCAGCTGCCCACTGAAGTGTTTCCGAACCAATTCGACTTTAGGTCCCACAAGAATAAAGCGTACCATTTCTTAAAAAGCCATGTTCATGGGCGGCGGTATCACTTAACATCAGATGAGCCTCCTGCCCGTCAGCCTCCAGTAACTTAAAAAAAAATGTTGATTTTATACAATACATGTCAATCGGGGGAAATTATCGTTGATTGTTTTTTCTTATTGGATTATTTGGATTCTTAGACTTTGCCCTCTAGACTTTTTGTGAATTCAAAGAGTTTTTACTTTAAATACTAGGGATTATTTCGTCATGATCGTAGAACAACGTCGGATTTGAAAAAAACCCAAAATCCACTTTTTATCATATTTGGATACTACATTGCCTAAATATTACGTCTACATTAAAATAAAAATTCTATGTGTTTTAAATTTCAAATTAATCAGTCGGTAAAGTAAAGGCTTTGATAGTAACATGTGATTTTTCTAAAAAACTAAGTAATTAAATCTTATGATTTTTATCTTGTTTCAAAAAAACCCTTTTGTTTGCTTGTATGCCAATTTTCATAATAACAGAATATGAATTAAAATAGTTATGACAAAAACTAAAATGGTTATATTATTTTGAAATGGATTAGATATATAAAGATTATTTGTCAGATCCGTCACTATTCTACGACTATGACGATTTATGTGATGTAGAATCATTCATATGTTATTTTGTAAAACTTTTAATTTTTTTTAAAACGTGTGAAATACATTGTCTTCAAGTTCGCTCGGTCCTTGTGTTTCGATTGTACATTAATCTTTAACAAGAGAGTACAAAGAAGGGCATAAGCTGTGGCTTAACTAATTTTATTTAATTAAATTTGATTGGTCCGTCAACAATTAAAAGAATCACCCAACTGGTTTCGGAAGGAAACTGTCTGGTTATTTTTATTTTATTGATTAATTGTGCATTGCGAATCATTAGCCTTCTGTACCGAAGTTGCACATCTGTACATCATTTTACAAAATACGTTATCTGTATTGTAATACGTACCTTATTACATAAGTGTTAAGGTGATTTATTGATTTATGTGACTGTACTAATCAGCTTTGTAATTCATAGAATACTCAAATCTAAACAGGATCCTAATAAACTTAAATGCAGTGTAAATTATTTGTAGTGGCGATAACGTTATAAAGAATTGTTATATAGAAGGAGTTGTTGTCCGTGCCCTTCGTACGTGTCGATGTACATAATGTTTTTAGTCACAATTATAGTCCCACCAACTTATTTGTGAACTGAGTGGTAGCGCCACCGTCGCTTTAGTGTTGCAAATTAATGAAAGTTACCCATGATTGGGTATGTCAGATAAGAAACTAGGTAAACATATATACATAATTTTATTATTTAAACAATACCTAACATTGTTTTATAATAATAACTCTAGGACGTTATATTAAAAAATTGGAGTGCAGAGAATTTACGCTAAGCCAAACGTATGTGCGGGAGAGCCCCTCAGATTATTCCAGCGTTATTTTTACGCGACGAGAACTATAGGTAGTTGAATCACTCAGCTTTATATTTTTAAGTTACGTGAAAAAGTAATCAATGAAAAAAATATCGGGTAATTTACAAAAAGAAAGTAGAGAACACTAACCTGTAGCTACCGAAATTCAACATGGCGACCGTAGTTCCCATTTTCTCCATTTCACAGATAAGTTGGTGGGTCTGTAAATTGTTACCATATGCAATTCATAAAACTGCAATTAATTTCAGTTTCCTTACTGCCACTAGCACTCCGCCAAGAGATGTTGGATCTTCGCCGTCGTACTATATTGAACGCGAAACTGTCCTTACAAGTAGCTTCTCAGTACAAAAGGTTTTATAAACGGGTGAGATTGATTGAAATTTTGAACTCATGCAGATTTTGTATATAAAAAAGGGTGCGTGTACTTATGTACGCGCGTATGAAGTTATACTTCTTTGGCATTATTAATAAAACATACGGATAGTTAACCTCAATTGTATTGAAACACTTAGGATGGTTAATGAGCACAGTTTTTTTACAAATATTTTCTAATATTAATTAGTATTGATTTAAATATTCAATTTAAATCACTTCTGATTATAATTCAGACGCACATATAAAATTCGCACTTCTATAATGAAAACAAAATGAAAACACGTGTTTTAAATGTAGAAACTCAAAGCATGTAGATAAATATTATAAATATAAATACACAGTGAACAGAGGCGGCGTGAGCACTAATAGAGGTTCTTAATGAACGATTTAGTAGGCAACTTCATTCTGTTAATTTTGTGTCACGGTGCGCGCGCATCGTAAAATTTCACTGTCATCTATTTTTCATAACGCGCCTAAAGAAGTATAACTTCAAAAATATTTATTTGTCAAACTTTGTGTCTAGAAGATTTAAATACATATTGGATACTGTAGATATACTGTGCACGATTTGAAGAACAAACTATTCGTTTTTACTACAGATCGTAGAATACAAGCAAATTGTCTGGAGGCAAAGGAAGATCATTCGGTATTTAAAAAAGCGGCAGAGAGATCAGGACGCTTGTATGGGTAAGTAAAAACACATTTAAATAAATGAGTTCACTTTGTGATAGAGAACAAAAGACAAATATACAGTTTTAAAATCTGTATAGTGTTTGTATAGGTCACGAGGCCTCGGATCACCGCCGCCCAACTCGAAGTGAGAGTGTTCGCGTGTGCGTTGCTGGCATTGGAATTGGAACACTATTAGAGGATCCTAAAAAAAAAAACTTCGATTTGGATTCATAGTATATAAGCTGTTTCCAGCCGTTTCACCCGCTATTATTCGTCGCAACATGCAATTTAATTATTTCAACTTGTACCAGGAGTGCTGCAAATTAGCCTGTTTCACCAAACCTGTATATTTATACTCAATGGCCTTACTGACTATCAAGTCATGATTATGGCTTGCTCAAGATCCCTCTCGGTCCAAATAAACACAGCATTCTGCAATATTTTCATCTTTCTGACCATTTAATGTTTTTAGCTGACTTGAAAAAACGGATTGAAGAATGCGATATAAAGTACAGCAAGCTCACACACACTGACCAGACTGTCGGAGGGTCTGTTATTGCTGGTAACAGAATATTTAGTATGTTTAATCTATTAATTATATTATAATTCTCATTAAACACCAAATGGCGTTAGCGTGCAATTTTTTCAGGCCCTAAGTTCGAACCCTGGACTGTTCTGTGTGAATTTAATTTATTTGCTTTTTTTTTAATTTAATTAAATATCCATTTGTGTCTCGGTAATTGTTTAATACGTTCGGTGTTCGATTCCCGGTGGAACAGAAATTGTGTTGGTTTGGTTTGGAAGAAAAAGTTATGTTTTCCCGTGTTCTCTAAAGGTGGGAACTGACCAAAGTTACGAGGTGTAATGTAGCATTCGCATCGAGCGTGTTACGCATCGAGCATGTTACGCTTTGTTCTAAAATCGGCGTAACATGCTCGTCAAAACTCTGTGCTCCACTTTCGCCGCCAGTGTTCACAAGATGTGATAGTGATAATGTTGATATCTTTCATTCTATTTAATTATTGTTTCATCCAAATTAAGAAGAAGAAATAATTTTACTGGACATAAAACTTATTTAAAAACACAGGCGTATGAGGTGGTTTGTTGATTGCAATATTAAAAACCAAATGATTACTGGACAGTATAAAAACTTTGTACGCAGGTCTCGATTTTGAAGAACTGTTGAATTTAATTGGACGAAAAAAAGTACTTAAAAAAGACACAATTTATAGGAAATCATAATCATGATCACGCGACGCGTAATTACTGAACCGCGTAACAGTCAAAGGATTCGCCAAAAAACCGACAGCCAGGTGGAGCACTCAAAGCGGCTCGTTGCTCGCTGGTTTCCCCGTAACACGACGTACTGACTGCACGAATGCTCGCTGTGTAACATTACATTACATGTTACATTACACCTCGTAACGTTGGTCAGTTCCCACCTTAAGGACTTCACTTATTTTTTATATTACTTTAACATCTTTATTGAAGATCATTTACCGTAAATAAAGAGGTTTCATTCAAACGTGTGCGACAGGAGATATGATATGCGAAAATGGCGAACGAATGCAGTGCGTACTTTGAGCTGTATTCAAATAATAATTTGCCTTTCATCCCATAAAAATATCCTACATTGATTTGATATTGGTTCCTTTTTTTATTATGTTATACGTAAAAATCTGACGCATTTCAGCATCAGCGAATGACAGTTCAGGAAGTGTTGCTCCGCTACGTCACTTCGGTAGTCAGATTAAATTGGATCTGTCGGTTTTGCCGATTGGAACTAACAAACGAAACTCTAATAAATGTACGTATTGGAGGCATTAATATGAGTGAAAAAGTTTTAAACAGTATCGGGAATCGAACTTAGGATCTATAAAGTTGTGTCGTAAAGAGAATTTTTTTTCGGGATTCAAACTAACGCCTTTCTCCAACGAATAGATATGCCAAAGCGATTGCCAGTATTTCATTAGTCTATTCTTGCCTGCTTAAGTTATTTGTTGATAGCAGAGAAGATTTTTTTATATATCCTGATATTTTTCTTAATGACATCAATAATGATGCGTTGTATAAAATTTCAGTGTTGCCAAACATGAAGCCGCGAAAACCTCAAATAAGACTGCCAAGCTTATCGGAAGATGTTGATATGGATTCAAATCCAGTACCTTCAACGTCAAATCAGACTCCCCGCCAAAAAACCCAATGCACTATGGCCAAAATAAGGGGAATCACCGCTGAGATTCGACAATTGAGTAATCTGTCAAAAACCATAGAGGGAAAGCTAAAACGTCCCCGTATATCAAATTCTGAAGAGTTGGAAAATAAAAAACAAAAGTTGCATTAGTCTGTTGTTTGTGTTATCTGTGGATGTGTATATTGCGATGTCTGTAAAAGCTTTTGTCTATGCGCTCTATAAGTTAAAAATAGACAATTATTTGATTATAGAAAAATCGAAAATAGAACGATTATTTAAATATGTTTTGATCGTTTTCATTTGTGCAATTGAAACGATTTGCAATACTTTTGCAAAATCATTTTAGATGGATAAATTGAATATAGGTATTAATAGTTAATTAATGTATGGTCTAACAGTTATAATATTAAAAAAGATATAATATAGAAAATGGCTGGTTCTCTTTATTAAAAGATTCGTATCTAAAATAAGTCTATGAAATATTAATCACATAACAGATACAGGATTCTATCACTGTATCTATATAATTTCATAATTTTATGAACCAGACACATAGATTTAACCTCCAGAAATTATAAAGCTATTAGTGTATTGAATACTTTGAATTTGGCAGTACATTATTTTATGCTCTATTGTGCCATACTCGCTCAAGTTATAAAATAATCTTAAATTAATTGGTGCATGTCTTTGAACGTAGTATGATTGCTATTATATATACTATAATAATATATTTACATACTAAAATATGTATTTTGGAACATGGCCGTTCCAGTATTATGTAGGCACTATAGGTTGTCTTATTTGGTGATTACTTCAACAATAATAATTAACTTTTTTAAACATATTACTCACACATTGTCTATGCTTGAAAACGAAATGCATTTTCGAGGCTACAAACAATTAATACAATTGTTTATGTACAATTAGTACGTAATGGGGGGACGGGGGGGATAAATTGCTTGAACATCGCTAAGGAAAAGAATCAAATGGGCCCAATCTAGACATTTTCCAATACTAATTCGCGCCAGTGCGATATTAGCTTTTTATAGAAGGAACCGAATTTATAATGATCCGCTCCGCAGTTTAAACAGGTTTTATATATGAATACCTGGTGTCGCTGGACCTTATTAGACGTGGACTAAAGATTCTTTGTTGAAAGTGGTAACAGTAAGACATTCTTTGTCTGGGATTGGATGGGATGTTTTGCTTGGCAAGGAAGTATTCAAATCTGGTATGCACGTGATCGCAGCCTTTTTCTGTCATGGCTCTTCCCAATAACCATGATATTAAGGACCGTCATGTACACGGGTATATCGCAGATGGTAATTGTGTATGCGCAACCAGAGATTATATTCAAAAGTGCCAAACGTGAAAACGATCTTCACAAGATTTGCAGCCTCTGTCCTAATTTCTATTAGCCGCCACATTGATTCGAAGTCATCAAGACTCAAATTAAATTAAAATAGAGTTAATAAATTAGTTTTCAATTTACAAATCATCAACACTTCGTATTAACACTAAATTTATTTGGAAAATTATCCAAATACGCTAAGATTTTCGCAAAAACAAATTATTCAAAATAATTGTATCGGGTCGTTTTGGTATTCTACGTAATGATTGTGGAATTTAATCTCTATTAAGAATTAAAAGAACAACAACTTATTATAGTCTTCTTTTTGAACTAAAACGAAATGAAAGAATGGTTGGTAAAGAAGAAGAACGTGTGATTGACTTATTTTTACTCGAACTATGGCCATTTATAAAAAATAAAATTAAATAAGAAACGGAAACAAGAGAATTGTGTCCAAATTATGCCTCATATAAGATAACTTATAGAAAAGCAATATTGACTGTGAAAGTGAAAAGCATATATATTATGTATTACTTTATTATATAGTATAACTTTATACTTATTTAAGAAATTCTGTTTTAAGTAATTTTTTAAAGTAATGTAGCGACATATAAATTGTTTACTAATGTTTAGTATTGTAACGGCTTGTCATATTTTGTGTAAGTGGGCTGATGAATGTTAAACCTTGTAGAGTTATTTTCAATTATACCGCCTAAAACTGTCTGTATCGGTGAAATCAGCTTATTACGAGGAAATAAAATATGATTCAAATAAGAGGTTATTATTGTCCTAATCTTAATATATATAAATTACGTGTCACGTTGTTTGTCCGCTATGGACTCCTAAACTACCGAACCGATATCAATCAAATTTGCAGACCGTGTTCAGTTTGATCCAATTTAAAAGATAGGACAATCATCATCATCAAAATACATCTCAATTTATCCCCGCAATATAATTTTATTGCAAAATATTTGTTTATTATTTAATAGTCACATTTCTAACAGATGGCGCTGTGTTGAAAGTACCAACGTTTCACATAAGCTACAATTTAATGGCATAACCACCAATAAAGCATGGTGGTCCCACTGACTGGTGTTCTCCTACCGTTTCCCTTGAATAGTTTACCACTATGTAATATAACAAAAACCTTAGCCACAGCAACGCTTGGCCGGTCTGCTAGTACCTTTATATTTTCGCCACAGATCCATAACGAAGCTCTAATATTTATCTCTCTGACATATAAGCAGCATACACGACATATGTCATTCAATCTCAAAACAACTACAACCAGGCATTAAATTACGTTCTATACATGTGGTCAGATTTCACTTGAATATTGACTAACTGCTGACAGCTCACGTGGCAGTTCCAAATTTGAACACGTGCAATATTATGTATGTGTAAATAGGTGTAAGTAGTTAATATTTTTCATAACAATAAATCAGATTTGAATATTGCTGTCCCCTTCATTTCTCGCTTGCTCTCAAAGTGGCGAAGAATCCTTCGAGGCCGTATAATATCGTAGTAAGCCTGCCCGATTGCTTTGAGATTATCCCACCTCCTTGAACCTCTGACCCTAGCCGTAGGGCTCCGTCTGTTAGCTTAGGTCTCATGTTGCAGACATACCGTATTTATTTATATATTCACTATTTATGTGTTAGGTTATATCTGTTATGATCCGTAGGTTAGGTTATTAGGTCTCGTCCTATCATATATTTATTTATCTAGAGCAGCTTGCTAATACGTACACTTTATATACGTTATAGATACTCTGACACTTAATAGATAAAAATTTAAATACACAATTCATAGTCCAGCTGGACAAGATGTATTATTAAATCAAACATTATACACGTATCTAATTACAACTGAAAAGGACCGTAATCAGAGTCGTCAATATGACTCAAAATGGACTTTTGCATCGTCACCAGTATTAATAAGTTCTAAAACAATATAAATATTTAAAAATATGACAAATTTAATCAAACTTCATAGATTTTTATAAAATGCGCACCTAAGTGTATTAGTGTGCATCCTGCAAAAGCCAATTTTCTGTCTCTTCTAGTTTATAATTTTTAATACAACTCCAGCTTGTATTGACTACTGTCAAGTTAAATTATGTAGGGAAATTTGTTTTTTTATGTTGTATAGTTCTTAAATTGGATATGAGATTCTCTCCGAGTCAGACGTAGTGTAGTCTTTGCAGAAAACCGGCGTGGTTATGCTAAATAATATAATTTTTATTTGTTACGCGTAATTTTCGTATAAATTATCTGCTATACATTAATGACGTAACGGCAGCACCGTCAACACAAAAACGGTATGCCTACTTAAATTCCACGACGGTTCTCCGCACACACTTCATCCACTCAGCCATGATGGTAGACTATGAATAATATATAAAGATAGATAGAAGATAAAGAGATTTCTTCTTGTTACTTTGCATTGAAATAAAGTTTTCGCACCACCACTATGTGGAACCAGCTGCCCACTGAAGTATTTCCGAACAAATTCGACTTAGGGTCCTTGATGAAAAGAGCGTACCAATTCTTAAAAGGCCGGCAACGCACTCGCGAGCACTCTGGCATTGAGAGTGTCCATGGGCGGCGATATCACTTAACATCAGGTGAGCCTCCTGCCCGTTTGACCCCGTTCTATAGAAAAAAAAAAGTAATTTGCTAATAAAACAACATCTATTATTACAATTTATTTCGTAGTTATATTGTTCTTGAAATTAAAGTTTTATAATATCCTAGCAGCCTTTAAACCATTTTCATGTTAATTATTCTCTCGTTAATCCTGAAATAAAAAAATCCCTTTACAATATTTAGTAACGACCTGGTGTTTATTCCCTAGATTTGTACAAAATCTTAGTTTAACAATATATTTCTAGATTGTTACATGGTCACCGTATTAGATCGGTAATTAGTCGTAAATTTTCGAAATTGCTGCGTTCTTTAGATGCGTGTTCATTATTAATTTACTTTAGTAATAATTAAATGGAATGGAGTAGTATGATAATTATCGCACAATGAATGTTGGATATTTATTATTATTGTTCATACCGCCTAACATTAGCCCGCCTCAAGGCTTGCAGGTCTAAGGCGCGCGGGTCCAGTTCTACTTTTGAGTTGCTGTCCAATCCTGGCATTATGTCTGAGAAACCCTCGCTGTCCATGTCATCTAGAAAAAAGTTTACCACAGATTGCTTTGAAAAACATGGGAGACACATTTATTTACGTCCAAATGGCTTGTACTAAAGTGAAGCTTTATATGTATTATAAACGACTAGAGTCTGTCTAATGAAAGAAGATAACAAAAAGCGCGGCAAATTCAATTTTTTTTAGTATGGTATCCCTAAAAGTTTGATATATTTTGTGGATTAAACTTATTTGATACTTGATTTTATTTTATAATTTTTTACATTTATAGTAACTGTATATCTATAAAATTAAATACTATAGGTACGTATTTAGTCTTTTACTATTGATACTTAAAATGACTAGCATGGCATGGAAAATTAAAACTATATTTATTATAAAACACAACTGTATTCGGAATAATCAAATCCTGCGAAAGAAACGAAATATTCTATCAAATAAAACAAAGTTTAGGCTATCATACCTGTTAACGATTTGGAAAAAATATATAATAGAAATAAAAATAAGTAATTGTATGAAGTATCAAGACAATAAATCATACTAACCTAAGAAATTCAATGACATTCTGTGTTGCCATCCGAAAGTTTTCAAATAATTCAATTATCTTCTTTTATTACCCAGACTCTAGTAACTATTACGATGAGTAATTTTAATAATGACCGGGGCAAAATCAGTTTCTAAGTATAGTTGTTTTTATAAACGTTATTTTAAATAAATTAAATTTAAAGAAATCGTTGTTGTCAAATGTTTTAATCTTTTAGTAAAATCTGCCTCTTAAAATACAAACCACTAATTATGGGAATTAATTGTATATATTTTTCATTATTTATTGTATTAGTGTTCTGTGTTATATCTTTGTTTTATAAAAAGTAATAATAAAAAATTTTGCCGTTCAGCAACTGAGCGTATTTCAAGGCAGTTTTTGCCGCGCACCACCACTTTGTGGAACCAGCTGCCCACTGAAGTATTTCCGAATCAATTCGACTTAGGGTCCTTCAAGAAAAGAGCGTCCCAATTCTTGAAAGTCCGGCAACGCACTCGCGAGCCCTCTGGCATTGAGAGTGTCCATGGGCGGCGATATCACTATCAGGTTAGCCTCCTGCCCCTTTGCCCCCTGTTCTTTAAAAAAAAATGTCCTACCAGGATTGCTTATTCGTGCGATGTCACTGGAGTGCAGGCTTCCGTCGAAGTAAACCGTTCCCTCATTGTCCTGTACGAGCTCTGAGATTTAAATTTAACGATTAATATTAAAATAAATATATTATTATATTTAAAATCTGTATTGGGACTTTGAGTAAACGTTACGGCTTAAATGAGAAAAATATTGTATGATTTTTTAGCGAGTTAATTAGTTCAAATATAAACCATACCATATTGTTTCAGATTAGACTCCAGCTCTTCGTTATCTAAAAAAATATGATGTATTATGATTAACTGTCACAAATTACCTTACCTAAAGTGATTGAGGCTGTTAAATTTTGATAATAAGCAGGTAGGTACTATTTAGATAAAATATTCCGACACATCAGGATTTTCACAAAATACTAATGTTTCAAGTAGGTGCGCACTTAAAGCCGATATTACTTCCTTAAAATAATAATATATAAGAAAAACCAGTGGCGCTAAAACCTTTTTAGGTTAGGCCTCAGATTTCTGTATCTGTTTTATGATCTAAAGATCTAATTGGCAAGTAGGTGATCAGCCTCCAATGCCAGCGAATGTTAAATGAACACATATACACAAAGTCCATTGGTGCACAGCCTGAGATCAAACCTACGACCTCATGGATGAATGTCGCACGCTTAAGGCTAACACTACTCTCACTAATACTAATGAAAATTAATGGGAATTTTTATACATTTCTGATATACATGTTTACTACGTGAAGTTTAATAGTATCAGTTTGAGTTCATGTTTTATGAGATATATAATTAGTTTTTAGTTATTTTCATAGAATTAATTTCGAATGCCACTCACCCGGAAAGTACATGACTATGGATGATTTCGTCGCAAGTGAACTTTGTGTATGTTGAGTAGTTTCTTCTACTGGCGCGACAGTATTGAACGGGGTAGATTCTAAAAATATTTTATTCAATAATCAATTATATTGTTACGAAGACGGGTTTAATGATTTGAAAAAGGTTTTCTATACAACTTTTCTCGAAGCCAGATTAAACATAAACGCCGTACGAAAACAACGGAGTCATGTGCGAGGAAGATGAACAGAACGAACGATCTAGAATTATACGATAAGGATAGATCACCAACTACTCATAAGTAGCCCAGGAAGTTCAAGAATGCCGTTCAAAATGGTTCCGTTCAATTCAGTTTGGATTGCGATTCCATGGGATCGAAACATTTGAGACAAGTAATTAATTATTGTCTTAAATAATTTTTGATACGTGACAGTGTTTTATTCGTAATGATTGTATTTTTGAGTGCAATGAGATTCCTTATTAACTAATTTTAACAAACTGAAGAGGTCTACGGCTTTTCTATCTGATTTCCTAGCTCGTTACAATGTATCACTGCAAATGTTTGCACAGAAGGCCGATCATTTATCGGCTTGCTAAATATTGAAATAGAAAATTAAAAAATAAATATACCTATGTATAAACATTTGCTTAACAACTTACTTTCCTTTGATGTCGTGAAAACGTGAACTTTGTCTACTTCTGTCACCCTTTTGTTCGCCTCTGTAGCTAGATTCAACTGCTCCTCAAATTTCAAATCTGTAAGGTAATAAAATAATACATAAGTAAATTATTTAGAAATGTGCTTACAAGAGCTCTCTCTTATTCAAAGGTTCGCTACTTACTCATGATTTGAAGTCGCCTTAAAGCCTTTTCTATACACCAACTTAAAATTTGCGTGCTTCCATTTTGGCCGATTTCATTGCAAAAACTAGTAGCCATGATGATAAAAGGATTTAATTTATTAAGTTTAGAGTCTTTTAAATCACTAGCAAAAGTAGTTTGCATTGGAGCTTTCGTGGTGGACTTAACTAAATTTTTTCGCCCGTCTTTACTTTTTAAATATCTAATCCATCTTTTATCTCTCTGAGCGTGTTTATTATTCAAATCCCTACCCGAAATGCTATCTACGGGTAGAAGAATCGTAGTTTTCTTATCAATTATATTATTTCTTTTATTCTTCTTTTTTATAGCTCTTTTTTCGGAAGCAAAACTAGCTAAAATCTTATTTTTCATAACATCATCTATGAATGTATTATTGAAATAGTATTTGTATATTAAGTCATCTATATTTTGTTTATCTTTGTCGTCAAGGATAAGTTTATCATGGTTTTGTAAAGGTGTTTTTTCTGGTATAGAGAGTAGATTTATTTTAACAGATTCTGTAGCGACTGCTTTTTGTGTTGTGGTAACGAAGGAAGTTTTATTTTGTTCTTTAAATTGAGGTTTAGATATTCCTATATTTAACATACCGTGTGGTTTAATATTTGCATTGGTTATTTGCATTTTCTTTAACAAACGCCAAAAATTGTTTTGTCTCTGTGAAATCTCACTTTGAGTTTTAGTAACGATATTTTGCTTTAGATTAATTTTCTCATTTTCCTCTAACATCGTCTTTTGTACACCGTAAAACTGTTTTTGTTGAGCCAAAAACTTTCTTTGTTGATTTTCAAAATCTAATAAATTTTTAGAAAATTCTCTATCTCTGTCATTGAAGTGTTGTTCTTTAGATTTAAGCTTTCCTTCCAATTTTATTAGTTCTAAATTTACTTTTAATATCTCATCGTATTTGCTGTCAATCCCTACGAATTTTTTGTTAAAATGATCGATTTTTGTCTCAACTTCATCATTTAAGCTCTCCAAACGCTTGTGTATATTTTTAATTTCATTATGTTGTTTCATAATCTTTTTAAACGTTTTCGTTAACATAGATAGCACTTTCATTATGCCTCGTTCCGATATAGGCCTGTCTTTTATCTCTTTATTTTTTGGTAAAACTTGATACACATTTACAGGGGCTGTTTGATGCCAAACAATATCTTTTTCTTTATCAAACACACTGCGATCTATTTTATTATCGCCGTCGTCAGTATCATTTAAGGTTTCAGTTATTTCAACTTTCTTGACATCTTGAAAGTCATAGAAATCAGACATACTTCTTTTCAGATTGATTGTCTTATTCGTAACATTAACTTCAATATTTGCTCCTACCGTACTTGTATCCGATTGGTTTATTACTGGAGCTTGTTCCTCTGTTTTCCGTTTTGACATATTATTGACATCCGCATTAGGCGGAACATCGCTTATTACAATAGCAAATTCATAAGGAAAATCATTGAAAAAAGCTGGTTTTAATTTATTGATTAAATTTGATTGGATTAAAACATCGTCTGTTGTGCATTCCTTTGCACCCGAACATTTTTTCATACTTTCTCTAAACGGTTGACTCTGTTCACCTTAAAAATAATAAATGACTTTATCATAACCTTACGTAAGTATAAATGACTCATATTTTTAAAATTAATTTTCCTTTGTTGTTGTTTTGTTTTTGTAGCTAAATATTGGATAATTTTTATCTAAGAAATTAAAAATAAAACTTACGATACGCCGACCTCTTGTTCCGTTCAACATAACTCGATATAAACGGGCTATTTTCACTAAACACGTCATTGTTGCCCTGCAGCAAGGTATCAACATCAAGAGAATTCGCCCTAAATATAAACGCCCCACCTGTGGGCCTTTTCTCTACATTTCTTACCCAAAGACCTTTATTCACAATGTTATTTCTTTCTAACTTTGGTTTTCTATAGTTCGATTCAGCCTCCAAATAAGAACCCGATATAACACCGATTATATTAATTAATATCGATATTTGAAACATCACTAGAACTGTACTTGTTCGTCGGAGGATAAATGAATAATGTAGGGAATGTACAGCAATCAGAGTTGTACGTTTATTTGTAAATAAAAATGTAAGTGGTGTGGCAAAATCGATATTTGATTTTTATCGAAATTTGTAAAACGTATATAACTTTGCTACGTCAGTGAATTGTCAAGCATTTAATTCAACGTAACTAAGATTTAACGTGTAATAAATTTTCGTAAGATACGCATTATTACTAATCCTATCATTTGATACAATTCCATCATTTAGGTTGAATTTTTTTGTACGCATTACATGCATAGTTTTTTGCAAACAATCTAATGGGGTTGTGCGATAGGACGGTCGTTTTATCGACAACTAGGTCTGTCCCTATTCAATGTTTACATTTCTCGTAGCATTTTATTCATTCTATTTTGTACAGTCACAGCTTTGTTTTAACAAAAATTACCCGGATATGGACTTTTTTTAAACGCATCATAAAGGTATTTTGATTTAGTTTTTTAAAGATAATGTATCCTACTATTATTGGATCACATCCGTTTCTACTCTGTTTCTTAAAAGTAGAATTTCGACAAACTTTTGGATTCATTGTCGTGTCTATATCGTATAAGATCTTCCACGTACACAAAAATAAGCCAGTGGCGCTACAACTCTGTTTTGTGATAATCTTTTTTTCTTAGTAAATAGGTGATCAGCCATCTGTGCTTGACACACGTCGACATTTAAAATCAAAGGCATGCCAGTTTCCTCACGATGTTCACCAGGCGAATATGAAACGCGCACA
This sequence comes from Pieris napi, assembly GCF_905475465.1. Lineage (NCBI taxonomy): Eukaryota > Metazoa > Arthropoda > Insecta > Lepidoptera > Pieridae > Pieris > Pieris napi. Next base: position 8,718,573 of record NC_062246.1, read on the forward strand.
GAAAAATAAAGTCTATTGGTACATAGCCAGGGTTCTAAGCTTCGACCTCAGGGATGGGAGACACACCCTCAAGCCACTAGGCCAATACTTGTCACGTTACTGTCACTGCACTGCTGCTTCTAACTGACATATTTCCAGACTATTGTATAATTCACTTAAATACAGGTTTTAAATTTTAATAAATAGTCTTACGATTGTTCTATAATTTATTGGTTTTCTGATAAATCTTGGATACAGTTAAACTTATTCTTTTTATAGCCGTAATAAGTAACAACTCATAATGTTAATTTATTAGTATATATGTATTATTAAGCTAATACTTAAGTACCTACTTGCCGTTGTTGTAAGAATAACTTTGTAATTTGTTAACTAAAGTATAATATATATTTATTTAAAAAGTATATATAAAAATTGTTTAGAAGATTATAAGTTCTATGTTAAACAATTTTTGGAAAATATATTTAAATCTTCGATTGAGTTGAATCGTGAACTTTTCTGAAACAAAAAATTTACTTGAGCAACAGTAATATATTTCTAAAAAGTTTATTTTCTATGTGTGTCCAAAAATGTCCATATTTTGTAATTGTTGTCCATATACGGAATAGTAGGTAGAAATCTTAAAAGGTATTTTAGATTAGGCTATAATGATGCTTCTGCAACCACAAAACTTATAAAAATATGTTAATAATAATGACTTGAATACCTCCTTATGCAGGGAAAGTCCCAAAACTTTTGATCTTTTCCATATTCTTCTCCATCCTGTATAGTTTGAGGCATTGCTTTACCCATAGACTCGGGCAGAGCGAGGCAGAGACACCCGCCAAATATACCGATTGTACCCAGAATTAGCAGTGGAATTTCTATTGCTATTGTAGCCTGAAAATATGTAACAGTATTATTACATTTTCTTTAAAAAAATGTTTTAAATATGCACTAAGTACCTCGGAATACTTGTAATCTAGTTACAGACAACACAGGGGCGTTAGATATATTTTCGCACAACCATATTTCTGTTTTTAAACAGTTTTTAACAAATAATGAGCGTGGTACATTTACTTAATCAATTAATGAGCCTATTACATTGTCTGCCTGGGCCTAAGCCAATTATTATTATTATTTTAGAACCTGATTTTTGCAGGATTTCGTTTCATTTTAACGTTTTGTTAGATATTTGCATGTGAGGGGAATGATTTTGTCTTCTTTTTCTTCTTAAAGTGCTTCTCCACTACTGGAGGTTGGCGGTCAGCTCGTCAAACTACTTTTTATTTTGATTTTGTCTAGCGTGTAAGATAATTGTATTGTTATTGTCTTTCGTCTGTCTTGTTCTTACCAAATACACGATGTATGGCACCAATATATTAGCGATATATCCAGTTATGTGTATCAATGCCAGTCCCTGCGCACGTACTACTGTTGGCAACAACTCAGCGGCATATTGCAGGCCGATGTTAAAGGAAATGTTGACTGCAAAACGACCCACTATAGCTAATGACGCTGAAGGAATACCTGGAATAAATACAATAAAATTGTCATCTTGTCTCGTCACTCAGAGGGGTTATTGAAGTTATACTTCTTTTGGCGCGTTAGGGAAACGTTAACGATGCGCGCGCACGTGCACCGTCACAAAAACAGACACCCTGAAGATAGCTACAGTCAAGATTTTAGTTTTTTTGAAGTTATACTTCTTTTGGCGCGAAAGAGTTAAATGATGAGAGTATTTTTTTTCTATTGTTAGTGTCCTTTTTTCTACAAACATAGAATAAGGTAACAGAAAGGTAACATTTTTGAAAAGATTTTTGTCTTGTTACGCCAAAGAAGTATAACTTCTAACGCGTGTACGTACATACACGTTTTTTTACATTTCTCTCTGTAAGAAGGCCCTAGTATTCAGACAGGAATGGCACCCAGGTGGCTGAAGCAAGTTAAAAGTCACTTTAAACCGATCAACTACTAATAATTATCATAAGAACATACAGGAATAGATGTTTCAAATATCACAAGTCCAATTGATTTTAGAAAGAAAAATTATGAAAAGAAATTACCAAACGGTACTGTAGTTGCAAGGAAACTGAAAACCCCACTGAGTACCATGGACCCGAACGCCAGCCAACGACGACCAACACTGTAATATAATAATAATAATTTTATTCATCAGACAAAATATACAGTCCAAATACAGTACAATGATAACCATTGTTATTCTGTCAATTATCATCATGCAGTATTTATTGTTTAATAATATATCATAGTATCATCATAGTTATGTTTCGAAGATGGAATTTTGTGCCTTTCTTATTGTATATAACGGAAAATAATAAAGTACAGAAAACATCGTCGACGAAATTAAACCCAATTGTATTTCAAGCCGTGTTCCAGTGGTTCGTTCGGGAAAGTTTGTGAAGCGGGAAGCGGTACTCAATTGAACTCTGTTCAAAGTAAAGTTTTTATAAACGAACTATACAATATTGCCTATAACAGAAAAAGTTTCTTCGAAATGACATGAAAAAATAAGTTGCGCATGACGAGCGGTAACGCAAGTTCGGCTATGTACATCGAGAGCAAACAACGTCTATGGCGAGAGAACGTTGAGGTATTTGCTACCGCGGCTAATAAATGGACTACCTGTCAGTTTTTAGTTAACCAACATAAAAAGTATGAAGAACTACTTTTATTATGCATTTGTCGTGTTCCTAAACAAGACTTCTATTGCTACATTAATATAAACCACAGCGGGTTCATAATGATTTTCTGATATTACTTATTCTAAAAAATTAATAAATTAAAAAAAATATAATATAGCCAGCATCTTATGTTTATACCAATAAAAAGAAGTTTGCGTGATTGAATTTTTCAAGGTTTACGAGCCACAGATTCCGGTGCGAAGCCAGGGCGGGTAGCTAGTATAATATATATTGTGTTACTAAAAACCTATAGTCTAAGTATTCGCTGAGTAATCCCATCCCGCCTCTAGAATAATTACAAAACTTACACATCCAAAGTTAAAATGAGGAGAATATCAGCAGGAAATTCAGTAGCAGTCGCAATGGTGAAGGTGAGAAACATATCCAGGCCCAAAGAGCCTACATTCCTGACGTGACCATCAAAGACCATGGTGATGGACATCCAAATCACGACCAGAAGGATACTCTGTCTTCGAAGACGTGGGCTCTTAAAGAGATCCAGGAAGGAGTAGTTCTTGAATTCCTCTTCAGCCTTTGCTATTTCCTTTGCTGTGTCCTGTTGAGTTTCGATTATACATTATATCTTGATCGTTGATGAAAACTATTTCTATGAAATAAATGCTTTATGAAAATTTAGTTACCCTGAATTCTTTTATTACTGCATCTGGTATTTTCCTCTTGTTGATTCGCTCACATTTCTGAATTATAGTCAACGCTTCATCAATTCGGCCTTGTGATATTAACCATCTGAATAAATATAAACACGTTCAAGATCATACATAGGAATTTATTTATTACATATTTAGGACCAGAAGTATTATTACAAACTACTTTTGAAATTTACAATATTCTTAATCTACATAATGATAATAATAGCCTTTAATGCTGGCAGCATTTCTTCGCTGTATTGCGATACTAATTCGTTTATAGAGGAAAGCACAAGCTCTGGGGTCACCGGTACTATACCAGGCGCCAACTTAAATCTTTAATTAGCGCCTGTTCACTTGAACACCACGGCCCAAGAGTCTCTACGCCAAAGGGAACCAAATCAATGTTGGAGGAAAGACTCTTCTATTATTTTTCGACTGCTCTGTAGCCGCGTCTTGATCATATATATATAGTTAAATTATCCAGCATGATTGTATCTTCATGTAGAATATGATTGTAGTAAAGGCTTCTTGCTAAATGTATGTAATCAAGAGTTGTTTATGTGTAGTCAATGGTGAAACATTTATTTTTACCAATTACCTTAATATATAGGATCAGGAATAGGGTGAGCCGGAAGAAGCAACCAGATTTCCTTTTTTCTTAGCTTATAGGATAAGTAAAAGAAAATAATATGTAGTTTAAAATTACCTTGCACTCTCTGGTACAATAAATGGCGTCAATATAGATAGTCCCAATGGTATACTGGTTATTAAGGTGTAAATTTTCCAGTCGGCAGCTGCCAGCGCGATCCAAGGTAAGATACAAGCCGCAAATGTAAAATATACAGCTATTGACATGTTCGCAACGAATGTTCGCCATTTTGGTCCTACGTACTCTACCACTGGAAGTCAAACTTATTTATAAAGATCTGTAAGCTTTTAATTAAAAGTTTTAAAATGTTTTGTTGCGTTTATTCCTTAAGTAAGTTCCATGAGAATGATAAAGACAAATTATTATATACAGCTAGGGAGGTTTAGAAATTAAAAAATAAAGTAAATATAATCAAAAAGCTCGGATTTTTTTAAATATACGGTAGGAAGTGCAATGCCTCAGATGTCTGAATCTGTTTCATGATTATTTTTAAATCTAATAGGCAAGCAGCCTCCAGTGCCTGACACACGCCGTCGACTTTTTTGCGTCTAAGACATGTCGGTTTCCTCGCGATGTTTACCTTCACCGTTCGAGTAAATGTTAAATGCGCACATAGAAAGAAAGTCCATTGGTGCACAGCCGGGGATCGAACCTACGACCTCGGGTATGAAAGTCGCACGCTGAAGCCACTAGGCCAACACTGCTCTTGAAATTATGCTCTGACTATCAAACTATCGAGTTAAAAATTTAAAGGGAAATCCCAATAAATAGTACATAATGTACCTTTACATACTTACCAACAATGTACATAACCATGAAACAATTGTCGTACGCGAGCCCGACCAGAAATCGGCACAAACAAAACGACCAGAAGCTGTTGGTGAATGCCGTAGCTACTCCAGCTACGAACCCAGTCATGTTGGTGCCTACAAGTATTTCTACGTTTTAATATCTCTTATTATGGGCGTGGTGGTTATACGGTGAATATTTAGTTGATTCTTACTAAAGGGAGACAATTTTAAATCTTATAAAGTACTAGCTGACCCGGCAAACGTCGTTTTTCCATGTATACTATCTTTGGAAACCTTTTTTTAGTCCAATAAAAATAACTATTTGCAATATAAAAAATATGGGTTGATCGTAGAGGAGTGAAAATTGAGGATTGTATGTATTTTTGTATGTTGTATTATAAAAAAATAGAAATTAAAAATTTTGTCTAAAAAATAAAATAAAAATTTTAGGGGTGGACTACCCCTAACATTTAGGGGGATGAAAAATAGATGTTGGCCGATTCTCATAGATACCGGATAAGCACAAAAAATTTCATCAAAATCGGTCAAGTAGTTTCGGAGGAGTATGGCAACGAAAACTGTGACACGAGAATTTTATATATTAGATGTAAAAAATACATTAATAGTAATTTAATCGGAGTCGGGATAGAAGATTACATTTACTTCGTAATATCATTAAGATACAGCTAGGAAAATTGATTAATAAGAAATATACTATATTAAAAATAAATGGTTGTCTTTCGCGCTTTACGTACGATGGTTTAACGTAACAACGTTAAACAACAAAACATTGATGAAATGATTGCATACTTTTATAAATAAAATTGAATAATTTTTATTGTATTAGCACTATTTGGTATGGATACAAAGAAGTAAAATGAATCTACAATTTAATTGATAAATTTATTTTTATTTATCAGATTAAGTTAGTTATAGAAGTTGCGTGCTGCCGCTGTCTTTCTTCATCTTGGACGCATAGGCCAATAGAGTGAAAGAGAGATAGATGCGGCGCAAGCGTACAATGAGCGTAACGGGACAATGAGTCTTGCTTTTTCGTGCGTCCAGCCGGCGTTCATCGATTTATTAGACGTTGTCACGTCAAAAAATTACGTTATTTATAATTATTGTATAATTTACCGAGAATAGCAGGCACCCTGCCATATTTATCCGCTATCCATCCGAATATCAGACCTCCAAAAATTGCTCCACAGAAGAAGATAGATTGAGCTGTTGCAGGGTAGTTATCTCGTTCGCAAACCCAGCCGAGCTAGAACAACTTTAACGTTTTAAAAGTATACGATTGCTAACTGATCCTTATGTTCTGTGGGCTAGAAGATGAGGTTACTCTTAGGTGATGGATAACTAAATTATGGGTTCTCTGGTCTCTGGTCTTCAATCGGGTAACATAATGACGCGACATCCACCCCCGCTACTATTCGTACCTTCAGCGAAACGAATTATTAAAATGCATAGATTAAAAGAAGTTTTTAATTGTTCGTTCGTTCGTTCGTGAATCAACGGACTGCTTCAAGTCAGCCCTGCGATTCTGTAACTCACTTTTCGAACTCACACAGCGGTTTTCGCATCGGCGGTCGCTCTCAAATCAGTCGTGAAGCAGTCATTTTATGATTTGGCATTCTGAAAAGGTGGGAGCTTGTAGTTTATTGTTTATCAGAATGCCAAATCATAAAATGACTGCTTCACGACTGATTTGAGAGCGACCGCTGATGCGAAAACCGCTGTGTGAGTTCGGAAAGTGAGTTACAGAATCGCAAGGCTGTTCCTATAAGAAATAGTTAGTCATTTTGTAAATATTTTAATCTGTTACTGTTTAATGTTGTATTGTTTTTCTATGTATGTATTGTTTTGTTTGTGATATTTGTTAAAAATTAATAAATCATATTACCAGACAAAATTACAGACCTAGAGTCTTCACCTTGCATTAAGTACTACTATACAATAAACAAACTAAAAACTACGAGTAGCAACTATACCTGCGTGGCTATGGTCTCATACGGTGCATCAGTAAAGTTAAACTCCCAACCATCACACTTCTTTGTTGGCCATGTGACCTTCGGCTCCAAATCACCACTAGTGAGTACATTGTTCCAATCGACGTCATAAACTATGCACTTTTCATACTGTCCATCGTTTTGAGGTATTGCCAGGTGGCGACTGAAATTAATGAATCAAGTTTTATAAGGCAGAGTGCGACTCTCATCCTTGACGTCGTAGGTTCGATCCCCGGCTGTGCACCAATGGACTTTGGTTCTATTATAAACATTCCCTCAAACGGTGAAGGAAAACATCGTGAGGAAACCGGCTTGCCTTAGGCCAACAAAGACGGCGTGCGTCAGGAACAGGAGGCTGATCACCTACTTGCCTATTAGATTGACAAATCATCATGAAACATATACAGAAATCTGAGGCCCAGACCTAAAAATGTTGTAGCGCAACTGATTTATTTATTTTTTATAAGATTATGGTCGGTCTTTTGCAGAACTTCACTTCACTTAGAATAACGTTGCAGTACAAAGGTTTAGTCTCTTTATATTGTTAAATTAGTAGGTATCATTAAGAGTGTAAACTTGGTTTTAAGACTGCTTTAAAACTAACACTTCGGTCGTTTTCTAGTTACCCCCCTTACCGTAATTCAGCGGTAAGATTAGCTAGCTCCGGCACTTGACACCAATGCTGTTCAGGCACCACTGTCATGAAGATTTGCGAAAAATATATAAAGGCGAAGAAGAAGGAGTAAGGTATCATGAGAAGGAACAGCAATCGCTGGTACCAGCCAAAGTCACCGATGTATGGGAACAGGTCGTCCAAGTCTTTTAACTGCTTCTTGGCACCTAGGAGAAATATAATTTAATCTTTTATCAATTTATACTGTATTAAGTAATAAATTACCAGGATAAAAAAATGACCAGTGTGTATAGTTTTGCGAAACCTGACTAAATTAGACTCAAACTAACTTTATCCATATAGGTAAACAAGTACACTTATGATCGTCAACAAAAAAGATGTCAAATTGATTCTAAATTTCCATTTACTACCAGCCTTGCGATTCTGTAACTCACTTTTAGAACTCGCACAGCGGTTTTCGCAACCGCGGTCGCGCTCAAATCAGTCGTGAAGCAGTCATTTTAGGATTTGGCATTCTAATAAGGAGGTATAGTTTATTGTTTACAGCGCGACTGCGGCTGCGAAAACCGCTATACGAGTTCGAAAAGTGAGTTACAGAATCGCAAGGCTGTTCGCAAGTCAAGGGTGTAAAGCGGACAAGAAACTCTCCGCCACTATTTTTAATCGTTAAGTTTTGAGTCATACAAATTGTTTGAACTGTAGCAAATCAAACACAATTTAGAGTCTCAAATTTCTCTCAATATATTTTCATTTAAAAGTCAAAGGTTATAGAATATACCTGTAGGGTTCATTTCCAATTGGTCAAGTCGGGTGCCACCCGTCTTGTCCAAGTTCTCATGTGATTCCATTTTGGAACTCCGTGATTGCCTTGAATGACACTTTTCCGGACGTCTTTCTGGTTACTTTAAGACGAATATGGGAGCGCTGAACTGAAACAAAAGCCAATAAAAAAGTCCATTTATTACCTATTTTAGAATCGTATAAGGTGTCTCAATCTCGAGGTTATTAGCGATTTAAGCAAGCCTAATTGACGCGAAACTCTTAAGATAAGAAAGTAACTGCATTAAGAAAATTTATAGATTACGTTTATTTTCATAGCGAAATTTATTTTATATAATTATTAGTATATATAATAACACCACCGACATAGAAACAACTTTTCAGTACCAGGGATATTGTTAATCTAGCACAATTAAAGCTATTAGAATACTAACTGTTGTTTCAAACATTACAAGATTGTCAGATAAATACATATTCAGTAAATACATAGTGACATGTAAAGAGTGGATATGCGTACTAAATATTTACTTGAAAATGTTTGATTGTCTTCTGATTAACACTACACGACGCTTTTATAGCACACCATATTTGACATAGCTAAGCCTTGTGTACAGTACGGTTCGGATGTGATCATGTACCACATTTTACTATTTGCTATATTTTTTGAATACATTAAATATTATGATATATTGATTGGAAATAATCAAAATACAATATTTTCAATAAATATTCTTAGCCTGTAGAGTAATTATAATTAATTCATACAATTGGATAAATAGAAAACTAGAATAAATTAAAAAAGTTTGGTCCCTGTGACAGTGTATCTTTAATGCTCACAAAATTTCCGCGCTGTATGATGTGTGTGATACTTATTCATTGAGCGAGGCAAGCACCAGCTCTGGGGTCACCGCTACTATCTACCAGGCGCCAACTTAAATCTTGAATTAGGTACTCCAAAGGTAACAAAATCAAAGTTTGAGGAAAGACTTTAATTTTTTCCGATTATATTTTCCGCCTGCTTTTGTGTTTGTCCGGGGGAGGTCTTACCTCCTGTGTCTTTAAATCCTTACCTAACCTAAACTAACGTGACATAACGTGGGGCTGACGTATCCACACAAGTAGCATGCCATACTAAATCCCAAGCCATCAAGGGTTCAAAGACATCACATCCAGCGAATTGCCATAGTGCCGAGCGATGCCTGGTGGCTCAAAAATAGCTGGAATATTGTCCGAGGTAAGAAAGCGGCGTATGATGTCGATGAGTGCGGCGTGGCGAGAAAAAAAAAACACCGGAAAACGCGCAAACTTGTGTCTTGTTGGGGGTTAAATTGCACTAGATTTTGTCGGTCCCAGTTGGAGACTCCACGTAGCAGAGTTTGGACTTGTTGTTGCATATACCGGTCTGAACTAGCATAACATCCGTTAAGAAACTTCAGCCATGAAGAGGTGCCTAAATAAAAAGATGATTGGGCCCTTATCACTTTTAAGTATTTGACACCATCAAGGTTTCTGCTTCTACTTAAGGTTTCTTTTAGATTATTAATTTATTAATTTACTAGTACCCGACAGACGTTGCCCTGCATGGTATTTCAAGCGATTAGGATATTAAACAAAGTATGAAACTACAGACTACAGCGCCATTTACCGGGCTGATTAAATATAATCCATCCAGGGTGCAACCCAAACGCATACAAAAAAACGGTCCTGCCATTTAAGAGGAATTTAGTGACATACACGTACAGTTGAATTATATATATATTTCTGTCGTTTAATACACTCCCAAGTGGGATTCGTTATTTTGTTAGATACAATCAATGTTAATTGTGACAAGCATATATATATATATGCGCGTATAGACCGAAAGGTATTAAAAGAACGTCTCGATGTTAGGAAATATATTAATGCATTAGAAATACTGTAAACAGTATGAAAAAGTGTGAAATTTATAATATATATAAATTTATAGTTTATATTTTCAGCATGTTTAGGTCATAGTATTTAATAACGTTTGTGTGATGTTCTAATAAACATTAAATGATTATTGTTAACTCCACGGAATTGACGTCAAGGAACACTTAATAGATTGCACCATGTTTGAACTGTACACGAGAAACTCAACATGAAATTTTTATTACCCTTGTTCAGTAATGACGTTCTATCAATTAACTTTCCCTCTTGTAAAATACCCTTAAGGCTCTTTCTATTTTTTAATATCATTTTCAGTTGCGATAATCTTTCGAAAATGTAATAGATTATAGAGTAATAAATTACTTTATATACTGGCAATTTCTAAACCCATCGTTAACATAGCATTGCTCCCACAACGCAAAAAAAAATTGGGGTTTCTTATTCGCGCTAGATTTTTGCGACGTCTAGATTTCAGTTAATATTTGTATTCTTTTTATAAGTACTTCAAGCATTAAAAAAGCAATGACTTTGTACGAAAAATTTCAAACGCCACAATACTTTTTGTGATGTATAATTGATATTCGCTGTGTTATCATACATTCACGATTGATAAAAATACTGTTAACAGAGGTTAAAAGTGCATGGAATTTAATTAACGTGAAATTATGTACTGGAATTAACACCTATAAAGATTGTAAAGTAGTTAAAAACGTCACTTACCTAGTCTTCTCTATATTGCCACCAAAAACGCTATTTAAATATAGATAATACAAAAATAAGGACGTATTGTTTGTGTGACAGCGAAGCGCGGAATGAGATGAAGTTTCCACTGTTGTATGACTTAAAAAACCTAATTGGTATATTACATAACTTTAGTATCTTTATTATCAAGATCTCTAAGCTCATATACATATATTATTCTGTATATCTCAACAAACTGCGGTACGTAATCGACTCATGTTTTTTAAAATAATTATAACATATTGGCGCTAATTTGATAAACAGAATAAAACTAGGTGGGCGAAAATAGACTTCTGACGAAACTGCCGGCATTTGAAATATGATGGATGAATCTAATAATTAATTAAAGGTCATTCATTTTTAATTATTATTATAATTAGTATGTAGGTTAAGTAAATAGTAAATACTCTATATTTGATATACATTTAATATAGTAAATACATAAATAGTTTATATATATGTACTTATTATTAATTTTTAATTCAAAATAAATCAAAGTAAAATTGTCTTTTATTTAAATCGATATAATGTAACATAGTGATACCTTTTTTTTGGTTTTCTATTTTGAGAGTTGAGGATATATTCTGGTAGACATATTGGTCTTTGGTGTTCTTTTCGTTAGAAAAACTAACTGACTGACTAATACATATTTACAATAAATGTAACAAATAATAGTGTTTCAACGTTATGCTTGAAGCCCATTTAAGTTGTAGGTTTCATGTAAGGATGTGTTGCCGTATTTGTATAACAGAACCGATAAGCCCTAAGTTTATTTGTTGTGGCAAATTTCTGCAGCAGCTGTATAGTAACGCATCTCCAACAATTAACGTAAATCCAACGCTGGCCATAGACGTACCGCATGTTGCAGCCGAGACCGACTGCTCTGGAGCGGTCGCCGCACGGCGATCTGCAGTTTCCATACTAAATTCATATCCACAATACACGGACCGCTCGAGCAGTTCTTGAGCGGTCGGAGCAGTCGCTCTGCGGTCGAGTTTCGCCGTGCGGTCGACTGCTTAGAGCTGCCGGACCCACCATACACGGACTGCTGGTGACGACCGCGCGCCACTCCCTCCCCGCTCCCCGCTGAGTACCAATCCCTTCCTTATTTTGGAATCTGTCCGTTGTATTTTATGGCTTAAAATGCTAACTAATTCATCAAATGAAACCACGGACATTCTAAAGTAGTTGAAAAACTTTTAGTCTCTTCTCTCAGCTGGGGATACAAAGTATGAAATATTCCATGCTGTTCTCTTGATTGTAGTATTGAACGCAATCACATACTACGGTGTCTTCTACGCCTACGCTTGCTTAATAGTAGTACAAGAAGCAGTGTTTCTTCAGTATTCGCATCAGTATTATTTTGCGGTCGAACACAACTGCTCCAAACAGTCGTAGTCGACTGCATTATGCGGTCGTGTTGCAGTCGTGTACGACTTCAACGCGACTGCAACATAATCAAGACCGTAATCTCTTTGACATACCTACGGAAAGAACGGTTAGCGATAAGTGTCGTTTCTACATCTTACCTAAAAAATCTTATTTCAATATTTAAACTTAGACTGACGCAATTGAAGATAATGTTGTCGGTAATAAATTTACTGAAATATCTATTTACCAAATAGTATTAAATATGTCTTATGGTTAAGATAACTGGATTAAAATACCTTTTCCCTATCATCAATTCAAATATATTACGTACGTACTATAAATATATAAAGTATGTTGTTTCTTTTTAAAATCAAACCAAAGTTATATGTATAAATTTATGTGTAATCAGTAAAACAGTTTTTAAGGCCGAGCTTTTAGATCTTTTTAGATCTTTAATGTTGTCATCTCTATATCAAGTCGCACGCGTTTTATTAAGTGACATTAATAATTGGCTCTAAGTCATTGGACACTGAAATATAGTCTTTATGTATTTTTACTTAAGACCAAAACACTAGAGCAGAACTATTGCAGATTCTTAATATTAATGTCAACTAAAGAGAAGTAGCAACTCAAAACTCAGACTTCTAGATAAAGTCTGTTCGATTAATATTAACGTTGATTTCTCATACACTTGACAGACAAAAGTAAAAAAGGGTCCGAGTCTCGTTGGAGACACTCTGTACCCTTGCCGAAAAACCTGCCTTTCGCACAAGACGCCTGAGCCGACAAAGTCTTTCTTTCAGGCCATTCCAAAAAAGGTAAGTTTAAATATATTAAAAAGCTCTCGTTATCTCTTGCGAGTGTTAAAGATGCGTTATACATAAGAGAAATTATAACTACTGCAAATCGGATTGTTTAAAATTTACTTAGGCTGTGTCGGCCGTCTGGTTCAGATCAAAGATTTGATAAGAAAAAATTTACTTCAAAAACTATTTTGGGAGTAAGTGCCCTCTACGATAGCTCACTAAAACAGTATGTATCAAGTAATAGATTATAAATTATATTTACGTTTGATACCAGATGGCGTGATTCACATTCGTGTTAAGCGAAAAAAAATTTAAGCGTAAACTTATAATTAACATTAAATCGTCGTAATTCATTAAACCTTGCGATGTTATTAATGGGGCTTTAGAAAATACACTTTGCGACAGACGTGACCGAAAAGTCAAACACTAACGACAAGACATTGATGGCTTGCTTTTAAGAGACACTGACAACTAAAGTCAAAAGGTATTCGTAATGTCAATCGGACATTTAATGAGGTTTGACATTAATAGTTTGATTCGATGTTTAGAATTACCGACGAAGACTTCCGACATGAGTAAATCGAGTTTTAACTTTCGAGTTTTGTCGCGATTGCATTAGTAATTAAACTTATTGATAACAATTAATGCTCGAAAAACATAAAGTCCTTATTTAAATAACCTATAGTTAAAATGGAATCGGTTATCTAATGTAACTTATAAAGTGTAGTGAGTAATGTGTAATCCCGTTGTACTTTTAAACATCTGTTTACTGTTATCGTTGTTTTGCTAAGAAACAAGTCTCTGTCATAGAGGGACAAGTGTTTCGGTTGTTTGAAAAGAAAGTTAACATAAGCACATTTCCTCCGCGCGTAAGTTTGTAAATAAAGAAAATATGGTGGTTTAAAATAAACTTAAAAATAATACAGAAGTAAAGTTGTTGTTGTTTTCAAAGTTAAAAATGTATTCCGTTGTTTGAAATAATGTTATCACAGCCCAAAAATAGAGTTCAAGCTATTAAAAGTAAATTTGAGAGTTTACAGTCTGAAAACGAATCTTTAGTCGTTAAGAAAAACGTGTCTCATTTGGGTAAATATACTCAAAAACACAATGTGAATATTGGTGTTGTAGACTCAAATAATAAGGAAAACAAAGACGAAGAAAAAAGTTTGAATGTTAATTCAGACTTAAGTGATTTGAATGAAGATTGGTCTCTCAAACCAAATTCAAGTTATTTATATAGTCAACCAGACACAAAAATTTGTAATGATACAAAAATAACACTGTCGCGTCAATCAAGTGATCCCGGCAAGAAATTACATAGAAGTCATGCTTTCCGCTGTGACCGAAATCAAATTATAACACAGCCTAAACGTTATGGTAGCTGCAATGGACGATCAGAAACCAGTGATTTCTCATTGAAACGCCATGATAAAACACTCTCCAAAGATCGTTTGAAACAATTAGGAAATTTTATAGAAGATCAAATGAGGAAAGAAGGCTACATGGCTTCCAACTCTGCCATTGTTGGTCATGTTGATTCTGTACCAGACTGTGATGTACCTAAACATATATTAGACCAATATGCTAAAGTTGATAAAAGTAACAAAGCTGAAAAACAAGATTCCCTAACCGATAGTGGGGTGAGCTCAGAAACAGAAAATATAGATGATGAAAAAAATAAAATTAGAAAACTAGTTACTCAATATGAAAAAATTGATGATAAAGAAAAACTCTTTTTGGAGAAACAGAAATCCAGGGACAGTAAAGGATTGAAAAATAAAGATTACTTTAATATTAACGAAAATAAACATCTTAGTCAGTTTTTTGAGACCAGTGATAAAGAAACTTCCCCAATTGAAAACTTAAATAATACACAACATAATTTTCAAAATAAAGAAGAAATTAAAACCTTATTTGACAGTGAAACTAAAATATCAAACCAATTGGAAAATGTCAATTCTAATTCAAATCTGGCTTCAATGGATGACCTTTGTGGATCTAGTGAAACCATGCGTTTGGAACGAAAAAACCCACATTTAGTGCTCACAGATACATTGAAAAAGGCTTTAAAACAGCCTTTACCCACTGGACCACCACCTAAAAAACCACCTAGAGTTTTTCATGAAGAAAAGCCTAAAAAGGACACAAAAAAAATGCTTGAAAAACTAGAGCAGGTATTGCAAAAACGAGAGGCAAATCAAAGTAAAATCTATGACATTGCTGAAGAATCAGAAAAAATTGAAAAACCTAAAAAAGAGATGCATTATCTCTGTACTGAAATATTAAACATCCCAAACCAAACAACGGATCCCTTTATAAAGTGTTTAAATTCTTTAAATTGTGCCATTATGACAAATAATTCAACTTTAAGTCTGCCATATACTAGATTGAACGAATGTATGTGTGATAAACGTTTGAGTACATTTAAAAACGATTTTGAAGGAAAGAAGTGTCCAAAGTGCCAATCAAATGATGATAAAGACGGATTTAAGTGTCATTTGAACTGTAAGTGTAAAGTGTTAAATTCAGAGTTTTATGTGCCAAGAGAACATATCTATGATGTACCATTTGTTGAGAAAAGTGAATATGGATCATTGAATAAAGGCAGCCGGAGTATGGAAGACTTAAGACTTATTGGGGTAAGCTTTGCTTTATCTGTTTAATAGTGTATTTGAGCAAATTTTAACCACCTTTGGTTTATTTCTCTCAGTCTTTTCCTAAAACTCTGTATAGTTAATACATGTTATATTAATTATAAATAAAAACATTTTTTACAAATATAAAAACATCTGTTGTGAAATCAATACAGACCTTAAATGCCATATGATTTCCTAAATCATAATTATGACGATCTTCAAAACAATATCTCAGAAAAAAAAATAGTTTTTTTTACCTACTTTGCTCCTATGCTTTTACAGTTCTTATCATGTACCACCATATTATGTACATACCAGTATGTATTTTATGTTACTTATGAGTTGCTTGAATGTTAGACCAAATGTTTCATATGAGTGGTTTGATTGTTGGAAGGACAAATAAATGGACTGTAGTTATGTCTTTGTGTTCATTCAACCATTTCAATTCAATGAAATAAGTATCGAATCTCAGTTAAGGGTGGTTTTCCCACGCGCAGTCCCGTGTCGGTCACGCGCGAGTGACCGCCGTGCTCCGGTGCTTGCAATACGATACGATATGGTCGTGACATTTGTTGTATCTTGTTACCTGAATTGTCATGGAAAAGACAAGGGCATTTTTTATTATGTTATCATTATGAAACAACCAGCATTTAATTAATTCGATACGTTTTTTCGTGATATTACTATCTGTTTTTAGCTAGTATATGAAGTATTCTTAAATCAATCCGTAATCTACCTATTAGAATCGGAGGATTCAGGAGATGGTCCTGCATCTATCTAAGAAGAGAGCGTTATCATTCATTTCTACAACTCTCAGCAACGCATAGATTAATCTACCGATGTTGAGGGCGCTCGCGGATCGCTATAATTTATAATAATATCTTGGCTGTCCCGCCATGCCTATTTTTCTAATTACATATACCATATACATGATGAGCTTCTGTCCCCGTCTATTTAGACAACGCCATTTTTGCTACCCCTTTAACAATCGTTTTATTAAAGTAATTTAGACATAGATATATCATTTATTACAAACAAAAACACACACACATAAATACTCAAAATAACAATAATCAAAGAAAAAAATTAAATAAAAAATATAATGATTGATATTTAAAAAAAAAACCCTTTTCTCATTCGGTTAGTTTCAAGTGTGTAATGCGTGTGTGTATGTATGTTCTACAGCGCTGGTCATTCTGTCAGAGACCGCAGCAACTAGATTAATTAAACATAACCTTCCTCAGGAATCACACTATAGATAAAATTTACAATATACAAGGATAATAGGATTCATAATAATAAATTAATAATTTAAAAAGCGTTTATTACGAATGACCGGTAGATAACAGACAATAAAGTGTAACAAAACTGAGCCTCTTTTTTCGTTCTTGAAAGTGTAGTGTCATCGATAATTAGCTGTGTACATGTGTCAAAATTAGAAACTTAGAGAAAGTACGTGACACGCCATTTTCATTGAATTTAGGCTAAGCTTGTTATCGTTACATAGAGGTGACGAGAGGGTTACCAGTTATTACATTACTGATATCAATGATGTATAAGTTAAAATGTCTAATTTAAGGTATTTAAAATCCCTAGTCAAGTCCAAGCGTTGATTTGTAGCTCTGTTGGGCCTTGTAATTTAGCCGCAGCACTCTTTCTCAAAATGAAATATTTTTATATAAATGGGTATATGTAATAAGTTTTTAGTGTTCAGACGTAAAATAATTTAACTCAGTTACACTAAACAGTTACGAAATAAGATCTCTACAGTTGTAATGGAAAACATTAATTTCAACACTCGCGTAAAACATAAGTGTATATATGTACATAAAATAATTAATTAAATATTGTAAAACATAGATATAACAGACGATTTTACTATCTAGCCACAAAAGCTAGTTCTGTATACGAATTATAATCTCATTATTCTATAACCAGTTATCGTGGCGCAATGGTTAATCATTCCCAGGGAAACGGGTTCAATAAATGTTAAAATAGCCTTGAGCAGCCGGTTCTGTATCCTGCGTATAACTTTAGAATTTGGAAAAAAGTTGTTTTCGATACATTCGGAATGGAAGGTTGTATTACTGTTATTGTGCTATTTATAATGTGGTTTTTAATTGGAGTAATTGCAAGAAATATCGAAAAAATAGTCCATATATGTAGTAAGCCAGGTTATATTTTAGGGACAGAGGACAATAAAAAGTCGTAGACATTAAAGTTATAACATGAGGTATTATAAAAACATCGTATACGTACATTATTATGTTTCATACATTATGGGTGCAAAAAGTGGACATTCATTAAAGGGCTTATTTTTAAGCTTTTCGTAGATATTTTTTCTATAATTCTAATCTCATTTGAAAGTCACTTTTGTACGGGGATGATATTTTATTTTAAATACAAAAAAGGTACCATTTATTTAAATGGTCGAAATGTTTATTTACATTTGATGCTTTTTAAACTATTTTATGTAAATATGTAATATAGCCTTATAATAAAAATGTTGATATTACGTACGGATTCGTAAGTAAAAGCGTTTAAGGGCAAACTGAATAACTGATAAATAATTGTGTAATCCTTGAAAACCAGTTTCATATCCTGCCTTTGCCTGTTGAAGCGTGAACTATGAACGAGACGTTTTCAATGAAATATTACTTATATGTACGACTGTCTGCGTATATTGAAATGCATGAACAAGAACTAACTTTAAAAATTATAGTACAGAGGCCGAGAATGACGCGAAAAGGAGACTACCAGTTCGCCCGCGTGCCTTGAGGCTTGTTACTTGTTAGGAACATCGTACGCCGGTTCCTCGGAAGTAGTAGAGCCTATGTTTATATTATAAGTACAAAGTAAATACTTATAACTTTCAAAGTTCTTATATTATTTTAACATAAAATCAAGAAAAAAAACTAACAAGAAAACTGAGATAAAACGGAATAAAACATACTTCCTTTGCACTAAGACCGTAGATGTAATATATGTCATATGATTATAGTCTTTTATTAAAATGTATATAAAATTAGTTGTCCTCGATTTATGAGTGTTATAGAAACATAATTCGTTATTCTATTGTTTTTATTTTCCTCTGTTAGATGCCCGCGTCTATTTTTATATATAAAAAATTTGGCCTGCGACTTTGGAAACGTGAATTTCGTGATTACATTAGCAGAAGGTATCCAATAGGTGTTTAGAGAATTATAAGCAGACATCAGACATAAAAGGATGTGTTTATTTGTACCGGTTAAACACGTTTGTTATTTTTTCTTCATTAACTTTTTTGTGAATTTTTGTGTCCTAATTATTAAGGTTGTGATAAATTTATTATTTTCGTAAATGTTATGCTCTATCTATTGATAAGATAAAGCGATTAAAATGATAGTCATTATATTTAGGGTATATTAATTTATCTTTAAACTGGCGTGAATACGAAATCTTAAAAAACAATAAAAAAAATCCTCCAAACCTGTATGCAACGGATGACTATCCTAAAGATTTCATCTTGAAGGGAAAGGATCCAAAGCAAAGAAAGAACAGGTAGAAAAAAAGTGTAAAAATTGCCTTCATAAGGTGTGATAAGCAGATAGTAAAGAAGGGATCGACTATAAAAGGAAACGATCACAATCTAAATCACCATCTGAAAATAGCAACACAAGGATGACAAAATGGCTCCCAAGAAAAAAAAATCAGTGGCGCTACAACCACTTTAGGTCTGGGCCGCAGATTTCTGAATCTGTTTGATCATTTTTAAATCTAATAGACAAGTAGGTGATCAGCCTCCAGTGCCTGACACACGCCGTCGACTTTTTGGGTCTAAGACATGTCGTTTTCCTCACGATGTTTTCCTTCAGTGTCCGAGCGAATGTTAAAAACGCACATAGAAAGAAAGTCCATTGGTGCACAGCCGTTGATCTAACCTACGACCTCAGGGATGAGAGGCGCACGCTGCCAAAACTTGATTCATTAATTTCAGTCGCCATCTGGCAATACCTCAGAAGGAAGGACAGTATGAAAAGTGCATAGTTTATGACGTCGATTGGAACAATGTATAAAATTTTCTTGGGCAGTGGCTGTTAAAATAACCTTAAATCGTCTTTATGTTTGTGTTGAAAGGGTATTGAAATTGCCAATAAACATTGTTACGTTAAAAATCAATAAATTTATCAAAACGTGTTTTTAATAGTCTAGTTAAACTTATTTTAAAACACTTTTCTTTGTGAATTAGCATGTACATTTTCCTCGTATTAGAATTTGAATAGGATTTCGTTCAATTTTATAGCTAGAATGTGGTCAGTCCCATAGCCTCTTCTAGGATATCGTAACATCCTTATTTATTGGACTCTTACTACCTGAAAATATAGCTACTCATATTGTAGCATAAAATCAATATTTATTTTCCAGGAGTGTTAAAACAACGATGGCGTTTCTATAAATAACGTTCCGTTAAATTAATGGTAGCCTCAAATAATATGCAGGTAAATAAAAGACATCCATTAAAGTGATAAGGTTCTTAATTTAAATGGTTTCAAGGTTTCAATATACGCGATAATTTTTCGACTAAGTACTGACACTCCAGTAATGGATTTATTACGTTAGATGCAGTTTTTGCTCGTTGCCCACTTTCAATCATAACTTTCTATGTCACATAGCTTTCTTACCTTATAAAGTGCCCTTTCTATACTGATGTCCATGTATAGAAAACTACACTATACGTAACCGACTTACAAAGGGGGAAAGCTATAAGTAATTTACAACCAAACACATAAGTTCGAATAATATATATTATGTATATTTAAACCTTAATGTTATACAATACGCATGTCTTAATTAATATTGATAAAGTTTTATTTGACACAACAGTAGTGTTGCAAGGTCATTTTGTTTTCAACACAAATGTTTTCATATGCACACCTTCAAACATAGTATTTTTAAATTTAAATATTATTAGAAATAAATTAATATAAATATAAAATAAATTTCTCATAATTATTATATTATGAGAAATTTTAAATGCGGTTTCTTGTATAATATTTCTTGTTTAATATATAAACACCCTTTTCAATTTGGGTAAAGAGATAGTAGCGACGGTCTGAAGAAGTCTAACGACGAATGAGTTCGCATAATAAAAGAAAATTTTAAGAAAAAAAAATTCCCTGTATAACGTATAATACTTAATGTGTAAGCGAAAACTCCAGGCTCTTCGCTCAAGGATTTCCCTCGCACCTTGGGTACCAACGCGGCCGAATTACTTACACCTGAATTAGCGGCATTGATATTTGGCCTCATCGTATCCTCTCAAATATAGAATAATAGCATAGGTGCTAGTTCTGTATTACATTTAAAGAAAATAAATACATCTAATCAGATTTTCATTAAAATATAACACAACACGCATAGATAGTGTTATAGACAACATAATACATATTTAATAAATATTGAGAATTGATAAATATCAATGCTTACTCAGTTCCTGGAAGTCTTATTGATACCGGAAATCAACAAATGATTATGTCTGATAAAAACAAATGTTTGTCTAATGGATATGTAAGGATTGCCGACGAAATTAAATTTAACCACAGAAATTAGCTTCCGGAAAGTGTAATTAGTGCACCCTCTTGCGACTCGTTTAAAAATAGGTTGGATAATTTCTCCAAATCCCCAAATACGCGCGCATCAGCTTATTGCTGCTAGTGTGTTTATATATGTACTTAAAAAAGTGCGTGCCTACAAAGTACACATGTCAGAAGTGAAACTTCTTTGGCAAACTGTTTTTTAACTCTTGTTTATATTTATAAAAATCTAAAACTTTAGATTTCCGAGACTTAGATGGAGGGAAAAAGGAAGATATGTTAGGAATTTAATGAATTTAATTGTCATTAAAATATTAAAAACGAAAATTAATACAAATTATAAATTTAATTTATTTCTTCGATAATAAAAACACGTGGCATTTTAATTTACAATTCGTCATTTGAGTTTTAAATAAATCATTTTGCATAAAATATAAAATACTAACATTTTGTTAAATACTCTACAAAAATTTTAATTTTAAAAATAAGATTTCTTTAAGGTTATTCACCCTTCTCACTCTCTCTCAATCGGTCTCAATTGCTCTCTCCTTCTTGCGCAGAAGGCGCGACTGCTTAGTGCGGGAGGGTTATGTGTGACTCGCGATTGTGCATACCCACTAAACCCCAAGGCGCCACCAACAATCGACTTAGGCGGGATGCGGTAACATCAGAGCCATATCCGCTTCCCGACATGCGATGCGGCGGTTGCGTCCGCCTCTCCACGCCCATTGTTACTTTGTGAAGATACTTGACACTGCAAGTATCCTTCACAGACCGGGCCATACGCTTTTAGTAATAGCTAGGGGAGATCGGGTCCAGTACTTGCATTGATGTACTTGAATTCGGGTATGCCCATTTCGCCATGCCTCCTACTGATAGGGGACAAATATTTGTTTTTAATTTATTATTAATAATTAACTATTAATTACTTAAGATGTCATGTGGAACATGGTGTAATTGTTGCAGCTCCTTACAAACATTGTGTAAAACAAAAGACTTTTAAAAAGAGTGCCGGAGAGTTAATTGCCAGTTCTTCTCTTCCGTTCTACGCCCTTGATTAACTGGCAGTAAATTTAAAATTAGAAGCATTTAATATGTATTTCTTTTTAACATTTATAAGTGTACCTTGTGTTACCTATAGGAATAAATGATTTTGATTTGATTGGATTTGATTTGATGGATCACCAAGCCTTATAAGGCATTAGGTTAATGTAGCTTAAGTGTACTTAAGGTTACCTGAAAACTCACTTAGCAGGTGCCGCACTTGATTCCCTAAGTAAATTTTAAGCTTACGACTTCTGCGCACTCACTGGCCTATTAAGAAACGATGGACTAGCCACCTCAACATTCATTTAAACCTAGTCATATAAATTATACCTAATGACACTAATTACTCCTTTGATAGCCAGACTGTGACCTCTAATGACCTTATGTGACGTCACAGTGCGTAGAACCCAAAGAAATTAGACGTAGTTTAGACTATTCCCTTGTTGACGGTCGAAAATACCCCAATGTGCGAATGAGTGTCCTTCTATTGAAATGAATAAAAAAAGTTATTGAAAATAATCAGTAACGGTTTACAAGTATCAATGTAGAACCTATATTATGATAAAGGTACTATAATAATATATTTTACACTTATAAAATAACAGTCCAATTTCCTCATGATCAAATGTAATATAAAAAACGATTTTCCTTATTTGAACATGTTCTCCAATTAATTAACAAAAATTTAACTAAATGCAGGGCAAAAAATTACATAACAATATTTTTTATGTATTGGTATATAAGCGAATTATATGTATTCAGTGTTAATTATTTTATGAGGAACCTGTTAGGCTTAATTTTATTTTAGAAGTCGCGATGCCAAGGTTGCCTCAGCGATGAAAGGTATTGAAAGAACTGTTTCGCAATTGAGGTCCGTTCTCCCTCTGAGGATTCCCTCCATCTCCGCAGTAGCAAGTAGACTTTTAAAGAATTTTTAGTCAATAAAACACATGGTGCAATTGTTATACTAGTAGTTAATACAAACTAATTAAAAAGCATTTTTGATCCACAAATGTATTAGTGCATGTATGATATCGTAAAAATAATTCATAAAATTGTGAAATAAAATAGCCGAGGAATATTTAAATATTTTTCTATATTGGGCTTTTAATTGCACTTATTATAGAAACTGGTTGTGTTGCAAAATGCGACTTTTCGGATCTAAAGCATGCCGGTTGCCTCACGCTGTTCTTATCCGTACGAGCACGTGTTAAATACGCAAACAGAAAAGTCTAATCAAGTCAAAATCGGTGCACAGCCGAGGTTCGAACCTACGACATCAGGGATGACAGTGGCACGCTCAAGCCACGAAGATATATAGAGAAATATAGTTATGAGTTGAGATGCATACTAATACGTACAAAAGTATCTTACAACTTCTATGTAACATAAGGGACTTGATAAGAAAATCGATATTTGTGCGAAGTACCGGAACCGAATTTAATTTATGGAATCTCCTAAATCTATTTCCGTCGTTATGGGTAAAATTTGTATCGTTAAACCGAACGACGTCAGTGACGCAGTACCTACGCAAAACAGCGGAACTAATTTAGCGTAACTTCCTTACAATAGGTTACGTGTATACTTTCCCTGTTACACATCTTATGTGCGATGTTTTTTACCTAATTCGGAAATAGACGTTTTATTTTAATTTCTAATAGTAAAATATACTGTAAAAGGGTAGGAGCCTAGACCCTTCTTACATTAATTATACTTAAAGCAAACAAGGAATTTTTATCACTTTTTTTCTTATAACTTTTTGAATTTTGGATTTATGATAAAAACTTACATAGGCAATTGTAGGCAAAGCGATTTGCAACAAAATGAGTCCTCACAAATTTTTTGTACGATGGATAGTTTAGGAGATATAGCCAAAACCGTGTTTTAACCCCTTTTTCCAAGATGGCGGGGGGACAAGGGCGCCAACCCCTCAAACTTGGGTTTAAGTTTGTATTGACCCCCCTACATGTCCCATAATTAATCCTCTAACAAATGTTCAGCTCATGTAACATTTCAATGGACTAATAACCTACCAAAATTGTGACAATGTACAAACAAAATACTGATTGATTGACAAAATATTTTAAAAATAAGGTTAGCAGACTCAATACAGAATCAGTGGTTATAATTTCCCTATACGTATCGAGCATGGGATAGACAGGTAAAAAAGATTGTTACCTATTTTGTGTTAATTTTTTTTGAAATATAAACTTACTTTGTGTGTGTATAGTTTAGGAAGTTCTTAATTATGTTTAAAATATAAAGCGTTGAAGAAAGATGTGTGATTCTTTTGAAATAAAAACTCGTAGGATTTAAACAATTGTTGAGTGATACATATGTTATCATTACGCATTGTGAGTCACGTTTTATCGGTCATTAGCTGGAGAAATTGTGCAATTATAGTACTATTTATGTCTTCTTACGTCTAATATATATATAGGACATAGGAAACATTCCAAGTATGTAGCAGTATAAGCATGATTGTTGTTCTATTTTATTTTCACACTTTTATCCAGTCTTGCGTTACATTGATACGCATTATGCGGACAATAATGCTTAAGGGTAGATGAAGCGGAATACTTGACTCCGTCAAGTAACCTCTCCTCATTAACTCAACTCCCACCTACTCGTCGGTAATCCCTGTTAAGACGTGATTCTTCCGACAGCAGTGAGTCAAGCAGACGGGAGATAAGGGGTCTGGGCAGACGAAATACTAAGCCCCCATGTCGAGCACAAAAACAAACTGTTGTGTTGAAGGCAAGGGAAAACCACTGCACTATATTACCTGGAAATAAAAGGAGCTTTGGGTGAAAGGAAAGAAACGAAATGGAAAGTAAATCTAAAGAAAAGCATTGGAAGACATGCAATCCTGGTGGATTGTTAAGTCCAAGTCACATGGTGTGAAATGTGATACTGGCCACACTAACTTTGGTCACCAAGCGGGGTGTGCTGTGCTGTAGCCTGAGTTTTTTTTACGTGTTTTTTTACATGATCCAGAAAAAAATTAAAAGCTGGCAGAGTAGTGGGCACCAGACTTCGAGGCCGATCGCCTTCTCGTTGGACCGATCAAGTAAAGGCTCTTACGTATCATCAACCAGGCGCAGAGGGTTTCCAAAGACGGGAGAGTGGAGGAAGTTCTTAGACGCCACTATAGCCTTAAGAAATGTAAAAGCGACTGAAGAAGATGCGGACAATATAAATTATTGTGTCCTTAGTAAGAAGGACTAGCGTACTGTCCTAGCGGAAGATTCCTCGAAGAATTTTTGGTCCTGTTTGCGACGACGGTGTTTGACGTAATCGCATCAATGAAGAACTTTATAACATCCTTGACGACGCACCACCGTCCAATTAAAAAAATACTACAGGGTTAAGTTAGGCCATGTGCACCGAATGGTGGACGACAGAACCTCAAGGTCACGAAGCACAACCCATAATAGCTGTACAGCCGTTTATGATGATGATAATGATGTCTTGATTCGATTGATTGAGCAGTTTTTTTTGCTTTTTGTAAATTTATAGATAAAAACTTGGTAATACTTATATTGTATTAAATAGTCAAACTGAATGTACTTTAACAATCTTAAAAATAACAACTCTCTACGGATTTATAGTTGTATATATATGACAATTTATATTAGGGCAATGCCAATTAATTATAATTCAATTAGCCCGTGATCCCAACGGCTTATGCCCATGTCCATGGCCCCGTCGACATTGGTGGTCGTTATCAAACGATTGATAAATTGAAATACTTAGATGTTTCTAAAGACATTTATTGTCTTTGATTGAAATTTATTTGAATGTTTCTAAAGAACATCTTTGTCAATTTTTTTGTATAGTTCCGAAGTCTTTTTTATATCTAATGATAGATTTTATGCAGTATTAGAATAGTACGAATCACTACAATCGACACAGCCTATTTCGCTACTTACGTAGTTATTAAACTAATGTTTAATAGCGATTTGATTAAAGCACAGCAAAAGTGTGGACCACCTTGCCCCCTTCCATCTTCTCTAGACAGTTTAATATGGGTTCATTTAATAGGCATCCTCCTGGACAGGCGTGTCATCCAATAAGCCGTATCTCACTTAGCATCAGGTGGGATTGTGAACCAAACATCTGTCCAGTTCTGTATAAAAAAAAGCAATAAACTTAACACGTGAAAACTTGTGTTGGCCGACTAGCTTAAGTGTGAGCAGTGAGACTTTCATCTCTTAGCTCGTTCGAATCACGGCTATGCAACAATAGGCTTTCCTTTCTATGTACGATATGTGAATGACCAGCGCTGTGGAACAGTTTGCTCCTCAGCATAAAGCTGAGCCAGGGCCAATTACAACCACAGCACACACACATTACACACTTAAATCGTACCTTGTCCTTTAAAAGATTTTTTTTATCTTTCATTCTTTTTTTTATTATTGTTATTTTGTGTGTTTCTCTGTGTGTGTTTTGTTACTAATAAATGTTATGTCTATGTAAATATCGGCACTTAACCCAAAATTCGATGACATGCGTCAAACACAGAAGACCAGACCTAATTGTCTATAGATATTAAACAGACTAATCCAGAATGCAGACTCGTGTAGGGTAATAGCGCCATTTGATGATGTATTAATGTTGAAGTTAGGTAGTAAGCTTTCTGTACTTTTCTCAAAAACGTGAACTAAGGTGTATAGGGCAAATATAATAAGGTAAATGTAAAGCGTCCATTGAAATGCTTATTAAAAGAATTCGATTTATCAATGTCAGTCTTTGATATCACATATGTCTACGTCACAGTATTTTGTCTAATAATTTATTATGATTAAATGATTAAATCTGACAAGGGCGATTTGGTAATACACTTAGTCTAACCTATGGCGTGTTATATTTTATATTGTAAACATAAAATATCTAACCTTAATCTGATAGAAAAAGCGCTTGGCGTTTCGTAGAGCTTGGAGTTGTTCGGATTAATACCTGCAGCTGAGTTTCATCATCGTATCACCTCGACGTCCATCGTTCCACAACAGAGATATTTTTAGGGCATCTTTTGTCGCGCTATGTAATCTCAGTGCCACTCATGTTATTGGACATTATCGGAAACGATAGTGTTGAATTACAATTTATAAGTGTAGTAAAAACTAAAGGGTAATATTACGCTTTTAATTATAAATTTAAATATATATATATGTAACTTAAATATATATATATATATATATATGTGTAACTTAAATATATATGTGACTTAACTAATGTTACATAACTCTGGCAAGACGTATAAAATCGTTAATAAATCTGTTACTAAACACGGCATAGATATTTAGATAGCCTACATCGTGCGACATACTTATAAACAATTGAACGCCGCGCATTGTTCAATTAATTCACACCGCGATGTTACATATTGTTAATGGGAAAGGTTAAGATGTTTTTCTTACTTGTAGCTTCTGCTTGCAACAGCCGTTGGAGTAGTTTTTTAATTTGCTACGGAAATATCAATTCTAACATACGTATGAATAAAAACAGACTATATTCGAGTACAGGATATAAGGATATTTAATATTGCACGACCTCCGACGGAGTGAAGGTCTCCTTCAAATTCTCTTTGTCTCTCATGTTCGCTACTATTTTCCTATCTTTCCCCGCTATCTCTTTTATTTCATCTTCATAGGTTTCTGTTGGGCGTCCTCTCTTTTTCTTCCCACTGGGCCATTCCAAGTAAGGGTCTTTTCAAAGTTATCATTTTGAGTGTGACACGTCTGTCAATCTTCTCTATTAGCCTTATTAAAAAAAACACCATTGATATCCATAAAATAGATTGTGGACGTATTAATATTGTTTACTATGTGGCCTGCACCACCGCTATGTCGTACCAGCTGCCCATCAAAGTATTTCCGAACCTATTCGACTTAAAAGAGGTCGTGCTAATTCTTAAGATGTAAGAGCTGATTTACACAGGGTCAGTAACTGACTACAAATTCGAGGCAAGTCAGTGCTGACCCGAAAAAAACCCTGTGTAAACTGATTTGAAGTCAGTACAGTGGCTTGAAGTCAGCGCTGACTTGAATATTCGGACACGAATATTTTAAAGTCAGTTGGCGCCCCCCGCAACCCGCGCACCCCCGCGCCAGCCAAATAAACCCCGTGTAAACAGACAAGTCAGTGCGTGGTTAGTCACTGCCGCTGCGGTGTAGAGTGACCACGTTTTTTTCGCTGGCTATAAAAATGAAGCTTAGCGAAGACGAAACCTTAAAATTGGTGCAATTATATGGCGAAAACGAGTGCCTTTGGGATATTAAATCCCTAAATTACCGTAATAAAGAAATGCGGTCAACAGCGTTGCAAAATATGGCTCAACAAATGCAAATCGAAGGGCTCACTTCTACTGAAGTAAAAAATAAAATTAAAGCCATAGGGCTACATAGTACATATTATTTAGAGCTCGACAAGATACAAAAATCCACCAGATCTGGCGCTAGTGGGAACGTATATGTCCCAAAAGTCAAGTGGTTTCAAGAACTGGACGGCTTTATAAAAAATGCTATTGTAAATAAAAAAATAAATTTTTCAACAAATAATTAAATCGTCGTTTCAGTTGTTTTCGCGAATTCATTTTTCCCACTGACTTCACACACGTGTGCTCATCGTGAGAAACGCACCACTACTACTTACTTCATGTAAACAGTTAAAGTCAGTCGCGGCGCCGACATTGGCGCTGCGACTGACTTGTCTACTGACCCTGTGTAAAGGCTGATTCACGCTACACCGTGTCGCGACCGGGCCGGGCCTCGGCCGGGACACGGCCACCGTGCGCCGTCCTGGACATTGATTCATGTTACACCGGGCTGTTTGGGTGTACGCACGTACGTGCTTGCACCACTATATCTGTTTTTGTCAGCTAGTGATTTCATCTGTCGATAGACTTGACGCTTAAGTAATTATGCAATTTTCACAATTTGAATTGGCAGCTATTGCAATTGCCATCAATGACGAAGTATTAGAAAAACGAAGCGAAAGTACTAAAAGAAGATCGGGTGTACATCCAACCTGGAGAAAGCGAGAAGCAGAAGGGGAATTTTCTTTACTTTACAAAGAATTAATATACGACGAGAGCAAGTTTTATGGTTATTTTAGAATATCTAAAGAATGCTTTACTCATTTACTTGAAAAATTAAAACCAGATCTAACCAAAAAAATTACAAGATTTCAAAAGCCAT
Source organism: Pieris napi (assembly GCF_905475465.1). Classification (NCBI taxonomy): domain Eukaryota; kingdom Metazoa; phylum Arthropoda; class Insecta; order Lepidoptera; family Pieridae; genus Pieris; species Pieris napi. The sequence continues at coordinate 8,748,051 of NC_062246.1, forward strand.
AGTTATCGTACATAGAAAAAATTCAACCTCACTAAGATTTGACGTTGGGTGCCCGGGCGCCTACGTTCATGTTACGACGTGCCGGGGCCGGACCGTGCCGGAGCCGGGAAACAATACACACCGACATTACAACGCCGTGCCCCGGCCGGGGCACGGCCCGGTCGAGACACGGTGTAGCGTGAATCAGGCTTAAATCAGCCATAACGCAGGTGACTCTCCTACCGTACGTAGTAGCGGTAACGGCTGGTTTCTCTATCCAAAGTAGAGTTATTGGGTAAGCCGTAGGTACATCATTCTTTAAAATATAACATGTCAAATTTGATTTTTAATCTTATAACATAGCTTTTAAATCGAGTTGAGTGTGGGGTGAAATTGTTTTTGAAGCGATTTTGTTTTATACTTTGCAGATACGAAATATACATGTGAGAGGCTTTTGAAAGACAAGTTACTATTGCCCTAAATTTTAGAGTTATTTATTGAAGAGAAATAAATAAAAATATGCGATCTAGTTGTATATTTTAGACACTTTCATATGAACAATTGTTTTAAGAAAATAACATATTTAAATATTTGACACGTTTTCACTTGCGTAGTGAAAACTAAGTCTAAGCAGGAGAAGTAAGTATATTTTTAATTTAATTTCACAATGTGTAACTCTAGTGTTGTGGTCACCAAATGGTCACTTACCGCAAATAGTAAATTGACCACAGAACATTTGGCCAATGCACCGTGCGCCGGTCATTCCCCGTCAGATCGTCTTTCATAATACAACTATATGTTGCGACTTGGAAAAAGGTTTAATTTAGTAATAGTTTTCACAAATTCGTACCTGTCCATGGGATAGGGCAAATGAGCCGGCGGGTCGCTTTATGGGAATGATACGTTTTCTTGACAACATAATATGTATATATTTACAAAAAAATTCTTAACGGAAAAATTTATTTAATTATCACATAAAATACATACACCATCCTTACATTACTAAACCAATACCATAATGTCAGAAACAAAAAAAATTTACTACTTCTATTATATATATGTATGAAGTTAAGTAAGAGGTCATTCAAACCGTCGTCTAAGTCCGAAAATCAGCCATACTCTGTAACTCCGAAGAGGGAATGTTATACGTTGTTCAACGCGATCGCGAGGTTTTGACATCAGCGTTACGGAAACTGTGAGAACATCGATTGCTAACAATAGGGACGGGATTGGTTCTGTCTCTGTTGGAAGTTACAGAGTGCAGGAGCTGAATGTTATTGTTTATACAAACTGTATTTAAAATTCAGCAGTCGTATGCGTCATTTCGATTTGGATATATGGCAACTAAGAGGCCCCCAGAAACAGAGGTAGGCAATTTAACAGGTGGGCCGATGAAATCATGGAAATGGCTGGCAAGACTAAGACCTGGACGAGATTGGTATACAATAAGGAAAGAAGTAGGACAATGGGGGAGACCTTTGCAACTAGGCACACAGAATCGGTTATCGTAGATTAAGAAAAACAATCGTTAAAATGTATATATTTTGTATTTCTGGTATAAGGCTATAAATAAATAAATACTCTTTGACGTGTGGAACATGAGTGATTTCCATAAAACTGTTTACTTTCCTTATTGGTGAAATGAAAGTAATGTGTTGCATATACATAATATGTTAACACGCTATTCTAACTGCACTTCTGTGAAAGTAATTTAAAATGTATATGGCTCATCGATGGCTTTTACATATTGCGAATCGACTACTCAGAAACGAGACTTGTGCTACAAGTGTGATCTGGGAGCACGGTAGTCGAGCAAAAAAGCGGCACGGCCATACTATCCTTTTCTCAAAGCAGTTAAGGTAATTTACGACCCCCTAAAACTTCGTCAATCTAATTTAATATTACATGTATTCCTTGTGAGATACTATATTTAATTAAAAACATAAAGATTTGTAATAGTCAAAAGTCAAAATCATTTATTCATATAGGTAACACAATGGTACAATTATACTTATTGAAACCATCAGTAATGTTAATAATTTCAATTCTAAATTCATGTTTACAAGCTTAAGATATAATGTATATATAAAATTAAAACTAATTTATTACCGTGCATGCTATATACAGTTTGAATAAATATATATATGTTATTTTCAGGATCCGAAAATCTACGACGAACCATGTGACATATCACGTCCAGCGACACCAGAAGCGAAATCCGATTTTCAAAAGCTGAAAGAGAACTTTGAGACCCATCTCACTGAAAAGCCGAAGGTTGCGAAAAAGCCGCTCAAGGTGTGGAAGTCAACGGAAAATGTATCTGAAGAGTTTAAGTTTTCAAAGAAAGTATGTTCTGATAATAAATTTGCGACGGAGACGAAGAGATATCGTCGGTTTGATAAGGAGAGATTTAGTCTGCCCAAAACTGACAAACAACTCGATGTGGATAGAGAGAACGTAAGTTTTTTATTTATTAACTCCAAATAGAAGATTTAAGAGTGTCTTTAGAGACAAATATTCAATTATTTTCAGACTAGCGTTTTTTACGCGCGTATAAGGTCGTATATATACGTATTACACAGTGGCGTAACTATGCCATCTGGGGCCCGTGGCAAATTCTTTTGATGGGGCCCTATCAGCAAAAATCGTCACGTTGTACTCAGTTTAATTTTAATAAACTTCGAAATTTTCAGCGTACTCATTTACACCTTGTATATGTCCCAATAAGGGCCATAGGCCTCTTCTCTTAGGCGAGATGGAATGGTCTGTAGTCTCCACTCTAGTAGAATGCGTATTGGAGACTTCACATTCATCCATAGAACATAATATCTCTTGGGCATGGGCCCTCTTGGCACGGGGGCCCGTGCCGCGCCGCTCTATTGTTACGCCACTGGTATTACAGTATAGGCTTATAGATGAATGAATTGGTTAACATTATTAATTAGATTAACACTGGCTAAATCTCTTACCTGGAGCAGAGCCTAGTACTAGGCAGTCAAACCATTGTTTGTTAATTCTATTACTAGCGACATTTCGCCAGAAATATAGACAACAAAGGGTTGTTTAATTTTTTTTGAAGTACGAATTGTGTACGACTCTTGTACTTATCCGTAATGGCTAGATAGCTTTGCTCAAGGGATTTGTAATGTACTTTTCTTGTTCTTTAAATTTGTCTTCTTTATTTTTATAAAAAGTCAGAGAAAAGTAAATATTGCAGCGAATCGAATTAAGTTTTGCTGTATTATATGATTAGTGAACGTAAACTTTTTGATTGGGATAATTAGCATTTGTAGCAGTGTTGACTTCAGCGTGACGTCGTTATCGGACGTCGAGACAGAATACGAAATTCCACCCGTATCACCTCGACGTCCGCCGTTCCACAACTGAGCGTTTTTCAAGGCAGTTTTTGCCGCGCACCACCACTATGTGGAGCTGCCCACTGAAGTATTTCCGAACCAATTCGACTTAGGGTCCTTCAAGAAAAGAGCGTACCAATTCTTAAAAGGCCGGCAACGCACTCGCGAGCCCTCTGGCATTGAGAGTGTCCATGGGCGGCGGTATCACTTAACATCAGGTGAGCCTCCTGCCCGTTTGCCTCCCGTTCTATAAAAAAAAAACTCTCATCCCTGAGTTTGTAGGTTCGATCCCGGGGCTGTGCACCATTGGACTTTCTTTTTTATATCTGCGTATTTAACATTCGCTAAAACGGTGAAGGAAAATATCGTCAGGGTACCGGCTTGCCTTAGACCCAAAAAGACCCGGCGTTTTGAGTCGACGGCGTGTGTCAGGCACAGGAGGCTGATCACCTACTTGCCTATTAGATTGACAAATGATCATGAAACAGATACAGAAATCTATGGCCCAGACCTAAAAGGCTTGTAGCTCTACTGATTTATTCAAATCTCTTACATAATAAAGTAATTATTCATTATTATTACAGTGTCTGCTAACAAAAACAACATTGTATGAAGTAATGTTTACGTTTACAGTATGTTGTCGCTCCACCATGAGTTTGATGTATGAAACGTTTTTGTCTCTGTTAGTAAGAAATCTTAGTTTTCCACGTAATCGCTGGGGGCGCTATGATTTCATACAAATACTAGCTGACCCGGCACACGTATGTTTTGCCCTGTATATTATTTGTAGGAATTTTTTTTTAGATAGTGGGCAGGCGAGTCTGTCCGAAGACCTAATTGAACTCTATAAAATATCAAATGTTTTGAAAAACAATTGAATTGGAAATTGTTTAACACAGACTACGCAATAGTAATATTTTGCTGAGTGGTAGAAATGAAATACTATCTTACCGTTAGATAAAGACGTTACCATGACCGTAATGATGAGTTACTTTTTGCATTCTAAAAATCATTACACAAAACATTTGACATGCTATTACAATACAACATGTTTTCTCTAATAGTGGTCATGGTACAGTCATATACTATTTTTGTAAATCAACGCCATCTAGTGACAGACTATCGACACAGGTTCATTGTTTGAAAGTTCCGATAGATGGCGGTGGTTCTTAATTGCAAAAAAACAATGGTGTATGTAACATTTGACCGTGAGAACTTGGAGATTAGTTTTTTGCCTATAGTATGTTGTGTATGCTAACACAATATCATTGTCTGGTACAATGGCCTCCTTGTAATCGTTAATTAGCGGGACCTTGAAAGGTACTGATAAACTGAACGATCACCTCGGGTATTCAGATCCGAGGTTCTATGATGTATGAAGTATTAAAGTCTTTAACATTAATAAGATTTCTACATACGATTCATCATTTACTATGTACGAGCATTTTAAGAAGGTTTTTGGGAATTTAAGGGGAGTTTTAACGCAAGAACACTCAGTTAATAGTTATGGATGAATCATATGCATATATTTCGTATACATATTTAGTAGAGCGTAAACATGTTACGTAATGATAAAAATCTCACGAGATAAACATCTTCACGTTACAGTTCTTGTTGCGAATATACAAACAAACAGATATCTCTTAGTCATATTGCTAACGGAAAAAATAATATCTGCTACGGCTACATGCAGCCGCACTAGATTCAACTAAAGTAGGTTATTTTGTTAACATTCAATTTTGTTGACTTAAAACTGTTTAAAATATACTTACGATTTAAAAATGGAAGATTCGTATGTGTAAAATAGTGTTTGTAGTCTTAAAATGAAATAAGTAAAAAAAAAAATCAGTAAGGGTTGGTTTAACTCTAAATAAGTTAGCTAAGTAGCGAACCGATACGACCCTACCTTTCAAGAAAAGAGCGTACCAATTTTTAAAAGACCGGTAACGTACTCGCGAGCCACCAGGCATTTAGAGTATCTGGGCGGCGGTATCACTTAACATCCAGGGTCTTCTTCCCATTTGCCCCCTTTTCTATAAAACAGTAGCTTTAAACAGGGGAAAAAGTTGATTAAAAAAACAAGTTTGTTACAACAGTTTTATCATAAATAAAATTTGCATGCTAATTTGACTTGACTGATTATGCAGTGTTTTTGTAATTAATTCATCTTGTGTACCACTTTGTAATTAAACGATTAATTATTAATACATAATCTTTAAACAATGAAAATAATAAATTTATAGTCTGTGAACGTACGAACTCAAATTAAGTTCTATCATGAATTGACTCGCGTCATGTAAACCTACCATAACCAGATATGAAGGTTTCAACGAATGGCTTTAGTTAGTTCCAACTAAACTGATGAGTAGACCGCCTTTGAATGTGAATAATACGAAAATGTGCGGAAACATTATGGAAATTTGGGAATAAGTGGTAGTAAAAGCTGTGTTTATAATTATGACTTAATATACTAATTGTGACGTGTGTAGCTCCAATAATGCTTTGTGTGTAAAGGTACAGTATAGTACTATGTATAGATAAAATATATATTATATAGAGTTTCAACAGGAAGTTAGGGTATATAAGTTTTCATTTATATATAATTGTTTATGACTGATATTTGTTTTATTAAGGTCGCATTACCCCGGCTATGTCCGGATTTTTCTTACTCGTACGGGATTGTCTCGTCATGGGAATGTGTCAGGCACAGAAGGCAGTTTCAACAATGATAAATGTCCACAGAACGCTTTTTAAAACACTCCCTGCCATATTTACATTAATTTATCTTATCCACCGGAAGTTTTATATGAAAAAGAAAGTAATAACTCTTGATCTAGATACTACCATGAAGCAGATTCTACAGACTTGACACAGATTTTGGGCTTAAGAAAAGGAAATTTCCCTTATAACAATAGCTTAGTCATAGTTTAAGTAGCGGGACTTTTAGAATTGTGTATAATGACCGCAATTTTGCAGTATACAGTAAATTATAGGTACTAGTTAGATAGTTATATGTAGGTGTTGTGTTGACAGTGATATAGTGGCTATAAATATATGCATTTGGTTCAGTTGCTACAGTATATTTGCTTCTATAATACTTACGTGGTAGTATGATAGTAGTGTGTAGATTTTCATTTTTGGACAACTATAAAACCTGTAAGAGCAGCCCTGCGATTCTGTAACTCACTTCACGAACTCACACAGCGGTTTTCGCATCGGCGGTCTCTCTCAAATCAGTCGTGAAGACCTTTTCAGAATGCCAAATCATAAAATGACTGCTTCACGACTGATTTGAGAGCGACCGCCGATGCGAAAACCGCTGTGTGAGTTCGTGAAGTGAGTTACAGAATCACAGGGCTGTGCTGGCCTAGTAGCTTCAGCGTCCGACTCTCATCCTCGGTTCAGAGAGACAAACATCACTTGATATTTGTTTCCACTTTAATGGTTATAATTCGAGTCTTAATATTAATTGAATTTATGTATCGACATGTTCTATAAATAGACAATTACGACTAAAAAGGTCGTGACGCCGAGCCCTTCTGAAATTATCAGTGAGTCAGCGAATTCAGCTAGTTAATAACCGAAATGGATTTTTAACGGGTGGTTTTGTTTTATAATTCATGAAAGACTCGTCCAATTAATTATGTCAAAAGCTTTAACCACAACTAGATAATTAGTTACACTAATATTGTAAATTGCATTGTATAGGCTCCAAAACTAGAAGATTAGAAAAAATATAGTATTGTCTTTGATTAACATAACCTTTACACATTTAAAGAAAAAACTTTTTAACCGGATTAAAGTTATGTATTATTATAAATTTACCACGTCCGTGACCACGCACGCTGTAAAGCACGCGAAACGTCGGATGAATTTAAAATTATGTTTAATAATTGTAAATTTATAATAATACATAACTTTAATCCGGTTAAAAAGTTTTTTCTTTAGAAAAAACATTTCACAATTATAACCCTACGGTATCCCTGATGAACAAAGGCTACAGAATATTTTCAAAGAAGTTGGGTATGAAATAGCGATAGTATAAAAGGTGTGAAAATAGCAATAAAATTTCTATATCGCGTACGCTGAGGAAACTATAGACAATAGAGCAATGTGATGTACTATTTTACTGTACCACCATATTTATTACAAAAAAAAAATTGCATTTAAAAGTATTTTTACCGAGAAAAGCTTAAGGCTGTAGAACATCGTGCTACGACCGAATTAATACTTTGCTAGTAATTATTCTGATTAATACTTTACGAACTAGCGAACTTCGGAATTGACTTTGGGGGGGGGGGGGGTCTTCCCTGGGAGATACGATATCCAAAGAAAATATTAGAATATACTCTTTCCTCAAAGGCCGACAACGCACCCATTATGGCTGCGCTTTATGGCGTCCCGTAAGCTCGTTTGCCCCCTATACAAAATATATATATACATAATATATAATATTTTGCCCCCTATATAAAAAAAAGTTATGTAATTTTAAAACATAAAGACCTGACGGCAAAATCCAATTATTGATGAGGAAGCTGATTCCAATATATGTAATGTTGGAATTGGCATCTAGCACTAATTCCATTTTAAAATATATATTTTTTTCATATCTAACATTGCTGCAATTACGTGGTATATTTAAATGTATGTCTGAAGGGCTGTATATTGTGTTGATGTACAAATTGTGCCAAAATTATCACTTGGTGATAAGAGAGCGTAGTGTCAAAATATTTACCTAGAATAATAATGAAATAACAGTTCACAGCACTATTATCGTCAAATTAGTGCAATAAAGATAATGTGAGCTCAATTTCTTTGTGCGGCGGCCAGCTGTCTGCTTTGATTTAATTTGATCCGCTAATTAGTGTTGTTTACAGTAATTTATCGACATCGCCATAGTTCAGTGGTAACAGCTACAATATTAATAAATCGTATTGTGAATATAGCTATGTCTACGGACTCGATACGAGAATCGCGATTTAGGGTAGTAAGCGAAAATTTATCTGTAATGATTATTACACAATTGTAAAATTATGTGGAAAGCGTTTTAATTAGGAAAATACAATTTTGCAAGATTTAAATAATCATATAAAGAAATAACTAAAAAAAATAATAACATGGGCAACGGGCCTTGTGAACGGGCCCAAATGAAAAACACACATCCCTTGCACACAGGCGCGAAACCTAATTTATAATCCAAAAAAATCAATGCAATCTAAATAGTAATAAAGACAACTTATACTTATAAACTTATCAAAACAGAGGGACAAAATAAAAAGCAATTATAAAGATTAATACATGATTATTAAAATAACGATATTGTAAATTAATACGACTACTAATTTTCAGTGAGTTAAGTTGATCTAAACCAAAATTTTTTTGTTGCCAAAATCTGACGCATTTATGTAGAATTAATTAACAACTTAAAACTAAGAATGTATGCAATTTAGTATGTAAGCGATGAAAAAAAAAATACTTTGCGACATAACCTATAACGCCAATCAAAATTATTTAGAATTGTCAAACGTGAGCTAAATTCGTTACCATTATTTTTTTAAAACCGGTGTTGGCCGAGTGGCTTCAGACCTTCACGACCTTGAGGTCGTAGGTTCGATCCCCGGCCGTGCACCAATGGACAATGCGCACATCTAACACTTGCTCGTACGGTGAAGAAAACATCATGAACCGGAATATCTCAAACCCAAAAACCGATTTCATGTGTCGGAGCTTGCTGGGCTGTACGGGTAGAAAAGCATATAAGTTTATTTCCGCTCGCAGTGATAATTGACCAGAACAATAATCAGATCTTGATAGCCAGAAAGTGCTGAGCTACCGTCTTGAAACATGATATCCACTAAGTTACTTACAAAACACGAAATCTTCGACCATTATTTATCGGCGAACTATATTTGACCAAGAGATTAAATAAATAATAATAATAAAATAATCCAGTGGCGCTACAACCCTATATTGTATCTTTGGCCATTTTTATTTCATAAATAAGTAGGTCAGCTTTCTGTTGCAGAGAAATTGCCAATATACGCTGGAAATTTACAAGATTCTTCCCCATACGAGTAGTGCATTTATGTTTAATAAATGTTTGCAATATGCTATTATATAAGACCTTGACAATGTTAATTGCCTGAAGCGATCCCTGACGATAACATGTCTTAATGTGTTATTTCCTTCAATTAATTGGAGTATTAAAACGTTAATACGCGTATTCTGAATGTGAAAGTAATCTTAATGGACAAAAATATCGAAGTTTCTGCAAATACTTATAAAATGAAGGCTATATCTCTCTGTATGTGTAAACGCGATAATACAGTACATTACATACATAATACATATAGTACACATATAATATAGATACAGTAGCTACTGATTGGATGTTAACGGATTTCATCAGTGGTTAGTGTAGAGAGAGTGGACTCAGGTTCCGCGCTTAGACGCCTATTTGGTCCGTAAGCCCTGGCTAGTTCCTTCTAGAAGGTCAGAAGTTTTCTTGGCATTTCGCAGGCTTCACGGTGCGACCTCACTGCTAGGTAAAGGCGTGTACAAACATGAAAAAACAAAACATAGAAATACTCAATCGATAGATATTAATCTATTTATTAGTAGGCCAAAAAAAGGGGTCGAAAAAAAATAAAAGTTAGTCGAGCGTGTCAGATTCAGAGAGAATGTTCAGTCAACGCAAAAAGTGTCCTATTTAAATGTCTGACGATTTGGACGTGATCATATTGTATAAAATGTGCCCCTGAGATACTCGACCACCGCAGGTTAAGATAAGTACATACAGACTAGTGTATACGTCAATTATCTCACAATTTGAGCATGGCAGAGGCGCGAGGGTGGGTTAGAAAATTTAAAAAAATGTCACTTTGAAATACTCGACGCTATTTTATATATATGAACCCCACATAACATGGTGCAAGCTTTCTGCCCATATGATTTTCTGACAACATATAGAATATAATAGAACTAAATAAATACAAAGCCCTAGTTACACGTAAATTAATCAATAAGCTTTTTATAAATTTGACGAATACTTAAATGATCCTAATCCTTGGGATTGATTTGCTCCAGCTCAAACAATTTGTATGACTCAAAACTTAGCGATTAAAAAGAGTGGCGGAAAGTTTCTTGCCAGTTCTTCTTGCCCGCTCTACGCCCTTGACTTGCGAACTGGTAGTAAATGTAAATTTACAATTAATTTAACTTTTTTTTTACGTTCATAAGTGTACTTGTTTACCTATATGAATAAAGATATTTTGAGTTTGAGGTCAAGTAACGCGCTTGGGCTCGCCTACTTTAATTACAAATAAATCAAGTGAGTTCGTTATATTAAATTCTGGTAATAATTAATAGATAATTGACTTGAAGATTGCGCTAAATAGAATATTGCAATACGTCTGTCCACTTTATCATATTCTCACATTCTTCCGCTTACAAGAGACGAGAACATAAACTATCTCGATAATTCTACTTTAATGAAGAGAATAAAACAATATTTTTGTCTTATATTGAATTAAAAATAAAGCACACAAATAATTCTTTATACAAAACTTTATAGAATTTAATGTACTTCTCACAAATTTTCCTAAGTTTTTATAGTAATTCGTCGAAACCTAACGTAATCCTAAAGGACCGGGCACTCCCTTCGTGTGTGATTTGCAAAGCCAGAATAACATAATGATAATAAAAAGCAACGAAAAATCACACCTATGTCTTATATGAAACAAACACGTAGTTTAATTAAATGGCACAGATTTCTGTATAGTTTTATAAACTTCGCAGAAAAAATAAAGCAACACTTACAAAGAGTTAAGAGACTAAAGAGTTATCTATTTCTTTGTTTAAGCAAATCTTTATTGTCATTTTTGATTCCAGCATTTTTGCTTAGATGCCGATGGTAGAAAGCCTTTATAGTTTAAGTTATACACTAAATCATAAGTTATATACAAGATAACAAAACAATAATCAAATATATAAACTATAGTACGTCAAGAGGGTTTTCATGTTCTCATAAGGAAAATATCTGAAAACTTAGAAAAACACAGGAAAGACGCGTTTTCCTAGCGTGGGAGAGACAAATTAAATTAGTGCGATTTAAATTAACAGTTTTTATTTAATAATAGTCATTCTTATTGTGTGGAAGTAACTGGTGTGTCGTTTTGTGTTCAAGATTTATCAAGTATTCGAATAACTTAGATTTTTGAGGTGAGATGAAATTATTAAAAGTTTGAGTACAATACGTGATGTGATAATAATGAAAAACCGCAAGCGTGGTTCAAACTAAACGCACGGATACATAGTTCGAATAGTATTTGTAAACTATACTAAGTTCGTTCGACCTGTGGCGAAATGGCGTTATCGTATTAACGTATTTATGTACTCAATTAAGTGAAAAGTTTGTGATGAGTGCTTAATTAAGTTTGCAAAATATCTGTATGAATGTCCACAGTGCTTAGTTATAAAGGCAAGATTGCGAATAATTTACGCAGACGTTATCGTTTAACGACGTGTGCTAGCACGAAAGTGTGCATATCGCTATTTAGTATGTTATTTTAATAAGATTGCAAGTGACCAAATGTTGATATTTAGTATGTTTTTAACAATCTATAAGCTTGCCAGTGAGCAAATGTAACTATGTAGTATGTTTTTTAACAATATATATAAGCTCATATAAGCATATACCTTTATTATAACAGTCTTATAAATCAGTATAACGCAGACAAACTAAAGAACTTTATTTGTTGATACATTGGTACATAGAGAAAAAAGTAGAAGATTTATTGTGACTAGCACTTATAGCCAAACATAACTAACACAATGAAAAAAAAACCCGATTCATAAATTATAAAAAAAATGATTTTGACGTGATAACGTCTTTAAAATCGTTTTAGTCGGGTGACATGTTCAGAAACTTGTGTCACACCAAAACCTCACGAGCGCGATCGCAGGTATAACGAGAGAGAGACGGACCGATCTCCCGTCTCATCTCGAGCGCTGCCAGTCATTCCGTGAAACTTGTCACGCGGAATCCTCACGAGCGGAGGCTGGCATAGCGTTCGAGTGAGAGGACCGATCTTCCGTCTCTCTCACTCTAGCGGCATACAAACGAATGGAGATTTGTTATCTTCATTAATTCCTTACTTCCCAAAAACTTATATCACCAATAAGACGTTATCACGTAAACATCTCGATCGTAAACCTACTTTACAAACAACCAATATTTTTTATCCAGACCTATTTCGTTAATCAGTTTGCTGAATATCATATCATTCTTGATATAATATTACATTTTAAACCCCTTTTACGGCTATAAACCGATCTCTCGCTGTTCACAACTGCAGGAGAACCTTCGAGTTATGTAAATTTCGCGTTTATCTGATAGTAGTGCTTTCAATTAGTCTACAAAGTAGGGTCAGAATGTATGTTATATGTAATCCAGTGAATTTTTTTTTTAGAATGGGGTTACCATTTCTTACACGTGGTTTAATTATGTATTTGAATAAGGAACAAGATTTTACTTTTTTTTTAATTTTGTTCATACATAGAGTTCCCTTCACAGTACACTGCACTGCACAGTGGCTGTTGGAATAACATATATTAATTATACTATCGATAAGTGAATGTTTATTTGACATCACTAGTCATTATCATAATTGTTATTGTACAATGTTTAGTGACCTAGCCCCGTTAGTTTTGAGGTTTATGCGTAATTGCAACAATTATTCCATTCCTTTTATCTAAAAGTATTATTTCATTGTTATCACAATTAAAAGGCAAAATATATTTTACTTGTAATGCGGTGTTTTGCAAGATTTTTAAAATCGTTCAGATATTTTATTACTATTTATATAAATACTATATAATTATCTATATAAGATAAACTTTGTAGTTTATAATATTATGATTAAAATTACTATGTTTTGATGCCCTGTAGCTCTCATTTAACACGGGTTGCCCGTTAATCTCAGATAAATATTGCCGTGTTTCGGGAACGAAAAATCAGAAGATAGCCGAACTCTGCTACTTTAGTTAACGGTGCTGTAGTATTTTCTATAAACTCAAATTTAGTTTCAAGAGCCTTATCTAGTTCCAAAAAATGCGTTTAACGGGTATAATAAAACATTTAAGGTATATTTCCCAGGTTGCTGCTTATATCATAATATAAAAATGTATGATTGCTATAAACTTTGTAGTTTATAATATTATGTTTAAAATGTCTGTTTTCATTCTCTGTGGTACTGTTAGCTTTCATTTAGGACGGGTTGCCCGTTAAATTATCTCAAAAAAATATTGCCAACGTGGTTATAAGCCTCACTGTGATTCTCTAGTTAACGGTGCTGTAGTATTTTCTATAATCTCCAATTTAGATTCAAGAGCCTTATCTAGTTCCAAAAATTGTGTTTAACAGGCGTAATATTGCAACATTTAATTTATGACTGCTATGTCTCCCTTACGACTCCAAGTAATGTAACCTTCATAACATTATTGTGTTTAGCGTCCTTAATATATAAAAATAGTATTAGTAATCTCGGAAGCGGCAAGTTCAAAGCGGCAATATCTAATTAGTTCATTGCTGTATGAACCGTTCAAGAGTTATCAGTTGAGGAGTGATGTTTCTTAATTATTACAATTAGAACGATCCACGCGGTACTGTCTTTACATCGGCAATTAAATATATAAATTTGTTCGACAGTGCAATATGGATACAGGTGATGTTATGAAGTGTTTTTTGTTTATCTGTGTAATTCGTGTGTGCGTGATATGATAGGTCGCTGTAAAATATAGGTCTCGTTATAAAATGTATATGAGCCTTCGCCTATCTTAGCTAATATTTGAAATTGGAATTTTGTTGTATTTATATTTTAATAAAAATAAAAATGGATTCTTTCAGTGCTCTCTTGTCATTGATGGTAAGCGATATTTGATTAATACTGTGAGGTTTTATGTGTTTCCTTTTTAATAAAATTCCGATGACATACGTATTATGGAAAAAGGCGTTTAAAGGGTTGGTGTGACGTCAGTAATGACGTCATAGACACGTGTCTTTGATTAGTTGAGTCATTTTTATTTTTGTTTACGCTTTAGTGCGTAGTTAGTCGGCTATCAGTTGGCGGCTTCTTATATTAAGTGCGTTTTATAGTCGCTAGTCTTAGTTAAGATGACGTATGATATGATTACTAGACGTTTAGGACCGCCGAGGTCCCAGTAGAATGCTGTCGTGTTGGAACTACTCGAGGTAGTTTTAGTGGGTGGCTCACGCGGTTCTTTGAGTAGCCGACGCTGCAGAGAGTCGAGTTGCTGCATTTAGTACTGCCCTGTGCGTACCACGTGGTATTGAATAAATACGTATTGTAATTAATATAGTTCACCATTTATATAGTTAAACGTACATGTATTTATATTTATAGATTTTTATTACATATATTTTATTAACTTTAGTACATTCAGAATACATTTTAATTGACTTAAATATTATTTTTATTTGTGTAAAGTAAAATATATATGTAGTTAGATATTATATGAGAATCAATAATAATATAATATAACATTTGTATTTTATTCTTACGTAACATGGGGCAAACAGATAACGCGTGAAGGGGATATACTTAGGGGATAGATACTTCTAGAACCAGAAGCTTGTGTTTGATTTCCACTATTTCGTTTTATACTTTACTTGTTAGGCAAGGAATGTTTATTTAGTCGTATTTTTTAAACATGAAGATCAAAAGCATGATGATGAAACGCGCACAAGGTTCACCTGGTTTTCAGTGTTACCACCGATGAACACTCAATGCCGGCGGTCTCGTGAGTCGTTGCCGGACTTTTAAGAATTAGTACGCTCTTTTATTGAAGGACCCTAACTCGAGTTGGTTCAGAAATACTTCAGTGGGCAGCTGGTACCACATAGTATTGGTGCGAGGGAAAACTGTAATAAATAACGCTCAAATTATTAATTAAAACGCAGTGTCTTATAACAGTAATAATTTAAATGAACTTATAAACAAAACATCTCAATATTTTTTATTTATATGACGTGCTACTAATAATCGTTAGTTTCGTAATAATTGTGATAAAGCAAAAATTCCCTTGACATTGCGCAGTTTTGATTCGTTATTAATTTGATAAGACAAGGTACTGATTCGTCTAAATGCGAAATTTGTTTTAATTGTTGTTTTATCTGTTATTATTAATTGAAAGTTTCTGATTGTTCAACGGAATATTCCTAGAGTAATAAATTTAACTTAGTTATTATCTCGTCGAATAAATTTGAAACAAGAAACCGTGGAGCTGGGATTTGAACGATGGGTTTTAGTCTGGCACACACACACATGACTGCTCACGTGTGTGGCATAGGTAAACAGGTCCAAAAATGTGACAAAAATCTTGCATCAATTTAAGAGTGTAAACATATTTAATCTTAGTTTATATTTATTAATACAGAAATAAACAAACGCAATCGTACTTTGATTAAGTTTAAAGCGATAACTGTAGTCAAGTTTTAAAATAAATGAAATGAAATTACCTATTCTTAAAGGTGAATGAACGCGTAAAAGTTGAAACAAACTTATTCAACCATAAAGTCTTTAATTGTGTGAATTGATCTGTATTGAATGAGAGTACTTGCTTTTAGGAAGTTATATAACAGCAAATGACTTCTTATTTGGGAATGTTCGTTTAACTAAACTTCATGCCTGTTAACAATTATTCAATCTGTCTCGGCCACGGCGGGTACCTACTCTATTAGTATACGCAAATCTGTGCATAAGTGTGTGCACAGTGAGACAACAGTGGTAACACTTTTATACTACTTCGTATCGCTGTTGAAAATTGACGGCATGGTCAGGCTTATGCTCATGGTACGTTATCACAGTGCCTCAGATGAGCACAGAAGCATTGCTCCATGTCGGCATCGTTACGTTATTTCAACAGCATTTGCGATATCTATTGAGTCTGTAAACCAAGGCTACATTAATATTCCGTACAAAAACTTCGTATCGCTGTTGGAAATTGACGACATGGTCAGGCTTATGCTCGTGGTACGTTATCACAGTGCCTCGGATGAACACATAAGCACTGCTCCGTGTCAGCATCGTTACGTTATTTCAACAGCATTTGCGATTGTTGAGTCTGTATACGCAGACTACATTTAAATTCCAAACAAAAACGTCGTATCGCTATTGCAAATTGACATGGTCCTGACCGCATATGCTCATTCGAGGTACGGGAGAAGTATTTTGTAAAACTTTATCCACTTTACACAGTTCTAACTAAAGCATTTGTTTCTTTTCGTCATAGCGTGAATTCAATTAATCAGAAAGAGACGTAGTACAGAACCAACTAGTGCTGTATTGCGTAGGGTGTTGACCAAAAGTAAAACGGCTTAAAAGGCATTCATTATTATTTACTTGTAAAACGCCAAATTTAAGAAAAATAAAAGATACATTAAAATCGCACTGCACTGACCCAAATTGGTCTTACTGGAGGTCACAAAAGTAGGTTTTTCTTAGGTATTATCTTTTGTTTGTTAAATGCGTGTGATCTTTTGTTTTAAGATAATCTGACGTAATTACGATAAAAATTACTCATGTCAAACTTAATCTGTAAAGTTCAATTTTACTGACTTATAAAAAGGAGATTTTATAGCGGCATTGTTCTAAAGGTTTTTCCGTTCAACTTCTTCAAAAATCGTCTTCAAAAATCTAGAAGAATATTCGTGAGAAAAATCATTGCCATATATTAGATTGATTGATAATAAAATGTGAATGAAATTAATAAGATTTTCATAAAATTTTATTGAAATGTGGTCGTTTGAATTTGTGCCAAACGGAGGCTTATCACTTGATTATTATCTTGAGTGTGACACAAGATCAGTGATTGTCAATTGACATATAAGATTTTCTTTAGGAGTTCTGGGAAAATATTTTAAATATTTTAAATTTACATTCTACTCTCTTTTAACCAAACATTTTATGCACGCCATGCTAAAGTTAATCCGTCATCTGAGACGATCATTACAGAAAGAATATTGTATATTATAAATATATAGTTAAAAAAGTACATATTAAATTGTGGTATTTCCTGTGAAGAACAATGAGCCTAACTTAGTTATTAAACAAAATTACGTAGATGGAAAAGCCGCAAATTGCTTAATTACAACAATACCCTTTTATTAATAAGCAATTGTAAAACTTTATTCTAGAGAATAGCGTACCTTAAAGGCCGGCAACGCATTTGCAAACCGCCTGGTACATAGACGGTAAACACTTAATTATGTCCAGCCTGCTCGTTTGCCTCCTGTTCCATTAAAACAACCTACTTTTACCAATAATAGTCCAATTAAATTATTTGTCAGATAAACTAAATTGTAGCTTAAGAAAATCCTCTTAACAAAAAAGTAAATTTTAAATGTTCATCGTATTTATTTGTATCCTTGTTACAGCTAAATCGCCTAATGTCAGAGATTTACGAGACGGTCACGGCTGCCTGCAATATGGACGAACACAAACCCGGCAGCTTCCCAACTGAACTGTCAGATAATACTAGCGAAGGTGATATAAAATTCTTGTGACGCTTTAGCTTGGTCAGCTATTTATGGATAAATTATGGATTTTTACTTAATATATATCTGCTAGATCATACAGTTTTGTTAGATCATCATTTTAGATGTCTGGATAATGGAAGGAAGAGATACTTTAAGTCTATTCTCTAAAGAGAATATCTGAAAACGTTACTTGCTGACCATGCGGCATGCCCCGCTTTAGGAGTTTTTTAGCACATAGCACAGCAACATAGCACCTAAGGCCGAGTTGTAACACTCTAAAACTACATATGGATATAATTTTGAATTAAATAAGTTATTATTATTATAAGTCTTATACAAACTTTTCCGTATAAAAATTTTTGGTGGAAGGTGAAAGATTCTCTTGGTAAAACTAAAAATATCTGACATATTCGTTTGAAACTTTCAGAATCTGTCAAACTAACCCGCAGCCTAACAGAGAAGCGTAAAAATTACGTGCGTCGTGTCTCCTCCCGCGTGGCTTACATCGACCAAAATGTCAAGACCCGTTTTCGTCACCAGACATCTGTTTGTTCATACAAATCAGATTTAGACACGTACTCCACTTTCCGCTCGTGGAAGAGTTTTAGAACGTCACAAAATAATTTAGCCAAAATGACGGTAGACACAGATATGCCAGATGCAGGTGATAACTTGAGTATAGATGAGAAAACTGGCTGCGTCGATTTGGCTCTGCCCTTCGAGGCAAGGGAGAGAGGATTATTCAATGTTTGCCTGCTTGTTGGGTTGAATTATATGACCGGGCAGGCGTATGTGAAGAGTGTGTTTCCTAGTCAGGTAAGACGTGTTCTTCATATTCGTTAAAGTCAGGATAATAATTTGTTATATATATTTAGTTATACTTATTCTTTACCATGTAAAACGCCATCTATGTGGCGACTTACGAACTACGCAAGTGTATTACAGTACGACGCACTAGCTAATTAACATGTTTTAGATAGTGTTTTGTTTAGTTTCTGCAAAACCTGAGGTTAAGGAATGCTTTGGGGCCTCATAGCCTAGCGGTCTTATTAAGTGGCAGCTAGGTGAGGGGTACCGGGTTCGATTCCCGGTTCCAGGGCAAGTTTTAATTTAATTTAAATTTGTTCTCGGCCTTTGGGAGGGTTGTGCGGTACCGGGCGAGTGCCTAAACCGTACATGGAGGACACGGTCGAATTTCTAAAGACAAGCACGAATTATAAAAAAAAATGCACAAATCGTGCCAGAGCCATAAAAAAAAGGAATGCTTTGAAAACACCAAAAAATACTTTTTTAAAGTTATTCAAAATAAACTTTGCAGGTCCAAGTCCCTCCACATATAGAAAACCTAATTTTCCCAGAAACACTAAGTGGCTCTTTAGGGGAGTGGTCGGCAGAGAGGGACGCCCAATGTTATTCGCTGGTGCTCACTGATGAGAAAGGAGAACGGGCTTATGGGTGAGATAGTGTTTAATCTAAAATGAGCGTTATTAAATCTGTATAATTTGTGGCACCTTCAAAAGAAGTATAGAAAGTATAGAACATTTGATAAATGTTGCTATACTTCTTGATGAAATTACCCTTTGCAAATATTTTATTAATAAATTGCAATTTGATGAAAAACATTATATCAGCGTGATATCACAATCAAATCCAAACCTTTGCCTTTATAAAAATTTATGTAAATATATTCAATTACAGTTATTGCCGCCGAGTGTTACCAGAGGGCGCCACAACGTGTCTTCCCTTAGGATACTGTCTCATTGGGAAATATAGAGCCCCTGGATTCTATTATAAGGTGCGTAATAAATAGTTTCTAGACGATTTTGCATATACACTATATTATATATACACCAAGCCCCGAATTCAATAAATTATTAAGTCAAACATTGGAGCATTGTAAAATACTCTGGTTTGCTCCTAGAAAATGATTACTACCATTAAAAGGTACCCCTTATGAAAATAATATTGTTGAAAACTTCCGTGGCAGCTACGAAGCTTTATATACAATTATACATACTAGGTGACCCGGCAAACCTCGTTTTGCCATGTATATTATTTCTAGGAAACGTTTTTTTAGTTCAATAAAAATAACTATCTACTATAATAAAAAATAGGGGTTGATCGTAGAGGGATGACGATTAAGGATTGTATATATTTTTGTATGCTGTATAATAAAAAACAAAAAGTTTGTGTTTGACCACCCTTAACATTTAGGGGGATGAAAAATAGATGTTGTCCGATTCTCAGGCTTACTGAATATGCATAATTAATTTCATAAGTATCGGTCGAGCCGTTTCGGAGGAGTATGGGAACGAACATTGTGACACGAGAATTTTATATATTAGATTGATGTTACAAAAATCTAATAATAAGGAAGGCAACGGGTCTTATCGCTTTTGATATCCAGACTACCTTTTATGGAAAAATAAAATAAAATAATTATATTCCAGATTCTTCAAGAAATCGAATCGCATCATGGCAACCCCGAGATTGAGCTAAACCAGGTGCTACAACAATTGTTCGAAACCGATTTTCCAAATCCTGGCGAACAGATAACCATAACATACAATAGGACAGAAAAGGGGACCGTAAAGAATACTCAAAATATTTTCAAAAATAGAACCTTACCAAGAAAGGGTGAGGTCTCAATAAATATTAGCGTTAAAACTGAGTCTGTATCCGATGATACGAGTGCGGCGGAATGTATTGAGAAGGAGAAAGAGAAGGAGATTGTAGTAGATAAGGAGAGTTTGGAGAAACATGAGTTGCCGGAGTTTTATGATTTGGAGAATAATAACAGTCCGAAAAGAGTTATGATTTGTCTTGAGAGTCCAAGGTAAGCTAATTTATTTGTGTAATCAAACTAAAAAATAATAACAAAATCAATCAAACAATATTTACTTATATATTTCATATATGTTATATTTAATTGTCTATACCTATATAGTTATTGGCAAAAAGGACATAAATAAGTTTTTATAAAGAACCTACAAGTTTTTTTTGTGTTTTATAAACATTAAAAACATGAGGTGGGCACAAAACAATATACTACAATTACCACAGTATGATATGAAACCCTATTAGGCTATTTTTGTAAATATAAGGGCCAAACCGGCAGGAGGCTCACCTTATGTAAGGTGTTACCCGCCTATAGAAAATTACATTGGCAGAGGTCTCGCTAGTGCGTTGCCGGCTTTATAAGAATTGGTAAAAGTATGTAGTCTGCATGGACGCCTCGAGCTTCCAAATTGGGCGACGGAGGTGCGATGTTTACAACAACGGTCATCCTATATATTTTCTATTTTTTACTAGCTGCTGCTACTAAAGTAGTGTCAACCGAGCATAGCAATAATTTTGAACCACATTTGTTTAAAAATCCCTTTGGATTTTCAATAACCGTGCTCCTCTGAATATTGTAGAACGCGAACAATAAAGCGACCCATAGAACCACGGGCTGATGAAGACAATATGTCGTTGTTAGTTGACCAGCTGGGACCAGGGCTCCTTATCAAGGTGTTTGGTACATTACTACTGGAAAGGAAAGTCATTATTGTCAGTGATCATCTTGGGTAACTATATATTTTTCTATTTTTTTAAGTGCTTTGTTAATAACTAAAAAAGTGAGACACCTTCAAATGTTTGAACAGTCATTATGGAAGTTCCTATTTAGCAGTCAAATTTGCTGAGAATCAAATCAAATAATACGTTTTTCTCTTTTTGACGTGGCAACGTCTAATAAATCGATCAACGCCGGCTGCACGCACGAAAAAGCATAACTCATTGTCCCGTTACGCATCTATCTCTCTTCCACTCGAAGACTTAAGTATGCAATCATTTCATCAATGTTTTGTTATGACGTCATGTTAAGCTATCGTCCGTAAACCGACTTTACAGACAACCTATTTTTTTATATCTGTAAGTACGTGTCTTGCTCGTAATATTTATTTAGCCAACAGAATATATAAACAAATATATGCCAGCCTATGTCTGAGTATAAACTTGATATACAGGATAGGCAGGCTTTGTGGAGGATGGATGGTACTGTTGATCCAACCTAATAAGTCTAACCATAGACAAGGTCAAAGGCCCCAGTTGCTAAGACCGAGAAGTTTTATATATCCTTAGCGGGTCTTTGTTAACGCGTTTCAGGTTATGACGTCATCGTTGTGATTTGAGACGCGATTGTAGATGTCGCTACAGGTTCAAACCCACGACGTCATAGTCTGCAATAACAGACTTAAACACTAGCTAGGAGTTTACTATTGTTATTATTGGACAAGAGATAAAAAACAACTAGTCCTCGGATCAAATATCTACCTATTTGTTTTTAATTTTAACCATCTGTAATCAGCGTTTCAAGAGGCCCGAGTATCAAATATATGCGTAGAATTTTATTCACCAAAAATGTTTTTTCCAGCATCGTTTCCTCGTGTATGGAGGCCCTACAAAGCGCTCTTTACCCCTTCGTGTGGCAACAGCCTTTAATATCCACCATACCAGCTGAAATCCATCGAGACGTTTTAGAGGCACCTTTGCCCATACTCGCTGGGATGATGAAATCACACGATTTTGATACAAATGTGCTTTTTGAGGAGGTAATCATTTATTATTTAATATCTTTTCTTTTGTTTTTATAAAAGAATGTTGTTTACAGCATAGTTTGTACACTATTTTGACTTTTTTTTTCATATCCAATAATCGTAAACAAATATTAAAAAATCTGAATTTTAGTATATGAGTAGAAAACATATTTGAAATAATGTTCCAATTCTTAATCCTACGACAGTTTAGATTTTTTTTTAATGGCTCTGGCACGATTTGTGCATTAGACAGCGTCAAGTATAGGATTTTTTATAATTCATGCTTGTCTTTAGAAATTCGACCGTGTCCTTCATGTACGGTTTAGGCACTCGCCCGGTACCGCACAACCCTCCCAAAGGCCGAGAACAAATTTAAATTAAATTGCCCTCGAACCGGAAATCGAACCCGGTACCTCTCACCTAGCTGCCACTTAATAAGACCGCTAGGCTATGAGGCCCCAATTTAGAATTTTATTAACGGTGTTATTAATAAGGTTTGGTTGTAATTTTAGTCATATTTTTTAAACTTAAACTCTGTGAGGGTACACAAAATTATCGTAATAAAAATGCAGATTCAAGAAATTCGGAGTTTTTCCAGGGCATGTTAATAGACTTAACCAACCCAAACAAAGTAGTATTTTATCAAGGAGACGAATCTACTATTCTACCGACACATTGCTATAAAACTCTCAAAACATCACTAAACATGGAGACAAACAAACAAAAAGAGAGACAGGATACTAAAACGAGAAATGTCATGATATCTGAGGCGTTTTTACGGTTTTTCGTCGATATTTTGGGAGAATTTTCTAATTTTTTCACTGAAAGAGAACTAAAGGATGGCGAGTTGGGAAAGGATGGTGTTGTTTTTGATGTAAGTATAGCTTAGATTTAAGGCTTGAATCAGCAACCGTACTCTAAAAATTCCAGCGATAGAAATATCGACGCCGACGTTCTTGCTTGCAAGTTCGGTGTAGAACAAAAACTCATTATTGAGATAAGCATCGCTGTCAGTATCACTATTGGATGTTGCAGAGTAGACATATTGTCGGCCTTGGTTTGTCTTCGGAAGTTTATCCAACTTAATTTCCCGGATCTATAGATTTATTACGCACTTTGAGGTTGTTCAGAATATCTCCAGTCTATTATACAAACCTCTTCATGCATGTGTGCTCATCTCTTTTACTCTCAACGACAACACTATTTGATAGAAAAAGACAAAAGAGTACTTTTTTCAAATGCATCAGTTTAACTGATTATTTCTTTACGAAAAAATGTGGACTGGAGGACTTTTATATGTAGAGTTCAAATGATGAATTATATCACCAGAGGCTAATGATTTAAATATTATTTTGAAAAAAAAAAAAATTTTGTGTATTTTAGCGTTTTAATGTTTTAATTAATTTTTACAGAAAGAAGCATTTATCAAACAAACATCGTCGAAACAGAACCAATTCTTCTTAGAGTGGTTTACTGAAACCGCCATGTTCACACATTTTATTCAAAACATGGCAGTCTTCCACAAAAAACCAACGGATAACGACTCGTTACTGGTGGACACACCTCTACCGAACTTTTATGAACTTTTTAACGAGCGAGTGAAAAGTAGGAACCGTGCTAGTTCGAAAATAAGTGAGAAAAACTATAAAAGTGCAGTGAACAAGAAAGTTAAACTCTTAAAGACAAAGTTGAGAGATTTAGTTGCGTAATAAAACTGTATCTTAGCCTCTGCGGTTAAAGTGCGGGTTTTAACCGCCTAAGTACTTGTTTTTACCGCGAGTGACTTGTGACTGAAGATAAGATTGATTCAAGTCCATATTAAGAATGGCTGGCAATTTCGTAATTACAATATGTTCAAGCAGAGAGAAATCGTGGTTAATTCCAAACGGAATACAAACAGCCTCGTGGAATTTCTGAAGCGTAATTTGTGTATTTGGTTGTGTACTAAATATAATATTTAGTATTAAATGTGAGAGATTTTAAAGCCATCACAATTTTTCTATACATAAGTTTTAAATCCATATTGTAATTGCAAACCATACATTATCTTTAGGTAATTTATTTAATAACACGTTAAATAATTACAAAAAGCTTTTATTGGCAATACTTTATTTTGTCTTTAACATTAAAGCTAGTAAAAAAATGTCGAAGTAAAAGTATTTTTGTAATTATTATATATACTTGAAATTTTATTATTCTTAAACGTATTACAGCTTCAAATATTCTGAATTTATCTGTCTCGTGTAGTAATAGTGTTGATCACCTCTGAGACGTAGTCACCACACATTGCGTATATTTTCCAAACGTTAATTTTGATTAAATATTTACAAAAAACCCAGACCAGATACAGAGTTCTGAAGTAAATATGGGTTGTAGCGGCATGGTTTTTTTTTTGGGGCAAAGATGGATCACGTAAATGCCTTAAAAAAGATTAATTAAACAGCCACCGAATTTTATTCTTCATCGGTGAGTGCTTCAAATAAGAGCTTTTGAACAAAATATAACTGAGAACCCCACACAATTTTTTTTTTTAATATTAACGCGGATTTTATGACGTATAGTCAACGAGAGAAACCCTATATTCGTTGAAGATGTTGTGTTTGAATGAAGATGTTTATTTTATGTCATGACTTAGCTTATGAATGAACCGATTAGGTGACTTTTTCCATATTTAGATTATGTAAATAGTGTAAATAATATCCTCATAAATCCATTTATACCCACCTTTTAATTGTGCAGCAAAATAAACCCTTAAACCGACTTTGTGTATATTTAATTCCTCACTAACAACGAATTTTATTTTATAAGAATGTATGCGAGTATTACAAAAATAAGTTAAAAACGTTTCGTTTCGTTGTGATTGGTCAATGAAAATTTAACGAGATACGGTATAATTTTTTCTTTTGTTTAACGTTGTTCAATTCGATATTTAAAACATGCCTATTTATAAACGATTAAGTCCAAATTGTTTTGTTACGTGTTAAATGGTACAGTGTGAAAAAAAAGAGTGTGTGTACTTATGTACACTCGTTAGAAGTTATACTTCTTTGGCGTATGGAAATAATTTTTAATTAACGATTTAAATAAATTATACATACCGACAATTAACCTCAAATCTATACATGCACTTAAAATAGTTTATTCAAATCAGTTTTATCAGTAATATTCAATATATATAGATATACCAATAAATAATAAATTATTAGTAAATACTATCACCGTCGTATATGAAGTTGATTTAATAAAAACACCAAAATAATATTTATTTATTCACACTGTTTAATTGAAGCATTGGGTGCAACAAGGGCGTATGTTGTAAAATAGAGTTTCGAGAAAATTGATATTGAAAGTTTTAATGTCTTATATTATTTTAATACTTATAATTTGACTTACATTAACTTTATTATTTGTTAGTCGTATGATTTAGCAAAAATATTAAGGTATTATAACTATTTTAAAACAATCAGAAACATCGTAATATCATCGTTTTTTTTATTGCGTTATCCGCCCTTGTTGCACCCAACTGGTAAAACACATAGGACGTTAATTTCACCATTGATTTTTAGGGAAAATAAATAACAATTTGAATACTTATGTAATTATTTTAAGTTATTCATGTGTATTTATTACAATCACCGTTTAAATATTCAATTTTCTTAATTTTTTTTCTGGGTTTCGTGTGTTTAATCACATTTATCAAAATATTCACTAGATTGAAGGGAATCAGCTGCAACTGGCCTTTTCCAGGAGGAAAAAGTATTTCCATTGATTATCTCGTTTCAACATGTCAGGCCCAACATTCTCTCTCAACTTTAACACTTCTTCTAAACACGACATTAAGAGGGTATCTTGCTGCGCTTTTTCACCTATTTTCCAAAAATCACAAAAAAATCTCTATGTATTTTAATCGAGGTTAATACAACATTTTTTGGAACAACACGTGGTAAAATGTTTAACCACCTTTTTAGGTACCTTCTTTCCTCGTGCTGATGTGTATTCCTCACCGAAACTTATCTTTAACTTTCGAACATTTCTTTTCCACAAGTTTACATTCATAACCTTCTTTTTTCCCTTATTTTGGGGGGCAAATGTTCACTCTGGCCAGCATCTGATCTTAAGTCACTTGAATCACTCGTTTCAGTCATTTTTTATATTAATAAGTTATTACGTGTTCGAATTTAAACGCACTTTTGTTATCTACGCAACAAGGGCGTAGCGCCACCTTCGAAATTAATGATTCCTACTCCATCTGGAAGCGGCTGATCGTAACGAGTTTTTGGGATACGAAACTTGATGGCTCTGTGCATGTTTTAATGTAATAACATCAAAACGGGCTTTAGGTACCGAACGCCCTTGTTGCACCCAATGCTTCAATTGTACTGTCACGAAACACGTGTTCTAAATATAAAAATACTAGAATATACAACTTGAACATAGTTATTATCGATTTTCATGCCACCTAGAATTAACTTAACGATGTAGAATTTAGGTGTCGGTGTGCGCGCATCGTAAAAAATCACTCTCATCATTTTTCTCCATCGCGCCAAAAGAAGTATAACTTCAATAATTCATTTATTATTATCTTATAAAGTGTGTATAAGTATGTATGTATTACACAAAGTACTAAAACAGTGGTAATTTCCTCGTGGTAAGCTAGCAGTGTTTTTGTTTTACATTCCTCTATAAACCAGTGATATTTTTAAAAAGATCTGTTGCTAGAAATTTTTATTTCTGCTATTATTATGTATGAGTGTATTTTTATTTTGCAACCACCTGAAATTTGAAATTTCCTTAGTTTTATGTCCGAGTTTAAGTCATTCATACTTAAGAGATACTTAGTTCTTCCATTTGTTATATTCAGACTCCATTTTTAGCAACTCTTAAATGTGATTGACTTGTGTATCAGGCAATATGCATATTAATAATTTAATAAGTTAAAATGTGACACAAATGTTGGTGCCTTTAATTGATAAGTTTTATTCCACTTAGAAATGTGCATATAAAAATATATTTTCTTGTATTTTAATGTTTTATGAGACTGTATTTTTGATTAAGAATTAAATTTATTAACCTTTTATGTGTTTTATCATGTCCCTTAAAATACATGTTGTTTTTTTTGTGTTATATATACACAACATTTCTTAGGCCTTATGTAACGTTTAAAATCGTTAAATAGTTTTGGTAAAATCAATTTCGCGATGGAAGCCAACTATTAATCAACCGAATTGATTAATGACTTGTCGTAATCGCTGTTAAATGGTTCATAACAGGGCTGTCAAAAAGTAATTTCGTAAAATTAATCTTTTGAAAAGCGTCGTTGCTGGAAAGTGGCGGTCCTATTTACAGTTTTAGATGTTGTAACATTTAAAAGTGGGTCTTTGCATGAAAATAACAAAAATAAACCATATTCAGAGGTTATAATCGGACGTCAACGAAGTATCACCACGTAGTTCGTCGATCCACAAATAAGCGTTTCTTAAGGAATATTTGCCGCGGCCCGCGCACCACCACTATGTGAAACTAGCTTCCCACTGAACTATTTCCGAACTAATTCGAGTTAGGGTCCTTCAAGGAAAGAGCGTAACAATTTTTGAAAGGCCAGCAACGCACTTGCGAGCCTTCTGGCAATGTGAGTGTCCATGGGCGGCGGTATCACCTAACATAAGGTAAGCCTCCTGCCCGTTTGCTTCCAGTTATATAAAAAAAAAGACAACTGCTTTACATTGAAAGGGTTTTTACGTTATCGTCATCATCGTCATGCTTTTGCTCTTCTTAAAGCATGTTAAAAAAATACGAGAAGCAAAATGTCATTGCCTAATAAGTACAATTTTAAATGAAATACATAGTGGCAATCTAGCTCAAACTTCTGGTTCTAGAAGTAACTATAAATATCCTTCACGTTTCGTAGTGAGCCGTATGCTAAATCAAGATTCGACAACCATATCGTCGACGTGTAATGTTCCATTTAATAAGTTATTTGTAACACTTGACGAAATTATAATGAAAAAGTAACCTATAGATCATGTTTATTATATAATAGTTTCATCTTTGCAACCTTTATGAACTTTGGTTTCAATTTAATTTTGGAAAAAATGTAGACAGAGAGAAAAGTAATAATAAGGATTACAGTTAACATTTTGTTTCTTAATATTAGTCCTTCATTTGATTTATTGCGAAATTATATATGACTCGTTTGTTTGCTTGAGATATTGAAAAAAGTCTAAATTCGCTGGCATTATAAAAGTTAATAAGCAGATAAGTTCAATAACTTGATGTTATCTGCAAAACAAATTACTTTAAAGCACCGTTAAAATTAATTTCATGCATCATATTTTTGCAGTCATAATGTTATGTAATTTAAAATGATATTCGTAAACTAGCCTGCCCCGGTTTAGATATTAATTTAAGGTCAAAATGAGTTTGTTTTTTTAGCGCAGTCCATTACAAAGAATGCAAGTCCCACAAGTAATTAAAACGTACATCTTTTATCGTATATATTGTAACACCGGAAAATTTAATTAAAATAATAAAATGTGTTGCAAAACAATGCATTATAATGTCACAAGATTTGGGAACTGTTTTAAGTAAAAATTACCTGTGTCAGGGTTCCCAGCTCTTCCATAACAAACTTAGTAGTTTATATCATCGGATAGCTATATCGCATCGGCGGGATGAACCATAGAGTCAAGTGTTAGGTAGGTAATTTGTGAGAATTGAAATATAATTACTACACATTCGCGTAAATTGTTATTTTATATATGTACCTACATCTGTGCGCTCAAATTTCTAATTTTTAATCTTAGTTTTAAATATGTGTTTCTCAGTAAGTGAATTTTGTATGCATTTCTTATGAGAAATAAAGTTATTCTTAAACCTAAATATTGGGGCGGTAGGTACGTTTTCTCCTTACTATTCAGTTGTATGGATGCGCTAATGATGGAAATATACCCAACCTCATAATTCATTACGCCATTAAGAAGGTTTAGATCGTACATACGATGAGGTCTGTGGACACTTGAGCTCCATTTTTAACCGACTTCAAAAAACCGTAGGAGGAGGTTATCAATATGACGTGTAATTTTCTTTTGAATATTTAAAATACAAAAGATCCAGGATTGTCACAGCTCAGCAACGTCTACTTTAAATCTTAGCCGAATATTTTCTGATACAACTTTTTCCTACAATCTGAGATCTTAATAGCGACCAATTAATTAAATATGTAAATCGTTCTACTAATTATATCCTCGAATTATATGTGTTACAGCGAATTTATTAGCTACGGAAACAAGTTTTGTAATACGATACCACGAATATATTTTTGAATTTGTCATCAAAATTATTGAAACGTTCAGAAATGAATTAATATGTGTACCTATTGTAGCCCAGTCCATTTTAATGAATATGTAGATAATGTGTAGCAGAAATTTCTTTGCCAAAATTTATACTTAAAAATAGATAATTTGGGCCGAGAAACCTAAAGTTATGACCAATTTCAAAAAGGAAATAATACATATTATATAATACAGACAATATCTATGATCGATGTAGCAATAAAATAAATCGACACAAGAATATCAAAACGAACATGGTAATTAAAAGGAAGCTTTTCAATAGTCGTAAACCTGTACTAACATATGGAACCCAAACTTGGGTGCTCACTAAAGCGCAGCATACATCGCAAAAGATGTGTCAAAGAAAGATGGAACTATGTATGATAGCGAAGAAAAGAATATATAAAATAAAGAATACGTTATTAAGAAGAATACCTAAGGTAGCAGATGTCACTACGGAATTAAATAATCTTAAGTGGCAACAGAACAGTGGAGCAGTATTAAACTAGTGCCAAGGTACAATAATCGTAAAAGAGGAAGACAATTCAGAAGGTGTATAGACGAGATTAAGGAAATTTTAGGTGGTACATGGCAGAGAGTAGTACATGGAGACAGGAAAACAGCCTTTGCCAAAAAAGGACACAAAGATATCTACAAAGAATGAGATGATAAAAATATAAATTTATTTAAATGTAAAGTGTAATAGAATACAGTGTTTCTATACATTCAATGTTTTATTATAAATTATTGATAGTAAAATGTCATATATTAATAGTTTCTCTTATAACTTATGCACCCAGGAACATACATAAATAATTTATACACGTATTATTTACGCTTATATAAATATAGTAAATATTAATTTAATTTCTATCAGTTCTTAACACGTTTGACTTTATATTCACTGTCATAATTCAGTAGTCATATTTTTATGGAAGATAAGGATTATATATTTTAAATTAGTTTTAACTTGTACCTAATATATTTTTTTTTTTGTGTGGCGTGGTTGAAACATGAACTAATTTTTGCGTCTACCTAATAAGGAACATCGAATAATAAGCCAATTATTTTTAACAACCATCAATATATATAATGGTTCTATAATACATAATTTTAAATAACATTAATAAAAAATCGAAGACTATAATTTTCTTTGTCTTTTTCTAGGTTATAAATGCTATAACATAAATAAAACACTAAGCTGCGACCATTTAAAAAACAATAAATCTATAACGAGCCAAATACATTGATATTCTGTGGAATGTTAGAAATTGCGTAAAAAGTGTGACATTGACTCAGTTTCAAAGATTATTATGTTAATTTGAAAAATTGTGTTTTTACGAAACTTAGCGGAAAGGTGATAAGTCAATGATTCGGGAACCTTGATCGATTTGATATTTACAATTAGTTTACATTACTTGACTATGGAGATTAAAAAACGTATCGAATTAATAATCTACCTCTTTGGGGTTTTACTTCACATTACATCACCTGTACAAAACTTCATCTATTTATAATATAAGTTAAGTTAATTATATCTAATATTAGAAAGGTGATTCGCGATAGCTTATGTAATGCTAAATTTTAGTAAACCTTATACAACTCGGAGAATATCTTTAAAATTATTTTCATAGGGAATAATTTCTTCTTATCAACGTATCTTTTAAAAAGGATCCTTATATTTGCTTTATGGTCCAACTTATATAGTATTTTTTATGGGATAGGGCGACAAATGAGACCTTTTAAAAGAGTGCCCATTGTAATGGGTGCATTGTCGGCCTTTAAGGGCACGCTCTTTTTTAAACAATTGGAGGTTAGGGATAACTCCGACCAGGAGTCGATACAACAATTCGCTAATTCGCAAAAGAACTTAATATCTTACTCCTTCCAAATAGTAAGAATACGGTATTTCCCGGCAATCTTGTAAATACCCCATGAGTATATATGTTTATGAAATTATTTACTCGTCGATATGAATCATGTAAGAGTGACGTGAATCCTTAAGTTTTGCAACAAAATAGACCGTTTAATGCGATTAATGATGGGGTAACATGAAAAGCCATCTGAAATATTTAAATATAAATGGATTTCATTAGCTCTTATAAATATTTATATTGTGACAATTATTGTGTTATGAAATAATTGAAATTTTCAAATGTCATCTGGAGGTTAGCGATTTCAATATTAAATCGACTGTCTCTGAGCGAATGTTAAATTTGGCTAAATTTTAGCAGAATCGATTTTAATTATATTTGGCTTCGGTTCTCGTAACACAAAATTCACTTCATTAAAAAAATAATGATCTTAAGGGGTAGGAAAACAATGTTAATTTATAAAATAAAATTCGGGTATTTGTTTTTATATAATAGGAGGCAAACGGACAGGAGGCTCACTTGATGTTAAATCATTAAAACGCCCATAGACACTCACATTGCCAGAGGGCTCGCAATGGCGTTACTCTTTTCTGGAAGTCGGTTCGGAAATTCTTCAGTGGGTAGCTGGTTCCACATACTGGTGGTGCGCGGTAAGAAATGCCTTAAAAACGGTGCCTTAAAAGACGGAAGTAGAGGTGATACGGATGGATTCGTATTCTGCATTCACGTCTGATGATAACATAGCTGCAGGTATTAATCCGAAAACTCCCCTGAAAACTCTCCATTGTAAATACGGTAGACGATGCAGAGAGACCCCACATCTCTACGCAGTTTATCATTTAAAGTGTATCTTTCTAACACTAAAACATTAATGATAAATGGCCTTTAACGACAAAAGCCGGAGGCGTTACTCGTTAAAATTATTCATCATAATGTTAAACGAAACAATAGGTTAAACATTTACATAAAATTAGATTCGTCTGATGTCAGTGCGTTGTCACGGAGTTACACAGAATGTAGGTGACACGTAAAGTGTGAACTTGAGTTCAAAATCGACGTATATTAATGGTAACCTTTTAGGTGTGGGCCTCAGATTTCTGTATCTGTTTCGTGAACATTTCTAATAGGCAAATATATGATCAACCTTCCTGCCTGTCACACCGACGATTTTGGGTCTAAGGCATGCCCCACGATGGGAGTCGCACGAAAAGGAAGACGCACGAATTGAATGCTAATACTGCTCTTAAAAGCAGTAACGATGTGGTTAGTATTGATGCAGATGTAATATCAGGTAATGTGAATGCTCAGGGTACATAGGTATATAACGAATGGCTGTGCGTCTAACACACCATGATTATCATATCTTATTGTTATAGTTACATTGTCTCTATCTATATGGTTACAGGGTGGATATTAGATGTTACGCTTGATGAAAACCTCTTAATTCTAGTCTTGAATATATTTCATTAATGAACGACCGAGAAACTGAAAAAATGGACATTTTTAGAGAAGGTAATAAAACTAATGTGATTGATAATGGTATACCTATCTAGTTCTTCAAAATAAAAACATTTAGAATCGGAAGAGGTTGAAGTCGTGGAAATGAAATTTAACCATGATGATCATGAAAATGAAGAATTATTTGAATCTGAGGATGGTATTTATGTCATTGAAAGTATACTTTAGCGAAACTATAACCCTTTTGTGTCCATCTATATCTAAATTAGATCTTTTAATTGACGCCCAGAAATGGTGGTTTTAACATTTTTACATCTAAGACGCTGTTTGTAGATGGATAAATTAATTCACTTGCATTATTAATTTATTTGAAAAAACATAAATTGGAATTCACATACAGTAACATTATTTTAAGTACGTAAATATTACATTTTAGAATGGGAAATCTCAAATTTTAAGCCACATGGATTGTGGTTATTTTTTTTTTTAACAAAATAAGCTACCATTACAGATTACTCCAATTCAGCAATTAACACATACAAAACAATACTAAAACTATTTCTTACAGAAGAACTGACATGACTCACTCAGCGCGTTTTTTGTAGCCCACAGAAGCTATTATGAATAAATACAATACAATTTGTGTTATACCCGCTCCAGCATCGCCCTCTACTTTCATGAGGAGTACATTTTGCACCAGATTACGTCACACTAATGAATTATACAAGACTCGAATAGTGGGAATACTTGTGAAGTCTCCGATCTGCTTTATTAGACTATGTTTTTGAACATTACCTATTCTATTACATAGCTTTTGTTATTTATCATGCAGAAAGCATTTTTTATCGAAATCTCCTATCCGGATTTATCATCAGCCTTTATGTACCCCAAGGCTTTGCTGGCGTCCAATGAATTTGGGCTGACGTCACGTTGTTCTTTTTTGTTTCTGCTATTCATGCTCGGTGATTAAGTGATCGCGAATAATGCAAAAATAGTTTGAAAATCGCACAATGTTTGATGTTTTATTATATAAAAGTGGCGTAACGGGCAGATGGCTTATCTGATTGATTCTGCCGCCCATGAACTAATAAACGATACGTTCTTTTCTTGAAGAACCCTCAGTCGAATTGGTTCGGAAATACCTTGGCAGCTGGTCCCACATATATTGCCTTGCGCGGCAAAAAGTGTCTTTAAAAACGCTTGTTTTAGAGTTTTGGAATATTGTATTATGGTGTCAAGTTCTAATACATCGTAATCAATTGGTACCTAGCTATTAAATTCTAATATCGTCCTTCAAAACTAAATCGCATACAAGACAACGTTTATCTAAATTGTTTTTCGAGCTATCATTAATCAATATAACAAACAGAGTAAATATTTTAATATTGTTTGTTTGAGAAACTATTTGAACTGTTATAATCGTTTTTAACAGAGTACCTACCGAGAGTTTTTTAAGCCGGCCTTTTCATTAGGTGTACCTACAGTGTACACCCTCTATCTTTTTTGCCGTTGAGTTGGGATGTCTACCGATACATATTTAATGACGTGGATTAAGTGATGCCTGTATCTTTTATTCTATAATAAACTAAATTGTTTGTGTATGGGACCTGGGTTGTCCAAAATTTTAATTTGATATAAATATATAAAACATTAGGTAACGTTTTTTCATACACAAAATGTTTACATAATGAAGCCAATTGAAATCAAAGTAATGCAATTTTTGTCCACATTCGACACTAGATTATTGCATAAAATTGTGAAATACATAAATTGGAGTTATTTTGATTTTGTTTGGAATTTCCGTAATTTTTCATGAGTTTCGCCATTCCCATGAGTATAACAGTGAGAAGTTATAAACTACGGTACGAGGTAAGATACGCCTTTGGCTCTACAGCCTGTCATGACGTCATTAGGCCTTTCAGAAACAATTGAAATATTAGGCGCCTACCAGAGTGAATCATAGTCCTCGCCATATTACCTTGAACCATGACAATACTTTAGGAACTTTTAAAGATTTCGTGGTGTTAACCTTGCTTTCGTTATTATTGGAATTTTCGGGTATATATTTGCTACGAGTAATAAAAATTATGAAATACGGCGTTATTACAAAAAATTATAACAATATTAACAAAAATCGTACTAACTTTAGACCTTTCATGACTTCTTTGTACACTTACATGTATAACAATTTACAGGGCATTTCGTACAGTAACGTGCATACCTAAGTTATCACATAAAAATGTATTATGACAATTTTTTATACCTTTTAATATTTATTAAGGAGCTATAGGATGCTTAGGAAGAGATTCGAGGGTACGAACACTGGTTTGTCAGAATTTCATACTTTTTGACATATACACAGATGGCAAGATGGCGGTCACAGTTAACTCAAATACTCTTTCTGAATATCACCCTTAGCACAAACTTTTTCACAAGATTTTGTGTACAGACAATACTAATTGATATGTGATATTTTTTTTAAAAATCGCACTTTTCAGCGGTACTTTTCACATTTATCTGTTTCAAATTCACGCCAAAATATCCATGATTACTTATGATTTACTACGAGATACCTATTTGTTTGTTTTTAATATCTATTCCAAACCAAATATTATTTCTAAATATAGAACTTTTTGAAGGTAGGTACTTTCAAAATAGTCTATTGGCGCGGGCGCCTCAATCCTAGGCATTTTTTTAATTTTTACGCAAGTAAAAGTATGATTGAGAACTTGGTCACGATAGTTTAACGCTAGTTTTAAGTAAACATAGAAAAATGCATTAATGCATCAACCGGGGTTCGAATCCACGCCGCGATTGAGAGTTGAGAGCATAGCAACGGGCTTGTTTTTAATCCAAATTGAATATTCCATAGCGTGACCGGGCTATAACGACAAAAAACTAAGATATTATCATGACATATAAAAGTAATCTATTTCGGACCATTATAACGTGGGTGGTTGAGTGAAAAAATGACATTTAGCAAAAAATTCGTAGTTTTTATCCCATAAATTCTTTCTAACGATTTCTTTGGTGATTCGGTATTTCCAAACCTTTTCACGTGTTCTTAATAGATCACGTTGTATCTAATTTATTTCATATCTGCATTCTTATATATCGATGTGTTTTTAACGATATACTTAAAATGAAATTCTATATTCTCAAGCACAAACGAGAATTTTACGTAATTCCTTAAGCTTACTTTTATGTTATTCAATTAAATTTTGTCATTAATCTCAATAGAAAAACCATTCAGTGGGCGTTAATTTTATTTATTTGGTTCTTTTTATTTTGTTTTTAATTTTTATAGAACATGGGGCAAACGGACAGGAGGCTCACAATGCCAGAGGGCTCGCGAGTGCGTGGCCGGCCTTTAGATGTTAAAATGTTTGTTTTAGTCAGTGTAGCTGTCTACCACTCACCACTGTGGAACCACTCCACTGATGGTTGAATGATGATGAAATCAGGGTTCAGCATGTGTGTGTGTGTATGTGTGCTTTAATCAAATAAATAAATAAATAAATCGTTTTTTCTTTCTTTCATTTCAATATTTATTCATATAAAAATACCCACATGCAACATAACCATGGAGGTCTACCGTCGGAATAAATCCAGGATGTGGTCTAACCTTAACGTCAAAACACTAACAAATAGAACCGGATGAGTATTCAATAACAAATTATTATTTATGGTTTGGAGATGAGAAAACTTGTATACAATAAACAACTGCTTTAACATGTTTACGCGAGTCCTTATAGCGCCTATTAAACTTACGAAATCCACGTTTTTTATACCGGACAGCAAATAACATTCCTATAATTTACATTATAAATTAAGTGCCCCATAAAAGTGTAAAGTATATCTCTCTCTTTAATCGGTAGCTCAAGTCGGAGCGCCGAGGTCAGCCTTGCGATTCTGTAACTCACTTTTCGAACTCACACAGCGGTTTTCACAGCGGCGGTCGCGCTCAAATCAGTCGTAAAGCAGTCATTTTATGATTTGGAATTCTGATAAGGAGCTTGTACTTTATTGTTTGCGAAAACCGCTGTGTGAGTTCGAAAAGTGAGTTACAGAATCGCAAGGTTGTAAGGAAACATTAGACTATCTGTTTCCACCGGTCTCTGTCCAGCGTCTTATAACAGTTCTGAGGACGATGAGTCTTTTACTTGATCGGTCCATCTGGTTGGTGAACGGCCACGTGATCTTTTGCGTTCTGTGTTGCCAACCACGATCAGTTCCGCACATTTGCCCATTTTATATGTAGTAACAACGTATATATAAATCGCATTTCATACGAATGATATCGTAAACTATGGGATTAAAACAGTAATCACTTATCGACATACTATAATATATTGTTGTTATTTTGAAGCTTACGGAAGACGAGCTATGCGTACCTTGACATTACTACAAATAAATGGTACTTTCAAAGGAATCTTCGCAACAAAAAGTTGAATGTCATGTCTATAGCAATTTGTGCGTCCAAAGGTCAAATAGCGAAAAGGAAGTATTGATTCATTACTCCCGGATGGTATTTTAAGGTAATTTATTAAGCTTTTCAGAGCTTTTTTAATTTATTAATGAAGGATTAGATAATTTGTCCTACGGTTTTCCGTTGAAATATACATATATTTAATCGTAAATTTCACTATCCTAAGTGTTCCCCATGTATTTTGTTGTTTTCTTTGTACACTTATTAATAAATAAAATCACAGGGTAACACTGGCTTGAACAGTACTAGATCCATTCCATTTATTTAGGCGTTTTCCGCGAATCTCAAAGAATAGTTTTTTTCATTATTAGGCTACCATTAAACCATTATTCTTTATATCAAGTTAAGCATTTGTATTTGTTTATAAATAAAATAATATATACAAAAGCCGTAATTGCTTTTGACGTAGACGCTACGAGTTGGATTTCAGTTTCTATTGTCAATACTCAAGCTATCCAGAACCTTCTTTTTATATATGTCCAATCGAATTGTCTTATTTCGCAGCTCACCTTTGCGTTAAATTAATTTCGTTCCACTAAACAGAGGGTTTTAATTATATTATTGTTTAGTACACGGTATAATATATTCAAAGAATTTTTGACCTTTGACTGAGGTTATCATTTGACATAACCTTACTGCAGCGTTTAAAGATTGTGTTCCTGTGCAAGACAAATAATCATAAGAATACTTATTTTGTTGTGTTTTTTTATAATTAATTTATCAATAAAAGAACTAGTAACGTTGTTCTGACGTAATTTATGTATTAAACTTGTAAATCTTCCGGTTAAAGGTGTCCGTGTCAGCCACATACAGCCTTACACTTTATCCTAATCCTCAAATATATTTATAATAATAATTTGAAAGCGTTATTTAATTACATAAAATACAAAAGAACTTATAATATATTCTAATTCTACTTCTATTTATTTTTATTTGTATCCCCCCTTCTGATACTCTATCCTTTTCCTGTCGCCATCTTATGTCTACCGTCATCGCAATTTCACCTGCCCATCACAAGGCCGGCCTCCCGATCTTATTCCTCGTGGCTACGGTCATTTCACCAGCCTTTGTGTCCACCTGACGGTGTTATACCTAGCCACGTTTCCAGCCTGATTTCATTTTTTGAAGGAAAATGTGTATGTTTGTGATTTTTTTAAATAGATTTAGATATCATAAATTATTATTTAAAAATCATAAGTTATCAGCCTTCTGTGCCTGACACACATCTTTTTGGATCTAAAGCAAGCCCGATGTTTTGTTTTACAGTTAGACAGAAATTGCATTGGTGCTTAGCCAGGGATCGGGGATGAGAGTCGCACGCTAAATCCATTAGGCTCATACTGCTCTAAAATAAATTATTATTATTTGCCAACAATGTACATAAAGCGATCATAAATGCAATATGTTTTATATCTGCGTAAATAGCTTTACATATTTCTATTTAAAGTACAAATCTAAAAATCATATTAGTCAACGATACTTGATAACGAACTTCGATCTCTATTTCCTAAACATGTCCTTCATATTATTAAAAATCTTAGCTTTTACTGATCGGTGGCTTAACTCGCAACAATGCGTAAATTACTCGTTTAAATTTTGATAATAGTTTATGATATAATTGTTCCGCGTCCACGCATCTTATGTATCTTTGATTATTGCATATTGTGTAAAATAACAATGGGCAAATATATTATTCTTAAGCGGTTTTAAGATCCTTTTGTGATAAGTTTGACCGTTTAAAATTGTTGCGTTCTTCCGCAAACTCTCTAAAAAAGCGATGTAATAGAAATCTTAGAAATATTACATAATAAATAAAGGTTCAAGTTATTGCGAATAACAAGTCCTTAATTATTTCATGTCCAGTGTACAATTTAATTTCTAAGGAGTTTTCGCAAAAAACTTTAAAATACGCGGTGTACCTATTGATAAGGTGAATGATAGTCTCTTGATTGAGGTATATACGTTTTATCACAGACAAATAAGGTAAATAGACAAATCATTTCTATAGAAAACTGCTGTGGTATGTGGTGTGGTGTATCCGTGTGATATTTAAAAATTTAGATGTTGGATGCCACAAGCTGTGTCAAAATGTTTGGTTTATCCACAATCCGGATGTATATATTTTTTGTAGATCGCTCTGTTACAAATTTATTACATTAAATAAGCATTAGATTTAACAAAAAGTATACAGTCTACATAAGGGACTACGATGTTTATTAGCAAACGCTTTTATTAGGCAATTGAGAGGTGTTATTAAAATTTAGTATGGACATTCAAATTTTAAACGCATTTTAAACCACTACGGGACTATTATACCGTGTCCATGTATTAAACACTTCAAAATGCTAAAAAGACATTATTCATCTCTGCCTCCAGGTTCTTCAAACGAGAGAATTTTAGGGCAAAATCTGAGCACATTGCCAGATTTGGCGAGAGATTAGCCCGTCTCCCTTCGTTCTATAACAATGAAATCTCTTGAAATATTAATCTATAGTTCTGTGCCTTGGTTTGATATAGCACATTCGAAATAATATATTTAATACGTAAATAACATGTTCAACAGACAAGTTAAGACCCTTATAAATATTTCTTATGAATTCAACTGTGTACTTTACGGACATCTGATCGAAAACTCCGCTTCTTGCATTGAGTAATCGCCCATGTATGTAAAAATCTACTACATTTTTGATAGCGCTAAATCTCATTTGGGAATCTTTAGTATTAACATGAATCTAGAATTTATCGTTTCCCGAGGTAATAATTTTGATATGCCAAATAAATGTACTTACTAAAGGAAATGTGTGAAATAGACTCAGAACTCCCCATACCTATTATTTTTATGGCAAAACCATGATTTATGGACCAATAAAAATTCCGGTTAAAAGTTTTCGTACACAATATTTTATACCCCTGTCAGAATTTGCTAATAACGGCGCGTGGTTTGCGACCCGTTTACTCGATATTTCGAACCGCTAATTATGAATTGGCCACACTGAACACTTCCCTGTTAACAAGTTTGCATAAAGGATGAATTCTAGTTTGTAATTTAGGTTATAAATGGTCAAAGAATTCTATAATTGCGTAGACATTTAAGATTATTTCGCATAAATTTAAAAATTTATGTTTTTCTGACGCTACCTAAACTTATTGCAAAGTCAGTCTCGGAAATAACGTTTAAAGAATTTGGTTTATGTTTGGTACTCCTTTGGTACTCTTTCGATATCGTGGTATATGGTAGTCCAAAGAAGGTATAGGTAGATACCATTTTAACCATTTAGAAGGTTTATTGTCTTCTTCTTTGTGCTAATTGTTTACAGAAATTAATAGTCATAATTCGGTTTAATGTTTGTGGTTTGAAATGAGAGTGGCATCAATAAATGAATACATCATTGTGGCATATGTATATTCTTAATAGTTTGTCAGTGTGTCTATCGGTATGTAAGTAAGAAATTAGGCTCTCTTAACCTAGCCAAATTTCTGTAGTGAGGAAAAACAAAAGTGTACTTTTACAATGAAAAACAACTTTTGCGCATCTAATGTTTTTGCCTGGGCATGTAGCAAGACTGTCAGGCGAGCGATGGAACATAAGGGCGACCAGGTAAGGAAACGCTACAGAGAAAGACCGCTCAGGAGATGGGTGATGAAATTATCAAAACGGCTGGCTCAAGCTGGATGCAGCTTGCCCATCACAGATATACTTGGAGGAGACACTGGAGATCTTTGGAGTACGCCTGCACCCTCGGAGGGGTTCTTGCAAACTAATTAGAAAATAGATTTTCCTTAGGACAGATGTAAATTAGTGTAATGTATCTTCTTAAAAAAAATATTTTAGGATGTAGATTCCTCTGATTTTGCAATAAATAAATTGTATTTCTATAAAAATTTTAAAAATCGACCTGGCTGAAAAGCGTTAACAGTTTAACTAATAGTTTGTTATATCAAACAAACAATAAAAACAGATCAAAGATATTTTTATTATACAAACATATAACTAAAAGTTTATTTTATTATGTATCGATAATATGTATTAACCAGTTTTAGTAGCAACAGTCGTGTCTGGTGGTATCAGGGTCAGAGGTGAGAGAGCTATTACTTATAACGTAAATGTCAGTATAAGTAGACTATTTAAGTGGTCTAACTTAACTATTTTTAAAAGATAAGGTCAATTATATTAAAAAAATAGATTTATTACAATATATTTAAATGTTTAAAGAGGTTTTGTTTTACAAACAAAAGAATTAAAGTAACGATACCTATTATATGGAAAATTTTGCGTGCGTCTTTGGAACTAGGGAAGTATGAAAATGCATCGTTCTTTTGGAGTACGTGTAGTAGACAAACTGTAGGACAAGTCAAAATCTGAAAGTATCATATTCGAATACTTGTAAAATTAAGAAAATATCGTTATGTTCATACCAAAGTACCAGTACCAGCCAACGATACAATTTGCGTACCAGTTCGTAAGTGCTCTCCTGATTTTCGAGCAGATGATTCTACAAAGAATTTTTGGTCCAGTTTGCGACAAAGGTGATTGGCATATTCGCTTCAATGAAGAACTTTGCAACAACCATGCGACTGAAATCACAAGGCAATAGAAAACTTTAAATATATTGCACCGTTTTTATTTAAAATACAACTGTCTCTTTTCAACACAAAGGAAACATACATTTTTAGAAAGATACGTACTAGTATTTCATTAAAAAAGTGCAGCCCTGCGATTCTGTAACTCACTTCACGAACTCACACAGCGGTTTTCGCATCGGCGGTCGCTCTCAAATCAGTAGTGAAGCAGTCATTTTATGATTTGGCATTCTGATAAACAATAAAATACAAGCTCCCACCTTTTCAGCATGCCAAATCATAAAATGACTGCTTCACTAATGATTTGAGAGCGACCGCCGATGCGAAAACCGCTGTGTGAGTTCGTGAAGTGAGTTACAGAATCGCAGGGCAGTTATATCTATCTAGGGGGCATTTATGTTACGTTTGTTGATTGTGGAAAGAATAAATATTTTTTTGTAATGTAAGATTAATACTTTTCTTGTTGGTGTTTGATATAAAGAAGGTTGAAAGTATAAGACTGTAAAGAACGTTGTAATGATGCAGTGCAT
This sequence comes from Pieris napi, assembly GCF_905475465.1. Classification (NCBI taxonomy): domain Eukaryota; kingdom Metazoa; phylum Arthropoda; class Insecta; order Lepidoptera; family Pieridae; genus Pieris; species Pieris napi. The sequence goes on from NC_062246.1 coordinate 8,790,786, forward strand.
TTGTCGTCATGCACCAGTGTATTTTTTCCAATTTCCGAAATTAATACGTGTACGCTGAAGGAAAGCATTGTGACATGAAGGGAAAACAGCCATCAGATATTAACATTTACTCAACATCTAACTGCAGTCGATATATATATAAATATACACAGCTTGCTTTGTTTTAATATCTGAACTGCATAATTAATTTGAAAATAATAACTTGCAAAAAATAAATCGCGCGAAGTCTAACTAGAAGATAAATGTTAAAACTTATCAAAAAAATGTGTATAATGCTACTGTGCACCTCGAAGATGAATTAATCAGTAAGTGGGGAGCTTATTTGCGCAAGAGTCAGGGTCGCAGCGATAAGCATTTATAGCGCTTTAGGCGCTTTTTTTTGCTTCTAGTACTTTCTTATTTAAATGGATTAAATTTTAAGGACGCACTTCAAAAGAACAAGTTATTTAACATAAATAAAAATATAGTTTCTTAGATGTTGTTCCTTACCTAACAGGCAATATAATATCCTTGTTTATTGTAATTTAATACTTATACAGCGAGAAAATTTAAATAAGTGTAGGGAAGTAAAGGAAGAAGTGATTATTTGCTTTGATTGCAAATTATGCTTTGATTTCATACAAATACGAAATGTGATTTAAAATTAACTTTTATAGAGAATACTGAAAATACCAGTTCGCGGCAATAGATGGCGTTTGTATAATAACGTTTCAATATAACTATCAAATCTACCAGTAGTAGTCTCTCACTCGCGATTTTCTGAAAGGCACTCAAAACAATGAGTTATGTAAAAAAACTTTTTTATGTTGTCTTAAAAGTAAAAGAATACTAGAAAGTAAGTAAAGACAATATTCAAATCCATGATGTTTCATTGTTGAAGCGACAGGCGGCTTGCTATGCCTACATTTATTCTCTTCTTTAATCTATTTAGTAGGAGATGCGTGTCACAAGAATTTCCTCAGATTCTGCTATTTATTTTGTGATCATTTCTAATAGGTAACTAGGTGGTTTTTAGATCCAAGGCTGGTTTCCTCGCGATTAGTGTTGCCCAAAATCGGTCTTGATCTTGTTATTGCATTTTCGCAAGACCAAGACTGAAACCGGCAAGACTTGAGCAAGACAAGACTTAAGCATGCAAGACTCTTGAGTCTCGCAGTTAAGACAAACTGAGATTGGGGCGTTATTAACGGCCGAACCCAATAACCTATCTCAATCCATAATGCATCATCTGAGATAGTAATCTTAAACCAAATGTTGTAAAAGTGTGCCAATAACCAATCGACGGATTGTAATAGATGTCTGCCGATACAAGCTATCCATGGGAGGTCGGGTCGGTGTCTGTGGATAGAACTTTGTATGAAAATGACAGTTGACGAAAGCTCGATTTCAACAGTTAATTATTTTAACAGACTTTAACTTACACTAGTTTTTTAAATAATTAAATAAACTGTTTGTTATGTTTTAAACAAACACATGAATATGTTATAATAATAGGCTAATAGGTATTTGCAAGACTTGGACCATGACTGGCCTAAGTCTCGTCTTGGTCTTGCATTTGGGCAACACTACCTACTCGCGATATTTTCCTTCACCGTTTATTAAACCTATCTACTGAAAAAATATTTGTAATTTGTTTATTAATTACAATTAAAACAATTACTAATCGGAATAGCATAATTAGTTTATAATTTATTTAATCTGTATAATTGTATTTGACATGACAATGGTGATTGCAAAAACGTAACATCTTAGCCATACTAAGAAAACTCGTGTGAATTGGATTTTAATTGGATTACAATAAATGGGTTTATTAATTGGCTTATGAAGTTATGAACGTAGAGTTCTTTATTGTGTGATGTTTTAAATTTACAAACTCGAAGTTTCTTAAGAAAATCTAAACCATTTTCAAATACAAAAAAGAACAAAAAATATCATATTTGTAAAACTAAACTATACATATTGTATACTATCAAATCCAAATAATCATCTTTATTTCATATTGTATATATTTTAATTCTTTTTTTAATTGTTATTTTGTTACATTTATGTTTACTTGAAATGTCATACATTTTACATAAAAGAGTTTGTAAGATATAACGTAGTTTTAGTACTATGTATGATGTAGTAAACTTTTAATAATAATATCATCAAAATCGGTCAAGCCAGGAGCAGTTTAATTGCAATCCATATCGCTGGGTTGTACTTTGCGATTATATCTTTTAACCTACGTAATGGAGAATAATGCTATTTTCGACGCTAGATGGAGCGATTCAAAAGGAAGGTATACATTACCCTGTATGAAAATGCCTTTACCCTTACTAACTTAAAGCCTCCTGTGCCAGACACACACCGTTAATATTTAGGTCTTAGATGAGCTGGGGCCAAGATTATCTTTTCCGTATGAGCAAATATTATTTACGCACAAATAAAAACTCAATAAAAAAATGTAATGTCAAAATTAAATGTATTTTTATTTTGTTGTTATTTAATAGGAGACTTATGTCAATAGCCCTTAATTTACGTTTGATCCTATTATACCAAGGGCGTAGAACGTACGAGAACAAGAAGAGCTGTTACACAGCCGTGATTGAAACGCATTACTTTAGGGTTGAAGCTAGGTACCTAGGTACTAGGCTAACACTACTTGAAATAGGATAAAATACGAACAGTCGCTTTTCGCACGAAGTCTTGGTATAGAACAATAGCACTGAAACATTTTCCATATTTACCTTTACCTTTACCTACCTACCTTTTATTTATAATTATAACAGTAATTTTCATAGTTTGAGATATTAATTATAATTTGTTATTGTATACATTAAAGGGTGCACGAAATACAAAGAAACAGAGAGGTCATTAATAAGTCTTTGTTTGCCTTAATGGTGGATAGAAACATGCTATGAACGTGGAAAGCAAAATGCGTAGTATTAATAAACCTAACGTAAATTATATAAAAAAACAATTATATCAAAGTTTTATTTATTATGTTTAAAGTAAATAGGTAGTAATATTAAATAAATTATTTGATATAAGTGATTCATGAAAAACACGTATAATTATTCGGAAAGCTATAATTGTTCGCTCAATATGGTTCAATAAATTTTGTTATAAAATAGTTAATAATAGTAATTTGTAAATAGAAATATCTGTTATAAAATAGGGAGTTTTCGTAAATTCCATAGATTTGTAGAGACACAATCAGAGACTACAATCATTGCGATGACGGCATACCTTGAAACGCGCTTATAATGTGATTCCGCTAGGGATATATATATAATGTAATGTTTATATTATGCCCTAAAACAGAAATGGCAAAAGGCGAAGCATATAGCAAGATACAAAGATAAAAGGTGGACTTTAAAGACGAATATGGAAAGAACCAAGGGGAAGAAGAGAAGAGAGCGCCCCAAAAGGTGGATAGAAGAAATAGAAGAGTTAGCAGGAAGCGAATGGATAAAGAAAGCCGAGAGCAGAAATATTTGGAAAAAGCTGAAGGAGGCCTTTACCCGTGAAGGGGTACCAGTCAACGGTCCTGAAGGAAGCTAGCAATATGTAATCTAATATAAAAAAAAATTATATAACAAATCCAAGCTGTATATTCTACTTTTGTAATGATTGTAAATTAAACGGGTTTTAATTATTATTATTATATACAACGGCCAAAACCACTGGGGCATTCAGGCCTCGTGGTTAGAATGGTCGAGTGTTCTCCCTCTCGCGGAGGAAGAGCATCTTCCTCCATAGATCTATTTTAAAACGATATTATTGCAAACTCTTAACCTTTGTCTGGACATAGTTTGTTCAACACGTATTTAGCAGCGCTTCTACTTGGAGCTTATACATATGTACAGTATATGTTACAAGTTATCTTTTCTAAAATATATGACAATTATGGTTAACATAAATATTACAAAATTAACATTGTATATAAAAAAAAAATTAACAGCAAAACAGCAGATTAGGTATCAGATAGGCAATTAACAATGTTTTTTTTAAATTGTTCAGCCAAATACCGAATATATCAAGTTCTGGACAAGTAGTGTTTATTCTATTTTATTCGCGAAGAATTTGAATGAGAGGTGCCTGAACTCCTAGGTTGGTATTTGCAGACGGGAAATTCTGCTGATTTTACACCTTGGGAATAAATAAGGGCGACAATGTTAATGTTCTGTAAGAGGCTACTGTTCTGTAATTAACCATCACCAGCTTACTCGTTGCTATTATCAGAAATTAGACGTCAGCACGCTAAACATTTTTAATACGACAATACGAATGTTTTAGTGACATCGTCACTATTCAAGTGTTAAGTAAATTAATGATTGCAACATCAATGAAATAAAGCCGTTCACTAATTCAAGGATAGTATGAATAAGCGAAATGTGATAGGATATTTCACGGGTATCAGAGAGACAAACTGCGTGACTCAGATAAGGAATACCCAATACTTATGATATTCAAGGATTTATGAATTTTGACAGAAAATGAGTCAGTAGGCTTCTTGAGCACGTAAGCTACGCATTAATTGGGTCATGTTTATATCTAATTATTGCAAAGTTTTTAACATTGTCTTGTCCATGAGGTTGTAGGTTCGAACCCAAGCTCAATAATCAATGTACTTTCTGTCTATGTGCGCATATAAAAATCGCTAGTACGATGAAGGGACAGGTCTTAAAGAGTTGACGGCGTATGTCTGGTACATAATGCTTATATATACCTTGCCTATAAGAAAAAACCAATGATCTCAAAACAGGCATTATCTGAGGCCTAGTTCTTAAAAGGTTGTGCCTATTGCTCACTCTCACTAGTGCTTGAAACATCACGTTATGTAAAGATAGTGGAGTATTTGGCCCGAAAACTCTTTATGAAATTATGTGGACAACTTTTCGTAAATTCATTACGTTAAATAACTGTTTTTTTTATTTATTACACCTATAATACTTGCCATAGATTTTCACAGTGTTTTAAAAAGACTTTCATTCTAGTCATAAACAAACTTTCCTCTGAATAATAAGTTCAGTTTAAACGGAAACGATTGAGTACTAAATCATCATTAAATATAGTTAAACTAAACAGTTGCTAATAAGATGATTTCAAAGCTTCTTAGAAGTGAAAAAGCTAATTATCTTTCATTCATAGATTACGTCAAGATTGAACAAGACTACCGGACTTATGGTTTTTTCTCAGTATATTGTATGATAATGCCATATTTTGTATACGGATGTACTCGAGGATAACGTGTACTTGCACATATTTTAAATATCATGACAACTTGTTTATATTTTTGATGCGCACTAAGTTACATTCCTTTGATATGTTAATGCAAAGCAATTGTCTTTTTTTATTTAAGTTATATTTCAACAATATATTTCTCGTGACAGAGATATCTAGGAAATGAAATAAACAGTGTAAAAAATAAAGTATATTATAAAGTGTGTTTTAGTTTATAAAGATTAAAAACAGTGGCGGAGAGTTTCGTGCCAGTTCTTCTTGCCCGATCTACGCCCTTGACTTGCGAACAGGTAGTAAACGTTAATTTAGAATCAATTAACGTTTAGTAACGTTCATAAGTGTATCTGGTTACCTATATGAATAAAGATTATTTTGAGTTTGTGTTCAGTTATTTTTGTCTAATTATTATACTCCAGTCAAATTACGAAATAAATAAACATGAGCGAACACAGTTTGGGGATTTTGAGGATCGATAGGGGGGTGTATTCTGAGCATAAATTCCAATTTGAGGGGTTGTACTGAGGTCAGCTCAAGGTCATTTCAATGGAAACGCGTTTAATTCGATATCTCGAGAATGGTTAGTGTTAGGCGAAAAATTGTAGAGACCTTTTCTTTTCCTAACTAAATTTACTAACTTTTTTATTTGAAACTTTTTTTATAACATTAATATTTTTCAAGTTATTACTCCCGCAAGGCAGAAATTTTACTTTTTTTTCAATTTTTCGTCGTTTTCTCCCCAACCATTCAATTTTATTAAATTTTACCGGTCATCGAAGTGTAGATCTTTTAATTATGAACAATTTTGTTCTTAAACTTTTTTCCGTAATACCAATACCTTCGGAGTTATAGATTACTTTACCGAGCGAAATCCGCGCCACTGTCGCAATATTAAAAAGGTCAATCGATTAAGCTATTTAAAAATTTGGGTATTTAATATGGGTAAATTCTTGGGTTAATTTGGGTAAGAAGTAAATTAACAATTAAAACTGTTTCACACATTTATTGATAGAAAAATAGGTTATAAAATTCGGAATATTAAGCACCCGAGGTCGATGGAAGTGATTCGTGAATATTCGTGGTCCTGACGGTATCGGGGCATACGTCGTCCTAAATTATCCGGAGCTGGTTTCAATGACATCGCTATCGGCTAATAATTACTGATTAATTATCATTATTAATCATATATTATGATTAATAATTTACTGAGATCGATTGCGTGCAATGGTTGGGGAGAAAACGACGAAAAATTGAAAAAAAAGTAAAATTTCTGCCTTGCGGGAGTAATAACTTGAAAAATATTAATGTTATAAAAAAAGTTTCAAATAAAAAAGTTAGTAAATTTAGTTAGGAAAAGAAAAGGTCTCTACAATTTTTCGCCTAACACTAACCATTCTCGAGATATCGAATTAAACGCGTTTCCATCGAAATGACCTTGAGCTGACCTCAGTACAACCCCTCAAATTGGAATTTATGCTCAGAATACACCCCCCTATCGATCCTCAAAATCCCCAAACTGTGTTCGCTCATGTTTATTTAACCCGTTTTTAGCCATAATTTGACTGGACTATTAGTGATTTTTTTCATGACCCTATACAAACAAAGAAGTTTTGCCTCCCTAAAGTAGCAGTGTAACGATTAGTCTACTAATTACTTAAACATACAAACAAAATTTGTGATGTTGTAGAGTATCATTGTACTATCATTATGCTATCCCATTAAATAGTAGTATAAATAATAATAATCAGTCATAAACAATATTTCAATTACATATTTAAAATTTCACACAGCGGTGATCTTTGTCATAATGCGGGTATGAGTTTATGAGATAGCCTGCTCAATAACAAACTTGGATCATCTTATCCCGTCCCAGAAATTTACTATTACATTCCGCTTGTACTATCGAACCTATGCATATTAAAAAAGACTCTTATGAGTCATATCAGTATTCTTAATGATTCTTGATGGTATTTTTGCAAGTAAAACAATATGTTTTAGGTAAAAGTTTTATGACAATTTAGCAACAATGGTAATAACAGCTACTTTCCAATTTGAATACCAACAATTCCTTATAAATGCAGTTTAATTTACAGTTCCCGCTCAGATCTGTGGCAATAAACTCAGCACTCTTTATAATCGCCAAGTTTTTGTTTTATAAAAGCTTTGAAAGAAGCTGCATCCATTACACCATGCTCCTCATTACATCTTAAAGTAATTAAAGAATAATAATTATAGAAAAACGAAACTATGAATTGTATAGCTCTGTTGTATGCGTTGACCAATCACAATTAAGCGTTACAATCAGTCGTTTCGTCGAAAACGAGGCTAATAAACAAAAGCCCCAAGTTGTGGAGAAAAAACTATAATATATTTATAATTGTTGTGTCTACCCATTGTGACTAGCTCAAGTAAGTTTCGTTGTTATTGAAAACAAATAGCATTGGCAATTTTCCAATGTTATAGGTCGCTCGGTGACGCATCTAAAAGGCTGTTTCCCGGATCTGCTTAATACTTTGGGATGTAAATTTATAGTACGGGAAAATACTTAAAGAAATAACTCAAGTTCAGTCAAATGAATCATATATATGCAAATTTGAAAAAAGTGATTGCCGTATACAGTGACAAGTTTATATTACTTAATATCCAGATTTTTACGCCTTAATAATAATAAATTTATTCAATCAGACAATCATAAGTCCATATAGTTACAATAAATATTATACTAGTAAAGTATGTGAAATCATAATTTTAACGCAATTTACGCCTTTGCCATGTGCAAAAGGCACTCCGTAAAGGCAATCCAGCCTTTATTATTATTACTGCCAGCATGCTGTTGCTTGCACGTTGTGGCGTAAAAACAGTCCACAGGTGCAAACAAATTACATACAATTGTATTGTTCAATTTAATTTTTAGTTGATGGTGAAATAGTAGAAAATCTTTCTTTAATACCTTTTCCCTACAGCAAATAATATTTGTTTTGCTAATAGTTTCTCAGACTCAGTCAACACTCTTTTGTGACACCAAACGAAGTGTTCTTTGCTGGCATAGAAAAAGCCTAACACTGTTTTGCTCTTCAAACACGCTTTATATATTTCAAGAGACATAATTATATGTTACTAAAATTTGATGTTATGAGATTGAAAGATAATTTATTTTATTTCAAATTTCTCCCAAACATCACACATGTTAAAATAAGGACAATCATACGTATGAAAATATGTTATAGATAGGATAAACACGTGTGAAAATGACATGGGAACTTAAGAAGACGCAGCTCTAAACAGATACATGCAACTTCCTCACAATCCAGTAGCCCGCAATATCGCAGCACGCAACTCACGACCCCTCTTTGTATTGAAGAAGTCGCTTGGGTCCGCCAAGCATCCGCGTCAATGTAAATACATAATTATGTAAGAATAAAGAAAATAATAAAAATATAAAATAATTAACACAGGAAGGTTTTTAAAACGACTCGGCAAAAGGTTTCTATGATGTCCACCGAGTCATTTTACATCACAGTTTTATTATTCCGACACGATCTCTTAACAGGACCATTAAACGATGAGTACAAACGTAAAAGAGCCGTGTATAAGGTATAAATCTTAATGTATATACATTACGCGTCACGTTGTTTGTCCGCTATGGACTCCTAAACTACTTAACCGATTTCAATCGAATTTGCACACCGTGAGCAGTTTGATCTAACTTAAAAGATAGGATAGGATTACATCGTAATTTATACCCGCAATATTATTTTATTGCAAATTATTTGTCATTTACAATTCTCACAGATGGCGCTGTGTTGAAAGTACCAACGTTTCACATAAGCTACAATTTAATGGAATAACCACCAAAAAAGCATGGTGGTCCCCATGACTGGTGTTCTCCTACTAATATAAAAAACCAAATACGCACAGCAACGCTTGGCCGAGTCTGCTAGTTATATTTATAATATATATTTGTTTCTAGTCAACCGTATACTACCTACCTACTGTAGTTTATAGGGATTTGAGCAAGCAGTTCCGTATGAATATTACCATGGTTTAACTTGTAAAGATACACATGTATGTGAAAAAATATAAGGGATTAATTATAGAACTGTACAATAAGATATTAAGGTTCACCGTCCTAAGAAGGTTCTGAAAGTATTTATAGATTAAAAATACCGAGATGCGTTCAAGGTCACAATACATCCGTGTCATTTCCATCCTTATATGGAGTCTGATGAGTTCTATAGAATTTTGTTCCGCTTACTGTAATTAATAAGGCAATAATAGTTATAATAATGTGCATGGCTTTGTACAAGTATAAAAAGTGACTGTTGGGGATTTCTCTTGGTTTGCTTCATCATTGTACGAACTTATACAGTTTGATTTAATTAACCATACATCAACACGATGTCGTTGGTTGTTTACCCTTAATTGACCCACAATACACAAACAGTTGACAACTCAAAAGCCTAAATTCGAGTTGGAGACGGACTTTTTGATAGATTTATAGGATGTTTACACTAAAACATAAAACCGATGTTAATAATAAATATAATTTGGGATAATATAGACCCTAATTAAGTGGAAGGCTTGCTTTTCCACCACGCTGTGTCGCGCTTAGACGCTATTTTCATGCTAGTGAATTTTGTATTCAACAAAATATGAATTAAACAATTAAAATCTGTTTAAAAGAAATTTATAACTATATTTTACAGTGTTAACATACAAAAGTTACGAACTTTTATTTGATAAATGTGAAATATATCTGGTGATAAAAATTTGGACACCGACGACACAAACAAAAATTAACATTAGCCCGAAATACCTATATTAAAAAAAGTTACCTCTGGGCATCCATTTTCAAAGAAGCTTTTGAAGAATACATTGATCAATGTATACATTTTAAGATCTTTCTCACCGTCTTCTCGATATTGCAAATTAATTACTAATATAATTGTTTTTAGCTTCCTTAGGGTAGATTTCAGAATAAAAAATATCTCAAAGATTACTTTACCATTACGGAGGTATACGCATATCATTGCAAGACGACTAATAAACAGAATTCGAAGTATTTAAGTTAAAAATTATGCATTTCGATAATTTTGACAGGCGTTATCTCTCAATCTAAGGTGTCCATTATTATACATCATAATAAATCTGTACCGCTTCGATTGAATCATAACTTGGTGCTGTGTTTACACTCACATGTGAAGTTCTATCATTGGCACCAGTGTTTTTAATAGAACTTCTAGAGAGTACTTATGAAGAGCGGCCATTACGTTATAGAATTTGAGTTTTTTTTCATATATTTGTTAAATGGAGTTTAACTGATGAATGAAAGGCCGGCAACGTATTTACGATCCTTCTGGCATTGTGAGTGTCCAAGGGCGGCGGTATCACTTAACATCAGGTGAGCCTCTTGCCCGTTTGCCTCCTATTACATTAAAAAAAATCTGAATACCATATAAACGTATCTAATATTTAATTGGCCAGCCAGTGGCACAACAACCTTTTTAGGTCTGGGCCTGATTTATGTATCTGTTTCATGATCAATTATTAATCTAATAGTTGGTGATGAAAATTCTGTGTTTGACTCACGCCGTCAACTTTTTAGGTCTAAGGCAAGCCGGAAGCTTTCCTTCACGGTTCGAGCGAATTTCAAATGCGAATAGGCAGAAAGCCGGGGATCAAACCTACGACCTCAAGGATGAGAGTCGCTGTTCTTAAATAAGTAAACTATCAATAATAATTATTCATTTAATTTTAGACTCTTGGCAAAACAAGTAGGGCGACTGGATAGTAGATCCCAAGGAAATTTGAGCAATTTTCACTATAAAATTAATATATATATATATATATATTTAATTTACTCATAAGACTTTATATAAATAAACAGGGTTGGAATTAAGGCAAAATTAGAAACAATTTGTACAATGTAAAACACTCTTTAACACATTAATTAAGACACTATTACAATTCCTAAGGATTCAACATAAATACTTCCTGTGTAGTAATCATAAGCTCAATAGTAGACTAGCGCCAGTAACTCGCCAAAGAGAAAGTCCCCGAGCCCCGTTTGTTTACGATACACATTACGGCGGTGCCTTGACACAGTTTAGCTGAGTCATCCATCGAGTGTCATATCAAAGATATATTTTAACATTGTGTAATTGGAAAAGCTTCCTTTATTGCGAGGGATGTTTTGCGCATCGACAATTTTGTTTATCACCATCCTACGGCTTAAGCAATATTCCTGACCTTACAAAACTGTTGAGAGGATAGCGGAATAAAGATATCATCTTTTTATAAGAGTATTAAAAGGAATTGGATATTGTCCAATAGAGCCTTGCTGAAAACAGATTTATTGAATAATGCTAGGCTTAGAGGTTTTAATACAAACAAATCACTTAAAGTTTGTGAATAAAGTATAAAACTTAAATATACCTGAACATAGAAAAAACGATTGAAGTTTATTAACCAAAATTCAATTAGCTTATTTATTTAAAAAAATAATGTACTGGAGCAAAGTCCGGTGGCGGTTGTTGTAGATATGTTCCATGTTAAATGAAACACTTTGAAGCTGGGTAAACATATAATTAGGGGTTGCGAACCAAACAATAAAGTAACTTGGCTTATTTAAGTGTTCTTAAATCTAAGTAACAATCAAGTCATACAAGTGTAGTCGAGCTTTTTGGACATTATTGGAAACAAGAATGTTATATTATAATTTATTGGTGTGGGAAACTCTAAAAGGCTCATTTTGGTTTCCAGTGTGCGATAATTGCTAACATTTGGTTTGCGCTTCTAATTATTAACTAATGTTAGGTTACATAGCTCTGGTAAGGACTGGTAACTATAAGTTATAATTCTTAAGTACTGGCTACCCACGCAAACTTTTCGCCTTAATATTATTTTTTTAAATAGCCTACCTTTTGAGTACCTATGGAACATTTTGCCATGCTACCCTATAAACACTGTTCGCTCTTCCGGAATAGAAACCTAAGTACTAAAAAAAACTACTAAAATACTAAATATATTTGCAAGTTTCCTTTACAAGAACCTTTCTTAGTATTAAAAATAATTCTAGAATTGGCCCAGCCGTTTTGAGCAATTCATTTCAATTTATATAGATTTAACACATTCAAATTCCTTGAACTTGAGTCTAAATAATTGCTATGTCAACTTCAACTTCCACAGTACAGACTATACAAAGAAATACAAATAAATGAAAAATCTTTGTTCTTCTTTTAATAAATTACTTTGACGCTGTTTGTTTTTATAATATCATTATTTCTTTTCCCAAAACAATAATATCATAGATTAATCTCAAAATTCCACAGACATGACACTGTCCCGGACTTTACGTAGGCAGCGATTTGCATAATAACCTTATTCAGTTGCCAAGCGATTTGAGTAACTTTTGCCTGAATATTGTTCATTCTATTAAAGGTCAAAAACTAAGGCTCACACGGATATGACTCTTGCCGAACTATTACTTGCATCCGTAAATCAAACTTAAATAAAAAATATGTTTTATAAAACTAATGTCTTTGAATTTTTAATTTAATTATATAAGGTGTCTACTCTTTCTTCATTGAATTTTGACATAACAGCTTTGTCTGAAAGATTACTTCGCAAAAGCTTTTTTAAATAGATTTTTCCCGTTATTTGAAACTTAAACTCAGCCCAGATATAGTTGCTATATCTAAGAACTCTTGACTTACCAACTTACTTATTAGGACTTACTGGCCTCAAAATACACATTTATAGGAAACAAGGGTTCTTACATCCTTAAACCGAGAAATAGGATTTACAAAACAATTTGAATAAAACAAGAGCGTTTATATTAACCACGCTTGACATCTTGTATCAATGGAGGATAGGTACACATTTCTGTGTCTGTTATTTGAAATTTTATACGTAACGAGGTAGCTTTACAACCAAAAACAATAAAGGTTTCGCCATAAACGCAGCGCCTGCTGGTTTTACGCTAGATGCGATAACGATGAGCTGAAGTTGATTATATCCCTTTAGTAATAATACAACAATAAGTCTAGAATATTATTTCCGTAAAGTAATTGATGAATAAAAAATACAAATGTTTCCATTCAATTGTTACATTTGCATCAATTAATAACACGAACAATTGTTATTAATTTAATGACATAAATTGGCGCCAATTTTATCGTTGAATCATAGATTATGCAAAGTTTATAATTTATGTCATGTGATTGTAGCCCCGTAACCTAAAATCTCACCAACGAATTCTTGTGATTAGGTAAGTAAGCTATGACTTACCTAAAACACGTAAGAGAGATTAAGTTTATTATTATTTAAATAGGTTACATATTCATATAAGTACGTAACCAATTCATCCGAACTGAGATGCTTCTTTTGTTATTAACTTATTTGTAATTGTGTGAAATAAAATCACCTAAAAAAATGACATTCACGTCTCCTTCTTTTTGCTTTTTCTTTATTTATTTCGGCAATTGATTTTAATAAAAGTTTACAGTATATTTCTATATATGGGATATAAGGTTGTGCAGGAACACATCATTAAATACCTGTAATGTTATCAATATTTTAGTTAACATAACGTTCACAATAATAAATAAAACGACATAATCTGATTCTTCATAATATATGTACAGTCGCGAATCGTTAATTAATTACGCTTAATCCAGAAATATCACCGATGTATCCTTCCAAGTGGCTTATGCAAATGAGCACCATTTTAAGCTATTTTTAAACGCTGAAAGTTCGGGTATTTTTTTGGTCTCGTCAGCGCCGCGTTCGCTGCAAAGGTCAAACGATGTTTCGTATAAAAGATAGGTGTGTTCTGTCGCGAGGTTGATATCATAATGTTCTGAGGGGGTTTCCTGACGTCATTGAAGTATTAAATATTCAGACGGAGCACAGAACTATTCAGTGTTGTGTTGTGTGTGTTGTGACTACCAGTTAGTGTCCTGTGCGTAAACGTAAGTTGTCTATGCATTTTAGAAATAAGGTTTCATTTGTGCTTTGAAGAGTTTATCTATCGTGATTAAAAGCTAGGGCGGCATCTTCATGAAACAAGGCTTTAGGTAGTTCTATGGTGAAGAAAGTTCGCAAAGCTTTTTTTTTATTGAATGATTTTCGTTTTATTGTGATATAGCAGGAATGGATTTTCTCGTGGTTAACACATTTACCTACATAGAAAAAATATAACTGACGACAATATGTGTTCAAGATGTAATTTTTTTATCCTTAAGAATTTTTCGGCTGTCATTGCAAGCTTAAAAGAAAAATATAGAGGGTATTTTATATTTAATTTTTGAGAAACACAATTTCGGTATAATTTCAAGTTTAATTAATATTTTTCATGTTATCTAGACTAATAAAATTGTTTCCCATGAATATTTATGTTATAGCGATGAATCTATTACGCATTTAAATAAAATATGCATTTCTTCTTAAGGCTAGGTATGAAAACGGGATTTTATCTTCTAGAGAGAAGAAGAAAGGAAACTATTTTTCGATAATATTAATAATATATAAAATAAAAATATTTAAGTTTTACTTTCATAATCGATGATAATATTATTATTTTATTTAATCAACAAGCGCAATTTTGAAACATATTATTTTAAGTCTTTAAAAAAATATAATGAATACTTACACAAAATAAAATAAACAGAACATGTCCTGTGTTTTAAACTTTCATTTTCGTTTTCAAAAAAAGAAGAGTGAAAAGGCTTTAACATTAAGGTTTGTGCTTACGAATACAACTTCAATTCAGCTGCAATGTTTCAAATTTTTTTACAAAGAAATTCAAAAAGTGTCTATATTGTGGACGATTTTTACAGGACCTATTATCGCGTTTCTATCTCATAGAAGACATAAATTTACAGGTTATTTTATAGAACATAACTTGTACGTTACGGTACGTTACGTACGTTGTAAGACATCGTAAAAATCGGACTCTCACAGGAATCAAGTGATGCCTAAACGATTAAAGGACCGAAATGTGACCAATATTATAATAATTTTAAACCTTGGATTATACTTGAATCACCTAGCGTAGGCTTAATCTGATATGACTTTGACTCAATATAGTAAGATATTATTCCTATGTGACCACGAATTCACCTCAACTATTATACGATCACAAAGAACATTTTATTTATGTTCTGTGGTTAGATAAGGTTTCAATTCAAGGGTAGGTAAAACAATTCAACGTGCGAATATTTTTACCTACCTTAAAAATAAATACATATAATTATTGCGGAAATATATCTGGATTTGAGTAACGTAAATTATAACTATAATAATATTATTACATTTCTTAAAAATAATAAAAATTAATAAATAGATTTAAAAGTTTGGTCCCTCTGGCACCTTAATGCTGGCATCAGTTCCGCTGTATGATACTTATTCGTTGAGCGCGGAAAGCACCAGCTCTGGGGTCACTATCTACCAGGCCCCAACTTTAATTAGCGCCTGTGCACTTTAACCCCATGGCCCAAGAGTCTCTACTCCAAAGGGAACAAAATCGAAGTTGGAGGAACTACTCTTATGTTAGAGTCGTTTATTATTTCCGCCTGCTCTTCGGCCTCCCCAGCTTTTTTGTTTTATGCTTGTCCGAGGGAGGAGAGACGGGGCAAACATGTCCACACAAGTAGCATCCCATACCAAAGCCTGTCCCATCTTCCAAGGGACCAGGACATCCCATCCGGCCACTTTCCATCGTCTCTTGCAATGCCTGTTGGTGCCAAAATAAATAAAAATACTTTTTAGGAATCTCTTTCAACAATAGTCGTATTATATTTTTATTGGTATTTTATTTATTTATTAACAAGTTGAAATCGCTTTGTAAAAAAGTTGAGTTTAAATTAGTTAATTTAAGTTTATAATAGTATTGAAAAGTTGTAAGAATTATATAATTGAAAACTTACATAATTTTAGATAGCCTCGGGCCGCGTTTAACTCTTTTGTTCGTGATGTTAAATTTGGATGTAATTAATCGTATCCACACAACAAATTTTACGCATTTTAAATATTGGATGCTAAGCAAATTTTCACATCTTGTCTTTAATTCAATTTCTCTTCAAATATGATTCTTTTTATGGCTCTAAACCAATACAAGAGCTGGGCTTAGTGATGTGTCGCTTATGGGGTTTTGTTGTAAGTAGTACAGAGTCCGGTTTCCTTTCAATCAACATACTTATTAACCAACAAAAAAATCAGTGTAACAACCTTTCTTTCTGTATCTGTTTCATGATAATTTTTCAATCTAATAGGCAAGTAGGTGATCAGCCTCCTGTGCCTGACAAATGCCGTCGAATTTTTGGGTCTAAGGCATGCAAGTTTCCTCACGACGTTTTCCTTCACCGTTCGAGCGAATGTTAAATGCGCACATAGAAAGAAAGTTCATTGGTGTACCGCCGGGATCGAACCTACGACCTCAGGGATGAGAGTCGCACGCCGATGCCACTAGGCCAATACTGCTCATATTACTATAATACATATTTTTATTATTTATCCCTTTCAAGCTACATACAAGAGCAATAACACGAAAAATTTCGTCATGGTAAATAGTAGTTTAAGGGATAAACTACTATTACTAAAACAGACCAAATATCTCTCAAAACAAAACATTCCTGTATATATTTAAAATGAGGCCGCAGACGGAAACGTATTTCAGAACACGCTGTATAGTGACCCTTTTGTTGCTGACGTTATGTAATATTAACAAACATACAGGTATTTTCGTTACAAGCACTTACAAAAGTGATAATTTTGTTTTAACGTAACTATTTGCTTTGCTCTTTTGTATGTGCACGCGTAAATAAGCGTCCCGCCCAGGTGTCATTCAGTCATATATTAAGAAATATAAATCAATATTAATTGTTACTTGTTGAAAACATTTTATAAATTAATACTTGGATTAATTTAAGATTGTTATTCGTGTATATTTGTAGGCCTTCAATGGATAAATAAAAATGTTCCTAATGTGAATACGTTTTCAGTTCCCGCTAGAGGGAGCGGTTGTTGTATTTACACGATTAATCTTAATATATATAAATTACGTGTCACGTTGTTTGTCCGCTATGGACTCCTAAACTACCGAACCGATATCAATCAAATTTGCACACCGTGTGTAGTTTGATCCAACTTAAAAGATAGGATAGCTTACACCTCAATTTATACCCACAATATTTTATTGCAAACTATTTGTTTATTATTTGATAGTCACAATTATAACAGATGGCGCTGTGTTGAAAGTACCAACGTTTCACATAATCTACAATTTAATGGCATAACCACCAAAAAAGCATGGTGGTCCCCATGACTGGTGTTCTCCTACCGTTTCCCTTGAATAGTTTGCTACTTTGTAATATAACAAAAACCTTAGCACAGCAACGCTTGGCCGGTCTGTTAGTATTGTATAAATCACATCCTTAAAAAAGGAATTTCATATTTTAACATTACTGTTACTAGAGATAGATTACTCGCTATTAAAGTTGTTAGTTTAATACGCAAAACTTGTATAAAGATTTCTAAAAATCTTAATTGTCAATTGAAATTTGTTTATTCTATAATTTCGTAGTGTATTTATTTGTAATTGTGTATGAAGCCTCCAAACAGAGTTTTACTAGTACGTAACAAGCTCCTATATATTTAATTCTAACTTTTAACGGAAAAATTAATATGTAATACTTATATAAAATTTGGATAACACTACCATGAATTTATTTTTTTCATAACTCTGCAAAATGTCTCTAATTTTGTAAATTACATACAAATTTAAAATTTAATTAGTTCCTTTAATAACTTTTGAGTATTCTAGTAGTATGAATCTTAATAATAAATACATTTTATCACTCGCTTTTTTATATAAAAGAAGCAATAATAATTGATGCGAAACATTGAATATTTTTTATTATTTTCACGAATGTACTGGCGTTTATATAACAGAGGTGTAAAAATTTATTGTTAGTAAAACTTTTAAGTTGTTTTCATATAAAAGTGTTGTTACGACATATGTGACGTCACGGTGTGCCGGATGTCGATTTATGTAAATGAGGATTTGTTGGGAAAACCTCTTTGGACATTCAGAACATTTTGACAATCCATAGATTGTTTTATCATTTGAATTGTCTCGTTTATGGCTACACAGAATACATAATACCAGTATTGGCCGAAATAGTCTACTATTTTACAAATAAATTTAGGGAAACTTTAGGGCGAAAATTACATGTTTATTATAAATATTTTTTTATTGTATATTATATACTGCAGCATGTAATTCAATAGTGATAGCGGACCCTGGAGCTATTAAGTAAATATTTTTTATTACGAAGTCAGTCTATCATCTGATTCTTCCAGCCCCATATCAAGTTTTATGTTTCAAAGAAGCGATAAAGCATTATAAATTTTAGTGAAAAGAGTGTTCGAGTAGCAAATACATAAATGCAAAGTTAATAATTATAGCATACATCAATATGATTTGTAGAATTGTTATTCAAAGAGTAGTTATGTAAAGTTTAACATGTGAAAATATGCAATTCTATAAACATTGAATTACTATAGTTTTACAATTATATAAGTCTGTCTATATAAATGTGTTTATATATAAAAATAGCTTTAAAAAAACCAGAGACAAATATTAATTGGTGTATCCTTAGTGGGTATAATCCATATTATATCCATTTGAAAATCCTTTTCTCCATGATTCATTAGAAATATGTCCCAAGCTCTGTTCAGCGCCCAAACCCCGTATGTACCCTCAATATCCGCTAATGTCACAACCATAGGAAAAAAAATCAACCCAACTAACGAAACTGCTGCACGAATAAAACTTCTTTTTTACATTCAAATTAAAAATTTAGATAACACAACGTCACTTATTACACATTAAATGCTAAATGCTTCTAATTTTACGTTGACATTGATAGTACCTATATATATATAAGTTGATAGTATAATATATAAGTTTATCTAACAAAACTAAAATCTAACACTAAAATATACAACAGATCTCTTTTCATAAACAAATACTACCGTGAACCGATTTCCTAAACAAGCATTAATGAATTATAGAAACCAGTTGACATCTTTTGTTTGGAATGCGTCCTTTACATAACACAATGAGACCAAATATGGAGTTGAGTTTCATAATTTTATTAGAAATATTAATAAAAATAATATCAAGGTGATCGTGTCGCAATCTTCACCTGTGTTTCATATTACGAATAGTGGTTTTGTAGATTATAGGCACACATAGAAAGTTATTCGGTTCTGTTTCCAGAACATATACATTATACATATTAAACTTCTATAAAACTTATGAGCTTTTTCGTTATTTTATTAAATTAATTGGTTTAAGTTCAATACTTGTGTAATCTTGTCATAATATTATATCCAAATCTTTTTCCTTCATTCACGCCACTAATTTTAATGTTAATTCATAATAATGTTATCTAAAATAATAACTATTTACAACAAAACACTGCCCATGCTTTTTTAAAGCTAAAGCTGAAAGCTTAGATCTACTTTCTTACGCTTTTCTGTGAGGATGCATGCCTTAAAATCCGAAAAAAATATATCACATCTATATTTCTGTATATATTAAGGCTGTATACTTGGCGATATTAAATATTTATAATATAATATCTTTGCATATTTGGTATTTTTTAATATCCTTCGAGGCATTAACCTCACCTATTGTATAATTGATTGAAATTCAATTATGTATTCACATTCCATGGCTAAACGCCAGAAAATAAATTTAAATTATTTGCGTAGCTTTTTAAATTGTTTTTCGATGGATTCCATTCGGTGTTGCACTGTTGATTTTATTTGTCAACGATCTAATTTTATTCAATTCGTGATATAATAAAAAGCCTTTATTTATCCACATCTTATTTATACATTATACAAAAATATATATATATACCATTTTATTACTCTAAGGACTTCTCCCGAATTCCTGTTCGGCCTCCGCGAACTTTTTCCACCCTATTTTATTTTTTCCCGTCTTCATACATTTTTTTGCCAGCTACTCTTCCAACCTCATCGGCACATTGTCTTTTGGACTGCCCTTGTTTCTTTGTCTTTTTGGGCCAGTCCATTCAGTTACCGATTTTGACCATCTGCCATATGTCTCGTAATAAAATCAAGAAATGTTCCCAATGAAATTACGCTTACATCTCTGACCTGTACTCTCTCTCTCTGTATCTCTCTGTACAGAGTGAGTTAGTATTAACGTTATTTACTAAGAATTTATGTATCAGCCCCTGTTGGCCTATACTTTTTAAAATCAGATTCTTTTATATTGTCGCACTGTACTTGTGTCACTAACAAAGGAATTCAAAAAATGCATTAATTGAATCGCGAGTAGTCTGTCTTTTGTACACGAGCGATCAAAAACAAGTTTATACCTGAAAATTGTACTACCAATATTATCGTAAAAAGTGAAATTTCTTATAAAAAGAACTCATTTATATAATTTCAATAATATTCGATGCATCTGCACGGCCTTGCGTAAGGCGATCAAGTATGAAACCAGTTTCTCAATGATATTGTATCTTCTCTCCATTTTTCACTACGGCTCAGTCGATACTCTTGTAGATGTAGAAAAATTCGAACAGAAATCCATCGTGGCTTCCTTAAAGCATTTCCATGGTCCCAGCTAAATTGTTTAGGGATAGAAGGTATATGGTATATTAAGGCATAAATGACGCAGGCGCATAAATATATGCCCCAAGAACGAGTAACAATTTTGGCTATATGTAGATTATTGCACGATTAGAATAAAAATTACTAATATGAAAAATAAAACCAGATCAAAAACAAAGAAGATAAACCTTGGAAAAGACAAAAGCATTAATATAAAAATTATAATATTAAACGAATAAAAATTTAAAGCGCTTGGTTCGGGAGCAAAAGGTCAGCTACTTTTTGAATATAAGTAGGAGATAAGTATAAACATTTCATTCGCAATATCGTTTTCACCATTTTTGTGTATTACAAAGAAAAATACACTTTAGTAGGATAATTTAAAAAGAAATATGAGAAATTAGATACTAGAAGTATTACTCACGTATGTCATTGTCATTGAGGAATCAAACTTAAGACTAAGTCTCAACTACGAATTTTGGGGTTATACAAAAACTTTGCGATAGATCTGCCATCGTAATCTTACTAATATTATAAACGCGAAAGTGAACATGGATGGATGTTTGTTACTCTTTTACGTAAAAACTACTGAATGGACTTTAATGAAACTTTAGAATAATATAGCTTATACATCAGAAGAACACATAGGCTACAATTTATAAAGCTATAGTGTGAATTGTCCAAAATATTAAGTAAGTAGAAAAGAATCTACCATCTGCGAGCTATTCTGGAGCTGCCAAAACCGCCAGAGTTACACATGTAATGTATGACTAAAATGTTAATATAAAATACTTTATAGAGGCATACTGCAGTAGCTACCTATAGGCCTACGTAGGTAATATTGTCAGGCTATTACATTTTTCAAATGCGACCAAAAAAATATTTATGCGATAATGTTAATGTCAAAATATTATTTCTGTTCTTTCTTTAATATAAGCTACTCCAAATACGAATCCTGCGCAGACGAAGTCGCGGGCACCAGCTTGTGTAAAATAATTGTATGGGAATGACATTAGCTCACGTTTGGTCACGTGACCATACCCATACCAAGTTGGCCTTTTGTTAAACTATTTTGGTCTTAGGTCGCAGTTTCTATCACACAATACATATTAATTTATAACATAGCTTATAATTTATTGAAATAAAATTGGGCTTATTTACAATAAACTAAATAAACTTACATAACTTGATAGGCTAAATACTATAAAAGCTCTAATTATTTATATTTCAAAGAATTTATATTAATATTTCATATTTGGTTAATTTTGAAATTGTGCTTTGAATGATGGGATATTACCGTGATATTATTTCTGTATTTCTTTCATGATCATTTGTCAATCTAATAGGCAAGTAGGTGATCAACCTCCGTTGCCTGTAACACCGTCGACTTTTAGGGTCTATAGCTAACTGGTTTCCTCACGATATTTTCCTTCACCGTTAGAGCGAATGTTAAATACGCACATAGGCAGAGAGTCCATTGGTGCACTGCCGGGGATCGAACCTACGACTGCTCTGATATTATTAGTTAATTCATAGTATTCATCTTTCAGCATATATAACAAGTAATCTGATTGAATTATATCAATATAGTTTAAAGTTACACCATGGAATTTATTATAATGAAGATAAAGTGATTCAACGGCTTGATTCAATCAAATGCTCATGTTCCACCCACATAGATGACATCCATACTATTATGTCATACAACTTTCAACGACCTCAAGATATTGCTCGTATTTCCATGTTTAACAAGTTGTTTCAACTTAGAATGATACACTTTATTTATTAACACTTTGTTGAATTATTAAACAATCACATTACAAAAATTATTATGGAGAATCGGATCGATCTAGAAAAAATACTAAAAGCATATAGCCGACTATTTTCCCGGATCACCTCGACGTCCGTCGTTCCACAACTGAGCGTTTTTTAAGGCAGTTTTTGCCGTGCACTACCACTATGTCGAACCAGCTACCCACGGAAGTATTTCCAGTATTTGACTTAAGATCCTTCAAGGAAAGAGAGTACCAATTTTTAAAAGGCCGGCAATGCACTTGCGAGCCCTCTGGCATTGAGAGTGTCCTTGGGCGGCGGTATCCCTTAACATCAGGAGAGCCTCCTGTCCGATTTTTCAATTAAAAAAAAAGCTTTCAAGTTAATTTAAAGCAAAAGCGATACAGCGCTGCCAATTATTACCAGCTTAATATATATAATATACAAATATTTATATATAATATAAGTATGGATTTATTGTTGATGTCGAAAAATTTCGGCTACTTATTATTGATGATTCCAAATTGGTTACGTTTAAATATTTGGTTTGATTTAAAAAATCAATAAGGCTCGATCAAGGTACGACTGAGTCATCCATGAAAAATTCGATATTTGACTTTAACACTTGCAGAGGTCATGTGTAATGAGACAGACAAACATACGTGAAGGTTCTATTGTCGTAATAAAGAAATAACTTATATACTATAAATGTCAAATAACAAAGATTCCTTAAAGATAACAAATATATTTCATACTTACGCACTTAGTACGTGTGAAGAAATATATAAATATTACGCCGGAAATGGTAGTATTGAAAGTGAAAAGACTCACGCTTCAGTATGGATTTGGAAATAGCATAGCCATACTGTATCATTTTTCTATTTCAAATCGGACGAAAACAGTAGCTAATCTCATTTATATATACTTTTGAACGACTTCAAAAAACAAAGAGGTTTATTATTTTTTTAAATGTAGGCTGCTGCTGTGTAACTTACTTAACCTTAATATGAGTATACTTAATTATTACCCTCCCAAATGTGGACCAGACACAGAAGTGTGTCCGCCCTATATGGGTGAGGTGGGTGTTAAACAAATTGACGAACAGACAGCCTTAGTCATGCCATATTTAGTTTTGCGTAGGTCTCAATGACTTTGAATAAGGTCTGCTAGGATGAGAGGATTACACGTTTCAGTTTGTCTCAAATTCTATTAGTACGACATTCACGGCGAAGTATAGATAAAAAGTTTAAATATTTTCTATGGTATACGTGAGTTTATGTAATGTAACATTAGTTAAGTTACATATTTCAGTTAATTATTAGCAGCGCAATGTTCCTACACTTGAAGCCATCATGAGCCCTTTGATTTTTATACACTCATTGTAACATTACATTCTCGTTTCCGATAATATCCAATAGATCGAATACACTTATATTCTTTGTAGGTAACAGTTGTGTAATTTAAAAATAATGTAATAATATCAGATATAGGGTCGTCTTTACTGAAACATTGAATATTGCTCGGGTTTTTTCCTTTAAATTAATTTGAAAGTCAGCTATAAGTTGTTTAGAGAAATTAAAATTACACTTTACCCGTAGTATTTTTTTTTGCTTACAAACCTCAGATTCCTTCATCAATCTCTAATGAACTTTTGTTTTGTTTTTCTCCTCAAAATCGTTAGAATAAACAAAATTAATAAATTCCCAACGTGTGTCACAGATTATTAAAAACATAGTATTCTTGGTCGAGCACGATATTTCTTACATAGCAAAGGTCAATCATAATTAATCAAATGATTGAAGTGTTCATTTGCAATATTTGTTTCTGTGTATTTTTTACGCAGCATAACAAGGCGGTTTACGCAATGATGCCCACAACTTCGTTTGGATCCCATGTACTAATGACAGTATGTTTATACACATTTCATGTATGCGGTAATTTTTTAGCTTTTTACATGCAACTACAGGTATAATAATAATAAAGCCACTTTAATTCCATACTATAAAAATAAATAAATCAAAGTCTTCGTGTCTTCGTTAGTCATTGTTATTTCCATTACTCCTCCTGAACTTTATATTTGGATCAGTTCTTTGCTTCCTCCATCCATCACCACATAAACCTTAATGATGTCGTTAGCCTATCGCTTTTGTGGTCTACCCACGTTTATTTTCCTGGAGGTGGCTCCATCTTTTATGTACCTACAGCCACATAAATGAGACATTACACTTTACCTGACCAACTAATTAAAAATCCCATTACATGGGCACCCTGCGAAGGGTGCGAGAGAGAGAAATAGTATCCATACATTTACTATAACCTCTTGAAAAAAGTCAATACCTGATAACCGGACCGAAACTTCAGGTTTTACCCCATAGGAATATTCAAATAAAAAATTCAACTAAAACAAATCATGCGGGTGTATTATGTGTATATAAATACACCATAAAACAATTATTATATATTCTTAAAGTCTACATAGATATATTTAATCTGCTAATAACATATATAAGCGTAATTTATCTCGTAAAGCTGCCATTTCCTATAACGAATCATTTACCTAATAAATTCTTAAATATTATTCATATATAATATAATCACCGGTTTTGACCATTATTTAACTAAGTTAAACATAAAAAATGTTAATTATGTACGTATGATGTAATTGTATGTCACTTCTCATAACCTATTCGAGATACAGCTCGTAGATTGGGCGTGTCTACACTAGAGATATTTTTTATATAGAATAAATAATATTTTTTATTTGCTTCCTAATTCGGCGTAGTTGGCATTTAGAATGAATGTACGTTAACTAGGTATTTTAATTCTGCTGATATAGTCGTTCTTGAGATAAAATTTTAATTATAGTTGTTTTTTTATAATAAGTATTTACCCTGCAATATGATGATTTCTCGAAGCGTTCGCAAGATGTCTTCTTCTTCTTATAGTGCAATATCCTTGCGAAGGTTGGCGATCATCATGGCTATTTTAATTTTGGATGCCGCGCTTCAAACAAAACAAACAATGACTTGGTGCTTTTACCATTGTCTCAAGTTTCGCAAGATGTAGTATTTTCTATAACAATGTTATTTTTTTTAGAGGAAATAAAATATAAATAACACTATTTTGATCGAATTCTATATATATGAAACATATCACAGATAAATAAAAAAGTTACAGATCCACAGTTATGAACAAAATTTTGATTATCGCTTTTAAAGGTTTCGCTATTTTTCACGTCGTTAAAATTATAACATTGCTCATAGTGTAGGCGTAGCTTAACTTGAACTTAGCAATGCTACGAACAAAAAATCTCTTTAAAATGGTTCTTATTGCTATACTTTTAGGAATCAAAATAGGATGTATTTATTTTCTGAGTCCAATTCAGCGCTACGGTATATTAAAAATATACTTTATTTCATTTACTTAAGGCTTATAATTATAAATTAAGTTTAAGCTTTAGCCTTGAACTATTGGTCTTGTGACTTTTGAGGTTTTTTTAACCAGATGTTAATAAGTTAGTTAAAGTACCTACCTGTTTTAAGAACGAAATTCAAATATATTAAATTTTTATGTAGGTATAAATTTTATAGAGTGTAAAATACTTATATTAAGGAATTACAATACACACTTTTCTTCGCTCATTGATCGTATAATTTGAGTCATAATTATTATTTTTTGTTTCAGGTAAAATGAAGCCACTACTTCAAACAGTGGTGGCGATAAGTCTGCTATTAGCAGTACAAGCACACCCTGAGAACATAGAAGATGTTAAGGAACTCCCACAAACCAAAGAACCAATCGTTGAGGCTGAAGAATCAGAACCACAGAAGAGACTAGAAAGATGTAGTACATGTGGACCCCTTAACATTAAGTCTCCCAAAGAAGTGTTAGCGTCGCTTCAAGCATTACCAGGTGCTGAAGTTCACACACAGCAGTCTTTCGAAGGATGCTCCAGCGAAAAAGGTTGTGCTGGTGTTAAAGTTAAGGACGGACAAGTCGTCCAAAGGTATGGAAACGCCAACGCCTTTAAAGCTGCAGAAGCAGCAGACACAGGCAATGAATTCAACTTCCTGACCGCTGGAACCCTGGCTGCAAACCCCTTCTGGTGGATGAACCAAGATGGGCCATTTAAAAATGGTAACTTTGAAAAGTTCAGCAAATCAAGCTTCACCAGCTCAAGCTCAGGCTCAAGCTCAGGCTTAAGCGGAGCCCTAAATCTAGCAGCGAACCCGTTCTTGAACGGAGACTTTTCGAACGTAGCCACAAAACCAAACTTCCAATCTTCATCATCATCTTTCGAATCCTCATACAGTTCAAAGGGAGACTTGGATTTAGCCAAGAACCCCTTCTTGAACGGCGGCTTTAAGGCTGGAGCATTCGGAGCGCAAAACGCTGGAGCATTCGGAGCACAAAATGCTGGAGCATTCGGAGCACAAAATGCAGGAGCATTCGGAGCGCAAAATGCTGGAGCATTCGGAGCACAAAATGCTGGAGCATTCGGAGCACAAAATGCTGGAGCTTTCGGAGCACAAAATGCTGGAGCATACGGAGCACAAAATGCTGGATTTGGAGCTGGCTTAGGCCAAACAAACGTAGCAGCGGGAGCTGGAAACTATGCGGCTGGATCTAACAGCTTTGGTGCCCAGTCAAGTTTCGGTGCTCAGGGCAACTATGGCGCTTCAAGTCTTGGAACAAACTATGCTGGAGCAGGTGTAAGACCGATCGGTGCAGGTGGATCGAATGTAAACCTAGTCCAAACAGCACAAAAGGCGTCAGACTTTGACTTTTCTCAGCAAACTCAACAAAACATTGATGAGCTGTTCCAAGGAAGTGGCAACGTAGATACTTCCGGTGGTGACTTGCAGCAAACCTGTGCTGGCCAGGGCTACATATGTGTACCCAGGGCTCAGTGTAACAATGGAGTTGTAAACAGCAACGGAGCTAACGTTCTTCAGGCGAATACTAAGGTAAGATTAGTCACAAACTAATATTTCTTGACCTCCAATTTCAGCGTACCTAAAATGCCGGCAATGCATCCACTAATTCAATAGGTATTAGTAGGCTCCAACAGCTCTCGTATAGTCGACCGCAGAGACGTTTGTCCCATTCATTGGAAAACATAATTATAAATGGGTCCAATACCGCTGAACTTCATTTTTGATAGTCACGACTTCTTCCAGTTACAAAAATAATTAATATCCATCATTAAATAATCAAAGTTTAGCTTTTGTTTTAAATACAATTCAAGAATTTAAAGTAAAAATTGAATATAACAAAATTCAGAGTTTTGAAACAAATCATTTTCGAATATGTTATACCATGGTAGCAAAAGAAAATAAAAATACTATGACACTATAGACTTTCTGTTAATTTTCACCATAGATCATGAAACATCTTGAAATGTCACTCACGAAAGGCTAAACATATCCTATTATTATTCGTGATCGGCCTAAATTCGACGCTTTTGTGATTTATTTACAGAAGGCTTTATATTATGCATGATGCTAACCTTTGATATATTGCATTCCTATGTTAAAAGATCAGAGAAATACAAAGGATAGAATATTATATTAATGAGTAATCCTCTGTTAGTGCTTTGTGCAGACTTCAATGTATGAAATATTGCGATACTGAGCGATTGAAGCTAAACAATGATAGTCTAGGCATAGAAACTTAGTTAAAAAAACGTAAAGTTAGTTATAAAGTCTTAGCGTCCTTCAAGAAAAGAGCGAACCAATTCTTAAAAGGCCGGCAACGCACTTGCCTTCTGACAATGTGAGTGTCCATGGGGGGCGGTATCACTTAACATCAGATGAGCCTCATGCCCGTTTGTCTCCTATTACATAGATAAATAATAATAATATAAACAATATAGCTTTAGTCAGGGGTTTAGGTCATCCATAGAGTCTGTGGTCTATGCTTTTAAAGCAAGTAATTATAGTAATATTATCTTTTCAGACTACAAGGGTGTATGTTTAGTATGATGCATGTATATTGTACGTATATACCTACGCATTAAGAGGTATTTAAAGTAGAATTAGTAATTAAAATAAATAAATGCAAGCCATTGTTAAATTTCCGTAATCGTTAATTAACTATCGATTACTCGTTATTCACTCGTTAACTCTGACCTTCTGACATGGTGTAATCAAAAAATAAGACTTTTGTTAGAAATGTCAAGTGTCATAACACAGCAAAGGTCAAATAGAATAAATATTGATTGCATGTGAAAAATATTCATATTCCATAAGAGTTTCTATATCCTTCCTTAATGTATACACAAAAGCTTTGAAGGATAATTATCCAACGCTTGTGTCCTCTAGGCGCTTTATACAAGTGTAAATACACGACCGTGGGTTCGATTGGCGGGAAAACAATCTGAAGAAAGTATTCGGTGTTACCCTGTATGCCTGCCTGTTTCATTAATAATTTTCAGGCTAGGCTTTATTTTGTTATGAATTGAGCAAAAATACGTGTTTTTTCTATTATTATAATACGCATACGTTACTTCGCATATTATGACTTTATATGAATAAAATATCAGAATCAATGAGCACTTATTTGGTTAGTTTCAGTCATACATTGTTCACTTTCTTTATATTTTTCATATGTTTAATGAATAATAGAGCTATATGATACGGCCTGATTACGATACGGTTCTCCGCTGTCATAAATCATTTCTATAGAAAACATATTATCTTATCTATGTCATTGCATACAGACTATTGATCAAGACATTTAAAAGTTACAAAGATTTCATAACAAAAGTTTGGCATGCTATGCTTTTACATAGTATACGTTCTATGTGACCATTAATGCCATTGCTGCATGAAGTTACGCAGTTTCCGCAGCGGTCAGAATAGTGATGGGTGTACGTATTAAAATAAAAATCTAACGCTGCTATTTGTCTTGCTGTTAACGTTTTAATCACGTCTTATTTATTATGCAATTATGCATACACAAGAGATCAAACATCCGTAGTGTGCTGAACGTTTTGAACGATATTTTTTCCTAAAAAACATCAAATTTCATACTAATCGAACTTAAAGACGGTTAACGTTTAAATCATAGAGGAAATAGAGTTTAGTTGATTATAATTATCAAGTTAGCGTAACAAAATTTTGTCTGTTTAAATACACTGCATGGTTTTATTATACAATGAATAAATATAAATAATATAAACAAGTAACAGACTCATTATTTATTTTTAACATAATACAGTTGGCATTCAAAATATTGCATTCAAAGTCATGATATGTATCCAAAAATCAATTAGAAATCGGGAATTATCATAATATTCCATATTGGAACAAGGATTACCTAGAGTACCTACCTAGTAATCCTAAACGCAGAGCTTTCGTTAGGAAAGCATTAAGCTTAACGAAAAAGTAGCTTTAAAGTATTTCGTGTCATAATGTTACACCCGGGCCTGAAAAGGGCTTAAACCAAAGTAACTAAACATAAAAACCAAAACACATACAACAAACAAGTACGATTAAAAGTTACGAATAACCGGTCACGTGATAAGCAGGTTCGATTCCCGACCGGATTCCATATAAATAATATTGTTAAGAGGCAAGGGGTCAGCAGTTTAGTGTGTCGTGTTGCAACATACATGTAAACATAAGGACATCGCGATTTCTAGTAGCGTCGGCAGGACAAGCGAATTGATAAATTTGATTATTTATTGGTGACATCTATGTTTCGCTAGTTGAAAATCTTTATCACAATTATGAAATAATTGCAAGGACTTTTTGGTTTTGATTGTTTTATGCATTTAATTATATTTTTTGTAAATAAGATAAAGCAGATCCATTAAGATACTAAAATTTGCGTTTGCGAAATTTAAATGATTTAAAAATGCAGATTATAATCGTACCACGTACAAATGTTAAATAATGTTTTGTTTAAAAAACATTTTACGACTTTGTAAAATGTTTATGTATAAATGTATGTAACTTACATACATTTATACATAAACATATATATTATATACCTTATATACATTACCTGTATATACCTTACATACATTTATACATAAGCTGTATCATATAGCAGTTGTATATTTTAAATTTATATTAACGTAATCATAAATTAATTTAACTTGCTTCATTTTTTATTTATATTATTCTTACTTCTGGACACCACGGGCCCAGTGAGTGCATGTTAGTGCTAAACAGTGGTAGGGAAAAAATAGTACACAACAACATAGTGTCTTCTCCTTAATAGAGACTGTAAATAGTGTCATTGGACACTTTCTTACGTTAAATATTCTTTTTAGTAAATAACGTTAGAACTTACACTTAAATTACTTATTTGTGCTTAGACAATTTATTTAAAAAAAATACAATTCTTGCTACATCCTGGGATACGTGTTTCTTATGTAATTAAATTAATATTATATATACCCTTTGAAAAAAGGTTTTATGATAACTTTTGCTGACTGTCCAAAGGTGTCATGTCCATTGACAATAATAAAAGATTGGTATTTACGTAGGTATTACTTCACTAGTGATTCGCTATCTTTTCACTAAATATTTCTGTATACAAGAAAACTTGTTTGGCTTGGTCACTTTATATAGCTAGTAAACCAACGCGGCGTCTCACTGGTACAATTATTATGCAATTTTAAATAAACCATTTTTAGTTTAATTTTAATAATGCATCACTCTTTTACTTTTAGTTGTTCAACGTTCATATTTGAAGTCTTTAATTAAATAAAATATAATATTTTAATATTAAACATAAATAAAATAATTCAGCGGCGCTACCACCTTTTTAGGTCTGGGCCTCAGATTTCTTTATCTGCTTAATGATAATTTTTCAAATATAATAGGCAAGTAGGTGATCAGCCTCTGTACCTGACACACGCCGTCGACTTTTTGGGTCTAAGGCAAGCCGGTTTCCTTCACCGTTTGAACGACTGGTAAATAGAAAGAAAAGAAAGTCCGTTGGTGCACAGCTGGTGGTTGAACCTACGACCTCAGGGATGAGAGTAGCACGATGAAGCCACTAGGCCAACACTTTTCACTTTAAAAAAAATATGGCTGGTTATCCATTATAAATATTTAACAGGCTGACGAATGTAATAAATACTATGCCAAATTAAAGGTACCAATTTTTAAAATCATAGTATGGTCAAGCGGTCGTGTCTTACATAACTAATTACATAAAACAGGATGTAATCAAAACAAACGATTGCATTAACATAATTATTAAAAACAATGGTTAATTACTAAACGCTAAGTCACACGGTTAAAAAATTATATAACAAAATAATCACTTTTTAAATAACATGTCCTTGGAATTATTGTATCAAAATGTCTAATTGCGAACAAATCCATGTCAGCAAAAACAAAACACGTACACGACAGGCAAATTTTTGCAGCATTGTATCCCATTTGGTTGTTTTTGTAGAAGTAAGCGGCTACATTTTATCTTTTGCGTAATACTGAAAACAATTGTTATAAATATATTTACTAAAAATGCCAGTTTAGTATTATATTTTCCGTGAACTGAAGAATGACTGAAGAACGAAGAACCTTTACCAGTCTTCGTCAAAATCTCTTGAGCCATTGCGTCCAGTCTGCATGGTTCGCTTTAAATACATATTATAAAGATGGACATATATTGAGCTGAAGAAGGACAGCAAATCATTGAAATATTGATTTTAGGATTTACATAGACTTACCGTAGTAGTAACATATTCTGTCATTGCGATAATGACATGAACAGAACGCGCTTTATGTATGACATGTATAAAACTATGTAACAGGTTATGTTTTCGGAATAAAATAGAAAACTTACTATTCCCTGAACTAATTTTTCGTTTGAATTGTTTTTATCAGAGGCTATAGCACAAACTTTACGATAGTCAGTGAGACATTACTACAATATTGACAGATCATATTATGTAGGTATAGACAATCCAAATATACGTCAACCAAATCTCGGAGCGTTTCTAAAGATTTCCATACTATAAGCTTTAGCGTTACCTATTCTAATTTTCGTATTATTCGTGGTATAGCTTCAGAATTAGAAGATGACAGAGCATTAAAAAAAAAGATTTTGAATCTGTACAGAATTTCTCAATTAAAGTTCTTTGTTTTTCAATATTGTATTGGCGTAATAATGATTATCAATACATAATGGTGGACGCGTACTCTACATTGTATTCGAGTACAATCGGTATTAATTTCTCATGAATTAAACGCACGATTGGATACAATTGTTTCCTAGTAATAGTATTTTAAATGGCATCGTAATCACACTAAGTGCATAATAGGTTTAAGAATCTAGATTATTCTTATACCATGACTTTGTCAATGTATTCAACGATAGGGGTATAGACATTTTAGGCGTGTATTGAAAATAAATTATTAGATAATATGAAGCCAAACCACGATATAATTGGAAAAAAAACAATTTTAAATTGTAAATTTCCTCCGTTTCGTGAAGGACCAACTTCACGAAACTAAACTAATGATTTTTAGATACTTTAATAGTAGTTATAACTATGCATTATTATTGGGTATACTCTGTGTGTTGAGTTTTTGTATTAACCAGACTTAAACTAGATTGAAATTGACTGAAATTAATCGATAAATAATTCGTTTTTATAGAGTTAATGGTAAAAAATCTGGACAAATACTGGTTATCTCTTTTCATAACAGACCATAAACAACTCTGAAAAATTCCAAAAATTTAGGTACAGTATTTATTTTATTATTACAAAACGTATAACGAAACTAGTTTTAATTAAACTATGGAACGAGGCGCCACTACAAAATACCAACATTAAGTAGCTAATATTATATCTTAACAAGTATTTCATATAAACATTAATTCAGTAGATAAATCACTGATAAAA
The DNA here is from genome assembly GCF_905475465.1 of Pieris napi. NCBI lineage: Eukaryota > Metazoa > Arthropoda > Insecta > Lepidoptera > Pieridae > Pieris > Pieris napi. The sequence continues at coordinate 8,824,309 of NC_062246.1, forward strand.
CAAGTATTTAAATTATGTTAAATCGGATAACATATAATCAATCAACGTATTCAAATTTTCCTACTTGCAACACTCTTGACACTTGTCAAAGGTCATTTTGAAACTATAGATTATGGTAAATGGAGTATGGAACATTCTATGGATGAATTCGGGTTTTACAAATTTAATTTTAGAAATTGTCTATTTCTCCTAAATATTTATACAATATAACAAATAATGTAATGTTAGAGATTTGAATATATTACTAAATTATTCGCGCGTTATCAGAATATGTATTGGCAAGATTTTGTAATAACGCGGTCTTTATTACGCAGCGATTTTAATTTCCCGTTGCAAAATAATTTCAAAATTGCATTGACTTAGGCTTAATGTATACAAAAAGATTTCGCACTATCTTATTATGCAAATCCATTCGTGAGTTTATGCCTAGTTACGTTCTTACCACACGCTGACTCCGTTAGAATACCTAAAAAGTCTTCCTGAATTCTTGCCACAAAAAATATTAAATAAATCTTAAAACTTTAATGCTGTAAACACTATAAAGTAATTAATCCTATCTTGCAGAGCAACCTTCATATTTTTCGGCATATCGTGGCATAAACACTATAGTACAAACAAGAACTTTTAACCTCAAACGGGGTGAGAAGTTTAGCAATTTATTAATTTTATGTTAAGCTTTATCCCCGTACCATCGATTAATTATTACTAACAATAATTGATATCTCAATCTAACCAATTATTCAATAAAACATATATTTATTCAATATTATCATATAATTAATTTTATTACTTAACAATCTCTTAAATCAAATACAGAGGCTGGATCGACTATTTACGGTCCTGGGTACATTTTATCACATAAATCTTATCGGAAAAGACGCCATCTTGATTTATTTGACATTTGATGTTGCAAGATGCGAAAATGGCGGTTTCTCATGCTTTGAAAACGATTGAAAAGGCATTGATAATAGAGGCTGCTTAAAATGTTTGACAGCTGTCATTGTCAGTTTCATATGAATTTTAATAGGATTGAGAGTTGTATGTGATGTTTAGATTTTCAATTTGCGCCTTTCGACCTTTCGAAATCGTATTTGGCGTTGCAATGTCTTATGCGAAACGAATTTAATTTTACAAAGTATTTTAGTTTATTTATATATAGTTATATATTATATTTTCCATGTATATAATATATAATAGGGGTTGATCGTAGAGGGGTGAAAATTAGGGTTGTGTGTATTTTCTAATGCTGTATCATAAAAAAATAATAATTAATAAAATATAATAATTAAAAAAAATAATAATTAAGGTGTGGACTACCCTTAACATTTAGGGGGATGAAAAAAAGGATGTTTTCCGATTCTCAGTTATACCCAATATGCACACAAAATTTCATGAGAATCGGTCAAGCCGTTTCGGAGGAGTTTAACCACAAACACCGCGACAAGAGAATTTTATATATTAGATTACTTAAATTATAAATCAAGTTAAAGGTGAAAATACAAATAGCTTGTTTGCAAGTCGATTACATAACTGACATGTGCGCTTGAGATGATTAAATTTCTATCAAGACGTTGACAGATGGACATCGAACTGGCAACCTGCGGTCCATTTATGCACAGTCGCGAACACATGTGCTTACACAATTTATTTTATATTGCATATGTCTTTATTTCGTTAGTCGTCTTTATAACGTTTAGTCTTAGAAGGCATTAAGAATTAATTATAGGAAAGGGATAAACTAGGCTAGTTGGTCAAGGTGTTTTTGCTGTCGGCTGTGAAGTGTGAATACTCTTCTGGTCATTTTGGAGTGAGTTTAAAAAAAAATGTAGACATACAATACATTGTATCTCTTTAATCTTTTACATAAAAACTAAAACAAAACCAAACATCGACTTCCTTTAAAAATATAATACATGATAAGAACCAAAACTGTTCTACTAAAATTAAAAATTCAGATATTTGAAATAATATTTGATAGACGCTTATACAATTTTAAATCTGTCTAGTTTAGTAGCAATTTATTTAGCGTCAAAACTATTTAAGTTGTCTATTGCTAATTAACAAAGTTCACCAATCTTCGTCACTGTACTAGTCAAGTTCAAGAAATGTGTGCCATCAGCTGACCTCTCATGATAACAATTGAAAGTAGAGCCTAGTTTCGTTACTTAAAGTATATTTTTCATTGACACAATCGTTAAACCATGGACCCTTAGCTTATTGCGTACTTAATATCGAAAGTGTAAGATATACATATTGTGATATGTGACAAATTCGTGTTTTGTATGTTGTTACGTAATGTTATAGTACAAAGATCACAACATATTTTTAAGCTTTTACGTTTCGACACCGATATTCATAATGAATGATTTTTTTAAATATTAACTATTTATAAAATTTATTGATATTATAAGTAAATTTATAGGAAGTGATCTCTTGAACTTCTAGATTTTTTTTAAATTTCATCACTTCAAAGCTCCATATTAATCGACCTTAAACCGCTGTTAGCTATTTAGACATCAAATATTTTATTAGATTATTAAATTTCAAGGTTTTGTTACAGAAGCAGTACTGCAGCATCAGCACTGAAATCTGCTGTCGTCTTGAAGTCGCTACCGTCAACACCTTTGGTCAGACCAACCTCTTCCAATCAAATAAAGGACTTGGCACAAACGTACCAATTGTACCAACACCCAACATAATCGAAACCGACTCATTTTCCGCGGGAAGTGAAAACAATGGTATTTACCGCCCAGGTGTAGTTGGACTAAAACCTGGTATTCCTTACCTTCCTCCAATCGACAACACAAACCAACCTAGCAACATCATACCATCTACTTTCCCTCCACCAATCATCACTCCACGCCCACTTCCCCCACGTCCTATTACCGTAAGACCGATTACTCCAATTATCCCAATTACCTCAACAGCTGCACCTGGTTATTTACCACCCATTGGGGAGCAGACGATCAACAGAGAGACAATCGTGCCCCCGAATCCCAATTACATAGAAGGCTCGCTTATTCTCGATCAAAACAGACCTGGACCAACTCGACAACCCGTCCCGGTGATACCAAGTAAGTTATAAGCATGAACTTTTAATAGTTACTTTATTTTTAACTTTCGTAAGACTTAACAGGCCTTCGTGTTTTCTAAACCAAAACGTATATTTTTACACGCTTTATATTAGCTTCACCTTTATGTATGTAACCGACTCCTTCGGACTCGATTTTGACCCACTTTAAACGGACAGATTTTATTCAAATTTTGCGCACCTGTCAAAGATCGATGACAATGCAATAATCCGAAAAAAAAATAAAAAAAAATAAACTAAAAAATAAATAATAGTTTAAAACACGCTTTTAAAGCACATCAAACTAAAAAGTGAAAAATAATTCCTAATTTAGGCTGAAAATGGTAATGAACAAAAAATACTGGTATTATTGTGAAAAAGCGTGGGGCGCTCTTGGCACAGAGTTTGGCACCATTTTCAGCCTAAATTAGGAATTATTTTTCACTTTTTAGTTTGATGTGCTTTAAAAGCGTGTTTTTTTTAGTTTTTTAAACTATTATTTATTAATAATATCTTTAAACCCTCCGAGGCTTCGAACGCTGTAACAATTAAATAAAGGCGTTTACTATTAATTACCAAGTTCATGAAAGTAATATATTTAAATAAATTTAATTCAATAATATTTTGTCTCACAGGTGATATACCAGCTGGTTGCGCTGCTGCACTAAAATGTACACCAATCGAATTCTGTACCGCTGAAGGAGTAATTTCGAACACATCTGTCATCCTCTCACGAGACCAGGACGCATACAGAGTACCACTTACTGTTAGTATTTTTGTTATAAAGTAGGTAATATGATTCTTTAAGGTCTTTTTAATTTTCGCTTTGACTAACCTACAAACCATGTTTTATGAACAGAGTTGTAATAGTTTTCAAGTAAATTTTCTATGTTATACTACTTGGGAAGCGTTCAAGTATTACGTTACGAATTTTGGACGGGGAGGGGTCCTTTTGTAAAACGTTACGATGCGGGGCGGGGATTAATTTACGCGTTATTGTTAATATTATTTTCAACTTTTCAGTACTTTACACCACATAATGGTAACTTTTAGGTATAAAGAGTCACTAGGTGGTCACGAAACGTTTTACTATACTTGGTTATAACTTTTAGTACTGTATGTACTTGGGTACAGAACACGTTGCGGCGCGTTACATGAAGGTGGGGGGGGGAGAGGTCAATAATCTACAAAAATTGCTTGACGTTATACTTATACTTACTTAATACTTGAACGCTCCCTTGGCTGATAATATACTGTTTTTGTTTGATATATTTTATTTAGTAAAACTGTAATTCACAGGACTGCAGAGATATAGAAACTGGTCGTTTAGGAAAATGTTGTCGTGATCCATTCTACACTGACCCCTGGCCCACCAACCAATTGGGCAAATGGGTTCCCGGAGTTTTTGGAGGCAATGACGGAAAATACGTTCCTGATAGCCGCGGCAGTTCCAACAATGTGAGACCTGTCACCCCACCTACCACTGGATCTGTTATCTTTGGAAACTTCAGGTACGTTTAAGGTTACAGTAACGTCGCAAACTGTTTCTATCTTAGACTAGGCTGACTAGAAACGTTTAGATGATTATTTTTTCTTAATTCGTAATGTTGGATGATATGATTTACGAATACGTAACTTCTTTTAGGTGTAGTTAATGTTGTGGGTCTTAACCGCAATTATTGAATACTGAATATTTATCCCACAGAACGACACCAAAACCTACAGTACCAACAGGCTTCGCAACTAGTCCAGTTTCACGCTTCCCCACAACCACCATTCCATTCATACCAAAACCGACGCCAGGAGTTGGTCAATTCACCAAAGGCGGCCAAGGTCAATTCACCAAGGGCGGCCAAGGTCAATTCACCAAGGGCGGCCAAGGCCAATATTCTAAGGGCGGACAAGGTCAGTATGGCCTCGGAAGCCGAGGACAAGTTGGAGTCGTCGGACAAAGCCAATTTTCTCAAGTAGGAAAGAGCCAAGTTGGTCTTGGAAGTCAATTTGGAAGAGGACAAGTAGCTTTAGTAGGACAAGGTGATGCCACTCAACTAGGTGTCGGCCAATACGGTCAAGGACAGTACGGTCAAGTAGGAAGAGGTCAAATTGGTGTTACCGGTCAAGCAGTTAACACCCAATTGGGCGTAGGACAGAACGGTGTAGTCGGACAGGGACAGTATGGTCAAGTAGGAAGAGGGCAAATCGGTGTAGCAAACCAAGGACAGTTTAGTCAAGGTGGTCGTGGACAAATCGGTGTAGTAGGACAGGGACAATATGGACAAATAGGACGAGGACAAACTGGCATTGTCGGTCAAGGAGTAAATACCCAATTGGGCGTAGGACAGTTCTCTCAAGTTGGAAGGGGTCAAGTCGGAGTAGGCCAAGCCGTTGGGGTGGGACAAGGGCAACTAGGCGTAGGACAAGTAGCCGGACTAGGACAGTTCTCTCAAACTGGACGAGGACAAGTGGGAGTTTTAGGACAAGGCCAAAGCACTTTGGGTGTAGGACAAGTAGGCGGAGGCCAAATCGGCACAGGCCAAACTAACCTTATAGGATTAGGAGAAGGACAAGTTGGCGTAAGCCAAGTAGGGCAACAAGGACAAGTTGGTGTAGGACAAGTAGGACTAGCTGGTCAAGGGCAATACTCACAAGTAGGAAGAGGACAATCTGGGCTAGTTGGTCAAGGTGTAATCGGAGCTGGCGTTGTCGGCCAAGGCACACAGTTAGGAGTTGGGCAAATAGGAGTAGTCGATCAGGGTGAATACACTCAGCTAGGAACTGGTCAAATTGGTGTTGGTGGACAGGGACAATACTCACAAGTCGGCAGAGGACAGATTGGTGTAGGCAATGCTGGTAAGTCTTTTAAAACCAGTAATCTTCAGATAAGCAGAAATTTAAAGTAACTCAAAAACCTTCGGAGATATCACAAAAGAGAACTTTTTAAATATTTCTTTAGAACGTACATAACGACGGTGTTTCTAAACGGGTTACATTCATTTATTTCGTTCATTAATAGCGATACGATTCCCAGCCAAAAAAATTTTATTTTTTGTTTGTTTTAGTAAACAATATGAAATTAAACATCTGCTATGTTAATAAAAAGTGTAAACTATGTTATTGTACAAAAATCGAATGACCAAGTAGGACAGTTTAGTGAGCCAGCACTGATCTATTGTCAAAAGCGTATTTTGCCTTAATATGATGAAAATGAATTCTCTTCTATAATTATTGTTTCTGTCAAATCTATTTGAACTTATTGACTTAAGTATTTATTTCTTACTCATAGGTCAAATAGGAGCTGGATCGCAAGTGACCAATGCTTTCTCTAGAGGACAAGGACAAATTGGTGTTCAAGGCATTGGTGCCCAAGGAGTAAGCAGTCAAGGAGCCATAGGTAATCAAGGATTTGGCATACAAGGAAACGGTGGTCAAGGACAACTTGCAGTTCAAGGAATCGGTGCACAAGGAATTGGTGGACAAGGGCAACTTGCAGTTCAAGGAATCGGCGCACAAGGAATTGCTGGACAAGGACAGTTTGGTAGCCAAGGCATTGGCGCACAAGGGGTTATTGGTCAAGGACAGTATGGTAGCCAAGGTCAAGGCCTTTTAATCTCCCAAGGACAAGGAGAAGTTGTTAGTCAAGGTCAAGGACAGTTAGTGTCACAGGGTGAAGGGCAACTTATTAGTCAGGGACAAGGTCAATTTGGTGTCGGTGGTCAAGGACAGTTTGGAGTGGGTGGAATTGGACAATATGAAACTCAAGGACAGGTTAGTAACATAATTGCACATTAAAAAAGCATTAGAATACGATTAATAATTTCACGGTATACTCGATATATACAATATATAACAACTCGTAAACGAACAGCTAACGAAATAATAGTAATGAATTGTTTAATATTTTTTGTTTCTTTTAACTTAAACTCACAAATTGTCAACCTCTTTATATCTTACCATTGCAAAGATCGTAAATATCAATATAGATTCGAGTATCTTGGTCCTCAAATGCTATTTCGATTATTCTATTCAAATCAAATCATTTCAACAGGGACAACAAGGCTTTGGAGTGATTAACCAAGCCAGTGGTCTCTCAAAAGCCTCAGGCCAACTTGTTACCCAAGGCCAAGGAAATAAGGTCACCCAAGGACAAGGCCAAAAGGTCAGCCAAGGACAAGGCCAAAAGGTCAACCAAGGACAAGGTCAAAAAGTCACACAAGGAATAGGCCAGTATGTAACCAACGGGCAAGGAACCATAGTGAGCCAAGGAGGTGGCGCGTATATTGAACAAGGGCAAGGACAAACTATTTCTCAAGGGTTTGGGTCTGGCATCAGACAAGGCCAAGGATTTGCAGTTGAAAACGAGTACGGAGAATCAGTGCAGAGGGTCTTCCTACAGAGATACAATGGAGATGGAAAGTGCGGACTTCTAAATGTAAGTTGAATTATTTCATAACATTTTTTTCGGTACAATCGTAAACAAATGTGAATCCCTTGAACTAATTATATTTTAATTTATTTCAGTCTTAGTTGTGACACAATATTTTAAGCAAAACATATTTAGAAAATTTATTAATGTCAAGTCTAACTCGTACGTAAAACAGTTACAAAATTAAGACCAATTAAATGTAAGTTTGCTAAGAGTCGGACGTAATTAAATATAGATAATATTCAATTTATATTAATATATCTAATAGAAGTTTTAAAGTAATAACCAAAAATTATCATGAAATGTTAATATAAGTGTTATATTTCCTTAGTAAATGTTATCGAATTCAATTTAAATAACACTTCTTTAACGGATATTATTAGTATTTATTACAGAATTTATATTACTTGACGTTTTGACTACTTACTATTCAGCTATCGTCAGCAAGTCACTCTGTTAGCATAGAATTATGAATATAACGTAATAAATTCGCTGTTGTTTCAAAGGTTCATTAGTAAGGAGGTTATACTAGTTAATATATAAACCAACTCTAATTCTGCATTTACTAGAGAGTAAGAAATTTGACTTAATAATAATAAAACTTTATTCATGACAGAAATATGGTTGTGACAAAATTCTACTTACGCTATTCCCCTCACTTAGCCCCTGTGTTGTGTGTAGATTGCAATTATTCCGAGGTGGTAATGCATTTTTTTAACATGCAGCAACAAGTAAAAGTAGTCCTAGTGTTACATGGAATTAAACCAAAGTAATAAATTAAGTATGCGTGAATGTATGAGTATGTGCGTATTATATACTCTCTATTTGAGAGTGTGGCTAAGAGTCGATATAGGCGTGCGCTGTTTGTGTTAATTTTAATAAAATTAATATGGATCTGGCGTCTGCAGAATCGAAATCCTACTCGCCTATTAGTTGACAAATGATCATGAAACAGATACAGAAATCAGAGGTCCAGACCTAAAAAAGTTGTAGCGCTACTGTTTTTTTTTTTGTAAATTATAAATGTATGAACTGAACAACAAGAATCCATTTAAAATCTTACTGATCAAGAACACACATAATTGCTACAGTGACGGTATAAATGTTCATCTTAGCATAAAATTATTTCGAAAGGCGCGATGCATTTTCAATATGATTTGCATGTATTAGTATATATTGTAAAATTGCAACATTTTAGGTCAATGGCACTATGCTAAATTTCATTTCTGCAAATTGTTTTTCATGGTCAAATAGAAAACAATAGTTATCGTTAGTTATGTCATACAGAACCGTGTTTATTTAGCCTTAGCATTTTAAGAATTTGAATATAATTGTTAGGTATTGCGTGTGAGAAGTTCAAATAAATTTGAGAATTCAAAGTGCGCTTTATTGGTTTATTGAGTTAGGCGCGTGACTTTTGTTGAGGTCGAAAATCTAGAATATACAAATGTAATCCGAGGCATGACAAGTGCTTCTGGTTTTTTGATTTATTCTTAAGGGTGTTCCTTTCTGGACTGTCTCTTGGTTAGTTCGTCGTAAATAAGTTGAACTGATTGTGGAAGATAAAATATATTGATTGTTTGTAAAGTAGGTTTACGATCGAGATGTTTACGTGATAACGTCTTATTGGTGATATAAGTTTTTGGGAAGTAAGGAATTAATGAAGATAACAATTTTTTCAAATTTTAAATTACATCTATCGTTTTATTCACACTTTTGATGATAAATTTCGGGTGTAAAATGACAAGTTTACTTATTCGACTATGATATACATTTTTCTTCATACATTCACGGAATGACTGGCAGCGCTCGAGATGAGACGGGAGATCGGTCCGTCTCTCTCTCGTTATACCTGCGATCGCGCTCGTGAGGTTTTGGTGTGACACAAGTTTCTGAACATGTCACCCGACTAAAACGATTTTAAAGACGTTATCACGTCAAAAAGAATGTCGGCGAAACAAAAACAATGTGAATCCCATGAGAATAAAATGATTATTTGCAAAAAAGTGGTACATTCACACTTGATAATTAAAAAACCGCACAATCTGCCATATAAAATTAGGCATGCAAATGTCATATGAATTATCATAATGTCATAATAATAAGAACAGTTAAGATATTTATCATTGTTGTCAAAACTTATTGTCTATATACTCTTCCCGTTGGAAGTTATACGCCAGTAATCTATAACTGGAAAGGTGATTAAATAGTTAATTAACGTTACACCGTCATTCCACCCAGATGAGCCCGTATCAGTTTATGAATTTGTACTTAAAACTTTGTTTTATTTTAGCCCCAAAGACCATACGGTAACAAGGCAGATCTAGAAGTAGACTTCGCGGAGATCCCATGGCAGGCTATGGTATTGCTGCAGACCAACAGGAGTCTCCTTTGTGGAGGAGTCATCACAAGACCTGACGTTGTCGTCACGTCCGCTGCCTGCGTTGAAGGGTGTGTACATTTTTTTCTTATGTTTAATGTTTGTAGGATAATAACGGAATGGAAAATTATCCATAGAACTTAAATTCTCGCCATTCCGTTTAAATACCTATATAAAGTTACTAGCAGACCGGCCAAGGGTTGCTGTGGCTAAGGTTTTTGTTATATTACATGTTTGTAAACTATTTAAGGGAAACGGTAGGAGAACACCAGTCATGGAGACCACCATGCTTTTTTGGTAGTTATTTAGTGGTACTTTCAACACAGCGCCATCTGTTAGAATTGTATCAAATAATAAACAAATATTTGCAATAAAATAATATTGCGGGTATAAATTGAGATGTTAGCTATCCTATCTTTTAAGTTAGATCAAACTGCACACGTGCAAATTTGATTGAAATCGGTTCAGTAGTTTAGGAGTCCATAGCGGACAAACAACATGACGCGTAATTTATACATAAATTTATATGTAAAAGCGTAGCTGGTGTAAGAGGAACATATATAAACTGAATTATTCATTTATAAATGCCGCACGAGCCAATACCCAGAATTATTTAAAAATCCATGTTTTGATGAGAACCTGATGATGTAGACGGATTAGACTCTTTTGGGACAAATGCGAAACATACAACTTAAGATAGAAAGCTGCAGCTTTATTCAATTGATTGTGTAGAGGGTCTCAAACATCATGTTTATTTACAGCCTTCAAGCAAAGAACGTCCTAATCAAGGGTGGAGAATGGAAACTAGGAATCGACGACGAACCACTACCATTCCAGATTGTGCAAGTGAAACACATCCTCCGTCATCCCCTATACAAACCCGGAAGCCTTCTCTATGATTCTGCAGTACTAGTATTAACCGAGAACCTGAGGCTATCGAAGAACATCAACCCAATTTGTTTGCCGAGTTCAAAGGAGTCAGTCGCACCCTTCTATAATGGAGTTGGAGAGTGTATCGTTACTGGATGGGGCAAGATTGTGTTACAAGGTAAGATTTTAATGGATATTGAGAATTACTGATTGAAAAGTCTGCAATTTTAATTAATCTAAATCAAGTATGTCTTAGATTGTAGTTCAAATATTTCTATTAGGAATGGCGCGAATTTTTTGGAAACTATAAATGTTAGTAGAATCTTATTTATGGTGGGCTATTTTCTATTTATTTCGTAATCCTACAGCTAATATAAATTATATATAACAAAAACAATTATACTAAATATATAGCCAAAGATGGAATACATAATATACACAAAAAGGTTCAGGTTGTGTGATGGTATATATGTGGGGTGTGCTTTTGATGCAGGTTATTTAGCGCTAGATTATCTATCTTAATACTCCATTCTTATGCAAGCATATTCCGTGATAGCTTAAACAAGTCAAAGCTTAAATAGTGGTCGTTGTATGTCCGGTGTCTCCTCGATACAACACAGAGTTTTTTGCATAGTTGGTGTTTATATGAGGTGTTTTTTTATCGTCTATCGCCAATTCCTCCAGTTTTATACTTAACATGTTTTTAATATGACACAAATTATTACCCACATTTTATAATATGTACTCAGTTATTTTGGACGATGACGCTAAAAATAATATTAATTCAAATCGCAGCTCTCAGATATTAATTAAATATTAACATATAATTAGTACCGTATAAAGGACAACATATAAAATTGATTTTTTATTGATTGTAATTTCATAATTGATGACAATATTCGATGGTCAAACGAGGGTCACAAAATATAAGGTCAAAAGTTCAAGAATTCTAATCAAAATATGATTTATATAATAATATTCCTACTTAAATCTTCAATACTCCAACGTCTATTGTCCTATAATAGAAATAATAGGTATGTGATCAGCCTTTATGCCCGACTCACGTTGTCCACTTCACCTTACGAGTGGGTGTTAAATGCACACAAAGATTGACAGTCCAGTGATGACAGTTACACGTTGAAGCTACTAGGCCGAAAGATCTCGTGTTACATTTGTTACATTTTAAAGGCCGGCAACGCATTCGCGAGGCATTAAGTGTCCTGCCCGTTGTCTCCGTTATAAAACAAAAGCTTTTTAACACCTTGGTTGAATTCAAGGAACAGCTCAATCTCAGATATTACTTTCTTTTATATCTACAGGTTTTTACATTTCAATGATATTTATGGCTATCATGTTCTAATTAAAGCTTTTTAACTAAATTTCTAAAAGATAAATTTATTGGTTAAGGCTTTTTTGTTCTATTCAAATCTAAATAGTCTCTATATAAGCCGTAAATAGCTACTCAATATTTTATACTATTATAAAACAGAATATAGATGTAAACGGGACATAACATAACAATACCTCCTCCATACATGTGTGATTTTATATTTGTGCCCTTTTTATTATTAATTTATAATAGATATACGTAACAAATATTTTTTCGCGGGTACTAAAAACCTGGTGAAATTAATAAATCTTGTGCGTGAGATAGGAAGACGTTTGCTTCACTGTTAGCCAATACTAGTTACGGATCGTTACGAAATAGAGACAGCATTCCAACCATTCGTCACATGTTACTTTGACCCCGGAAAGATTATTTATATAATTGTGAATATTATCTAATTTGACAAGGACCTATGCGCGCAGGTTACTGATTTAATATTTTACATAATAAGAGATTATGACAAGTCAAGAATATCTGCGTTTGATTAAAACTGGTAATACTAGGAGCAGTCTTGGCCTAGTGGCTTGAGCGTGCGACTGTCATCCCTGAGGTCGTAGTTTTGATGCCCGGCTGTGCACTAATGGACTGTATATGTGCGCGTTTAATATTCGAACGGTGAAGTAAATCATCAGCTTTCCGTAGACCCAAAAAGTGGATGGCGTGTTTCAGGCACAGGAGGCTGATCACCTACTTGCCTATTAGATTGACAAATGATCATGAAACAGAAAGAAATCTGAGATCTAAAATGGTTGTAGCACCACTGATTTCTTTTAGTCTATTATCAATTGCGGACAATGGAGATCTTCCTTTGTTTCGAAATATAGCCAGTTACATAAAAAGCTTTAGCAATGTACTCGAAATTCAAATAAAGGAAGGCTGTTGATGTGAGTATGTAAAACAAATAAATTAATAGTACAATATACCATACGATTCTCACACGATTTAATTGTATTCAGTTACCACGATCCGTGCGAGAATCAGCGATTATCTTTACATAAGTGTTGAGTGTCAAAATAGTGTTTTTACATTATTAACGCGCGTGCAAGAAAGCAGGCTTCTGGGTCATTGTCGATATGTGGCGTCAATAAATGCATGTAACTTTAATGTACCTTGTTGTCTGTAAAATAGTAGTATCGATAAAAATCTAGGATCAGCCTTGCGATTCTGTAACTCACATTTCGAACTCTCATAGCGGTTTTTGCAGAGGCTGATAAGGAGGGAGCTTGTAGTTTATTGTTTATCAGAATGCCAAATCGTAAAATGACTGCTTTACGACTGATTTAAGCGCGACCGCCGCTATGAAAACCGCTGTGTGAGTTCGAAATGTGAGTTTCAGAATCGCAAGGCTGTAGCAACCACGAATTCTTAGATATTGCAACCGAGCTTTAGTCTATGCAATACGGAGTTTTTGATTCTTTTTTATAACACGAAAGAATGCAGACGTATACACAGTTTTAAAGTTCTGAACATTTCTCTGGTATAGACAAACTGAAGTATTTCTGAACCAATTTGACTTAGGGTCCTTCAAGAAAAGAGCGTACCAATTCTTAAAAGGCCGGCAACGCACTCGCAAGCCCTCTGGCATTGAGTGTCCATGGGCTTAACTTTTGCCCCCTGTTCTATAAAATAAAAAGACAAGTACCTAATATTAAAATGTCCGATTCAATTAATATAAACTTCACGCTGCTGCAGTAATAAATTTATAACTAAAAATACTTTACCAAACATTTTAATGTCAAAGCCTTAATGATGTCTAGTAATTTATGACAAATGAATAAATATGAATTATACCAAATCTATAAAGATATGCCAATTATAGAGATTTGACAAAACACGTTATTCATCTATGAATTTTAAGTATCCTAATTTAAAAATTCCAAGAGTTAAGGATTTAAAAATATGGAAACAACTCTATATAACGTAATAGCAAGTTTAAAGTATTAAATAAATCGATTCTTTGGAAACGAAAGTGGTACATTTGATCGATTAATTATAAAAAATCTACACAATCAGCCATATAAAAATAGTCTATTAATTTTCATGAATAAGAACATTAACATAATGTCATAAGAATAAGTTGATTTATTTATATCCTTTCGTAAAACGTTACGATGCGTTGAATTACGCGTTATGTTTAATATTATTTTCGACTTTCCAGTACTTTACACATAATCTCGATACAAGACTATAACGATAAAATTAAACAAAAAAGTGATGTCATCAATTATGGAAAATGTAAAACACGCGATTTTGTCTATATTGTATTCTCAAGGTTGAAATTCAAGTTATAGACGTAATTTGCATACAAACACACACTGATTTAAATAAATTGACTTAGAATGGGACGGATTTTAGATTACAAAAACCGTTTTATTTATTACTATCCTTAAACTGCTTTTTACTTTGGTTATATTTAATATTTATTATAATTTGATACCTACACTTTTTTAATAATGGTCATTAAAATTCAACCTGTCTGCCTTATACAAATGTAGCAGTGTCAGACCTGGTTTTAATTATTGTCTATTGATATTTGGAGACCTAATGAGGTTCTAATAAGAAATAATTCTATATTATATTTTCTCCTCTGCTTGGTTTTGACAGAATAGTCAATACTTTTAAATGGTAGGACGGTAAAACTCCATTCTTAGGTCAAAGACGTACGAAAAAAGACGCTATTGCACTCAGCAATAATCTATAAAAGTATCTCTGGTCTTAAAAGGCAATCACCCCTAAGACACTTGGGGTTGGGGTAAATTGCGTTTAGGATTTAACTTATCTTGTGTTTGCGATTTCTTATATCATTCTCCGTTTTTAATTCCCTAATATCCAAAATAAACCTTTGTAATATAGAAATGAGAAGATTATTATATGATTTATGTAGATTCGAATTCTGGTAAAACAAAGATGTCTTACAGAAAGGTATTTTTAACCATCCTTTCTCCAATTTTATTAAACTTGTTTCGTGATTAAGTCAGGGTAACTTTGCTTGAAGTGGTCCTTTCGTAATACAAATAAACGAAATCCAAAGGTCAGGTTCGTGATTTTATTTCTAATTAATTATATTTCAAAAGAAATTAATTGATTGCGTATTTTGCTATTAAAAGAACTGATTTCAGATATTTTTGTAATAATACAGCAATTTTAAATGCACGAATATTTGCCTCGTGGTATCAGAAATTTGCCAGGCTTGCAAACTATAAATACGATAATGTTTAAATACGAGATAATGTAATTTGAAAAAAGGTGAAAGAACATAAATGGAAAGCTTTTTATTTTACTTATAGTGCCTATCGAATGTTGGCAACCATCATGATGACTTCTTTAATATTGGATGCCGCGCAATCATTCCCGAATCTTCGGCAATGATTGCGTCTCCTTTAGCTATCACTTTGCCTTGAGAGAGAGAGAGCAGGAGAGGCATTCCATTGCAGAATATGGTTACGCTGAAAACTCTTGCTTTTTATTTAAAAACCTATTTTTAATTGCCAATATGGCATATAAATCATGTTCAGACCTCACTATGACTATTAAATTCTACAAAGTGTCCAATAATAACTCGTATTATCAATACAACTAAACGTTTACATTGTAATAATGGCAGGTATTTAGGTCTCATGTGTCACACTAAAGTTTAACAAGACAATAAAACAGGCATTATATCGTTAAACGTGAATTATATGGAAAATCGCATTTTCGCAATATTCAATCCATTGGGTCTCCCACGTCTTAGTTATGTAGTAGATTTATGTGTAAGACAAAATGCAATTATTTTAAAAACAACGCTGGTATTACCGGTGACTCCCAAAAGATTTTTTTGGCGTTTAGTTTTAGTGTTCAAAGGATGCGATCAGCGCTATATATCCAAAGAACTATATCAAAATTCCAAGTTAGCGTATGTAGCCAGTATTAAAAGTACATAGAGATTTAAATTTTGTAATGTGTTTTTAGTATGCAGTAAGTAACTATAATTACTAAAGTTTATTTGTAATGGATATTAAAAATATGTTATACGGTGACGTCGTAGTCCTCCGAAACGGAACGACCCATTTTAATATTTTTTTAGGATTAGGTTGTTTCTATCAAGCTTTTTAACTTTTACTAAAAATTATTTATCAGGAAAGAAACATTATGGGTTTAGTTTTAGTTGAATGTTATAGGAACCAAAGCGTCAACTAGCTATTTACCTTTGCGAAACTGTTAGTTATTTAGTGTGTCCGTCAGTTACTCGCAAATTGTAAGATTTTGCCGGATTACTTCACCTAACACTTCAGATCTAAAACAAACCTTGTGATGAGTCAATAAACGCGTAACCTCGTTAAATCGAGTCAACAAAATGCTGATCAGGGGAATAGGGTTGGTACAAAGAAGTTTTTGGTTTTTTATACAAGTCTTATATAATCTCAATTACATAACTTCAAAGATGTATTTCTAGACAATAGTTCCCTGCCATCGATTATGAATCAATCATTTCTGGAATTGAAAGAGTTAATTAAATAATCATACGACGCAACCCTATTTCAATGCAGTTTCTTTAACACCACTGAAATTACAATCCTAAAATATGTGGTACATAAACTTAATATTAAGACGAATTAGTATTACTATCAAACTTACGGAATCAGCCTACTGGTACATGTGAAACAGACTTAAGGCCGATTTACATTATCTTAGTGTTTAGGAGAGTGCTTTAGTATAACTTGAAAGGCAAGTTTTTTAGCGTTACGTTTACTAAAGCAAGTAGCGTTTACATGTTTCAACTAAAGTACTATCCTAAAGCACTCTCCTAAACACTAAGATAATGTAAATCGGCCATTAGACAGACCGACTAGAACTTGTTCCTTATTATTTGGTTAATGTAAACCATGTTATATATATATAATATATTGCGTTTATTAAAAATCTAATTTTTGTAAAGTGCTAACCCTGATGGCGGCCATCAAAAACACCGATAATTTATTCAAGTTTTAGAAGATTCTTAGAATTAAATAAGTGTAAATGTCGTTGGCTAGTCGGTACTAAAATTTTATGTGTTTATTACAAAATAGTAACTACTTGTTACCAAATACTTTAAAATCATTCGTTTTAATGAACAATTTTCTAGACTAAAAATCACCGATTCAGGAAGAGTGATTCACTTCTGTCATATTTGACAGGTTTGACAAAGTTTTTAACAAAGTTCCAGATGTATAATAGCTCAAGCTCTATAATAATACTATAATAATAAGCTCTCTAATAATACTGCCATATAATAATACTATGCAAGTTCTTTTAACAATGATAAACATAATTTAGTAGCCGATCATTTGCCGGACTAAATGTAACATTTATTTAACAGGAACAATAAAGGTTATATTTAATTATTAATCTTGCTATAATTTATACAGCATATTGAAAATTAATTGTCTATAATATAAACGTCGGATCAGCTTTATTATTGTCAGAGTTTCTTCTCCTTAAAAGACTGTTGGTTAATTTTAAACTCGTAATCGTAATCGTAATTAAATAATGTCTTTGTGCAAAGAAAATATATAAATACATAATTAAAACGCATTTAATTTCGTACAGTGTTTAAGTATTCAGCTGCATTTTTAGTCCAATTAAGCCGCAATAATAACTCATTTCTACAATTCAACAATATAATGTATAAAACTTGCCTTTCAAAGTATTTATTATAGTCATTGTCTACATTATTTCCTGCAATTAATATTAATTGTCTCAGTAAACTCGAATAAGGTAAACTTTTTTTTTATGTAAAGCAAAAAGTCTGTGAACACGACCTTGGTATGTATGTACATAATAATGCATACAACGTCTACGAATATATAAAAAACCAATTAAGATTATCGACATTAACTAACATCGTGATTTTTGTTTTTGGTAGAACTCTATCATCTTTAAATAATACATGATATCCGGGAATTCTTACCCATTATGTGCGCTCATATATCCAGGAATGGCTGAGAAACTAAAACTTTAACGGTTGAATAGCCTACATAAATATATGAAACTATCGAGATATCCTGAAACTTTGGAATTTCATCTGTTAATGATATAGAACTAGGTTGTTTTTTTTTCTTACAATAAAGTTGACAAAACGACTTTACATGAATTGCAATCTAGCCTATACAATAATTATGGCTAATAAGTAATATTATGTTGACTTAATTTTCTACAATACTAGTGAATATCTTAAACTAAGGTAACGTTCATTAACAGTCTTAGGGTCTGTTTCACAATGTACGGATAAGTTCTACATAAGTTCCAAATTGGCTATTTATTACTTATTGGTAAACACTATTGTTGCGTTTCACGACTGTCAGATAGCGCTATTCGTCGCATAAAGTCCATCATAAGTTATGAGTCCGATGAAGTGTCAAATAGCACAATTTATCTTCCAAATAATTTATGTGTTGCATAGCTATTTGGTACTTTATCCATACATTGTGAAACAGATCCTTAGTGTTCTATAATGTTTTGTTATGTTCGTGTGACCGAGATACCGCACTTGCACTTATATTCACAACACTAGTTTTAGTTACTCAGAAGGTTTAGTTCTCTTTAGGCGTATTGTTCCTTATATAAGTTGGATTGCCTCAGCATTCACAGTATAAGCTATAGAAAGTTAATTTAATAGTCTTTAATTTGTCACATCTATATATTAGGTCCTTACATATGAAATTGGCGTTTTGTATGGGAGGAACAAAAAGTCGAATATTTTTAAATATAATATATTTAATTAATCAAAGTATGAACCATTGTTTTCTATGCACTTTTGCCATCTCATATGTAGTTCATTGATCCCTTTACTAAAAAACCAGTCGGACGGAAATCAATAAAATCTGTGAAGGCGATTTGGACTGCCCCATCAGAGTTAAATTTTTTCCCTTGCAAGAAGTTGTCCAAATTTCGAAAAAAATGGTAATCTGTTGGAGCAAGGTCCGGGGAGTACGGAGGATTTCTTAGACATTCCAATTGAAGCTCTTCTAATTTGGTAGCCGTCTGTTGTGCAGTGTGTGGTCTAGCGTTGTCGTGAAGTAGCAGTGGCGTGGAGCGATTGACCAGCCTAGGTTGTTTAGCCGCTAGCTTTTCCATCATGGTTTGCAATTGCTGACAAAAGATATCAGCCGTAATAGTCTGGCCAGATTTGAGAAAACTGCAATGAACAATACCGGCACTAGTCCACCAAACGCTTACAAGTAACTTTTTTGGGGTTAATTTTCGCTTGGGGCAGGATTTGGCTGGCTGGCCAGGATCCAACCATTGCGCTGAGCGCTTCCGATTATCGTAAAGAATCCATTTTTCATCACAGGTAATGATTCGGTTTAAAATAACTTCATTATTATGCCGGTTCAGTAATGTAACGCAGCAGTCGACGCGCGTTTGCCGGTTTGCTTCAGTCAATTCGTGAGGTACCCATCTTTGAAGCTTTTTGATCTTCCCAATTTGCTTCAAGTGAATTAAAACAGTTTTATCACTAACACCGCAGCCTGCAGCTAACTCGGACGTGGTTTACGATGGATCCGCTTCCACAATAGCCTTCAATACTTCATTATCAACTTGGGTCTTAGGCCGTCCACGGGGCTTGTTCTGCAGGTCGAAATTTCCAGAACGAAAACGTTGGAACCAAAAACGAACTGTGTTTTCTTTTGCAACATGACCGCCATACACATCATTCAGCCTTCGAGTCATTTCGCAGCACTAGTGCCACGGCGGAACTCGTAGTCGTAAATAATGCGATACTTTAAGTTTTCCATTTTGTAAAATGAGTGACGCAAACAGAAAAAAACAGAAGAAAAAAACAAATGAATGACGGTCATCGAAGCATAAATACATGATTAAATAGCTGTACAAATTTTAATTTGGAATTCTTAACCAAAGAGGAGATATTTGAGGTCAAAGTGGCCAAAACGTAAAACGCCAATTTCATATGTAAGGACCTAATATCATTAGATCTGTTAAACGAAATTAATAACTTCTCTACACAATAAACTATCATTGCAATAGACATTTTAATTAAGGTTTGAAGATTTGATCTGGTTGGTGAACGGCCACTTGATCTTTTGCCATCTTCACCAACCAGGATCAGTTTCTCCAAGTTCTCATCGCCTCATAATATATAGCAATGATCTTATACATTATCTCGTTTCAGCTCACTTAGAGGGTGCTATAATGCACAGCCTGAACGTGTCGCTCATCAACCCCGGAGAATGCAAAGCGAAGTTATCTTCGGATTACCCTCATCTCCTGGAGCAATACAATGAAGATAGCTGCGTGTGTGGACAGCCTACTAACCCCTTGAACAACATTTGCAAGGTATTTACTATGAGTTAAGGAGTAGGAAAGCTTAACGATCTCATAAAAGACACAAAGGAGTTTGAATTTTTATTTCCTCACTCAGGGCTTCTAATGAATTTTTGTTTTTAAAGTATGCTCTGGCATTTATTGTTGCCCCTAATGTAGATTTGAATTAAAACGAGATAGAAACGATAAGGTCGCCAGTTGGTCGCCATTTTATTTAATTATTTAAATTGTACTACTTGTTCTACTCGTGTCACAGTTTTCGTTGCCATACTCCTCCGAAACGGCTTGACCGATTTTGATGAATTTTTTGTGCTTATCCGGTATCTATGAGAATCGGCCAACATCTATTTTTCATCGCCCTAAATGTTAGGGGTAGTCCACCCCTAAATTTTATTTTTTAGACAAAATTTTTAATTTCTATTTTTTTATGATACACACAACCCCTAACTTTCACCCCTCTACGATTAACCCCTATTTTTTTATTATAAATGATATGGCAAAACGACGTTTGCCCGGTCAGCTAGTTACATATAGAGACCCTATCAACGTCCACGTAGATTTTGGTATTTTCAGTAGCGGGTTACACCACGTTAGACAGAATCTCCTAAAATGTTAAAATACCTTTGTTACTTTCATTCCCTGCTAGTATAGTCCGGTCAATTTAGACATCCAAGGTTACAGTAATTCGCACTTGGCTGAATATTGGTAGGATTGCTCAATACACTATTATAAAGGAAATGTGAAAAGTCCTCATCGATCCGGCACGTGCAAAAAAATTTACTCCGGGTCAAAGATCACAAAAATGGGTTTTTCGCGATTTTCAGCAAAATGGTAAGTTCTATCATAAAATTAGTTTCGACAAAAACTGTAGATCAGATAACTATCTATAAAATATGTGCAAATACTTTTTTCCTAAGAGCCACCGTTTTTGAGATATAACGATTCAAAAAGTTGAAAGGGTTGTAATCGTCATAATATGCGTTTCCACGCCACCTTTGAGGTAGTGTACTTAGCGCTTTTTTTTTAATGTGGTTTCCCCGGTAGGCCTATTCCACTGATCTTTTATGATTCTGTTTAATTTGAAACTATTGAATAACTGTAGATATTGACAAGGGTTGAAAATGATGAAAGGGGTGTAAATTACAAAAAATAAGAAAATTTATCCGTCTGAATCTAAATCATCATTAACTTCTGCTTTCTCTTGTTCTTGTTCTTCTTCTCTTCCTTCTCCTTCTTCTCCTTCTTCTTCTTTATCTTCTTCATTCTGGGTGTTAATAAATTATCCCAATAATGACACATCGCATGTCTCTTCGTCAACATCAAATGAATCTTCAATTGTTGGCAATTCAACATTGGAGCATGACCGGCCTTGACAGTTAGTACATGCTACAGAACAAAACAGTCCAACTTTTTTTGCAACCACATTTAGCACTACATCCCTTTTTACAGTTGCAAAAAATGGTGTTTAGTAGTTTTTCTGGTGCAGGTGGAAGTAAAGTCTGAACTGGCTCTAATGAATTGTCGACCAACTTCCAACCCCAGTCTTTTCCAACAGCACGAAATAGGTTAGAAAAAATAGGTTACAATAAACACGTGTTTTCACTCCAGAGCGATGTTGCTGAAGGTTACACTGGCGTAGAAAATAAAGGACTGGGTTTTTTTTACCCGAAATTTTCATATTTTATATGTGTAAGTCACACTGACCGATAGACCGATATTTTTGCTTGTATTACGGCTTCAGTGATGTATATACGTGGTGTACTTATACATATTATGACGATTACAACTCTTTTAACTTTTTGAATCGTGATATCTCAAAAACGGTGGCTCTTAGGAAAAAAAGTATTTAGACATTTTTTATAGATAATTATCTGATCTACAATTTTTGTCTAAACTAATTTTATGATAAAACTTACCATTTTGCTGAAAATCGCGAAAAACCTATTTTTGTGATCTTAGACCCGGAGTAAATTTTTTTGCACGTGCCGGATCGATGAGGACTTTTCACATTTCCTTTATAATAGTGTATTGAGCAATCCTACCAATATTCAGCCAAGTGCGAATTAATGTAACCTTACCCCTATTTTTTAGTCTAATTTGACCGGATTAAGTAGTTAAGTTTTATTAATATTATTTTATATCGTTTTTGTCTGTATTGTGTTTGCCATAATTGTTCAATTATTGCATTAAATTTCGATTAACCTCTAAGTATCTTAAGTTAGCCCGATTGTAGTTTTAATGCTGGGATTATTTCAGGTGGATATCGGAAGTGCCCTGGCGTGTACCAGCGGTGATGGTCGATACGTGATGCAGGGCGTGTATTCTTGGGACTCAGGTAATATGTCACTCTTTATATTAAATTTATTAATGGTATAAATTTTTTTCCTGAAAGTGAAAAATTGATATAAAATAAAATTATAAATATTTAGTAGAATATTCTACAAAAACTTTACAAAACTAATTAAAAACTGAATGAAACAAATAAATAAGAAATAGACAAATACTACTGGTGTGGTATAACTTACTTGCCTATATAATTTACTAAAAAAATATTTGCTTAAGATTAATTGGTATATTGCAGGATGTCAAGTCGGCAACCAGATTGCATCATTCTACAAATTCGACCTCGAATGGTACGAATGGTCCATTGGTTTGATTGAGAGCGTACGATTTGCGCAGTTCACCACCATCACCACCGGAAAAATAACAGGCTTCAAAAGCGGAGTACAGACCCAGTTTGGAGGTGTCAATAGCCAGTTCGGTTCCCAATTTGGTTCTGGTTTAAAAACCCAGTTCGGTGGAGCCAGTGAAGGTTCATCAGGAATTGGATTCTCAGGCGTCAAAGGCTTCGCTGTTTCCGGTAAAGGCCAGTACGGTTTCGAAGGAGCCGGTCAAGCGGCCAACCAAGCACAATTCTCAACCATCAACCAATTCGGCAAATTTGGGGCCCAAAACTTCGAGTCTGGTTTCAACACCCAAATCAATCCCCCAATCAATAAAGCGTTCAGCGCGTCTTACTCAGAGAAAAAAGTATTCCAAACCGAACCTAAAATAATAACTTACACGACTAAACCCGAAATCGTTACTTATACGACAAAACCAGAGATTTTCACTTTCACAACCAAACCCAAAATTGTCACATACACCACCAAACCCAAATTTATCACCTATACAACGAAACCAAAAATCATAACGTACACAACCAAACCACAAATTATCACTTACGAAACTTCAGGCAGTGGTACTAACCCCCAATATGTCGCCCCTGGAGTAACATTTAACCCTAATTTCTCTGATTTAATTGGACATAACCACGATTCTCAGTGTAAATGCGCTAAGAAATAATTTTAACAGTATTTAATCTCCCGACAGCTTATTGCTGAATAAGTTATCAATATTTGAAAATGTATCAATAATTTTATATCAGCGCCCTCTATTATTATAGTGCCATAATGTTCATACATTTGTTATATTGGAACAATTAACTTCAGTTCCTAATTACCGAAATCAACAAGCTTAAAGATCTAACAGGCACATTCTAATGAACCTACACTGAATTGTTATTTCGAACTGAATCGTGCCTTTTTATTGTAAACAAAAATGTAAATACATAGGTTATATTACATTAAGGGCTTTTTCCTTCAACTTTTCTCAACTATCGAAAAGTATTTGTTACCATTACAGCTTACGTTAAAGCATAATTTGTTTAATACGGCCTTACACTGTTGGTGAAAAAAGGCCATATATACCTTATATATTATACGGCTTCGCGTAAAAACTGCCATTTTAATAACATAAGCACGATATTTTTATAAGAAAAAAGTATTTTTTTGACGATTTTTATTTCGAATTAGACTTTTGACCATTTTGGAGTTACTCCGAAATGGTCGACTCTCTAATATAATTGGTATAAGATATAAAATAAGTTTATTTTTTATATAAAATGTTATATGATTATAGGTATGTAGTCAATATGTAGTATATATTGATCGATTTTATAATTATATTAGGTTTAAATAAATGGAGGTACTTTACAAATATTTGTTGTTGTTTTATTTTGATTTTGGTATAAAGCTTTCCTAAATTTAATTTCAAGTGAAATAAACCTTTAATACCCCTTGCACACATGAATAAGAAAGAAATTCCAGATTTATTTTCTATTATTTATTTTTTAGGAAAAAATTAAAAATCAATAATTCTCATATCGATATATTTTAATTAAAATTTTAATAATTTAACGGTACTTATACTAGAATGTCTGAAACACAACGCCGAATTCACAACTACAGTCACATTAACAATAACGAGTGAAGGAATTGTAAAATTTACTTTTGGGCCAAATTTTTTAATCGTCGCATAAAATTTCACAATAATAATTAAAATTAAGTTAAAATTACTTATTTTATAATTAATTATAAAATTAATTACTTATTAACATACAATATATTTGTAACCTAAAAATGTTAACAACAAACAATGTTTATAAATCTATTTAGAAACAAATAAAAATTTATAAACGTAAAAAGAACATGATAATACAACGATTAAAAAATTGGCGTAAATTTTTTTGTTTAGTTTTATAAACAGAACTTAATTTAACTATGAAAATATGCAAAAAATATTATTTGGATTGGTGATATTTACAAATAACATTTCTTTACAATTTTGGAATGATTTTTCAACTTATTTCTCAAAGTATATACAAAATTAAAAATTGATTATGTTTACCTGGCCAAACGACCAGTTTCTTAATTTGCCATAGGTACTTCATATTATATTAATGTAAAATTGTATTTTAAGCTATTGCATAGCTTTTATCGAGGGCTTTGAGCGCGGCGACCGAATCAAGAAATTCCGTAACGAAATAAACCTAACACACGAAGACGTAATTTAGGTGCGGCCAATACGCGTTAGAGCGGGACAGAACGCATACTGCGTCTCACATCGGTTTAGCGTGATCGGACAGGCGTGTTAGTCTGAGTAGAGTGGTAGATTGAATTAAATAAATTAAATAAATAAATAATTATATTGCATAAGTTTATAAAAAATGCTATGCTTTACCGCGGCAGTCCCCGAGTGCCACACTTATTTTATTATTTTTATTTGTGCAATTGTTTTATACGCCATCTGCACTGTTGAAGTAACAACGTAAAGTTTATGTATTGCACTAATAGATGGCGTATGTTTCTGAAATAATCATATAATGTATTATTAAAATGTTTTAAAGGCAAACTTTAGTCTATATTACTAAGAGATTATAAATTTCAATTAACAATTGAAAAATCAATCCTCTTAACTATAATACAATATACCCAAAGTGCATTAAATTTAATTTTGGGAAATAAGTGATAGACAAAAATATTTTCTTTATTTATGCCAACAAGCAAAAGACAAATATTACCAATCTCAATAAATTACAGTTACGTTACCAAACAAATCTCAGTAGAGATATATGTTCTATATGTTCACCATGAGCATGGTTGTTTCATTATTACTTCGTTTTTTAATAATAAATGTTTTTTTTTAAATCTATGACAATTAATGTAATTTATTTATTATAATAATATATTGAGATTGATATTAAAAAGATACGGCCGAAATCAATAGGAACGCTTTTGAGAAGGACGAAGTGTTTTTTGGTTTTAATTTAATGATAAATTGGTGAAAAATTATTATTAAAATTGTTACTCAATCGTGTTCGAACTGTCAAAAATATAAGTTTTGACTAGAGCACGAACTTTACGATAATTTCGCGGACGTCAAAGCGATAATGTCAGTTTTTAAATACGAAAATACAAGCTCCTTCAACTAATCACACAAGAAAGTGGCAGGTAGACCTGGCCGCAAACGCACGTCTTGATTGAAGAATCCTAGACAATGCATCCAAAATTAAAGTTCAGATGATCGCCAACCTTCAAAAGGAGATGGCATTATAAGGAAGAAGAAACAATACTCAATGAATCAACAGGGGCTTGAGACAAAATCACTTTTCGACAGGCGTGACCCACTATCGCTAAACAAATTTGTATGAGAATGAAATTAGCTCACGCTTATTTCTTAAAGGATTAAGGACAAATATTATTATTTAAAGGATACATGATTTTATTTTTATAACTACTATAAATCCACCAATTTATCAATTAGTCCTAGGTCATAACTAAATATCTACATTGTGCAGACTACGACTGCGTGCTCCTTTGAGGTCTTAATCTATAACAACAGAATATATTCATAAATTCCATATTATATTGCTTTTCGCTAATTACATGTTATGTGCATTAGAACAAATAAATAAACTATATCCACAGGCAATTAAGGTGTCACTAACTATTAATTGTATTTTTTACAGTAGCTACTAGTTCTACTAGTAGAACAAAAAAATGGTAAATTTGTCGAATCACGTCTCTACCTTAAAACAGCTCCAAATGTTATTCTACATATTTTCATAACTCGGCAATGGTGTACCATGCAATAATGTGGAGCATGCTCTTTAACCCCATAGAAATTAATTAAAACATCGTTATTTGTGAAATGAATTAAAGTAGATAATTTTTTTGGATTCAACCTAACCTAACCTGATCACAAACGCCACTTAGAATAAAAAAAATCTAACCTAACCTAATCTAATTCACTGGGACTCTGAGACAATATCATTTACATAATATTATCAGTATTTTTTTATAAAATTTTTTAGGGTCCAAAGCCATGTGCGTCCTCAATATTACTTGAGGTATTATATACAAGTCGTAAAGAACGATAGAAAAAAATTTGGAGCTGTTTTTAGGTAGAGCCGTGATTCGACAAATTTACTAAAAAAAATATGTAGTAAGAGCCAAAACTTATCAAACTATCGTAATTTAGTATGGTGAGCACGAGTTTCTGCTTAAAGATATATATTTTATACTTTTTCTTATATTCACTAACCACAGTTAACTTTGAGAGAATGTTAATGTGTATGCAACTTAAAATGTTGAACTTGCGTTTAGCGAGATTTAAAGTAGTTTCTAAGGAAGTTTACGTAAGTTTAAACCCGTAAGGGCGAGTCTAAAACTAAATTCACTGGATTTTCTTCAAATTATTCTAGCTAATAGAAATTTGAAATATACGACGGCGGCTTTGGTATAAATTCTTAATTCTTAAATTTGGTTTATACAATATAATATGAAATGTATGATTACAATTTGAACTTGCAAGAGGTATACCAATATATTGAAAATGCTATATTCACTTTTAGCATATATTAGGAACATTTCTATACGATCTGTTTGTTTATGTGTCATTAAGTAAGTGTAATCCAGCTGTAACATTGTGAATTATATACAAACATACAAATACATAGAGAATATGACAAATTTCTGTATGTCCGCATACTATTATATATATCTATGCTTAATAACTATATATATCTAAAAAAAGTACGAAATAAATCTACGAATCTAAACAACGGTTACAGTTTTCTTTTTCGTTGTGAATATAGCATTTATAAATTATACATAAAGATACATCTATATAGTAGATAGATTTGAGTGTAAATAGAATTTTAGTGAATTTAAATAAATCTTTTTGGCAACAACAATAGTTATATTTATATAAGAATAAAATTATATATTTTCTACCTATACCTTAAATATTATTTATATTTTGATTTACTTTTTTCCTGATTATTATTACAGAAAATATATTTACATAGTTGCTATACTAATTTCGTAACATAAAATACAATAAATGACAAATAATTATTATATAATATTTTTTCTCTGATTTCTGCTTTATTTATAAAATAACCCAAATTGAACTATGTGTATTCACTAGGTATGCATATTTTACTGCGATTGTCTATGTTAAGTATCTAATGTTTAAAAATTATTATTTTATTATAATATTAAAACAGCTGCCATTAAGGTATAATTACGCTACAATTTTTTATAGGTTTATAGTATATATAAATAACAAAATATTAGTATTATATTAATCAAGTATGTATTTGGTTTTGAAGGAATAATTGTAATTTGATACCTGTCCCTTACATTAATTGTATTTTTGCATTAATCTGTGCGAATTTGATCGTACGTGAAATAGTTTTTCTATATTGTATATACTCTGCTTGGCTAATAGTTATTATTAGTGCCCCGAACAAAATAAAAAAAGTTATGAATCCTATTTAATCTGAAAAAAATCTTTTGAGTATCTCATTAATTCTTATTATTTTTGGTTTACATTAAATGTTCAGGGCACCTATTATTAATATTGTGTTGGTCTTTTAGTGCTATTTCCAAACTAGTGCATTTTACTTCTATTTGACTAAATGTGTCTGGCAGTAAATGTGGCCCTTAGTTATTAAAACTTACAAATTAACTTCAAAAAGATAGATACATAAAAAATTATATACATAAAATTATTGCGCGCAATCTGGAAAAGCCTTTAAAATATACATTTTGTTTAATTGTTATATGGTAATAACAAAAAATATTTATTTATTATAATTATTCACATGACATCAATAAGTTGAAAATACTTTGACAGCGACATATTAACGATATGAAAACGATAGCGTTTCACGCTCAGCCAGCTTAGCCATTTTTAATTTAATATTTTTGACAAACCCACTTAATTTAGTACACCAATTACACATATACAATATTTAATATATAAAACTTTTTAATAATATCGATTTTGCTATATCTCGCGCACAATGATAAAAATATATTCTTAATATTCGAACAAATTTTATACAATTTATAATTTACAGGTAAATAATATTTAAATATTGTATAGTAGGTATTATACCAAGAATGAGTATACATATATATCAAATTAACGAAGATAAATTTTAAAATATATTATTTCTACATTAAAAATCAAATAAAAAAGAGCTTTGCAACAGATATATTTATACGCATAATCTCTATATCTTTATACATATATATAATTCTTCTGTGAGTGTGTATTTCACTGAACTTCTCTCAAACAACTGGACCGATTTTGATGAAATTTTTTGTGTGTGTTCAAATCAGCCCGGCAGGTGGCGCTGCAGTCGGTACTTTCATACTTTAATATCCTAATAGCTTGAAATATCATGCAGGACAACGTGTATAATGTGTATGTCACGGAACTCCTCTTAAACGGCTGGATCGATTTGAATGAATTTTTTTGTATGCGTTTGGGTGACGCCCTGAATGGCTGGAATAGAAAAACTATGCAAACTAAATAAAAAAATATTATTTTTCTTTCATTTCATATTTTGTTTAATAGCATGCAGGACAATGTCTGTCGGGTCCGCTACTATAAATATATATATACGTGTTCGTACATCGTTAATTAAATACGGCCACAGAGCTCTGCTCAAGTTGTCATCTCCAGCGACGTGTTACCAATGTAAGTCGATGCTTGGCACAATAAATATTATTGCTATTATATAAGTTTCGTAATATATTACGATAATTAAATTTTAAAAAATAAAGTACACACATAAAGTAGTCTCCAACAGCCCTGCGATTCTGTAACTCACTTTTCGAACTCACACAGCGGTTTTCGCATCGGCGGTCGCTCTCAAATCAATCGTGAAGCAGTCATTTTATGATTTGGCATTCTGATAAACAATAAACTACAAGCTCCCACCTTTTCGAAAAGTGAGTTACAGAATCGCAGGGCAGG
The DNA here is from genome assembly GCF_905475465.1 of Pieris napi. Classification (NCBI taxonomy): domain Eukaryota; kingdom Metazoa; phylum Arthropoda; class Insecta; order Lepidoptera; family Pieridae; genus Pieris; species Pieris napi. The sequence continues at coordinate 8,854,397 of NC_062246.1, forward strand.
TTAGAATAATTTTTGAGCTTATTCACCGGGCTTCGTAAAACGTTATGATGATTATACACTTTCCTCCTGGCTGCTTTGGTCGGAACGAACCGAGTTTAAGTCTGGCTCTCTCATTGGTGGAGGAGATCCGAATGGAAAGTCCTGGTGTAGAAAAAAAAAATTCCACTTGTTAAATCGTATCCACCTTGATATTATATATACGTTTAGTTACCGAGAAATTTGTGAACAAACATACATACACTAACGAAAGATTATTTCACTATTTGGAAGAATACATACAGGTCGAACTCATAAGCTTTGTTTAAGTTAATTAAAAATATGTAATTAATATTACTTGTTCTAAATAATTTTTTTGCTACACGACGTAAATCATTTGCTCAGATTTTTTAGCTTAACTCACCTGTGCGGGTAGGTTACGCGGCGCGGGTGGTGCAGGGGGTGGGTCACGTGGTGCGCGGGGGGAGGCACATTCGGCGCATTCCCCACCCGCACTGCGGACTGAGCGGCGGGACCACGACTCCGGCATACACCTGAAACACGAATAAAATGAAAATAAAATATAATTGATTCATATAAATAGGAGCGTGACAACCCTTGTTCTCAGATTTCTGTATCAGTATCTAGAAATTTTTTTCTCAATAGGTAGGCAACTCAAATTTAGTAAGTATTGTAAAGTCCTGGCAATTTTTTTTCGAGTGTCTGGAAGAGTCATTTTGGTTGATCCCTCCTGCCTCATTTCCCCACCGTACGAGCTGTACTTACTCAAAATCTCATCGGCATCACCTTGACGACTAGAAGTATTTCATGGTCCTCTTCACAAGAAATTTTCTTTTGCGAACTAGCGAACTGTGGAATCCACGCCCGGTCATCCTTGGAGATACGCCCCCAATTGTGTAAAAAAACATCATACACCTTCCTCAAAGCCTGGCAACGCCACTACAATGATGCCGTCTGCGATGACTGCTATTTTTGGGGATCCCGTAGACACATTTGTCCTATAAAGAAATCTCCATTGGAAATACTCACGCGTGATGAACGATGTGCGCGCAAGGTAAAGAAGCCAACGGTTCTGGTCTATCAGCGAGTGGTTCCCGGCATTTAGCACAAGCAGGTGCAGCCCAAGCGCCAGCCGCTTTGCGTTGTCTTGCGGCTGCGTTGTTATCTCCCAACGCTGTGTAGATCTCAGCTAAACGTAGACGCACGCGGCGGACTAGCATCTGGAATAAGAACATTTATTGGAATAAATATAGTTTAAAAAAACTATAAAACACGCTTTTAAAGCACATCAAACTAAAAAGTGAAAAATAATTCCTAATTTAGGCTGAAAATGGTAATGAACAAAAAATACTGGTTTTATTGTGAAAAAGCGTGGGTTGCTCGATAGACGAAAAATATGGCACAGAGCGCCCCACGCTTTTTCAGCCTAAATTAGGAATTATTTTTCACTTTTTAGTCCTAGCAGCAAGACGTGTTGTCTCAATTTAATTTTTTTTTAGCAAGCAATACCTACTGCTTTGTGGACTTAAAAAAAATTTCATTGTTTTTTCGAGATAAACCTATGAAATTATTATATTGTCGCTGATTCTTTATAAGTGTACAAAGTTTTAATTAAATCTGTCCGTTTAAAGTGGATCAAAGTCGAGTCCGAAGGAGTCGGTTACATACATACATACATACAGGTGAAGCTAATATAAAGCGTGTAAAAAGAAGCGAAATTCCAGCTAAATATTTTACACCCTGGCTATTTGGACATGGCTACTTCATTTGGCTGGTAGACATGTACATTATACCTATTGTAAAGATTAACTGTATACAGTCGATGGCCGGATTTGACCGTCACGGCTACACCAGCAGGCTTCGTGAGTTCACCTCGCACTAATAATGCTCCCTTCCATTTTTGGAATATCATGGTATTCTGTTAAGCAATTTCATATTACGTCTTGACAAGTGGAGGGAGCTTGTAGTTTATTGTTTATCAGAATGCCAAATTGTAAAATGACTTCTTCACGACTGATTTGAGCGCGACCGCCGCTGCGAAAACCGCTGTGAGAGTTCGAAAAGTGAGTTACAGAATCGCAAGGCAGCACGTGCTGTAGGTTATCAGTTCTGTAACTTCTATTTTCGACAGCGATACCATTTTCATAAGTATTTTAAATTTAGTTCTTTAAATATCCTCGTGTGACTTTGGGACCTTAAAGTTATGATTCCAATAAAATAGCGTGCGGCACATTTGTTTACAAAAATTCTGTGTAAACAATAGCAGAACATCATGTTTGGCTTCTGTCTCCACCGGCAATGCTGTGGTTACTTTTGTGCACGCAGTGTTGCACACTTGTACACTGAGCAGCTTATCTGCTGACAGTTGCTTATATGTGGGCATTGTTATTTGAAATATATAGTATACCTTAGATCCAACAGAAGTAGCAACCTCCAGCAGCCGCGTGTTAAACTCCAGAGGGCGGCAATTGCATATTCGTCCTTGGACCCGAAGCGCCTCAAGACATCTTGCCGCACCGTCCATTGCCTCCATCTGGGCCAAACGGTCCCCCAAAGACTGCCCCGCTCCCATTGCTACTTCGTAATGTCTGAAAAGTTCAAATCTAACGTTGCGAAGCCATTATTTCATCCATCTTCCAATACGGCGTTTACCCATTATAATTAATTGAAGGAGGTGATAGCGGTGATGGCGCAACACGTGGCCCAGGTACGCAACTTTCCGTTGTTTAAAGACTGAGATAAAGACTTTACACAAATATATAAATTCTTACCTCAAAGCCTTGTTAAAGTCACATTTTCGTCTGTATACGTCCCCCGCTATTCTCACAGCTCGTGCGAAACTGCCTTGATCGCCTGCCACGGTTGAGAGACGCAGGGCTTCCTGGAATTGTTTAGAAATTTGCTTCTATTCATTAATACTTACACAACGAACAAAGGAATATAAAAAACTATTTGAACTTGCAGATTCAAAAATTTAATAGTGGAAATGAATGTTCTTCCTATTTGTTCTTTCCCAGGATTTCCAGGAAATACAAGGAATAAAGACAACGTAATACTCCTATAACTCACAGTCGTTTATACAATCGAAGATGTTTTCACATCCCACATTGCCGAACAAACGTTGGCAGAAACACTCCAATTAATAGGTTATGTCGCTACCATAATGATATTGCACAGAGTTTTGAAATTTTTCATGGTTTTCTGGCCTCAGCTAAGAGTAGAATTAGGACACAGTACCGATAATTTCTTTTCTTGGTTCAAATAGTTTAATTCTTTTTATAGTTTGTATTTTTAATTTGATGGTCGTTTGTATTAACACTGTTTATTGTATCTTCTTGATTTCGCTGGTCGTGTCCACATGTTATAGGGACGGCACCGCTTTTTATATTTTTGTATGTATGTCAATTTATATCATGTGTTTGTCCTATTTTTGTGGTCATGGACATACCCAACATATATTATGCCTTAGGTATATAGTTAATTATTGAAAAGTATTAATAAAGAGAAGATAGACTCAGATAGTTAAGTTATTACGAAAAATTACTAATATTTCAAAATCATATTTTCAGTCTAAAAAAATAAAACTAACATTACAATAATCGTACGCGTCCCCCAACTCTCCTCTTGCCCTTAGCGCAGCGGCCATTTGCAATAACGCAAGTCTGTGGTGTCGAGTGTTGAGATCAGCCGCGCGAGGACCGCGGCCGAGGTCACATGCGCGCGCCGCACAAGCAACAGCTCTTTCTGTATCACGAAGACGACGCCAAAGTTCTGAGAGACCTACATATACCTGGAATTGGTAGAAAAAACATGGTTTGGGACCTGTTTACAGAAAAAGTCAAAAATCATTTATTCATATAGGTAACACAATGTACACTTATGAACGTCAAAAAATAAATATACATTAAATACTTCTCAAATCAAGGGCGTAGAACGGAAGAGAAGAACTGGCAATAAACTCTCCGCCACTCTTTTAATCGCCAGGTTTCATGTTTTACACAACGGAAATAGGAGCACGCAAATACATAGTCGAAATAACTAACATCAGCGCATACACCAATTCATGTACGACCATTCACCACAAGTAGCACCCGTTCACGGGTATGACGCATGGCCAGCCATCGGCCATCGGCCCCCTCGCCCAGAAAAGGTCAGATAGCAATAATTCGACTCAGATATACGCTTAATAGATTTTCTTCCAACTTTTTCAGATATTGTGACGGATGTGTTTTAGTTAAAGAGTAGATACATAAATCAATAATAAATAGATAGAGCTTACTCTACAGCTGACCACGATAGTCAGATATTAGTTACCGACCCAGATAGAGAGAACTACTAACTAGGCTTCTAGAAATTTTGGTATATTTGAATACAACTTGCGGTAATTATCGCTTAAAAATCTTACTTGAAGTAGAAGTGTATTATCGTTTTGTGCTTGTGCAACAGCCAATGCCTTTTGGAAGCTGTCCATCGCCTTCGAGAATGCTCCGAGCTCCAAACTGACGCTGGCGACTGTGAGATGTACACAGCCGGCGGTCGAGCCTCCCCCACAGTCATTGTATAGTGCATGACGAGCGTAGGAGAGTGCTCTAAAAATAGAAATTTGTTTTGTAAATCAATTTAAAACATGTATCTTGAAATTGTACGAAAATGATGTATAGGTATACCAAAAGAATAAAAAATATATAGGTATGTAATTTTTCATCCTAATTCCATTTTAACAAAGATTGTAGACTTGCCTGTCTAATCCGCCAAGTGTCTGTTGAGACCTGGCCAGGTTGAGATAAGCTTCAGCCCTCATGGGAGCTGAATCCAGCTCTTCTGATATGCCCAGTTGACGGTTTGCAAACTCCAGAGATTCCCTGAAAGATTTACTTATGTAGAGTTATCGTTATTGCCAATAAGTTTAAAGTAATAGATGCCTTTGAGATGTGGTGCTGGAAGCGAATGTTAAGAATATCGTGGACTGCCAAGAACACCAATACATCGATCTTGGCCCAATTCCGCATACGAACTGTCTACCATATTTCGGCCATATAATGCGCAGAGGCGATGTGAACGTAGCCGTTCACCAATTAGAAGGACCAATCAAGTACAAGACTCATCGGCCTCAAAACTATACACTGTAATAAGAGAGGCGATGGACAGAAACCGGTGGAAACAGATAGACCGCTGCAGATGTTTCCTTGCTGACTACGAGGCACAGACATGAGCTACCGTCTGAAGAGAGAGAGAATAACAGTAACTTTATTATTTATTCTGCCAGAATTCTGTGGATCTCGTACACGCTCGACGCGAGTTCTGGAAGAACTTCTTCAGAATGCTGTCTGGACTGCTTTGTCGCGGCAGCGCTGTTTATATAATTAACGCTACAGCCTCTTTTAATTAGCAACAATTGGAGACTAGGTGATTTTTGCCGGGTGCCCTGCATCCATGACACTGCGTTGCGGAAGCTATAGGTTTAGTTAAAAAAAGGAAAATTGCCGATAACTCTGTCACTCTAACATTTATGTTAATTTTTAGCCTGAATTAAACGTATTATTAAGACGTCAAAAATATAACATTAAACATGGTTATCTAGTATTACTAAGTCCCATAAAAGTCTTTAATGAGGCAAGAAAAGTTTCATTAATGCATATTGTGAAAATGTTGTTTAATTAAAACACATTAATATTTGCAATTCAGGTTTTATTTTAAAGACATCTTACCTATACTTTCCAAAGTCCATAAAAGCCTGGTATAGATGTCCGAGCAATGCAAATTTATCGCTCCGATGTCTAACGCCTCGTAACGCAGACAGCCATATTTTAACCGCTTGACGTTGTTCATTCTGACCGTATAGTCTTACCCCGCGCTCTATCTGAAAACATAGATTTTTGGTTTTATATAATTTGTTGATTAACATAACAATCATAATTTAAACAAAACTATAATTTAAGTTCAGTTCATTCTAAGTAATTATTCAATTTAGCCTACAATACATTTAAATTTCGAAAACCAAAAATTGGCGCCAAAGTCCAGACGTCACTGCGCTGCCACAGATAAAAATTACCAAAGAGATGGCGCACTACATAACCTTTTTACTAAAAATTATTAATGGAATAACGGACTTAGCATTTTGTATAGAATAACTTTATGCTTTTTAATTTCGTCCTTGCGTTTGTAATATACTTACCTAGATTATTATAATTACATTTTTAATGTACGCAACATACGTTTTAAACATTAGGCATATATTTGAAGATAAATATTTACGTTTGAAGAACGGAACAATTCCTTCAAAATTAGTTTTTCACACTTTTATACCGTCCATTACATCGTATTTCTTTAAATAACTAGCATAAGTATATATTTAATTTGGACTATTTACCTTCCGCCTGGCTAGATATTGGTCGATTCTAGATCTTACGATCCGGAAGCATTCACACCATCCCATAGAAGGCCGATGTGCTGGCCCGAACCGCGCCCCCCATCGCCCATTGCGCACCTCTGTTGGGAATTCCTCGGAGAACGAGTACAGTTCTGCTAAATGTATTAAAAAACATACATTGTGTTGATACCGGTTGCAATATACAAAATATTGATTTATTTAACACTACAATTTTATGAAACAATATTAAAAAAAAATAGCCAAATCGGATCACATATATATACGACCAAAATTATGTACTAACAAATACAATGTGCTAATAATTTGCTTGTATTATCTGTGGTGTGTGCGCGTTTTTAGGTAACCTTAAATCCATTCGATTGACCTATTTCCTTTGAAAATACGCGTTTGGATTATATAATATAGAGCAGTGTTGTTGCAGCGTGCGACTCTCATCCCTGAGGTCGTAGGTTCGATCCCCGGCTGTACCAATGGACTTTCTTTCCATGTACGCTTTTAACATTCGCTCGAAAGGTGAAAGAAACCGGCTTGGCTTAGACGCTAAAAGTCGACGGCGTGTGTCAGGCACAGGAGGGTGATCACCTACTTTCCTATTAGATTGACAAATTATCACGAAACAGATACAGAAATCTGAGGCCCAGACCTCAAAAGGATGTTGCGCCACTAATTCTTTGTATAAATAATAGTTGTGTTTACGAAAATTTTCATCTTGCACTTGGGCCAACAATATCACAATGATGGAGAAGTTTCTTGTTGTTACTTTAAAAGCGTCAAGCGACGACCCGATAGCTTTTGCGGGTTGAAAGTTTTGTGAATCTTGGAAGTTTTTTAAGTGCCGCGTGTTAGCATGTCTTATTAATTTTATTTCTAATTATTTTTTTTATAAACAAACAATTAAATTAATTAAACATATATTTTTTAAACAAAAACAATTTAATTAAACATATTTTTTTTTTATAGGAATTATTTTCCAACACACAAATATACAGTATTTATAATATTGTTAACCTACATAGTAATTATAATAATGAATCAATTATAAATAGAAATAAAAATTAAAAGTTTGCTCCCTATAGCAGTGTACCTTTAACGCTCGCACCATTTCCTCGCTATATTGCGATACTTATTCGTTGAGCTTCTTTCATTATATTTTTTTTATGGATACACAATATGATATTCAAAAAGTATAATCTACTAAATTTAATCCCGAATTTATCAGTGATAGTAAAAATAGTGAGTACATATATATAATTAATTTTAAAATTCTTTAAAAACAACTCTATGACCCATAACTAGTACTGAATGAAACAAAATGTATATGTATAACTAAAATAGTAAGAATAAGAAGCTGACCTGGTGGTTCATCGTGACGGTGTCGCGATGGGTCAGGCGAGCTAATCAACCGCGAAGCAGACAGCTGGTGCGCAGGCGCCCTGCTGAAATACATAAAAGGTTATTTAATTTGTATCCTTTGTTTTATAGTAGCGTGCACGAAGTTCTGGCGTCAGAGTAAAACATTTATTTCCCCCAATACTAGCTCACGCTTCTGCTATTTTTTTAACTATATCATTATTAAAAGGGTACGCAACAAAAACTGTTAGTTTAGACTAGTTTAGAGTTTAAGTTCCCGAATTAATTAAGCTAACGAATTAAATGAATATGCAAGACGCTGTCGGGTATCATAACTAATATTTTTATTTTTCATTCTCTGCATAATTGTAGGTAAAATACTCGATTTAAGCAATACATTTGTACTACGTCCAGCTCTTAGTGTGGCACCACACTTAATACCAAATATATCTAATATTCTACGGCAGTCTACGACAAAATGTAGAGATTAGGAAACAACCCGAGCTTATAACGAGCGCCTATTGTATCATTCCCGCTTAGTACACACTAAAATACCAAATTGCCTCCTCCTCAACTTCAAAATTGTACAACGAAACAAAACTTTTAACGGTTAGACAACTATACTCAAACATTTCACCAAGGATCAAAACTTTATACATTCACTAACAATCGTAAACCTGTCCAATGCGGAAACGGTAAGTAAACATAAGATTACTAATTAGTTGCAACAATAGTTTAATTATAAAATGTAAGTGTTATGTAGAAATTATTACATCGAGGACTGTTAACATGTCAAAGGGACTAGCTGCCCACGTCACGGGGAATGTGTGAGGGTGCTAGAGCACTTTCTTTTTAACAAAATATCCTTTTTTATTATGTATAATAAAGTTTTTCCTTTCCCTCTTTTCATTTGATGTATATGTCGCAGCCTACTAGCTTAATTTACCGTTCAATTAACAGCGTAGCCTTTTAACTAAACGGCGCCGTTTAACTAGCGGCCTGAAAGATATTCAGCCGTAGCGTACTTAATAATACTTAGGCCGTTCGTACGATAGAGTCATTATTTGGCAGAAATAAAAAAGATGAAACATACGACATAAAAGATTTCTTTTAAAATTAAATTTCTTGAGTCAAATTCAAATTATTATTGTCACTACACTCTTCCATTGTACTTGTTGTTTTACATGAAACTTAGGAAAACACCGCCGTTCATTTGCCGACGCCATATTGACAGTTGGAAGAGTTTCGTTTCGAGTTTCAAGAGTAGCAGAAAGTGGAATTAAATTATAATTAACAGTCAACAGGCTAGTCATCTAATCAAGTCATTTTGCTAGCTGTTTGATCAACTAGCTGAACATCTTTCAGGCCGCTTGTTAAACGGCGCCATTTAGTTAAACGCCTAGGCTGTTAATTGAACGGCTAATTAAGCTAGTTAACTGCGACATATATAAATGAAAAACCACTTACCCGAGGAAGTCGCGTGACTCGAGCGAGTCCCATGACATATTCCGCGGGTGGAGCCGGCAACGTCACCTGTTACCCGGGTGCATTGCACACTCTTTGTTCCGCATAACCTAGGAACACACAATTCATATAAACCATAATCATAGGAGATTCTTGGAACACCTGTAAACATAAGCTTGGGGCGTACATTTCTGTGTCTAGGTGATTGTTATTATTTATTGATGAGCAAAAACTTCAATACTATTACACAATTACCCGTTATCCAACCAACTAGCTAGCAAGCCATGGAGGACGGAGATCATAGTTAACAAGAAATATGACGTTCAAACCTGAGCGGTAACGCAAGTTTGGCTCTGAACGAGAGCAAACAACATCTATGGCGAAATAACGTTTTGGGTTTTTGCTGATAAATGGACTACCAGTCACATTAGTTAACCAACATAAAAAGTAACTTGAAAAGCTAAAAGCTTAAAAGCTTTTTTTATGAGACAAGACTGCTATGGTTACATTTATACAAACCACAGCGGTTTTCTAATGTAAAATATTATGATTCTATTATCATTGTAGTAAGTAATAACGACATCAATTGAACCACCCAACCCGTTGTTAACAAATCTACGTATATATCATTGACTTTTTTAATTTAGCCTCTATGGATTCTTTACAACATTAAGCAATTCAAATTAAGGAGAACGGCGAAATTAAAATCCAACTGCAGTTTCAAGTTGAGATATAATAAGTCTATAAGTCAAGTGGGTCCTGGTAGATCATATTAGCCTAGCCTTCTAGATCTGGGTCACAGCGAAATGTCACTGAAAACAGGTCAGCGCGGCACCCTGAATACATAACCTGTATTCCTTGATATAGGTAATAACGTCCTTTTCCTAACCGATATACTACTGTCCAAGGACCTTGCGTATTTGAAGTAGGTCACTAGATTTCGACCGAGCGCAAAAATATTTTTTGTTACTCCGCTTTTAGAAGGGTTACGGATCCAGATATAATGCCGTTTCTATATAAACGGTCACACTCGTATTATAATATGGTAACTGATTTAGAATTAGGAAGTATTATCGCGTTAAAACGCTCTCGGAAACTAGTGATATTGCAGATATCCGTTTGTAGCCGTAGATATAAAATCTAATTAATAATATAAAACAATATTTATAAGAGATTTTTGTATGAATAACTTGAGTAGTATTCTGTGAGTGGATTTGGATCTACTAAAAGCAAAAGCACGAACGTTAATGATGTTTGCCTAATGGTATTCCCCGTAACTATACCAGATGTAAGGAAAATGCTATATATATATATATATATATATATATATAATGCTAGCTTCAATTATATATTTTTTAATTATGTTACTTAATAATACCTCTAGTGTTTACTGTGTGGTTTGTTTGTACTTTACATAATATTTTATTTTAGATTAAGTTTTTCAGTGTTACTTGTAATTTTATTTTTGTTCATTTGGTTACGTAATTTACCCTTAGTATTTTTATTTTCCTTACTATTTTTGCCTGTAAGATGGTTGCCTCTAAGAGATTGCTTGTTAGCGAAAAGGCCGTTGCATCCCTAATAATGTTACTTGTCTTTATATGTAATGTCTAATGATAATCAATAAATAAAAATAAATATACGCCATTCATGTGAAAACTGGCAGGAAATAAAATTATTTTCATAATCGTAGAATGTGATACCTACCTCTATGAATAAATGTTTTTTTTTTTCTATTATAATGATTATACAAAGAGTAGAAACAATGTGCTTGGAACTGATCAATTATAGCTTGGTACGTAGTGGTGCTAATCTCGTTACCACTCTTAATTTTAGTATTTGTGCAATTAAAAAGTTGTAAAACTGTAAAGAAATTAGTCCCAAAATTTAACTCATACTTGCGTATCAAATATGAAAGATGTGTAGAAGTCGCGGCCGCCTGACCCATAATTACGGGACTATAAGTAAAACATGGGCACTGCCTTTAGCGGTTACGGAAGCCAATTTAGCCTAAGGCGATAGTTAATAAGCTGTTTTACCTGTTCGTCCCACCTAAAGGCACCAAACATATATGTATATGTTTTTTATATATATAAGTGACAAAAATCATTAGTATTATGAGCCTAACGCAAATATTGGTTAATTTAAGCAATTAAAGTTTGATTTTATATTTGGTAAAAATATAAAATATTTGTTTATAGAATTATGATTTAATAGAATAAATAGGCAGGAGACTAAATGTTAAATGCCACCGCCGACTCACAATGCGACGTTTTAAGAATTGGTACGCTCTTATCTTTATGGAACAAAGCTTTATTTATCTCAATTCTGATTATACGAAAAATATTAAATCCGATACAATTATTATACTATGAAATCTATTATGTTAATGTATTATACTACACACACAAACACACACATAGTCTATAAATCATACATGTATTTATTACCATAACAGTTACGAAGGAGCTGGGTATTTGTATTAACGGGACCCATTCTCCCCAATCCCCGTGGGGAAAGCGACCACCACCCTCCATTACATATGACAAACGAAGGACAGGACAATAATAAAAATAAAAAAGGCAATCCACGTCATAATAATTAAAATTATGTATTGAGAAAATCGGAGGATAAAAAAGGAAGAGATTGAAAAATATAGAAGAGGGTTTTACCCTAAAATACATACAATACTAGACCGCTAATAAAAACTAACTTAATTTTTTACAACTAATATTATTAAAAAATTAATTAACTATCTACTAATTACTTATTATTAATGAATCCAATTAAGTATATAATTTTACTTATTATACGGAATAAATTAGATTTTTTTTTAAATCTTTAAACCTACGTAATTAAGACTTGTATGTTCTATTTAAATATGGAAAAATTAGTATCAATTGCATTTGTTTTTTTTTACAGAACTGGGGTAAACGGGTAAGAGGCTCACCCGATTTTAAGTGAGTTGCCGGCCTTTAAAGACCTTTTACGCTGTTTTCTTGAAGGACCCTAAGTCGTAATGGTTCGAAAATTGTTTAACATTTTTGTAATTTGGTTTTTCAAACAAAAAAATCACACGAACTTTTGTTAAATATTACTTGTATCCTTATATTTAAAGTATTATCGTTTTTTATACTACAAAGAATAGAATTAGGATCATAAATACAAAAAAATAACCACGATAATAATATAAAAAAGCCTTTTTATTTCTTGCAAAAAATTTTTCAACTGTTTTACTATTTTTATCTATACTAAGTATCTATTCCCTAAATGCTTTGGAAGAACTCTTCTGCAGGTGAAGGCCTCCTTCAAGGATATCCAGGTATCTCGTCTGACCTAGGTTGGCCTGTTTTCGCATTTAGATCGTCCATAATTATCCTATTGCAAGATCCAATTACTTAACTGTTCTATTATGTAATTAATGGTACAAAATTATGACCGAAGAGTAAGAGATAAATGATGATGAAGACTTATGGCACGAAAAAGGTTTTAAATATATATTCCTCAAAACGTTATTAAAAGTATCGAAATAATGCCCAGAAGGATTCTATCATTAACTCACTATTAGTTCACTATTATTAGCTGTAATGTTGGCAAGGTACATTTGTACTTTATTTAATTAAATATTAAAAAACCTTCTTGACTTTATTGCCGACCACTTCTTATTTGTTTGCAATTTTTTTTTATCAAAAATTAATTTAAAAAAATACCAAAATTCACTTCACGCGTATTAATTTACGCGATGATTAAGTACAAATTTAATTTAATTTCATTCGTGTCCGTTTTTTTAAAGAGTTGATTCCGAACATTATATTTGTCTATTACCTTATTAAGTAGTGACATTTACGTAAACAATTTTAACTATAAAGTATCATCTAAAAGTTTGAGGTTATAAAACGATTCATATTAAAAAGATGTTTTAATTTTCTCTGCTCTCAAAGAGTCCTCTTATTTCACACTAGAAGTATTCCTATCACACAAAAGGTGAGCCTAAAACCTCAATCTAGATACCTATTTTCTAAATAGGCCTATTTTTAGTACTTACAGCTTTTTGCACTTCACTTAATCCGAGCACTAAGCCAAAATGACATTAAATACATTAATGCATTTGTTTTTTGATTATTTTATTGTAATTTCACGGTAAAGTCCTTGTTCTGACTTGGAGCACACCCCGCACTGAGGGATGTTGTGCAGAGGAACAGCGAAATCTATGGAGTGTTATATTTTTAATTTAATTGGCTTGTGAAAAATTCATACCGATTATATGCCTTTCACGCTGCATTTTGTATGAAATGTTTCGCTTTTGTGAAACTTTGTTAGCGAAAGCAAAAAAGTAATATTTTTATAAATTTACTTGCTTTTTAAAATTAAATTTCTCAAGCAAAATTTTTTCTATTTCTGTATACCTAGTATATTTTAAAACATTACCACAATTTTAATTCGCTACAATTCAGGTACTAAGCACTTGAAATTGTCTTCTTATTATAGTGAGAATATGAAAGATATACTTTATTCACACAAGTTTTCTTATTAAGATTTTATAAAAATAGTTTAAACACGACTCCATACATTTGCAGTTCCTCAGCATCCCGCTGTCCCCTTTCGCCAAGAACAAAGCGCATGCGCGTGTAGAATCGACACATCAAAAACGTTTTTCCATTTAAATGCACATAGTATGCCTAACGCCTATTATTAGTTCTTATACCACTATTACTCAGTGGTGTAGAAAAAGTAATACCAGAGAGGTCTTGGATTCATATAGGGACTGTTTATGTCTGGTTCTTTGATTTCTTCAGTGTTTGCCAAAGAAAACTTTGTGAGGAGATAGGGTCTCCTCCTTTGTGAGGAGGTAGGGTACCAACGAACAAATGTAAAGATCAATTTCAAGGCTGTCCTGTCAGACACTAGGCCTGCTCCATCTGTAGTGAAAATACTTGGATATTTCTATCACACATAAGTGTCTTATTAGATTAAGGAATGTTTTTAAACAAAGCATTAGCTGGCACATGTAAAAAGCACTCACTTTTTGACACCCTTTAATTCCCGGGAAGTCAAAAGGTATCTATACTTTTTGTGACGATTTTTAAAGTTGAAATTAAAAAATATATTCCTCAATATAGAAGAAGCAAAATTATTTTTATATATTTGAATCGAATAACGTACGTTATAAAGAATGTCTATACCCCGTATAAAAAAAAAAGATATTCCCGCCAACTCGATCATCAAAACGTCGTTTCAAAAAACGAACGCATAAACACGCTTTCAGCTCCACAAATTGAAAGAAAAAATATTGTCAGCATCAATTTTAATCCAAACAGTAATAAATTGGCATCTCTCAACGACATTAGACGCACACAGCCACAGTTTATTATTAGAGGACATATTTTGTTAATCCCAAATCAACCCTCGACTTCAGTCCGACGCGTGTCTTCGCGCAATGCGCGCGAAACGTCACTGTCAAAGTTTCTTACCATAGAGTACGGTATGAAACCTTTTTGCACAAAGTTTCATATAAAACCTCATGTTACATTGTAAAATATTTTAAGATCATTAAAAGTTTGAGTTTTTTTTTTTAATTGTGCGTACATCTCTCAATCTCTACCTCAAGTGTAATGTGATTTTTTAAACATGAGTTATGGATACGCGGGTTTTGAATTGAATAAAAACTGTTGTGATGTTAAAAGTGAAACACAGACTGAAGAGAGGGAAGAAGTCCATGTTTTGGGGCCAAGTAGACGATGTTTGGCCTGGGCCTGCAAGGCCTGTAAGAGGAAAACTGCAGCGGTTGACAGAAGAAAAGCGGCTACATTGCGGGAAAGGCGGCGGTTAAGAAAAGTAAGTATAGGAGGCGTAATTCCGGAAGTTTCTTTCTTTTAAAAGATAATCAGGTGCAAGATGAATTAAAGTATACCTCTTTTTCTTTTATTAGGATTTCAACAAGAGTTCAACAACAAATTACGCACGCATATATTCTCAAGTCCATTAAACTTTTTATATATATGACCACGCATTTCCTGGAAGAAATCGCTTAGAAGCGATCATTTGCATTACTCTTTAGATTTATGACTGAAATCAATGTCTATGTGTGTTTGTGTGTGAAAATTTTAAATAAATAAATATGGCAGGGCAGAATCATTATCAAAGTTTATTATTACAATATAAAATGTTACTGTTTTAATGCTCTTTGTAAGGTATTACATACATAATGGTTTATACATATCTACTTTAAAACTAGAGCACGCACAACCAATAAACAATCAAAATAAAAGCGTGCTTGGCTTTCTATAGAAAATTTATTATAGCCTACTTTTGAGAAAGGATTATTAATTCAATTGTATTTATATTTCGTATTATAACTCTATAAATTGGCTGTTATAAAGCATTTTCATTTTTTAAATGGGCTTTTTTGTTTCAAATATAAATAAGTAGGTCTCAATGTTTTAACATTTCACTAGTTAAGTCAGGGCTATATTCAAAACAATACTAACAATAGGTAAATCAATAAGCAATATGAATAAGGGGTTATGCATAACAATTGTGTTAATTTATTGTTTTGGTGAATTTTTACAGCGAATTAACAAAAAATATTAATGTGTAAGACTTTGACGATAATAATACAACAAATATACAGTATTTACAATATTCTTAATAGTAATAATAATAATAATAATAATGCCGCATTTCATCGCTGTATACGTGGAGCGAAGAAAGCAGAAGCTTTGGGGTCACCCTTTCTATCAAGGCGCCGACTTAAATCTTTAATTAGCCTAAGGTTTTATAATAAATTCTTTATATTTCCCTTATTTATATAAATAGACCAAATTGACAACAAACAAATATAAGTTAAACTGATTGATCGTTTAAGCCAACGTACGTGATGTAGCAGCATTTATTTAAACATATTTAGACCAGATTAACTCCTTGTCAATAAGACAAGGAAATCTTTGAATTTCCTTGTCACATGGGGCGGGATTAAATGGTATTAAGATCTGATATCTTATTTTCCTTAGCTTAATATTAAAATTAAGCAGATTTCGTAATAATTTTCGCGCTGGAACGATGCATAGGTCTATAGTATTTATTTACAAAATACATACACTACCTTTATAGTAGGTACCATAATACCGAAAAAAAATTAAATATACTTAATAAAATATATTATATTAAATACTTAAGAATCGCTACTGTGAACTCACTCTGCGAACATAAAAAGGTGTCGAAGACAGCATTCAGTAAGCGCAACTAGATTTGATATCACATAAAACAATATCAATAATGTATTTATCGACACAGATTTGTGTGTTAATCGGCCTGGTATTTTCAATGAGTATCAGACATCTTACAGCGCTCTTGTGATTATTATTATTTATATTAGATTATTCTTATTATGTTATGCGAACACACAGAAATATTTAACGCAAACTATGTTTAATACATTATACTCAGGATGGACTTTTACACGACAAATTAACCTGCAAGGTTTTTTCAAATGTGAAATTTAAAATACCAATTGTTTCTTATTGAATAGAGGGCAAACGGACAGGAGTCTCATCTGATGTTAAGTAAGTCTGAGGGCTCGCGAGTGCGTTGCCAACTTTTTAAGAATCGGTACGCTCTTTTCTTGAAGGCCTAAGTCGAATAGGTTCGAAAACACTTCTTCTTATTTGAAAGTAATTTTACTCACACGCAACATTGTTAAAAGTCAATTATGTCAATTAATAAAAGTTCCTAAATATGTTCCTATGGGGTTTTATGCCAAGAACAAATCTTTACCATACGTACGATAAATCAAACGGAATCAATGAAAAGTTATTTAGTTGTACGACAAAAAACAATGACCTAAATTGTCTAATAATTGAATAGAAATCAGTATTTCATATAAATTTTAACATAATTGTATTTATGTAAGAACTATACTTAAACCTAAAGGAATATTTTTCTTAAGAATCCGAAACTGAAGATCTCAACACACGGCAGTAATTACAGTTGACGTATGCTCAAGGGAATTCTGACGGACGTTTTAAAAGCTATTACGTGTGACATGCTCGTTTATAACTCCCCTTAATGTCGGCTTTTAATACTTAAAAATACATTTTTTATTTTCGTCTTAATCTCGTCTTGATGTACTTCTAATGTAAGTATTTTTGAGGCTAAGTCACGAAAATTTTAAATTTGATTCTCATTTGCCTTTAGAAAGAAAAAGTATTTTTTATATAATAGGTGTATTTATTTATAAATTGGGAATTAACCCAAAAGATAAAAGTTAGACAACGTTATAAACACAAATGAAATGCGGCAAAACAGGCGCCAAACCTGGCGCGGCCATAGACTACAAATTGCGCGCCAAATTAACAAAATAACTAATGGATACTCCTTAGGGAAATCTAACATCCAACTTCGTTAAATTTTATTTATATTTATTAACAACCATAAATAACCAACTCCTAGGTCAAATAATATCACAATTAATTTAATATATTGGTTGAGTGCATGGTAATTCAATAATACTCCTGAAAAACTGTCGCACATGCAAAACGTCCTTAATGCTTAGAATTATTAAAACGTCACAAAATTGTATTATTTCCATATCAATTAAAATTTACACATATTTTAAACCCATATAATATCGCTATTAATCAATATTTTACCATTTCATTAGTCTTAGTCGTTTAAATCGACAGTACAATAAATGAATAAATAATTATTTCAATATAATTTTAACTAAAAATATAACATATACTTACCTATAGTTTAAACACGAAATACAGATTAGGTATAAATCATAGTTTTTGGAAATATAAACATTGAAATACCCAATTACAAAGTCGAGAGAAATTAATCATGTTTATATGTCAACAAAAAATCATGTACACAAATCTCAAGGCATACAAAAATCCTATCAAGTGTAATAATAGATTCAAACAAGTATAAGTTCAACTTTTCACAACTTCATAAGCATTCACATAACTGTAATAAAAATATCTAAATCGTATTTGACAGATTTATTTGAAACGATCATAATATTTAACCCAGCAATGCCCAGCGTGTCCATATGGACACGCAGTAAGTAGAAAATTTAAGCGATGACTGTAGTCAGACTAACTGTTTTCTTATTTTGGTAATGCCATGTAGCTACTATCAAAGTATCAAATGACATTTATTTTTAGCGCGAGTGAGTATTGAGTGTAAAATAAGGTTCTAGTTTTAGTTTGATTTTGATCTTTGGAAAAAACATGGATGGCAGTGGAAAGTAAGTAATTTTTCTTATAAATTATTTTAAACGCTAACTGCTTTTTGCATAGGATTGTGGTCAATAGTGTTATCTGACGTTTGAAATGATAACCTAAGTGAAAACATTGTTTCGATCGATTGTTTAGAACAAATTTGTTCGCGTGTCCATATGGACACGCTAAGCACTTGAATGAGCTGACATTACTTTGCTTCCGCTTTCTTGTTATCAGGTATATGGATTATGGAATATTCAAAAACCAAAGAACATTGAGTGATATTTTGAATGCCTCTTCACAAGTCTGAAGTTGCTCAATTATCTTCGATAAGGCTATGGCTATGGCGCGACAAGTACCGTACGTGAAAATCGTTTGAGAAAATGCCCGAAGCTCACCACAAACAAGCAAATAAAAAAGAAAAATGAGAGTATTATGAGTCAGCGATAAGCAAAGAAGATGGCGTATAGTGTTTATTGCTTCTAGTAATCTGGGGGTACCCATAAGTACTGTGAAGCGTTATTCACAGAAAGATGAACGAATGTATAGGTCCCACGTCCTCATCTTTTTGGTAAATATAATCGGTTCATGGGAGGCGTCGATCGTTTTGACAAGGATATAAATATGTATCGAATACACATTAGAAGCAAAAAATGGTATTGGGCCCTATTCAGCTGGAGGCTGGGTACTTGCATTCACAACGCTTGGCAACTACAATGGAAAGCAGGTGCTAAAGTGGCACAGCTTGATTTCAGAAGGGAGATTGTGTTACATTATTAGAGCAAATATAACTCTAAGCCCAAAGGGCTAGGGAGATCTAGTACTTCTAGTTCAGCGATAGCGAACACTTCGCGCTTTGACAAAATGAAACATTTTGTTACTAAAACAGAAAAAAGAGGAGATGTGTGAGTCTGTACTGCAAGACTAAATCTTCTGCAGTTCGAAAAGCTTGCTGCAAATGTACTGTTTCCCTTTGCGTCGACTAATTTAGGGATTACCACAAAAACAACTAAGTCCTTTCTTGTTTTTTTCTTTTTCTATTTGTTATTTAAATGAGTGAAGATATAATTTAATTTGTACACCTTAACGCTTAGCGTGTCCATATGGACACGTTTAATTTTCCGCAAAATAAACAACTTTTTTTTAAAACAACTTGTTTTTCTCTTTATTAATGTTATTTTAAGTGAGGTTATTGCATCAAATACAAAAATAATAATTTAAAAAGAAACTGGGCATTGCTGGGTTAATGACATTTACAAAACGATACACGAACATAAAATAAAATTCTCTTTGAGTGAACTAATAAATTTATTTTTATGTGAAAATAACATGTATATCTATTTCTGTATAATGAGACATCTTTATTGGTTATATGAATAGGTGGATTCTTGGTTCAAAATATGAGAAAAAAATATATTAATTAAAGTAATCATTACTTTCTCATGTTGAGGAGCCTTTTGTGATTGTCGCTTGTAAACTCGATTTAAATGTTTAGAAAGTAACTGTATGACCAGATAGATATATATAGATATGAATAGATATTATTACAAGAATCTACAGTATATTAACAGTATCTACCATATTCTTAATCTACATAGTAATAATAATAATTTAAAAAAAAGGTGCGTGTACTTATGTACGCGCGTAAGAAGTTATACTTCTTTGGCTTTCTTTATTTTTTTTTAATATAATTAATTAATAATTAATATTTAACGTAAACAATTTAATAATGTTTAATATTTAGTAAATTAATATTAATAACAATTATTATCATTTATTATTTTATTATATTATTAATTCAATTTAATAACTTGGTACGTTTCATAACTTTTTAACTTAGTTAAAAGGTTATGAAACATACATAAATAATTAAAACTCCTTTATTTGTTTAAAAGGTAAATGTCATTATAGTCATTCAAAATTCTTAGCTAACTTCACGCATATTCTATTTCTTTTTACTTGTAGATTGTCTTATTCCCATCTCGCTCGCGCACGCTATAATCACACTGACAACTTTGTGTCACGGTGCGCGCGCAATCGTAAAATTTCACTCTCATCAATTTTTCATAACGCGCCTAAAGAAGTATAACTTCAAAAAATTAACAAATAGAAAATTAAAACAAACTCAAAAAGTTTGCACCCTGTGGCAGTGTATCTGTAATGCTGGCAGCATTTCCTCGATGTTTTGCGATACTTATTCGTTGAGCGAAGAAAACATCAGCTCTGGGGTCACCGGTAGTATCTATCAGGAGCCAGCTTAAAGCTTTAATTAGCGCCTGTGCACTTGACCAACACGGCCCAAGAGTCTCTACTCCGAAGGAAACAAAATCAAAGTTGGAGGAAAGACTCTTACATTTGAGCTGTTTATTTTTTTTTAAATTATACTTAATTTATATTTCGATTCCGTTTAAAATAAACTAAAAAATCTATAATTTTAAATAATATGAAGCCAGTGTTAGAAATATGTGCGTCTTTCAGATCGTTTGTTCAGTAAATGACGCGAAACTAATAGCCTACATTTATACCTTGAACGCATGCCTCGAGATTTTTACGAAAATAATCCTACAAACAACTATATCTATGAAATTTTTTCTATGGAATTTATTTTATAGAACATTATCGCAGCCCTGTACCAATTCGGACTATGCAGTAATTACTGATTTGTTGAATGTACTTAACGCCAAAACAACTAATGTAAAACTCATGAAAATTCGTAAATGTATGAGATTCTTTAGCGTTAGAGTAGTGTTGGTCTAGTGTCTATAGCGTAGTATTCTCATCCCTGAGGTGTTCGATCCCAGTCTGTGCACTGTGCTGTGACTTTCTTTCTATGTGCGCATTAAACATTTCCTCAAACGGTGAAGGAAAACATCGTGAGGAAACCGACTTGGCTTAGACCCAAAAAATCCTTTAAATATTAAAGGGACGTTCATCAAATATTGTACTAGAAACTATTATACCGCTTTGACCGTTTCATTTCCTATACAAATCAGCGGCTAATGTCTCCCTTCCCTATTTATCAATCTCGCGACCTGTGAATGACTTTTTAATAATACATATTCTGCAGGTCAACGCAGCCTTCGAAGAGTTAAGAATTCGCGCGAGGGCTGGCAGTGGTCGGCTTCCAAAGCTGGAGATACTCCGAGCTGCTATTCAACATATAGAAAGGCTGCAGGCTGCACTACGAGCTGCTGCTGTTGTAAGGATCCCTCCGATTAATTACTATCCAAAGCTCTCTAACTTAAATCATCATGTTTCCCCATACACTTAGATTATTTATAGATATATCAATGGAATTCAATACGCTTTTCATAAGAAAGTCATTGTAGAGGTATGATTTTTATATTTTCAACATAATCCGCTTATTTTCTTATAAGTCTTTTAATAAAATAACATATTTATTAATCATTTTATAAACGCCAGAGCTTGAAGGACCTTCTTCTTTCTGTTTAACGACGGGAGGTGCGGTTGCTAATGATAACTCTTGCATCGCAAGAAAATAAGGGTAGGATTGTGGATAGGAATTATTATCTTCAATCATTCACCCTGGCAATGACGGAACACTAAGTAAATTAGTTTTTTGAAATATGCATTACGTAGTAAAACTAGAAAATAATAAAATTACAATATATTTATCTTAATATTTTTAGTCTAAATTAGAGATTTATGTATCAGAAATGAATGCAAGTGCGAGTAAAATATCTAGAACACGCCTAAATGTATAATTTTATTTAGTTAGAATTGAAATAAAACAACGCGCTCGACAGATGTCGCTAATTCACTTGACTCGTCCGATACTCCCGATTCCACAAATACACTGCACCTATTTTGTCTTATTTATAAGGTATTTTGATATTAACCGTACTGTTTCATGTATAACAAAAGTTGTGCATTCAAATGGGTTAATAAAATTCATTCTAAACTTGTTAGGTCGGTCATAATACCCAGCAGTAAAAGATTTACAAACATAAATTATAAGCTTTGTTTGAAGTTTATATAAACAGATACACTTCTTAGTGTTAGCGTAATTGATTAGTGTTCTTCTGACCCGGATCAATAGATTTTTCATTCCACGCGCAAATTACCATTTACCTAAATGTCAAAACCTATTTAATTTTGAGTCACAGTTCGCGGTCTCGTTCTGAATCTTACCCTTAGATCGATCACGTGCGTCATTTACTCTTAAAATTAATATAAAAATCTAATATTTCTGATAGAGGATTACGATAAATTCGTGTCGGTATCTACCCAACGTGTAAACTATGGAAACCAGAGTTCATGATCTCTATTATTCGTTCTTCCAACTTTTTTTTAGAATGCAAAAAATTGGAGGAGGCCTTCCCCCGGACAGGGGAAGAATCTAGAATCTATCTTAGAATAATTAAAATTGTATTTATATCTATTTTTGTTAAATGTTTACAAAAGGATGAATAACAGGATTAAATGAACGGACCCTGAAACCTTTTACCACTTAAATTTTTTTTTTAAATTTTATGTAATAGGAGACAAACGGGCAGGAGGCTCACCTGATGTTAAGTGATACCGCCATGGACACTCACAATAAAATAAAATATGTGAATACTATTTATTTTATTTTAGTAATAATTAAAATATTCTCAGTTTAATGAATGTATATTATAGTAATGTCAATAACAACTGGCTTCAACCATGTTGCAATATAAAAACTGCAAATACTCTGAATGAATCCACTTAAAAAATCCAAACGAAAAAGTTCATTTAAAAGCGCCCTGGTATCATTTTTATATATAATAATATATCCTCCATATTAAATTAATATTTTCTTGTTCCTACTATCATCAAAGCAAAAAGATCCGAGCCCCAAAAATAACTGATGGACGATAAGTCGCGGAAAGATGTCGCGATGTTAAACAGCAATTAATTCCCGCCAGACACGATTTATAGCTACACGTGCACGCGCGCACAAATAGACGCTACATTTAATTGGTGATATTTTATGTAATCCATAGGATATGATCCCCAGACAGAACGGCTCAAGATATTTAAAAGTTAAATATATTCAGAATTTGTGTTGTTTGCGTGCGATTCACAACTCTGAGGTCTTTGTTTTTTAAATAGAGACACGTGATGCGGCGTAGATTAGAATTAATGAGAGGTGTCAGGCACAACAGGGCGATCCCATACTTGTTTATATATTAACAGTAGGTAACAAAACCTATCATACCAGTTGTTCCTAAGTTTGTGTCACATTTATTTAAGCCTAGAACTGTATTTTCTAGATACTAGTATACATATTAAATTGTTTTATTAAGACATTTCAATTAATTGTTATAAGTTAGCCTGCATGACTTCAAGTTATTCCCCTTATAATGGTGAATTATTATTCACTGGCAATACTAATATCCATGACCAAGAAAACTACATACTGGCACTGTACATAAGTGAAAAAAGAAACAGATGCGAAAAGCCACGAGATATAACAGGTTGTAGCGTCACTGGATATAATTCGATTTTAGTACACTTTATCCATATCGTACGTCAATGCAGTTTTAGATATATTTAATAATCATAAATGCCCGACACATTTCCTAGAAAATTAGTTAAGAAAAGGTGCATTTTGATATCATTTACCCAGGACCTAAATGATATCAAAGATAACATTTTAAGATTTCCTACTCTTTAATGGGTACAAAATTTTCGACTTATAAAATATTGTTGTGTTAGAATTAATTAAGTTTTGCTGTTTGTTATAAAAGGAAAAATATTTTTTTTAGTTGGAGACGGAGAGCTGCAAAGGATACGTCGAACCGCCGAACTCGCGAACAGAAATCAGAGACAATAAGAATGACCGAGAGAAGCCTTTTTTAAATGGTAAATAAGAAGTTGGAAATGTAAACTGTAGTAGTAGTACTATTATTAGTCCGGTCAATTTAGACATTCGAAGGTGCATAAAATCCCAACAAGCTGACAATCAGTAAAATTGTTATAAATAATATTTAAAAGTTCCCCATCATTCCCGTGTATGGAAAAAAAATTATTCAAATGTCAAAAAAATAGTTTTTCGCGATTTTCAGTAAAACAGTCTTATCATAAAAAGTACGTTAGACAAAAATTGTAGATCATAAAATTATCTATAAAAATGTATCAATACTTTTTTCCTACGAGCTACCGTTTCTGAGATATCTCTCTCATTTTTTGGTCTAGATTGACCGGACTATATTATTATTTTAGCTATCTTTGACAACGTATTCACTAGCGGGAAACGCGTCAAGAATGAATAATTTAGTTCATACAAATCTTAATATTATTAATTGAGCCTCATTTACTCCTTAAACATTCATCCATCTTTACACAAGATACACACACTAAAAATTTTATACATAAATATTCTTTTTCCAATGATCTCTTATAGAGCATAGGTCTCCTCCAACTGGCTCCATGTCTCTCTATCTTGAGCATTCTCCCAATCTTCTCCACCAACAACAGAGAGACTCCTTTCTTTTCCCTGGTGGTCCTTTCTACCTTGTTACCCTGTTTGTGCATCTGCCATTGTTCATGCGAGCAGTCTGGACCGCCCATTTGAACTTAAGTTGTAAGAAAATGTTTCGTTTAGACTGCAGTGATTCCCAACGTGGAGCCCAAGCCCCACAGGGGGCAATTAGATTGTTAAGGGGGCAATCGAAATCAGCTGGAGTCAACACAACGTGGAGACTTGAGACTGAAGCTATCCAAATTGGAACCCAATATAAAATCTCTGTACAGCAAGCATCAAGCGCAAAGAAACTAAATTAATATCGAAAAATCTTTATTACAATTATTTGGAATTTTAATTCTAGTCTTTATGTTTTTAAAATTTACTTATTCTTTCGTTTACAATTTCCTAACAATTAAAAAATTAAAAATTATTAAAATCGATAAAACCGCGGACTATATATATAAGAATTCTGCAAATAAATAGTATTTAAGAAATGAATATGCTTGTAAAAGTCAAAGTGGTTCTAGTAGTTTAAAAAAGGCAATTAAATCTCTTTCATCATCTTCATCAATAGCTACAGCCCCTTGTTGGCTTTAGCCTCCTCAAGTACACTTCGCCATTGCAATCCAGTGCTTCCCGCGTCCAACTTCGACCCCTAATGTTTCGAGGTCCTTGACAACTCCATCCCACCAACGTAGCATCGGGTTGTGAGTTCAGTAAGGACCTTGGGGTTATGTCGTCCACCATTCTGTGCTCATGTCCCAGCCACTTAAGCCTTTATGAATATGACAATGTTGGCGTCGTAAAGGATGTTATAAAGTTCTTCATTGTAGCGAATACGCCAAACACCGTCGTCGCAAAAAAAATGATACCTCTTTACCGAATATGAATCGAACGTAGAAATGTGTGCTTCACGCGCTGTCGTTTCCGGACTTTATATTGTCATTTTGGAGAATTTCATGTCTAAGTGTTTCACTCATATTATTAAGTTATATTATTGTTTCAGGGGACTCGACGTGTGGCCTTAACAGTTTGGCAAGACTTCGGTGTATAGTACAGGCATTAGCTAAAGACAATGTGTGATTTAGTTAGACTATTTATTTACTAGCAAATTAATAAGCGTATAACAAATTATAGCCAAAAATTATAATAAACATGTTGTGTAAATTATTTATTTAATTGTAAAAATCGTGCTAAATATAGTTTTATTATTGTAAATTATGCAAAAAAAACACATGATAATTCATACAAATTTGTATTCAAAGTTTATTCTTGCATGAAAAACCAAAGAAAAGAAACCAAACCATAAACTATAAAGTCTTACTGTATTCGAATTCAGTATAGTGCCTTACATAATATTTTATTTGTTATTTGAATATGGCTCAATAGGCTCATTAAATTATTTTACGAAAAATACTTGTTTTATTTTACTTTATTTATTTATAAACTAAAAAGGAGGGCAAGTAGCGACCTTGTCGCTTTTGAGCGATCTCTTCCAGGCAACCACTGTAACGAAAAAATTAAATAAGGTGAGCGCAAGAAGTGAAAAACTTCTATAAATAATATTACTAAGTCATAAAGAATGAAATTAAAATAAATTTATAAAAAACGATCACGATAATTTCAGTTAAACGAGTAGAAAGGTTATCAGTCCACTAGGACCGAACTATTTACAACTTATTTAAATAAATATAGTAATCTACTTAGTCAAATAGTAATATTAAAACTTTCAGTAATAAAAATGAATTAAATTTCGCTAGCTAAACGTCTGCGAGTACGATAGCCCCCCGCGTCGTCTGCACGTGGATCTTCAGTAGCTGTTCTTGACCGATGCCCCGCGTCATTAAGTTAAGCCTTAGCTAGGTGAAGATAAGGGTTGCGATGCCACGCGTCCTCCTTACGGTTCAATGTTAGGTTACTTATATTGTATGTACCTACTGTAATGTAATCAATATTGTGTGAACAAGAACAATACATTACTTAAGGAGTTTTTGCCGCGCACTACCACTTTGTGGAACCAGCTGCCCACTGAAGTAATTTCGAACCAATTCGACTTAGGGTCCTTCAAGAAAAGAGCGTACCTACCAAAGTACGTAATAAGACCCCTGAAGAACCGCCATACTGGTACAAATGACCCACAATTTGTGTCACTATCTCCCGGCCTGTCTTACAAAGCTCTGATTCACTCGAAAACCTTATTGAAAACATCTTGTTTGTTTTATGGTTTTAATAGGAGTCTATCTTGAGTTGCTACATTTCAAACGTATTCCTTACTCACTCTACGCAGCGCTTTCGTTATTTATTCCTTTGATAACACGCTGTATAAATCTGTCCCTTTTATTAATAGTTCCGATAATTATGACAGATGTCTTCACAGTACAAAGTAGGAAGTATTTGTGGGCGGCGACTGCGCGCGCGCCAAACCACGCCTAGAGGCGCTCGCAAATATACATCTTTGATTAATTCTTGCAATTATTTGTATTTTTGGATCGATTAATTTTTCAAAAACAAGCACTAGACATTAACTAAAAAGTTTTTCAAATAATACGGCGAGTATTTTAAGACCCGAAGTGAGTCTCTCATTTATAAAATGGCACTAACATATTAGTATGTGAGGTTTCATATAGTGTGTGAGTGAAGCGGTGAGGTTTCAATTCCAACGTTATTAGAATGTTCTGTTTTTCTAGAATACACACACATATTACACACTTGTAACCTCACTCTCTCAAGAAACATTTTGCTCCATTGGCTACTAGTATTCGTATTCGTCGGTCGTGCGAAAGTTTCTATATCCAAAATTCCAGGCATTGACTAGGTTTTATATGTAGAAAGCAAAATGCCAAATATGTTCAGTCATTTACGTGTTTAATATCTAGTTTGACAAATTAAAAATTGAATTTGAACTCATGAACCTTGATAAATAAATAGGTAGAACAAATAAATCATAGCACGGAACACAAATCAGTCAGTCATCAATGTATTTTCATTCGTTCATCATTCACTGTAGACACGCTTGTCTTGATTAGATTTATTAATTTCAACACGTTCCTAATTATAGAATAGTTTATATCTGCGTCTTCAGGTGGACTAGGGCAATGTTACATTAGGTGGCGAAGATGCCAATCATTATGCTTTTAAGAAAAATATATTACGTCTAAACAGTGGTAAACACAGATGTGACTTGTTAGAAGTCTTGGGTTCGTACCCCGCCGAAATTTGTTTAAGGTTGGTAGACACAGAAATCTTATTACCTTAAAATCAGTAAATTAGACTCATTGTCTCTTGCACGAGGTCACTCTGTAACCTGACAGCCACCGCGTACTATGCGATACCCAATCAAATTTAGATCGAAATCTCTATCGCTATTGGTCAATAATAGATAATATATTTTAAATAAAAAGCCAAATAGTTTTAAAAACATTGTAATTAATCAAAAAATGTAACATTTTACAAAAATATATTTACATTATATAATTAGTATATAACATACGATCTACAAAAGCGATTACGATAAAATGACCAAATTCATAAACAGTTTTGAAAAACATGTGGTCTTCGTTGGTTAGGCGTATAAGACCAAGGTGTTTTTTAATATTTAGGGACGCGAATTTCAGTCAAAGCAGACATATGGCCGTTAGAATAACAGTCTTTATTACAAATACATTTTTAATAAGACAAAATTTTCAATTTAGACACGAAAATCTAAGTAAAAACAAAATAACAGAACCTTAAAATATGCTGTATATATCCAGTTATTATAAATATTGTTTTATTAATTTATATTAAATACATTTGAGCGAACTATACACTTGTTATTCATGCTTTTTCATAAACGTATTACCCGCCTCGCCTTATAATAAAAAGTGGACTTAAAATAGTACCTTGTGTTACCACAGTTGCAGAGTTCATGTAAGAAGTATGGTAACCATGGTAACAAACATGGTACAGATCACGTTTTATACTAAAGTCTAAATTATCTTTTATTTACGAGTACATAGCAAGAATAAAACAGTATTAAAAATTAGTAAAAATTGGTATTGAAAGAATTTTTAATTCTATATTGCTGTTCATATTACGTTTATGAATTAGGCCAGAAATCTTAAAGAATTCGTTAGTTAACACGTGTTGTGCGACTGCTATTTATATTAAGTCATAAAAAAACCTATGTTACGATGTTCGGAAAGGTATTGTGTAAAAATAATTAGAATTTAACAGATTAAATCACATTTCGCTACATTAATGATCAAGAGTTATAATTTATCTCATCAAGAGCTTACGATTTTTGTCCAAATATAACTAAACTGCAAAGTAAATTATAAGTACCAAAATTGACCATGCAATCACTGTATCTCTTTTTAATCCTATTTTAATCAGCATCAAACCGGTTTCCAGTGTTACTATGGCTTCATTAAAAAATCACAACTAAAATAAGAAATTCTAATGTAACAATTAATTCAATATTTTTTTTATTATTTAAAAAGCATATTTTATTTTTAAAAAATCTTACAGCTAATTTGTTTGTGTATCTCAAAGAGCGATTAAAATGCTACATTTAAAAACATAACATCAAATAATAATCCTTTAAAATTCATAGTTCTATTAATCTATTTAAAACTCATGTTTATACACATTATAACTTATTTGTATAAATGTTATTAAACCAAAATAAATAAAGTGTATAATTCGCTTTATTGTGCGATACATTTGAACGTTGGACGAAATTATTATTTCATATTGGACAGTTTAAATACTGTAATAAATTAAATTGCATCGAAATAAATGAGCTGTCTATAAAATATTTAAAAAAAAATTATGAGATTCATACGAAAAATCCAAAATATACAATGCAAATAGATCCTAATTTTTTCGGAATAGACACGAACTATTTAGACAAGGACATATTTTAACCAATTTTATAGACAGCTTCAATACAGCCTATACAAGCATCTAAACATTACTGCGAGATTTACAAAAAAAACTCTTAATTATACAGACTATTCATAGTAAGTCGAGTCAGTAACCATTAGACAAATGTATAAATCCTTGTTTTTGTATACAAATATTCCATACAAGATTTCAATAATTAGGCAAAAATATAAATAGGCTAATTTTTATTAAAAAAACTTCATAAGCCCCGGATTTTTTTTGTGGAATTTGAGTTTTATGATTTTTCCTCGTAATTATTTTTACTAGCATTTTGTTCTATAAAAATTTTCTAATATTATTTTATGATTGTTCGTTTTCGTAATATTTAAAATCTAATGTTTACTGATACTCCTTTGCCTTACAAGTCTGAGACAAATAATATAATACACCTGTTGGAAGAGCCCTCTGGCGGGTGAGTACGCGCTTCTATTTGTCTTTGATATGTTTCTTTTTTGACCTATCGACATTACCAATCGCACTTTAAAGTGAGAAAAACGAAAAACTTATGATTTTAATAATTAATTTTGGATTTCAGATTCTTCGCGATTGATGATTGACGATGATAAAATACGACATTGCCATTTCTTTAGTAGTGTCAAACATTATATTTGTACGAAAGTTCTAAAAACTGGATTTATTAATTGCGTAAATCGAATTAAGGATCATCATTTCTATTCATTCGTATTCTGCTGATTGGTCAGTGCTATAGAAAATATTAAACTGCGTGGGTACTCTGTAACATCTATAGTATTAACGAATATATACGCAGCGTTGATTTCAAAACCGAGAGTTCCGCCACTGACACTATAATATTATAAGAACTATTTTGAGAAGGTTTGTATTTCTATTCTTGTATTTTACAACACAGAAAATTTCAAAGTAACTACTCCGGCAAGTAACCATGACGGCAGTACTTGTATACTTCAGGTAGCTTGAACAACTTTTGTTTGAATATCTTTATCAAGCAGTTGTATTATGATTGACAATTGGCTAACTTTTTCCAACCTCTATTTGTAATTTTTGTCTTCTACATTTTATTAAATTTTGTTACCAGACCATAAAATTAAAAAAAATATCACATTTTTGAAATAGACATGTGACATCGACAGATAGAACCGCGTACACAGATTAAAAAGTACAAGTAGGCCATGACATTCGATTGACTTAACAACTAGTTAATAATACACTAATATCACTGATTGATGACATCACGCGTTGCTCAGCAACTCACTGTAAACATATTTTTAATTACTATAATATATGTACTAAAACTAACTATATATCTCAGAAATAATTTCCTACGAAAAAAACCTCCCAATAAGGTCTCCCTCCCAACCTCAAAAAAGGTTCAAGGAATCGAAAATCAAAATATGATTTCCATGTAGTAAAGTCACCTTCTCAATGTGTTTATCCCATACACACTAATGTTTGTCAATAAATACTTTATAGGTAAGGTGCGCACGTGCGTAAAAAGTACTTAGGGTTATACGCACTGTGCGTTCTAAGCCAGAAGACTCCTGTTATCAAGCCTATATGGTGCCGAACTAGAATGTGGGGTGTAGAATTTAATACTTACTTCGTTAATTCTCTAGTCGTAAGCGGTCCGGTTAAACCGGACCTCGATCTTGAACGGTTCAACTGCGCTCTTCGCTCAGCTGAAATTTAAAAATATATATGAAGACACTGCCTTAGAGACAAATTGACACATGAGGCTTTAAATTATTTAAAGAAAAAATTCCAATAAAACAGTATTAGGTGAAGCCAGTTCTATAAAGATTCTTGCTGTTATGTCTTAAACTTTGCAAGTTTAAACAATATTGAATAAGTTTAACGAATCATATCAATACCTGGGTTTGTATATTTGACAGAAAGTTATACTTCTGTTAATTAACATACATTTACACAATACAACATCAAAAGTCATAAGAATATTTAAGGATTGTTAATATATTAAAATAACTTCTAAGTTACCCGCATGCCATAGACATGTTATATTGTTCCAAACATATTTAGAAGAACTAAGTAAACATGTATGTCGTGTCTTAAATGTTATATCACGATACAATATCTAAAGCGTTAGTAGTATACTACTTGTCTGTAAGTCTCGAGTTTTGGTGAAGTAGAACGTCGCACGCGCTTGCCTCCATATCGAATCGACACATCTATATAGGAATTATAGTTATAATACACCAGTAGTTTCATTACAGTACTTCTTTGGAATTCATGTAACCACGCCCATTAAGATAAAAGATATTTAGTATAGAAGGGATATATGAACGCAATGTTGGCATTTTAAGGCCTAATAATTAAATGATCATACAATATATATTAAATGAATAGGTGTCAATGTAGGAACTAGTTCTAGTTGCAGTATCATGAGTTTGACAAAATATATCATATATACATACATATAGATATTATATCACATATTAGACACAGACTTCTTGTTCGTTAGTGTTTATATTTTGTCAAACTTTTGGTAGTACAAGTAAATTTATCTAGCTAAAAACTTTTAGATATTTCGTGTCGGGTACAATCCTAAGCCAAAGAATTAAAGAAGTTACGATTAGGATTGTGGATGTATAACCCGACTTTGATACCCACTATCATGACTATTATTCATTTGTCATTATTTAGAAAATTAGAATACAGATTGTGAAATTGTAATTATTAGTCGGTGTACGTTTTCTGAACGTACAAGAACGTACGTACGTGAAAAAGAGTAAATGGATGGGAAGAGATAATATAAATTAAGAAGTTAAGATTAGAATTGTGGATGTAGAATCGGGCTTTCATACCCTCCTAATGACTTATGATTCATTTGTAATTATCACAAAAGATGCAATCAGAATATAGATTGTGAAGTGGTTAGTAAACGGTACACGTTTTAAATCGCACCAAAACCTACGTAACATATTGATGAAATAAACTAGACTTCCAAGGGTGTACGGTGAACGTAAAAAGTGAATGAAGAGGATAAAGGAAAAAAAACAAACTTATCATCATTCAAAAGAAAATAGATCGTAAAATTAGGTAAATTATTGTCCAACATCGAACCTGCATACTAATGTGCTATACCTGCAATACGGTGCAAAATCGCTTGCACTAAACTCTCCTCCTGGCTTGTGTCCTCTAAATGTGTGCGTGCAAATATGAACCTTATTATACCACAACCATAACCATACAATTAAAATATTTTCTATGAATAAAGGTCTTAGGTGTTCTAAATGATAAAAATTTGTTTCAAAAATTCTTTACTATGTTTTTAGTATAAGATCCCGCTATACAACGACCTTCACCGAGATGCTTATTTAATGAAACTTATTTTATATTTAATTTAATATGTCAATAAATATAATCCATATGGGTTGCCTAGCAAATTTAAGTCCAGAGTATGTTTAATTAATATTTAAAAAAAAAAAATTTTTTTATAATTTGCATGTAGTAAATTTTTTTAACTTTTTTCAATCAATATTTTTAATCAGGGTAGTATTATATATGTATCACTTTAACCTTCTTTTATACTAAAGATGTATATATACTTTAGTGTCACATAAAAAATATACACATAAATAATTAATTGATTAAAAACAACCTAACGTTTGCATATTCTATGGGCTTCATACGTTCGATTGGTATAGAATTTATCTAATAATCATACCGGTGAAATGTTTAAAAAAATATTTTTTTTTTAAATTAATTAAACATACTCTGGACTGAAATTTGCTAGGCAACCCATATGGATTATATTTATTGACATATTAAATTATATATAAAATAAGTTTCATTAAATAAGCATCTCGGTGAAGGTCGTTGTATAGCGGGATCTTAGACCATTTGTTTTCCTCATAAAAATCATATTTCAAATAATATAAGTATTACCTCCTGCAACTCTGGGATTGGCTTTCTTTCTGGGCCGTTCTCTGCTGAACGCTGAACCACTCTGTAACGCTTCCATCAAACTGAAAATGAAAAATTCAAGATTTACATAACTTCGGAATATAAGGTACAGGTGTTTTCTTCCTTCAACTTATGAGAGAAGAAACGAAAAAGAAATGTTACTCCTGGTCTCAATCTCTTTCTATCGCAGTTTATTTTAACCTTAATTAAAGGATTTTTTATATTTATTTATATCATCACGTCTTTTTCTCGAAGTGGTAAGCAGAGAGCATGGATCTTCACTTGTCCTACAGTCCTGACACCTCTCTCGCTCCATGACATTCACCATGCATGCTCGTTGGTTATGTGCACAATAGTAGAAGAGAATAAGACGTCTTTCTTACTCCCTTCTTGAAACTTCTTTCAAACCATACGTACCTATCCATAACACCGTCCTGTGCATGTTCCATGTCTACAAACTGCTTGTACCGATGTTGGCGATCTCTTCTTTCTCTTTCAGCTGTAGCACGAGCTTCTCTTGCTCTTCTAGCTCTCTCTTCCGTCTCTCTTATTACTACGTTGTCTTGATATGCCGCCTGAAGAAATGATAAGAAAATGTTTAAAATATTAAAATGGCGATGACACGATTACAAATATGGATAATGGCGAAACTTAAAAGATCATTACTACTAGTACTATGTTTTTTATAAGATAGAGGGGCAAACGAGCCAACGGAACAGCTATAAAAGGCAGCTACCGCAGCCCATGGATGTTGTGCGTTGTCGGCCTTTTAGGGAGGAGATTTTACGACTATTACTGTAGTATGTACTTTGAA
The DNA here is from genome assembly GCF_905475465.1 of Pieris napi. Lineage (NCBI taxonomy): Eukaryota > Metazoa > Arthropoda > Insecta > Lepidoptera > Pieridae > Pieris > Pieris napi. The sequence continues at coordinate 8,888,917 of NC_062246.1, forward strand.
TTCTGGTCAATGCAATTACGACTTTATTGCGTTGTGTTAAGATATATTTTATGTACAATATTTCGCATTGGCAATTGTGGTAATTCCCCTGAGCTTTTATGTTAATAATTATGATGGTATATTGTGAATATACATCTATAAGTATAAATAAAAAAAATAGTGCGTCGAGTCCCTTCGCGCGGAAGAAGTGAAACTTTTAATGTGCAAATGAAAATAGGAAGCATTCACTCTCGCTCTGTCTCTTTTTATTCCCCCTCTGGTTGCGTTCAACGTTTAACGCAACCTTGTTGGAAGTCACATTAGAAGTTAGACAATAAACTATAAGTTAAAATAACGCGAAACAAGAATACATTAGGCATATTGGACAAGTGATATCAAAATTATATTTTGTAAATATTTTTAATTCTAACTAAGAATAAACTTACTGCAAAAGAATCCTTGAACGTCTTGATATCCGAGAAGAATTCCTCTAGCGTATATTTCTGAGGATCGAACACGTAGTACTCCGCTATTCCCTTGTACAATGTCTCCATTTTCCTAAACATCGAGTGGAGAAGGTCGCATTGCTCACGTGCTTCAACGGCAAAACTCTGATTTTTATTTAAGGAAATTAATATTTTAAACTCGACTTCTGTACCTAATGTTCTATTTTGGGACTACGTTAAGAAAACCTAGTTTCATATGATATTTTTGCTGTTCGATTGTGCCACACTTTAGGACAAAATCAATCAATCAACACCTATAGGTTACGTGAGTACAACACAACAATAATTGGAAGGACTCTTGAAGGACCCTACGTCAAATAAGTTCTTATCTAATCTATGTTAAACTGTTTTTCAGTAAGGGTTTTTGCTACGAAACCTTTCACTATTAAGATAACTAACAAAATACAGGAATTAAAGTGTTTTGTTAACACAATTCTGTTAAAACTCCAAAGAAAATCTTATTCACACCTTTAAGATAAAAATAACTACTGTATCTTGGCATGACTGTAAGGTTCGAAAAACTAGACAGATACAGCGCTTATTATTCTCAGCCACATTCTCATAGAGTGCGTGTTGTTCCCACGAGAATGTAAGTGCGTGCTCCTATTTCACCATGCCTCCTGCTGATACCGGAAAGGTCTTTGTTTTTATTTATGCTATTATTATTAATTACTTAAAATGTCATGTGGAACATGGTGTAATGGTTGCAGCTCCTTACAAACGTTGTGTAAAAAAAAAAAAAAAAACATGGCGATTAAAAAGAGTGGCGGAGAGTTTATTGCCAGTTCTTCTCTTCCGTTCTACGCCCTTGATTTGAGAACTGGCAGTAAATGTAAAATTAGAAGCAATAATATTTATTTTTTTAATGACGAATCACAAGTGTACATTGTGTTACCTACGTGAATAAATGATTTTTGAATTTGAATTTGAGTACGCACACACACACCCATTCACAAACTCACACATTCACGCATACTTAAGGTCTTACACGACTTTTGTTTGTTTTTTTATGCTTTAAACATAATTACATACCCCGGAATAATTGCAATCTAGCTACCCACAAAACAGGGACTGTACTAGTGTTAGATAATTTTTTTCATAACCAAATTTCTGTCATGAATAGTAGTTTTTAAATAAATTTGTGTGAAAAGGATACGCTCATAGACTCGTTGAACAAGTCGTCAGGGCTCTGTTGTACCCGCGCGTTGTTCAGATCCGTCTCCAAAGCGCGAATGTCATTTTCCATTTTCTTTAACGATTTTTGTAGACTCTCCATTGACACTCTCGCTGCCCTAAAAAGCGTTATTTAAAGTAAATACGTATTTAAATTCGCAAATATGTCGTTCGTATTCCTAAGCTTTCTTTATTCTCGGATGAAACACACCGCGCGTTAAATTATTCTGAATTTTAAGTAAACAAAGTCAATAAATACTACAAAAAAAATTATTTACGTTATATTGATATATATCATATATAATAATATAATAATATTGTCAATAATAAACTTTTTGGAAAAAATTGACCACTTAAGGACTACGTTCTAATGTCGATTTCAGTCAAATAATGAAATTTAATGGTCTGTATACTTACGATCGTATAATAAATTAATACGCGTAAAGTGAATTCTGGCAATTGTTTTTATTAAGTTTGGATGAATTCATTATTACAAACTAACAAGAAGTGGTCGGCAATAATGACAAGAAATTTTTTTACTTCTTAATTAAATAAAGTACAAACTAAAACTATGTGAAATCCTAATATCGAGTGTGAAAATCTTATCAAAATTACAGCTTGAATCCTTCTGGGTACGCTTTCCACGATGTTTTTAATAACGTTTTGAGGAATACGTTCCCACTCTTTAGCAATGACTCTTTTTAGCTCCTTGTTACTTTATGACGCAGATTGCACTGATCTTAGTGGTTTCTTTAAAACATCCCAGACATCCACAATTTCAAAACTCTTAATGGAACGGTGCGCGTACGCGGGTGCATTGCCGTACATCATACGAGTACATATCATACATACATCGGTTTTAAAGAATACATAAAAAAATTGTCATAATTCTATTCACGCGTAAATTTACACGCTTATAAGAAAAGAGACTAGGTCAGACAATTTAATTTCCTTTAATTAAGTGAAATCGACCTGAGAACGTAAATTTCCTTAGATGCCCGTTTTTTTAGACTATATATGTAAGCAAAAGTCCTGAATACCTGTCAATATGAGGCATCTCCTCCGCAAAATTAAGTACGTCGGGGAATTTCTGTTCTATCGTATCCACTAAATAGTGTAACAATGTCTGCTTGTTCTCCAAGTCTTTTGTGGCTGTTAACTGAAAACAAAAACAATTACTCAAAAACAATTACTCAAAAACAATTACTCAAAAACAATTACAATTACAAAAAAATAATTATAAGTTGTATTTAATAATCATTTGACTTTATGAAGTTTAACATTATCTCTGTAACGTCAGCACAAATCTAAATACCTTGGTAAGGAAACTGATCTCGAATCCGAAAGCGCCAGCGTTATTTGACCCCGTGTTCATATAGTTACCCAATAGAAGCAGAAGTTCAAGGATTTTGGAAAACTTGCCGCTCGACTTTACTTCCTCACAGGCTGCCGTGCCTGACACTATATCCTAGAAATATTAACATTTCCTGTTATAAAATTGTAAATTAAATTCTGTTAACTTATATTATCAACTAGATTCCAGGTTCCCGTATCGGTTCGTCAATTTTCATAACAATAGGAGAGTTCAGGCACCTCTCATTTGATATAACAGAATAAACACTACTGCTGCTGTTGTCGGTAGTGGGCTGATCAATTAAAAAAAAATTTGATAAGCGCCTATCTGGTACCTAATAATTGTTAGCAGTATTAAGTTAAGTGCAATATTTTTATGGCTTTTTGGAAAAATTATGTTCACCGTATTTGTCATTTATTTTAGAATAGGTAGATCGTAAACTTAAAAAAACGCATTATGCGGCGTACTTTAATAAATTAATAGAAAGAAACAAAAATAACATATGTGATAAAAATAACTCCATCTCTTTCTCTCTTACCGGCTTAACTTCTGATATTATCTCCCTATAGTGTTCTTTAAAGGCTAAACTCCTTAATCGCGGCACCAATCGTTTAATATCTGCAACTGTCGCCGCAAACTGTTCAGCTTCAGTCAGTTCTTGACTCTTACATTTAAGTTCAGCCAGTTTCTTTAACTGGTCTGCTGGAGGTAAGTACTGTAAGATACAAAAGAAAAAGTAAAAATAGCTGGCTAGCAATACAAGTATTTAATAAAACGAAAATATGATAAAACTATATTTTTTGCAAATGTCTCGTGGTAATGTTTCTTATAATCATTTTAAACCCTAAACAAAATATAAACGTTTTTGTTACCATGGTAACGGTTCTTAAGGGTAATATAGTTACTAAGATAAATAATTAAATTTTAGTTTTGTGTTGATATTTATATAGTTTATAGTTGGTTAAATAAAAAATATATTTTTGTTTGAACGGTCCAGCAAGCTACTTTCATATAATAATTTAAAAAAACAGCAACGTGTTCATTATTTAAGATTATGAAATCCATAGCAACATCATATCTAAATATTTATGTTTAAAATTATTCGAAATTCTTCCGAGATAAATTTACCTGTATCAAGAGATCCAAAACATTTGCCGTGAGCACTGTAGTATCGCACTTTAAGATACACGTACGTATGTGTTCGTACGACATATGTTTGAGCGAACCACCCAAAAGGATCGACAGATTTTGAGCAGCCTTTGAATCCAGCACTTTCAAATCTTTCACTTTTTTTAGTGTGTGCACCCTAAAAAATATTGATAAAAATTTGATTTGAGGTTTGCACGGCGGTCTTATAAGCAAATTGAGTAATTCTCCACTCAACAGAGCTTATAGACAATTAAAAAAAGCCAAATTTTATGATTTAGTATCCAGTAGGGGTAGTAGTAGCTTATTCAATAATATTTTACAATCTATTTACTATATATATATATCTTAATATATATAAATTACGTGTCACGTTGTTTGTCCGCTATGGACTCCCTAAACTACCGAACCGATATCATTAAAATTTTCACACCGTGTGTAGTTTGATCAAACTTAAAAGATAAGATGCCTTACATCTCAATTTATACCCGCAATATTATTTTTATTGCAAAATATTTGTTTATTATTTGATAGTCACAATTCTAACAGATGGCGCTGTGTTGAAATTACCAACGTTTCACATAAGCTATAATTTAATGGCATATCCACCAAAAAAGCATTTCAAGCAAGCCGTTTCCCTTGAATAGTTTACTACTATGTAATATAACAAAAATCTCAGCCACAGCAACACTTGGCCGAGTCTACTAGTATTTTGCTATATATATAGAAAACTTGAATTTCTACTTTCAATAAAATTTCAATATAGAGTGATGAGCAGAAATTGAACAAAAATAACTCACTTATCGACAGCATCCTCGTTTCTCTTAGCAACTGGTTTACTTGAGAATTTCAATGCCAGACCACTTAGGATATCTGGTGACGCCAATTTATCTTCTTGTACCTAGAGAAAGGTTATTATTGTTTAATACGTATACAATTTTTGCATTAAAAGTCGCGTACTTTTGGGCCAAGAACGTACGTAATTTCTAATCAGCACTACAATAGTAATTAGTTTATTAATATAAATTGTAAGCTCGCAGGGTCGTCTGGATGTGGTAGTAGAATTTTTTTTACCGATGCCCCGCGTTTTCCCTACGGTTCAGGTTACCTAATAATTTATGTACTTACTGTAGTGTAATCAATATTGTGTCAAGAACAATCACAAGGACTTCTTAATGACAATTGCAATTGTTTACATCTCAACACGCCTTTGGGAGCGTTCAAGTATTACGTAACGCAATTTTTGGAGATTACCCCCCCCCCCCCCCATGTTACTCGCCGTAACGTTTTTCAGTACCCAAGTATAGTAAAACGTTTCTTCGTAATAGTAAAATGCTTTAAACGAAATTAATATAACGGCCCGCATTCGTATGTACGTATTTAAAAGTTCCTTGATTTCGTTATGTATCTTGCGTTACAACTTTTACAGGAAACAGAGTCGTCAGTTTTTGTAACATATAATGCTACAAAAACTGACGACTCATTGGTCTAGTGGTTAGTACCCTTGACTGCGAATCCATGGGTCCCGGGTTCGATCCCCGGCTGAGACGAACATCGATGTGATGAGCATTTGGTGCTGTGCTTAGGTCTTTGGTGTTTAAATATGTATTTATATGTCTATCTATCTATAATATGTATGTATATCCGTTGCCTAGTACCCATAACACAAGCTTCACCAGCTTAGCATGGGACTAGGTCAATTGGTGTGAATTGTGTTTATAAAAAAAAAACTACTACTGCTAAAAAAAACTATTAGTTATTATGAAAAGATATGAAGATTTTTTTTTGAATGTGAAAGGTTGCGGGTAGGCGCGGAAAGAACTAATATCGTGCCACGTTTGTTTGCGTTTTAAAAAATATAAATACCAATCCTATCTCATTTAAAAGTACAAAAAGTGAAGCAGAAGTGCGTAATCAAACAGTGGAAGTGTTAACTCACTAATTATATCACAAATCCACGAAATTTTAACACATGTACAACGCTTCGTCAGTTGCTTTTAAAGAAGTTTTACACAACAAAGAAGATTAAGAATTAAAACGAAATATATGTGTATGTACTGGGATTGCTGAATGTGTAACCAAGGAACTATCAAGAAACGTGTAGAAAATCAATGTGATGAAATAATTTTATTATTCGTGAACAAAGTGCACGCAGTAAACAACTGTGAGTCAGCTTTAACTTAGCGCGACTTACGAAGTCATATGAACATTAATTTCAATTGATATTTCTAACGACGCGTGGCTCGGAAAGACACGTAGTGGTTACATGCACTCCGAAGTCGGGGTTCCAATCCGTCTTAGTCCTAAATTTTTATTTTTTTTTTTTTTTTTTTATTATTTCATTGTTTTTATACAATATTCCTAAATAAAATTATAATAAAAATTGGAACTGAAGAATACAAAACAAAATGGAAATTGATATGAAGGAATTTTTGAGTAAGATTAAAGAGGAAATGGCAACACAAACCAAAGACATTACAATAGCAGTAACCAAAAATATCACTGAAATGCTAGAAGAAAAATTGCAGATATTGATAGATGAAAACAGTTTGCTGAAAACTCAAGTAGATAAGTTAGAAAACAAAGTTAAACATCTGGAAGAATACGAAAAACGGAATAACCTTATAGTATATGGACTAAAAGAAGACCAAACCCAAAACTCTACAGTAGAAACCATCGTATCCACCCTACGTAAAATAGTTACAATAGAAAGTAACGAAATTAACAACGCTTTTAGAATCGGAAAAGAACAACGGCAACGTGATAAACCCAGGCCTATTCTTGTCTCATTTGTTACATGCTGGAAAAGAAATGAGATAATTAAGAATAAGAAAAATCTACCTCCTTTTATATATATCGAAGAGGACTTTACAAAAGAAACTTTAGAAAAAAGAAAACAACTTTTGCCGAAATTAAAAGAAGAAAGAAGGAATGGGAGGATTGCATTTCTTAGGGGAGATAATCTCATAGTAAAGGACTTCGGCGGTGGAAAAAGGAAAAGAAATAATTCTGAGTCGCCTCCTAAACAACTAAGCATATCTCCAGCGCCAACTGCAAAGAAGAAAAATAACCAAAATTTACTCAACTTTATAAGGAGAGAAAACGTACAAACCAATACAGAACGACCAAAAAACTAACAACTGAAACCATTATCAATAACAACAAAAAAATAAAAAACTACCTCACTCCCCCAACTAATCTTCCAAGCCGGCCGGTCACCGAGGAAGATCACGACCAAAACCCACCAGAGAAAATAAAAACAAACAGTACAAAAAAACAGTCATCATAATACCCTATACATAATAACATACAATGTTAAAACTTTGTCGACATACTCACGATTATTGGAATTAACAGAGTGTTTGAAAAATATAAAGTTTGATATTATTGGTCTATCAGAAACTAGAAAACTTGGAAACAAGATTGAAGAACACGACGAGTTTATTTTATACTACATTGGAGAAACGCCAGGATTGTATGGAGTAGGATTTATTGTCAAAAAACATCTAAAACGATACATCATAAGCTTCACAGGACTATCAGAAAGAGTAGCGTTGCTAAGGATGAATATCAATAACTTAAAATTAAGTATCATTCAAGTTTACGCTCCAACGGAGGCGTCGACCGACGAGGAGTCGGAATTTTTCTACAGTACTGTCGACAAAGCTATACAACTCTCAGATAACAATATCATAGTCATGGGAGATTTTAACGCCAAAATAGGACAAACCAATCCTAATGAAGCCGCTACTGGCAACCACGGCTACGGAGATAGAAACTGTAGAGGAGATAGACTCATTGATTTTGCGCACGAGAATAATCTGTCTATCATGAACACCTTCTTCAAAAAAAATAGTAAACAAAGATGGACTTGGAGATCTCCTAATGGCAAAACAAAAAACGAAATAGACTATATCTTGACAACTTTACACAAAAACATATCCAACATACAGTCTTTAAACATCACTTACCCCTCGGATCACAGACCTATGAGAGCGACACTTAACATTCTTCCCATAACAAAAAGTCGGTGTATGTTCGGCCAATGCTCCAGATCCAAATTAAAAAACGAAGAAGAAATACAAGCCTACAAACAAACGCTGAATAGTTGCATAACAAACTTACTTAAGAACTGGAGAGACGAGGACACCGTTCAAAATCACTACGATAATATTATAAACGCAATAGACACCAGCCTAAAAAAAGCCTACGAGGTTTCACCCAATACAAATCAAGGGAAAAACCAGATACTATCAGCACGCACAAAGGCCTTAATTTATAGAAGACAAGAATTACAAAAGACAAAACCAAAATCAAGAGCCATGAAAAACGTACTAAAAGCACTCTACAAACTCATTAGTAAATGTATCTACTTAGACTACAAGGCGCACCGCACAAGAACCTTCGAAAAACACCTTAATATTTCAAACAGCGTCAAGAAGGCATACAAAGAACTGAGAACACATAAACTATGGATTGAAGAGTTGAAAGATAAAACAAAAAATACCCAAAATAGATCAGATATACTGAAAATAGCAACAACATTCTATAAGAAACTATACAGCACACCGAGCCAATATGGATATAAATTACCAGACACAAATAGAGGAGAGACGAGAGCAAGCATAGAAGATTCTGAAGTGATTAAAGGGATTAAAACACTAAAAACGGAGAAAAGCCCAGGCCCCGACGGTATCGCCAACGAAATCATAACAACTGGATGCGAGTTCCTAGCAAAACCACTAACTCTATTGTTTAACTAGATACTGAACAGCTCAAATACACCTCGGCAATGGTCAGAGTCTAACATTATATTGCTTTATAAAAAAGGAGACCCTAATAGCATAAATAACTACAGACCGATAAGCCTACTACCTTCACTATATAAACTGTTCTCCTCAATAATCGAGAAAAAGATAAAAGAAAGCACAGAAAAATACCAACCTATAGAACAGGCCGGCTTTAGAAGAAATTTTTCAACAGTGGATCACATACATTCGCTAGAGATGTTGATAGAAAAATACCAAGAGTTCAAAAGACCACTCTATATTGCCTTTATCGATTACCAAAAAGCGTTTGACTCTCTGTTCCATTCATCAATTTGGGATACGCTACTCTCTCAAGAAGTACCACTAGACTACATAAAAGTCATAAAAAATATCTATGATAACAGTACTAGCAGAGTCAAGCTAGAGACTACAGGACCACCCATACAAATAAGCAGAGGTGTACGGCAGGGAGACCCACTCTCGCCAACTATCTTCATAGCGGTGCTACAGGCCATCATTGGTAAACTAGTTTGGGAAAAAGTTGGCATAAATATAAAAGGACGTTACTTGAGTCATTTAAGATTTGCTGACGATATAGTCCTGCTCTCAGAAAATACAAACCAACTACAAGGAATGATTAACGCTCTACACGAAGAAAGTCGTAAAGTGGGCTTGGAAATCAACCTAACAAAAACTAACGTCATGACGAACCATACTGAAAGACCAATATACCTGGAAAACTCACCCCTAACATATGTAAACGCCTACATTTACCTGGGAAAGCAAATTTCATTTAGCCAAAAAAATAACGAACAAGAAGTAGAGAGAAGAATCAACATCACATGGAAAAAGTTCTGGAGCTTCAAAGAAATACTCAAAAGTAAAATGACTATACGAATGAAAACGAAAGTTATGAACACCTGCCTACTGCCCTCATTAATATACGCCTGCCAAACTTGGAAATTTACTAGAAAAGTAAAAAATAAAATTATATCCAGCCAAAGGAGTATGGAGAGGAGCATTCTGAAAATAAGGAAAATCCAAAAGATCCGCCACACTCATATAAGACAGAAAACTCAAGCCATTGACGCCCTCAATTACTCACAAAAGCTCAAATGGCGATGGGCGGGTCACGTAGCGAGGCTAAGCGATAATAGATGGACAAGAGAGACAACACAATGGACAGGCCCACTAGGACAAAGAAAGAGAGGAAGACCAAATGCACGCTGGGTAGACGACATCACAAAAGTGGCAGGCACTCATTGGTTACGAGCGGCAGAGAACAGAGAATACTGGTCTTCTCTGGAGGAGGCCTTTACCTTTCATGGAGAGGGTTCTTGCTAAAAAAACATTGTTATGAAATTGTAATACTTATAGAAAGCAAGAAATAAAAGGCTTTTTATTTTTTATTTTATTTTTTTATTTTATTTATTTTATTTTATTTATTATGTCTATCTATCTATAATATGTATGTATATCCGTTGCCTAGTACCCATAACACAAGCTTCACCAGCTTAGCATGGGACTAGGTCAATTGGTGTGAATTGTGTTTATAAAAAAAAAACTACTACTGCTAAAAAAAACTATTAGTTATTATGAAAAGATATGAAGATTTTTTTCTTTAGTATCTTTGTGTATCTTAGTGGGTAAAAACATTCCAAATTCACATTCAAATAGTTCAAAAGCTATACATACCTTAACCCAAAAAGCCTTTTCGGACATTTTTTGTGGCACAATAGTTTTCCAGTTGGCACGTTTCAGGGGTCCTTCAACCTCCCACTTCTTCTTAGGCTTCAAACCATGAGGTAGGATATCTGGTTGAGGCTAAAATAAAACAACTCTTAAATAACTTTTTAAACATTCTTGTCTTTCAGTTAAAGATGTCCGAAAAACTAATTGAAAAAAACCACATTATATTTAGAGTTTTACGTTAAATGAGCAGTGTCGGCCCAGTGGCATCAGCGTGCGACTCATCCCTGAGGTCGTAGGTTCAATCCCCGGCAGTGCACCAATGGACTGTTTTTCTATGTGCACATTTAAAACTCGAACGATGAAGGAAAACATCGTGAGGCAATCAGCTTGCCTTAGACCCAAAAAGTCGACGCCGTATGTCAGGCACAGATGCCTGATCTCCTATTGGATTGACTATTGATCATGAAGCAGATACAGAAATCTGAGGCCCAGACCTAAAATGTTGGTACCGCGTAGTGTCTTTACGTCAAATATTACACAGCACCCTAATGTTTAAGGGCACGTACATAAAGGGGCATTTATCATTTAATTTAAGAGCGCTTACAGTGAGGTAAGTATAAGTAACCCCTATGCCCTATACACATATTTGAATAATTATTGTGTTAAAACTAGGCGCCAAACTTACCATCCTAGGCGCCATGAAGCCTCCCGGCGGGGGAGGTGGTCTTGGTCCCATCCCTGGAGGAGGAGGAGGTGGTGGCGGACCCATTCCTGGCATAGGGGGCGGTGGTGGACCCCCCATTCCTGGGAAGGGGGGCGGCGGTGGCCCTGACCCTCCTGTAAAGTAAATCTCTTAATTTAATAAAACATAAATTAAAATGCAGAGTTAAATTTGTACACTTGTTAGTATTCTCTAGTCTTTAGTTAACATTAGTACGTTGTTTGTTAGTACAACACGCTACAATCCCGTCAACTCACTGAATTGTTAAGAAAATTCTAAATGACATTGACATTTTATACAAAAATTCCCTCAAACTTCGTGGTATTAGACACTATAAAATGTCATTAATAAAAAATAAATACTAGAATGTCTTCATTCAGTAACATACTTAAAGCTGCACATATTATAATTATTTAACACTATTAGTATAGTCTATATTCAACTTTCTACAAATGCTTCATATAGTCTTAAATAAAATTATATAAAAAATATTGCGACAAAGCATAAATTTATGTACACGTTACTTATGCTTTATTTAACTAAATATATAAATGACAGAAAACGCAATATATTTTCGTTTATAAACTTTTTATTAAAATTTTACTCATAGAATGATTTACAAAATACCAACCTGAAGGCATAGGAGGCGGAGGTGGTGGCGCGGGACCACCTAGAAGCAGACACCAGAAAGAGATAGATACAACACATGCGTGTGAGTGAGGGAGATAGTTGTATTTCATGCGCTGTTATTTAATGAATCCTTAAAAGTCATAATAATAAAATCCTGTATATTAGTTATCCTTGATAGTTATTATCGAAAATGAAATATACCTTCTTAAAAATATGAGAAATATTTTAAGAAAAATTAGAAGATGTTCTTCTAATATGAAAATAATCAAGAAAACTTTTAGTTTTTTCTTTTGTTACTGTTCATAACTTGACATTTGCGTAATTAAGATGTCTATCCTGTATATAAATCTCCCATGACTAACCTGAGGGGAATGGTGGCGGCGGCGGTGGCGGTGGCCCTCCTAGACAGAGAGAGAAAGGTGAATAACATGCATATGTGCGAAAGAGATAGATAGTGCTTTGTTAGCAATGCTTTAATTTCTGGGCCAGATTAAGATAAATTATATCTTAAATAAATTCATAGTTCGTGATAAGTCCGACCCACGAACTCCCCCATCTGTCAAAATCCCAAGACCATTTGTCATTGAAAGTTCTCATTTGTCTCTGGTTCAAACACATACAAAAACTCATTTGAAACTCATACAAAAAAAATACTAATTATTTTGTATTTACAAAACTTTTGTTTTACATAGATAGCATAGAAGTGTGCAAACAATAATTTTTCATGCAATTTAAATAACAAACCTCCAGGCATAGGCGGCGGCGGCGGTGGGGGTGGACCTCCGGGGCTGCCGATTGCCTAAAAAAATATTTAGAGATTATATATAAATAAAAATAAAGATAGATGAGGTCATCAGCGGCAAAAATGTACATCCTGTATCTTTTTCATAATATCCACTAGATTGGTACTGATGAGTTCTTGGGTTGACATACTACATATTTATAGTTGTTTATTTAGTGTATTGAAGATAATATTAAGTTATACGATATACATTTTTTTCACATCAAAACTTTTTGTTTATTTCGGACCCCACTGTGAAAAAAAATTACTCTACCCAAACTCTTCAGGATGTAGGATACGCATAGAGACGTAATGTCTCTGCGTAGAGAGAGAGAGAGAGAATCAAGCCAATCGGTAATACGTTGAATATTGACAATTCGACAAGCCCTTCGCTGACTTTGGTCAAAAGAAAGCTGGATTGATGTTAACGCCATCTGTTGACGCGATTTACGTACTAGTCTGTTTTACCTTAGCAATAGCAGCGATATTTCCCTGAGACACTCCACCAGGCCCACTCGGCGTAGATATACTTTTCATCCTCTCTTCTAGATGCGTCACCCTGGCCTCTGCTTCCTGTCGGGCCGAGATGGCCACCTCCAGTTTACTTTTCAACTCTTCGAGCTTCTTTTCTTCCTCTGCTCTAGACTTTTCTGTGGTGTTCGTAATCGTAAGTTTTATACCATACCCTAAACTCTGATTTTTCTTTAGAAAATAGATGTAGAATTCTGACATTTCATAAGTGCTGCTACTAAAAAAGTTCTCCACCGAAAAAGGGACAATTTTGACCCATTTAAGGGCAATAAAAAATAAAACGCTACGTATTCTTATGTTTTACCAACAAAAAGGTAAATCTAAATGTTTATTTACTCAAGTGACCTAATACAAAAATAACAAATATTTCAATATCACGGAACAATATATCGAATTAACTTTTATTACTTTATTTTATTCTTTAGCTGGCATAACTGCCTACTAATTCCAGGTTTAGTAAACCTTTTAAATGTTATCTTTACTTGTGCGTTTTTTACTGAAAACTTAAAACCATTTTTAATGTGGAGCACCGCACTAAATAAAATGGATATGTTAACTAACAATAAAATGTATGTATAGACTCAGATGTTCAGACGTTTTAAAATTGAAATATGTGCCCGGCCAAAAAGGTTTGCTATCTCTGACATGTCAAAATATGATAGCTGTCAGAATTCTACGGAATTAAAAATCAGAGTATAACCCTGAGCTTATTACTATATTCAATTATGAGTTATTACTTAAACTTTTCTTTTAACACTCACCAATAAGTCCGTCAATCAAAGGCTGTACATCAATATTGAATCGTTGTGTCAGTCTGAAGTCGGGGTCGTAGCCATTTTTGTGTAACACTATTTGAGTTACACATTCCTCTATTAGTTTGTAGTACGCAGGTCTGAAAGCATTAATATCTTGTATATAATCTCGTTAACTTATAATTTAGTTAGTTAAAAATCTTATAATTTTAAAATATTAAGTCTCAGTAGGTAAACTATTCTGTAGGTAGGTTTATATAAAATTAGTATTATCAATATCTATTAATATCAGTTCATTAAAAAAACATGATGCTTAAAAATACGCAGTTATGATCTAGTTTGTGATGTTTTAAATGTTGATTCAACACAATGAATTATACATTTTTAAATAATATAAAAATAGTGAGCAGGTATAACCATACATATCTATATTATATTATCTTGACTACATTTCAACTATCGACATGATCCTATCTCATGGCTTGATTAGCATTAAAACACAGTAATTAGTAACCTTATAAGCTCATCATCTCTGATGAATAGCAGGTGTTGTAATATGGAGAGCAAGAACGGTTCTGCTGGAGTTTCCAGTACCAGATTCTTCACCAGCTCGAAGCACTCGTTCACGTCTTGGAAGTCAACTCTGAAATATTAGAAATATCATCTTAATATTTTATTTTTCAATGATTAAAGGCCGACACACACCTGTATATAGAATCAAAAAGTTATTGATCTCCCAATAGTGTAAGACTATTACTAGGGTCCAAGACTAAAGTATTTTGGAACTGGCGTTACGCACTATCTTAATATATATAAATTACGCTTCACGTTGTTTGTCCACTATGCACTCCTAAAATACTTAACCGATTTCAATCAAATTTGCACCGTGTGTTTGATCTAACTAAAGATAAACTCAAACTCAAAACTCAAATAGCTTTAGCATAGCTTACATCTTAATTTATACCCGAAATATCATTTTATTGCAAAATATTTGGTTATTATTTGATAGTCACAATTCTAACAGATGGCGCTGTGTTTAAAGTAGCAACTTTTCACATAAGCTACAATTTAATGGCATAACCACCAAAAAAGCGTGGCGTTCCCCATGACTGGTGTTCTACTACCGTTATGTAGCTATTTTTGAACTATCTGTAGAAATACTAGTCAAATAAATAAAGTATATTAACTCAAGTTAATACATATTCATATTCGACTGGTCATGTCACACCTGCCTAGTGTTTTTGTCTATCATTTTCAATATTAAAACGAATTTATAGATAGTGTCGTTTAATTGTGATTGATAATAATCTTTAAAATACTTTTTGAAAACCAGACTTTACTCTTATGCATTATATGTAAAATATATAACTACACATTCGCGAGTTGAATAAATGACGTCATAAATGTACAATCTTACTGTAAGATTTAAATTTAATTTAATTTAACAAAATTGGAATCTAGTAAAATTAATTACCTGACATCATCAAACTTAGCGAGAAACTCCTCTTGGTCCGCAGTAGCATACGTATCAAAGACGTTCATTTGAATCAGACGACCGCCATCTTCCGCACCCGCTCTTAAATCCTCTGTAATGTAACGTTTTATTGATGGATTTTATTATGTACTAACTCCGTTGTAAAATGGTAAGGATGCGTATAACTCGGTGGTTTGATTCTCAGCAAAAAAAGTTTACGGGATTGCTAACAGAGATCAGTTTGCTGCGTAATTAAAAAAAAAAGAAACGGATACAAAAATATCTTTTCCACACTTTTAGTGGACGTATTTGGAACTAAATAGAGACTATACGCATTGTTTGAAAAATCTATACGTTCTTGAAACATCATTGTCATTCCGAAATTCCTTATTTTTTCTAAAACGTTTGGACCGCTTAGAAGTTTCGGATACGATTTCGTATATACGAAACCATCAAAAATGCACCTTCTTGAAGAGACTGATTTTATTAGTAAGGGAGCCCATTTAAATTGTTTGTTTTTTCTCTTGTTTTGTGTTATTGTGATGTAAGTAAATTGTTATTATTACCAATCAGATCATAAAGTCCAGTTCTCATAAATTCGCTTCTCAAATGCATTCGAAACTCCAATTCCTCTGGCTCAGTTATTATTGCATTCATCAGTTGCATGCAGCCGTTCTGAAAGTTAGAATAATAACTTTAGTAAATTTGGTAAGTTGGATGTTTTCTTTCAATCTAAAAAACTTACGATTATTATATAATCCCGGTAAAATTAAAATTTATTAAAAAAACAAATTGCTAGTGCTTATGCATTATAACGATCATTAGATACAAATATCGATCATAAAGATTAAATCATATTGAAGGAATTTTTCAACCTCCATAAAAATGGTTTTTTTTTTTTGAGGCCTAACCTAGGCCAATGAAACACAACGACTCCCACAATATGTCAAAAACGCAATGTATTTGACATACAGAAGTAACACTTAACTAAGTCTCGACGCTGTGTCTTTTTCCCAGAATTATCACGTACTTAAATGATTAAACCGCCTACCTTTAAACTCTCAGGCGCTTTGGGATGAAGTCCCTCCACAATGGGTAGCAATCTTGGTTTTCGACTCGACTCGCCGGCCATTGTGATCGCTTCTAGGACTTTTTCGTGGCCATTCGGTATCAAACATATTGCAGCTAGGACCTGAAAATAATATTGTAAGCATTTTAATTTTCAATTACATTATCCGTGGTTTAATGGTTCAGACACTTAGTACCGGAAGGTATTTAGGATTTCGATAGACTACTAGATAGATAGATAGATAGAATAGACCACTAGGAACTAAATGACACTGTCATGTTACCCTTTAAACAACAAACATAACAAGTGTTATCTATCACTACAATAATGAATCCCATTTTATTGATCGAAAAAAATCTCAAAGAAAACAGGGTGTAGGCGAGAGAAAAAGTTGGCGTAAAAAAACTCTCGGTACTTTTTTAAAATAGCAAATCATCAAACAAAACTTATTTTAAAATAAATAGGTTTGAAGTAGGCTTTTAACGCTTGACTGCTCCTGGATATTTAGGTATTTTTTTATATACAGGCAGGAGGCTCAAACTCAAAATATCTTTATTCATGTAGGTAAACAAGTACACTTACGAATTGTCAGAAAGAAGTTAAATTAATTGTAAATTTACATTTACTACCAGTTCGCAAGTCAAGGGCGTAGAGCGGGTAAGAAGAACTGGCAAGAAACATTCCGCCACTCTTTTTAATCGCCAAGTATTTTCTTTCTCATCTCATCTTAAGACACTCAATGCCAGAGGGCTCAAAAGTGCGTGTCCATTTAGGAATTAGTACGCTCTTGAAGAACCTTAAATTTGCAGCATTCGAGTAGTTGATGATACCAGTTTTATGTATGCTGTTTGCTAATTAAACGTTGGTAAATCTTCTTTTATTCTCTACTTACCTTAGCAGCTTCCAAGGCACAATGGGGTTTCCTTGCATCCAGACTTCTAGCCAGTACCGGCAAGGCCTCCCGACATTCAAACACAGCTCGAATACCGACCGTATTGTTTAAAATAGCTGACAAACATCGGATACACTCGTATTGAACGCGATCGTAACGGGAATCACTGGAAAACGTTTTATTATGATCAATGCGTTTTACAGGTAAAGCTTATTGCCAACCGCTGTTTTGATGGCGAGGAAATGTTTTTGAGGGGGAAAATGACAGGGTTGGTCAACACTTCTAATATATTGGCCTGAGGTCCTGAGGTCGTAGGTTTGAACCCCGGCTGTGCACCAATGGACTTTATTTCTATGTGCGCATTAACATTTGCTCGAACGGTGAAGGAAAACATCGTGAAGAAACCGGCTTGCCTTAGACCCAAAAAGTCGACACAGTGTCAGGCACAGAAGGCTGATCACCTACTTGCCTATTACATTGACAAATGATCGTGAAACAGATTCAGAAATCTGAGGCCAAGACCTAAAAGTGGTTGTAGCGCCACTGATTTATTTTTTAGTATTCAAATTATTAAGGCATTTTATCTGGCGATTGACACATTCGAAAAAAAACTTTTTGTTATACATATTAATTATTAAAAAATACTTTTAATTTATAATAGGACAAAAATCTTACCGATAAAAACCACTTCCACTAGCAGCAATAAAAACAATATAATTTATTAAATACGTGCATATAGTAGTATACACTATCACTACATAGTTGCACAAGAAAAAAAAATTGATAACGAACCAACGCATAATAAATGCTATAATCCTCATAGCTATGAAATGTCCTTTTCACTTGCAAATGAATAAACAAGACAAAACATTCCTTAACTAATAACATTTTTATAAAATAAATTAATAGTTTGATTGTTTATGAAACATAAACAACATATCAATTTTTTTATTATCTTTCAGTTTATAGCGATGCGATGCGATGCCGACCTCAATATTGTCATATGCACGGGATATTGACTACATCAAAATTTGGTACAAAATCTCAATAATGAAGGCAAGATGCTATACTGGAATACCCGCGCATATAAAAGATCTTCAGATATAGTATTGTATTTCCTACATCCAACTATAACACAGGTATGTGAGCAGTGGTATTATGTATTAATTACTGAGTTCAACTTACTTAGTATAACAAACATTGAGTGTGGTCAGCAAACTCTCAATTCCCTTAGTACCAAACTCCTCGATCCAAGACAGCGGGTTGTTCGTTAGTGAAATACGTAAATTCTCCAAACAACTGTGCAACTTCCCAACTGATAACTCTGGCTGATTGAGGTAGGTCACGTAGTCTGATGGCTTTTCAAATTTCGAACGACCTTCCTGTAAATAATTACCCAAATCATTTTATTTCTCAAAATGCAAGAAATCGCTTATTAAGTCACAAAGGATGAATAAAATTTTAAATGTAAATTATAAACTGAAAAACAAACAAATTTAAACGTAGTTACGTACGTACGAATTATACGTACGCATTCGTAAATACGTTACGTACACGTAAAAGCTTTATCAGATGGACTAATTATTTTTATCAAAATCGTTCATTTAAAACTTAAATTTTAAGTCAATATGATCGTGGGTCCTTTGATGTTTTTTAAGGTTTTATTTATTTATTTATTTCGTAATGTTTATAATGGTAGGGGAGCCCAAGAGGGGATTTCGGGATTTACTAAAGCGCGGCAGATTAATATATAGGGGGATACCTTGTACCCGGTTAAGTACCTCCACAAAATATGAGGCCCATATATAAGGCCGCACGTGAAGGAGACAGGATCAGTTTAGTAAAAAAAAATTGACCATCAGAAATTCCCGAGCGCGTCAGATTAAGGTAGGGTGAGTTAATTACATCCTAAAAAGTGTATATTCCACTAATCTGACAATTTGAGAGTGACGGAAAAAAAGGGGAGGGCAAAAAAGTTGTAAAAAAAAAACGTCATCTCGACATTCTCGAGCGTAGCTAATTTTTTTTTTATTTTGAAGGAAATAATTCAAGAATAATGAAAAATATATAATCTGACTATTTCCGCAAGCCGAAATAACAAAAATTCGTCGATAAAGTTAAATGCGTGCAGCTGCGTGATGCCTACATTTCCTTAAACCGATCGGAATCTACTAAACGGCGTTTTAAATATTTCCCTCAAAATTACATTTCCTGTGAATTTGAACCGATTCGGACCGATAGATTTTGAGAAATTTTGAAAAATCTTAAAAAAATAAGAAATATTTTTTTTTAAAGTGGTTTCTTTATCGATCAACTTCAAAAACTAATCCGCCTTTGAGCTTGAAAAACCACGTCGATCGCCACCAAGCTGGTCAAAAGCGGTTGATTCGTTCGAGAGATATCGTACACGAAAGAAACCCAAAAAAGTGTTTTTTCGGGATTACTCCGAAATTTGTGGTTCGATCAATTAAAATTGCAAAATTACTTATGAGGATGATAAAACTGCGTCGAATGCCGCCAACCGCGTGAAAATTGCTTGATCCATTCAAAAGTTATTGCGGTTTGAAAAATCCAAAAATAGTGTTCTATGAAACTTCTATCAGACTTTCGAGCTGGGAGAGCTCAAATGCATAGAAATGTTATTTCTTTGAACTCAGCGAGCTCAAAATATCAATTTTAAGCGCCCAGGAATGGAATTAGCGGGAAGTTGCAGGGATGGCCCTTTAGGTGAACCGTTTTTCTATTATTTTTTTTGTCAGATCAGGCGAATCCCTCTAGATAATCGTCAGATTATGAGACAGTACGTTTAGAACATAAAGATGAACCACACATATCTTAATCTGACGCGCTTGAGTATTTCAAAATTGCGATTTTTTTGCAAATTAAGAAAATGGCTGTGGGTTTGCGTCCCATCGAAATCGTCAGATTAGTCAATGAGAGCTTTTTTTTGGTTCACTTAACACTCCCTTAGAAAATCTGACGCGCTCGATAATTTTTTTTTTTTTTTAATTTTCAACCCTTAAATACAACCACCCGCATCATGCAAACGATCAGATTAACATACGTACATTATTAAAAATACGTAGGGCATAGATGCTATCAATATCTGACGCGCTCGAGGATGTCCATGCAACAGTTTTTTTTTACATATTTAACTATCTATAGCCGCTTCCCCCACCGATGAAAAGGAATTTATCATATAACATTTTTTTCTTCTTTTTATCTAAGCTTTGCATCCCAATAGGTCTCTACGACGCTGGAGTAAATCCCCATTTAGCATCGTGGGCTCCCCTACCATAATGACATTTAACCTAGGATTGGTGTAACTTTTATTACTGATGGGTTTCTTTGTACAGTTAAAGTCGGGCAAAATTCACGAACTTTCAGAAATATATATAATATT
The DNA here is from genome assembly GCF_905475465.1 of Pieris napi. Lineage (NCBI taxonomy): Eukaryota > Metazoa > Arthropoda > Insecta > Lepidoptera > Pieridae > Pieris > Pieris napi. Next base: position 8,909,789 of record NC_062246.1, read on the forward strand.
CTTACATTTGCATATGGAATTGCTAAAATTTCTAAATCTCAGTGGTCTAAGAAAAAATATTCTAAATATTATATTTTATTTGAAAAAGATTCAAATAAAATTAAAGAAAAACACAAATAATACCACACCTGTGTATTGACAAACTTATACGCGACCAACATTTTTTTCTTCTGGTCACTTGAATATTTTCTTAACGGCTCCTTCTTCTTCTCACCTATATTCATATCCGTCTGAAAATAAAGCAACAAACTACATAAAATATATAGTATATTGTACTCTATTACATGTGGTGTTCTAAACACAGTGGAAAGGGCCACCAGGAAAAAGAAAGAGAGGTGAGAGAAAAAGAATGACAGCCCGCCCTCTTGGGCTGACGAGCTTAAGGAAGTGGGAAGCGGAGAAGATTGGGAGAAATGCTCAAGACAGAGAGATGGAGAGAGATGGAGCCAATTGGAGAAGGCCTATACTCTTTAAGAGGTCCTTGAAAAAAAATTTATTCATTTTAAGAGTGTGTATATTTGATATATGTTTTAAGGAATAAATGAGGCTTATTTTTCTATTACATATGAGGTTCCATGACCGGAAGATAGGGAATAGGGGTAATATTAAAAAATCTATACGTTCAACTTTACTTTGTTATTTCTTCTACTCTCACGTTCTCAATGCATTTTGACATGAAATTAAATCTTTATCCCAGTTATGCAGTTACCATTAAACATAATCAGCCCACGGAACAGTTATAGAATTATCTCTCTTACCAGCATCTCCTCAAATCGGCTCTCCAACTGTTCATCATCAAGGGCGTCAATCTTGCTCTTATACTCCAAAGGAGGCTCCTCATCACCACGCAACTCAGCCCGGGGAACCGTATCGTACCCACGCTCCATGCCCCCGCCAGCTTTCTTCGGCCTTCCGAACCATGTGTCCAGCTGAAACACGTTATAGTTGGGTCACAATATGCATAATGTTTTAATATAATAATAATAGGTAGGTCGCGTGATAAAACATGTTAACAGGGTAACCTACAAATTAACCTAATTCTATAAACCTACTGAAGTTACAATTTATTTATTGATTTATTTAACAGTTTTATTTGTCGTTAATAGACAAAGAATCTGTAAGAACTTGGGCGATGTTTCTGTTCTTAGAGTATATAAAAATTTATTTTAATTTAATTATATTATATTTTGTTGAATTGAAGTTATATATATGCAATATAGTCGGTTGTATGGGACATTTAAACAGGGCAAAATTTCGTTTACATTTACGAGTAACACCAAGGTAATAATATCACCTGGAAGAAACTGCTTTTAACAGTAAGACCGCCTATTGACATACTTTGCCATCATTTATTTAATTTTGTTTTGTGTTATTGTGATGAAAATAAAGTGTTTATTATTATAACCGTCTTATTCCGTTCAATTCATTTATCTTTATATTCTCAGCCATCATCAAGGTCCAAAAGTATATCTACATATATCATATACAACAATGCCTGTTCCAAATCTGACTGCGAAATGTCTTGATTTACGAATCACGTATCAGCATAACAATCGTCCTTAGAGCGAACGAACCATTGAGTTTCAATATCAGCCATTAGTACTAATTCAATTGGTGACGTCATAATGACTACATAATAATAACGAGATTTAACATTCACTTGTACATACACACATAAATCCAACTTCATACTATTTTATTTGTCCTGTTACCAAAAACATTTACACCTTTTAAAACTGCGCAGGTTTTTTCATAATTATCGCCATTATTCATCTTTTGTTTGTATCTTTCAATGTTTTAAGTCACATTAAAACATTGTGTAAATGTATTTTTTTTAATACTATGCGGGTTACAAAATTTTTACATGTACTGTATAGTATATATAATAGTATATATATATATAATAGCCCATTACGACATAGGGTGACGAGTCAAGTAAGGTTGTTTGCTTGCTTCTTAGATCAATCAAAAACTTACCGAAAAAGGTGACCTTTCTCTGACATAATCACCAACGACCTTAATTGTATCCATTTTAAATACACAGAAACGTTTTTCACCTTTACTCACACCAAAACACTCATGTTAAACTGACAAAAATATTCGATATTTTGTCAACACTATCTAATTAGTAAGTCATTTACGATATAAAGCTAATTACTAATGGTGGCAAAGATTTTTATAATTATACACGCTTGTTTTAAGTAAATATAATAATTTATTGATTACGATTTTAGACGTATTAAACCGTGCTAATGTGATTCATTGTATGAATCGTACGTACTCTCACGACGGTGTAGGGCAGTATACTGTTTTATTTTGGCACCAAGCATATTGTCTTTTTAGCTTTAAGATCGGACATACTAAACATTAAAATATAGCTACATAACGCATTCCCATTCTCTTAGGGCGCTACACTTTCACACCAAAGCATCATAAATCCAATCAATATATCTAATATATATATTATATATATCTAAATGCACCGTTAGAAATTAAGTACTCATTTGTCCCTTTTTCATCACAGCATAAACGGAATTTGGTAGAAAGAGAGAAGTAAGAGACTCTTTCACCTAAGGAAAAGTTAAGAGTGCAATTAGTTTGATTTCGTATTTATTAAAAATTAACCAGACTGACAAGATGTTTGCTAAACGGAACAAAGTTAATTTTTCTATCATATGATATTTTTATTGTAATTAAGCGACATTACGACATTATCGAATTGGATTAGCAGCAAAGGTATTTATTTTTGTGAATAAATAAAAATGTGTTTTACTATATTTATCAAAATATGAGTCATTGTTATTAAACAATAAATTTAATTATGGTTACGTAAGTGGTATTAAATTTATACTTGCATACTATGTGGACTTCATTTGAACTCTGCAATGGTAATACTTAAAACCCAGTAGATAAAACCTCAGTCCCCTATACATTTGACTGAAGAACAGAAAGGGTATGAATCTACTCTCAGCCCCCTCCAAGGACTATCAAGTGTCATTTGTCGGGATAAAAGCTCTATATCATACTGATGTACCGATCGTAAATCACTAACTAAAAATTCAATGACAGACCCCTATTGTTAAACAACAATGCATAAGTTAATTTATGATATACATATAATTAAAAGAAGTATATGTTCTGCCGCTTTCGTTAAGGGTCTAAATGGGTTCGATTACCGGCGAAACGTTTCGGCTTGATACGGCAGTCGTGGCCGCCCATGGATACCCATTTTAGTGGGTGCGTTGCCGCCCTTTGAGGGAGTGTGCTCTTTTTGAGAGAGCGGTTATTGTGAAATCGAAGTTAATTACATTAACTCAATATTGTTACCTAAAAAAGTCGGGATTGAAGTTATTTAAAAAAAATATTATAACTACTATTTGACCAATTTTAAGTAGACAGTAGAGTCAAAATTTTAACGCTTGCACTGTAAAACATGCTTTATTCTTACGATCTCGGCCAAGATCTTACGAGTAAATAAAATTAGCGATGATTCCTATATTTCTGATTCATATTCCCACAAACACTTATATTTTTATTTATTAACACATTGACATAATATTCAATATACAATTTTCCAGACTGAATAGCAATTTTAGTGGCGAGATTCTCATTCGTCAAGCGTTCAAAACTGCATGAATGAATTTTTCTATGTAATTGCGCAAGTAACTCTGCCCACGGGAAAGACCATAAACGAAGTGTGTCAAAAACAAAAGACTACCTGCCTGCTTATAAAGAAAAATGGCCCAGACCAAAGGTTGTACCATTGCTTTTTATCAAAAAACTAAATTCGAAGCAAGTTATCGAAGCTAAATGATAATATTTCGTAATTTTTTGTAGGATTTTTATTCGATAAGTATATAGGGAGTTCCCATTTATATGTGGCTCACTAGTCACCTCCGGGTCATCCAAGGATGTGACGCAGCTTCATCATACCGGGGAACCACAACGAGAATTTCTCAGGCTCCTGTATTTCTACCATAATCTTTGCATTATATTCTTCCCTCGTATTAAAATAAATAGAATCAATGTTCAATATTTTGAAAGTCAATTACAATAAACTATATAAAAGTTGCAGAGTAGTTGGAAACTTCTTTAATGACAATGTTTTTAAGTCAGTCGTCTCTTTCTGTCAAATTTTACGAACACTATGATGAAAAAGGGACAAAATTAAACTGAAAACTTCGTCATGGCCTATATGTAGCCTTACTGCAGAGGATATGCAGATGATTTATTAGAATATAAAAGCTTCAATAATGTATCACAGATGTTTGTACTCTGAGCAATTTTACAATACGACAGGCATACTGCTATGTCCCTTTTCAGCAGAGCGTAACCTCAATTTAACAGAAAGAGAGTGATTACTTTTTAAAAGTGTCATTAGTTTATACGTACGTTGGTAAATTGAGACATATTATTAAAAATAAAGCTAATTTCCTATGTTATGTCATTATGATGACGTATGTTTGCTCATTCTCTCACAAGGACCTGACACTGACTGATTGTGGGATTACATCACCCGATAATCATATTTTAAACTAATAAGCGATCCTGTCATTTTGTTTAAAAATAATAAATAAAAACACGGATAATCGGGTATTTACAAACCACAGCGGTTTATAATGTAAAAAAAATTAAAAAAATTACAATATTGTCCTGTTCTTATGACGCTATTTTTAATAGGCGGATAAATATTATTATATTGGCTGTCCCTTATTCACAATCGTTCCATGTGCCTCGTACGTACACAAATTATCTGCGTATTTCGCCAATGTTTCGGGTTTCAGCAAACTATAACACAAATTATTAAGATGTTGACATTATCCATCTTTACCAAAGAGGATGTGAGGAAATATTTTGAGAGGCGGGAAGACACTGACATTTAAGTTGTCGTAATGTTTCATTTAAGTTTTTTTCTGTTTTGGGTTTCATATATTTTGTTTATCAATGTAATCTGTTGGCTTTGTATATTGTATAAGTGTTTTCCTTTATAATAGAGATATGTGTAGCTGAAAGTTAACTTATAAATAAATAAATGGTATAATATGAACAAGCTCCTTGCCAAATGGCAAAAGCCTCCCCCACACTTCTCAGTTCGCTTTAATTGTATACTGAATGCTGTCTCCGACACTATCGACATATTTATATGTTCGCAGAGTGAATTCACAGTAGCGATATTGTGTATATTATGTGTTTAATACTATATATGTACATTATTATATTTTATTTTATGTTTCTCGACATTATCGTATTGGCATAGTCTGTATGTATTTCTGTAATAAATAAATTATATTATTTCCCATCATGTTTCTAAATGTCGTCCCATCTTTTATGTGGTTTTACTCTACACTCGACACCATTCTGTCAGATTACTGGAGCAATTCATAAACATTGGACATTGAGATAAAAAAAACTATATTAATTAATAATTTAAATAAAATACAAAAAATTGCTTAACTGTAATTTAGTGCGCGAATCACAATTTGCAATTATAAACTAAAATTACTAAATCATTGGATTTCCTCTTCCAACTGCCCCGAGGTTTCGTTCCCTCTACAACTAACGTAAAATAAATCGTTTGTTTTATTAATATTTGTTGTAACACAATAGTAGATTTTTCTAAATTACAAAAATATTTAAATGTTTTTAAGAAAAACGCAGCAAAAATAATTCAAACCCCTATATAAGTACATATTTGTATATTAAGTCAGATAAATGATAAATCCTTACATAGTTTATTCAATATTATGTCAACATTGACCGACTCACGCGCAGGCTTATATCCAAGGTTGCGTGATAGTGACCTAGAGATGTTTGCTTTATTAAACCCGCCGATGCCCGCGCCTTCGTGCATTGACTAAGAATTGTAGAAAATATTGCCCAAGCCAAGATAAAGAAATTTTAAATACATACAACCGCTAGAAACAATAAAAGAATATGACAAAACATAAGTCCTCGTCTTTGGTATTTTCAAGATAAGAATAATAAGGCCATTATCTATTTGCTACTTCAGGCACATCATTATTTTCTATTATGAATACGACAAAATGAAAAATATACGTAAGTAGAAAACTCTAAAATCAAGTATAGGTGCATAGATTCTAGATAAGGACTTTTAAGAAAAAATATAAATAAAACAATAAGAAAAATACACAGAAATAACATTCAGGGACACGACTAAGAACAATATTACTCTTCCATCTATAAAAGCCCTAATGGATGATTATCAGAGGACACTTGGATCGCAAACGCATCTCTCAAACTTACATGATTACTCACGATATAGCTTTTTTTAAGAACAGGTTTCAAACGAGCTGAAACCTGATGTTAAGTGGCACCGCCAGAAGGCTCACAAATGCGTTGCCGGATTTTTAAGAATTGGTACGATCTGTTCTTGAAGTGCCCTAAGTCGAATTGGTTCGGAAATATATTTTTCAGCTATTTATAGTGATCCAATAGAAAGCTTCAAAATGAATTAAGGAAACATTTTACAGGATTATTTTAAGGAAAATAATATATAATTAATAACAATTATTTATCAATCAGACATTCAACTCAACACAGAACTGCGCAATTTTTTATAGGGGGGCAAACGAGCCAACGGGGCGTCAAAAAAGCCCATAGACACATTTTAGTGGGTTCCTGGCCTTTGCGGGAGGAGTATACTCTTTTTTAAACAATTGGAGATCGCATCTCCCATAGAAGACGAAGGGAAAACAAACAAACATATCGTTCCAATTTTTGGAAACTAGTTTGTTACGACTCTAATCAACTGAATACACATAAAGTTAATGTAATATGATAACTTTATTTTAAAATATATAACTAAAAAGTCATTCCCATTGATAAACAATAAACTACAAGCTCCCTCCTTATGAGAATGCCAAATCATAAAATGACTGCTTCACGACTGATTTGAGCGCGACCGCCGCTGCGAAAACCACTGTGTGAGTTCGAAAAGTGAGTTACAGAATCGCAAGGCAGATCGCTCGTAACAGTCATACATAGTATAGAATTGATACCAAACAGGAGTGCTATGGTTTTGTACAGATAAATTATTTCCGCGACCGGTCAACCTTTAGATGTGTAAGGATTGCGGTCAAGGCTTTAAACTATTTATATTGTCACTTGTGATATCATTGTACAAATACTTCTATATTATATCTTCAGTATTCGATCGATTCTGGCATGAAACAAAATTTTTCCTAATAGATTGACGCAAATTCTAAAGTTCATTTCTCTTTGTCATTTTGAATTTACGCTGTAATTAAAATGTTATATAACAATGAAATCTGATTGAATTCTAATTTCCCTGTAAACATTTTCAAAAAATTATATTGTTACTAGCTGATCCGGCAAACGTCGTTTTGCCATGTTAACATTTATAATAAAAAATAGGGGTTGATCGTAGAGGGGTGAAAATTAGGGGTTGTATGTTAATGTTGTATCATAAAAAAATAAAAATTTATCTAAAATTAAAAAAAATTAGGGGTGGACTACCCTTAACATTTAGGGAGATGAAAAATAGATGTTGTCCGATTCTCAGATATACCCAATATGCACACAAAATTTCATGAGAATCGGTCTAGCCGTTTCGAAGGAATTTAACTACAAACTCCGCGACACGCGAAAATTTTATATATTGGATTAAATTAATGATAACACCTATTATATGGACGCAACATTCTCTTTCTTTTATTATATTTCTTACGAAAAGTATTTTTATAAGCACGAAACAAAATATACTACAACTTGAACCATATCAGTCCAACAAGTTTCTATTGGAAATGCAAGTATTCATATTAAAGATCCTCAATGATATCATGATGATATCATCTAGCATTTACGTTTGATTTTATTTTTATAATACGTGGGCGGGGTTACCTAAATAAACAAGGTTATGTTTTTTTATTTAGCAATGACAAACTGCTCCCAGTTTTCGCCTAGTGCAATTTCACGACCAGTCACTTCCCGTGCGACTTGATCCCTTGGCGTTGCGTAGAGATGTGGGGTCTCTATGCATCTTCTACCGCATTTACCATGGAGAGTGTTCAGAGAAGTTGTTCGGACTAATACCTGCAGCTGAGTTTCATTATCGGTCGTCAAGGCAGAATACAAAACACCACCACATCCGTCGTTCCTCAACTGAGCGTTTCTCAAAGCTGTTTTTGCCTCGAACCACCATGTGGAATGTGGAACCAGCTTCCCAGTATTTCCGAACCAATTCGACTAAGGGTTCTTCAAGAAAAGAGTGTACCAATTCTAAAAAGGCCAGCAACACACTTGCGAGCCTCCTGCCCGTAAAACATAAAAAAAATTGAACGCTCATACAAAAAAAAATCGTTGACTCGATTGCACAGGGCTGAGTCTTACGATTAGCTATCCTAACATCTCTTTCAACTTACCCCTGACCTTCTCCATGTGTGCTTGCGTCTGAGGCGTGGTAAACTATTATATTTGTTTTCCTCCATTATCACCACACTACCACCTCACTCTAACACTATTATTATATAAGTTCATTTACATTTAGTTCACAAAATAATTTAAATTAAACTTTTCAACACAACATCTACGACTGAAATTTCCAACCTAAGTGCTCATTGATAAGTAATCGTGATGATAAGATTTGATAACACGTTCAACTGGAACACTATCTTATTTCACAAATCATCACTTTTTAAAGTAGAATACATATCTATTGTACTAAACATCCCTTTATTTCCTCCGTCTCATTTCGTAACGTAATAATAGGTATATCCATAAATGATTATTTGCGTGAGACACTGTAGTGGATATAAATTTAATAAAGTATGATATGATATGTACGATACAAATAATATAAGAATTGACCAAATTTAAAGAAAAATTTGCGCGCCTTTGTGTGTGGCAGAATATGCGAACTTACGATTGTACCATCTTACACATTTTTGTACCATATTATTGCAATAAATTTATTATTATTATAAATATGCATAATATCTATGGATAGATTTTTAAACGTTAAATTTAAAAACGAATAATTGCGAAACGTATTAGATTTGTCCTTTATAAAATTCTTACTGTATTTTTTATCTAACTGAAACAACCGAAAAGCCGTAAAAACACTATAGATAATTCCTATGATGCTTATTGATGCTTGACTTTGAATGGTAAATACCAGATACACAACCATTTGGTCTAGTACTAGGAATACGTAAGTTTACAAATATTAGGCGATTCTGTTTACAAACTATAATACTACAAGTGACATCAGCATTGCATCATAGAAATTGCAGTCACAATTCTAGAAAAATCTTAAATACCACACAATAAACAAAAAATGGCCTGATGGTAATTTGTACTGCTATCGTTGTTTAATATTATTTGTGAAAAGATTAAATGATTGAAAGGTTAAGTTAAGGAAGTACGATTTCGTATTAAAGAATGTATTTTTTATGCTAGATAGAATACAATATATGTTATATTATGCTACGGCCGAATTGTCGGGGGTGAAACGAGGAACTGCTAGTATAACATATATAAACATTTACAAAATCTATTGTAAGACTTTTATATTTTCAGTATAAATTGCATACACTGTCTCACCTTTATGTATGAGAATACACATTGATTCATTTGTGAATCAACTAAACTATGATTTTTAATTAAACTTTGTCAGATTATTATCGTGGAAACGATTTAAGACTTTCTTTTTAATTCTATCATTATAAACAGGACTTTATTTTTAACATTGGGTCTGTTCAGGTATTACGTAAGCACTTGGGAGGGTTTGATTTTCTTATTTGGCGATTACATCAACAGTAATTATTTACTTTTTTACACATACGACTATTACCCACACATTGTCTATACTTAAAACGCAATGCATTTTCGAGGATTCCTACATAAAAATAATACGTTTATGTACTTACTATTATTTTTTAGAGCTTTTGCTTACTTTTGCTATAAATAGAGGAAGGGGGGTAATTGCAGTAAATCTGCTTACGTAATACTTGCACGGCCCCATAACATTTTTAAATGTTTGATGAAAAGAAATAATTCTGTAAAAATATGTTTCGTGTTATGTCTTCAACGTAACCGTGAAAATCTATAAAATCCGGAAAACAATATAATATTGTTAACAAGTCAAGGTGACCGTTTCGTTACGTTCTTAGATGACATGCCTACCTGAGGATGTGAGTTCTATGTTTTTATGCGAAATACATTCTAGCCGATAAAATAGTGCCTATTTTGCGACACCTAATAAATCTACATTTAAAATGATTTGGCACTGCCATAGAAATTTTTGTCTGGAGATTAAAAATTGAAAAATTCCCTTTTAATAATTCGGCTAGAGAAAATTCTTTTGTACGTTTCTTTCATCTCTACATAGGAAAATCCGACGTGAAAACCAGGAAAACAGATGCGGTTTAATTTTATCGTAGGTAAATTTTTCAGCCTTCGACCAACTAGAACCTTATATTATTTTTACTTTAACACATTTAAATACACCACGACACTGTACAAATCGTGCACACTCAAAGATTATCGACTGAAAACTGAAAACTCGTAAAGATAACGAATCAATTACCTTCATTAGTAGCGATAGCAAAATACGACAAACGTTAATAGTAACTTTTAACTATGCAGATTGTTATATAGTAAAACAGTGCTCGTTTTGCCTATACCCATGCCTTAAAGTATGATTTATTTCACATCATTTTTTTTTTATAGAATAATACAATTTAAATCATGGTATAGATTTGAAAACCACTGTGGTGTGTATTAGTGTAAACATAAAGAGTCTTATTAGGAGCGCGACAAATGCATATAAAATAATTCTTGAGTTCTTGAAACTAGTTTTTTAGGTTACTTTGCTATCTAATAACTGACCGGGTATATTTATTAGCCGCGGTAGCAAATACCTCAACGTTCTCTCACATTAGACGTTGTTTGCTCTCGAAGTACAGACCCGAACTTGCGTTACAGGTCTGTACTCTGTACGTCATGCTTAACTCGTATTTTTATTTCACTACTACATAATAAACCAAATCAAAGAAATACTTTGCCGCAAATCATCCGGTTTTGAAAGACTTTAAATAAAATAATTATATTTGTTATATTGGCTTATTTTTTTAGATTTTTCTCTAACAGACTACAACCACCAAATTCAATCAACAAACCTAAACAGTTGATCTATTTTATATAACATTGAGCAATCTACTTATTATCTATTTATAGAATGTGTTGAAACAATGCCTAATTTGCTCACCTTACATGTTATCTAGTCGTCTTCACGGTTCTAATATTGATTGTAAACATACATAGGTAAGTTGTTAACACAATTACTTGTGTTTGATCAAGCCTTAGGTTTTGCGCTAAAGCTTGTTTTCTTTCTTGCATACATAGCAATAAAAATATCAGGAGTCGCGAAGTCAGTGCAACATAACACTTGTTTACCAAAGTCAAATCATGTTTTGTTTTTATGTGAGGATCATACATATACCCAGTAGCTATATTAAGTATAACACTCATGAAATTTAGTCGTCTTAAACACTAATTTAGCTTTGTGTTACACTAAATACTTAACAATGGTAAAGTAACAATTATCTATATAAATATCTACTCACAAAGCCACTTTTTGCTTTCTCATGGCGAGACATTTTGCCTTCCTTCACATTCGGATGCACCATTCTGTAACAAATTATTGAGGATATTAATATTTAATATTATGTACAACAGTACTGTAGTAGGCTCAGTACGTAACATTATACATAACTAATTTAAATCTGTGTCTAGATTATTATAGGAGAGAAACTAATGGATCAAACAATTTACTTTACAATATGGAAGTAGTATTCTTAACACATTATTAAATATCAGATATTTTTCCAAATCTAATTTTAATTTTTGTCACTACTAAATAAATTTTTTATAACTATTTACTGAGGATACACATATAAAGAAATTTTAGTAATTATTTATATTATGCAAGAATTTTTTTAGATGTTAATAAAGAAACCATCTATGTATGGAAACTCATAGGATCTATATACAGACATATCATGTTCATCAATTGACCTCAATTGATTGATTGACTTGATCCATATCAACCACAAAATCATAGTTCTAATGATTGTTTACCAACTAATAATGCCTTAGGTAATTAATTATAAATCTACGTAAATTAAGCTATCCCTAATTATTTATAACAGTGATGTTGTCTTTGAAAGCTTTTAAATGGTAAACACATTTCTGTGCATGGTTTTCTTGAAGTTAGAAGCATGTAAATAATCAACCTTTTATTACTGTATTATAAATCCAATATCTACATTAGGATTTTGATACCATTTTACCTTGCAATTATTTATATTTCATATCCAAGCAATATTTGTTTATTTATGTTATATATTGCTGACCCCTTTTATTGTAAATGTTTTTGTATTTTATAGAATCCAGTTCTATTATACTGCATAAAAATACTATATTATCGAAGTTCCATGTAAACGTACTAAGCTAACATATTATGTTAACTTTATCATCGAAACCCTTGAAAATTTTTTACTACAATGGTAATGGTATAATATATTTAATCAAATAATGAAGATTGTTGTTATAGTGTATTTTACCCAAAATAAGCAATAGTTTTATTCTTTTTGAAATATTTTCATTTATTAATTAATACTTCTTAAGATTTAGTTACATTAATGAAACTCATTTATATAATTTCATAGATTGAGTATCCTAGCTACTATTGAGTATCATCCTCTTTAAATGAAAATACCTAAGAGTTTCATAAACTACAGAGATCATTTGACTTTTTTGTGTATGTAACAAATAAAACAAGAAGCCGAAATGGATTAAGTCTTAACAAGTAACAAACAATTTCTGCACTGGGTATTGATAAACCATACTCTTTAAATGAATAATTATCAAATTTTACTGATGCAAAAGGCTATTCATTGCGACACAACTTATAATTTGAGCATTTGAATGCAATGCAATCCGCGCCAAATTATTAGCTAAATCGAGGTCGCTGGTAAATAAAAGTTATATGGAGGACGATAACATTTATTAACAGTATCCGTACAGTTCATAATAAAGAAATACAAAAAACAATGTCCGACAAATACGCCCTAGGGCTATCTTTCTACAGCCTCGAACCGTTATAAATGTTTATTTTTCTATCATAAAAACGCGAAAACATGATTCCATTGCTCAATCAAGTAACTCTTTTCTAACCTAATAAATTTTCGTATTAAAGCTCCTGTATCAAATTCAAATATTAAGATAAGATAAAAGATATACTGTACCACCAAAAAGAGATAATTTTAGTTTAAAATAACTTCACAAACACAAGTATTTGATAAAAACATGATAACACAAACAACGGTTGAACAAAACACATACATACGCAATTGTACATAGCTGACTAGTGATGTCATCTCGTGCTTGTCAAAACCAAACGTTTTATGTCATAGTGTTGTATCGTATTGTTATTAGTTACGATTTATCGGTTTTATGAATGTCAGAAATCCATAATCGTAAAGATCCCTTTCTTAAAGGATCCTTATTGATCATTTTGGACAAAGGAATATGGATGGATTACAGGGTCAATTTCGATTGTCAATTTAATTCATCGTTCCAAATGACAAGCGATTGAAGCTCTTTTGGAGAAGTATCATTCGTGCACACCTCAGACATCAGTCCATGAACTGTGTTGACAATCGTTGCTTAAATGTTATAATGATTTCAAGAGCAGGGGGTCTAGCCAAGATGGCTTAACAGTAGTGTATGTAGAAAGTCGAAAACTAAATTTGTATGAAAATGACAGCCCGTGTCGACAGTCGGTAGCTTAGGCCCTAAAGGCGTGAGTCGGGATACAATAAGCGACGCCATGACAGTGCTACGAAAAGACACACATTAACGCTTACGTTATTCGGTAGCCAACGGCCAATTAATGTTTCGGCAGTGTAGAAAAAACGGCGTTTCTCCGCCATGTTTTAGCGTGATCTCAAAAGCTGCTGTTTGCAATAATTCAGTACAACTATTGCCATCTTTAATCGCTACCGTTTTAAAAACATGTCTTATTTTGGACGTTTTAACGAAATGATTTTAATTTGTTATCTGTTTTTTTTAACGTTCTCGTGTTTAGAGTTTTAGTTTTTCAATGAATCAATGCGAGGATAACTTAATAGACACAGATAAATATGAAAATATCAAGAAAATCAGCAAATTAGTAGAGGTAAATCCTAGTTATATTGGATATCTTTTATTGATATTTATATTGCATGTAAGTTCATGAAATTGTTCTTTAATTTGAAAAATATACCTATATATGTACCATTTAATATTGCATATATTATATAATCACAAAGAAAAATGATTGTACATTTTATTTGTATATTTCAGATGAGAAAGCAGTCACTAATGAACATAATTAGAAGTTCTAAATATATTTTATTGTAATTATAATAGAAGCTGATAATGATATAATATTGATTTAAATTAATCAAATAAAGTGGATTTATACTTTATGAACTTTGGAAATATAAAATCTAGTGAGCAATACTAAGTAATGGTAAGCAGATATTTTCTTTAATTATTTACTAAGTCAATATACTAGAGATATCTATTATAATATTGTTAATGAATGAGAAGTTTGAATTCAAGTCCCTTGGGAGTTACTGACATTGTTTGGTTATTAAAAACTTTAATTAACAATAAGCAGCAAAGTGACAAATTAAGTATATTTTTAAGTTTAGAATTAAGTAAAGAGTTTTAATATTAAAGTTACCTATTGAACAAACCTTGGACCGATCTTAGTTTAGTTTGTCAGTTTTCTATTTGATCAAAGTACTAACTAAAATATTTTCTTTTCAGAAAAAGAGAAGCTAATAAGACAACTTAAAATATTAAAAAAAACCACAAATGGACAAGTTTTACTAAAGTCTTATCTTTTAATTAATTTTAGTGTTAGGTATATTATGTACCTTAAAATGGGGAATGAAGCATTTTATGAATAATGTAAAAAATAAGACAAGTGGAGTATGAAATAATGGTTGGTTAAGTAACATGACCTCATGAACAGGAAACAGTAACTGAAACTATGTTCTTCCACATTTAATCTTAATAAGTTCAGCAGTTTGAATGTCAATGAGATATTATTATAAACAAACTGGATTTGTAGATTTTGGGAAGAATTATATCTTTAAAATACCTAACTATTATTATTTACAATTGTTGTGTTAAGGAAACAATCAGGATGTATTCATAGTAACTGTAGGTATCATAGTAATTTTATGAAATCATCACAACATCTAACGTTAGGTTTTATGAATTGAACAATTTTTTGTATATAACAGCACACAAACAAGATATCTATTGACTGCTGCAAATTAACACTTACATTTATTAGTTAATTATCTACATATAAAAATATGAATAATTGAATACATCTACATTATGTAGTAATGCATTGAATTTGGTGCACCTGTGTGTGTTCAGTAGTAATGTCTGTATTGTTTAATAAGTTGTTACATATGCTTATTTTTCTATGTAGACTGCATTATGTTAAGGAAGATATTTGGTGCCTTATTTTAATAAAAAATAACCATAACTGAAATATTTTTATTTTGCTACCTATTTGTTTAATATTTCTAACTATTAGTAGGTACGGGTCATTCATATATGCATTATCTGTATATTCTTGTAAAGTAAATTAATATTGTTAACCACTTTACACTGGTTTTTCCTACTAAAGAAGACATAGGTAAATTACCAAAAATAAAACTGACAAATACATAACATACAATGTTTATTCATTTCTTACTTAAACAGATTTTGCATTTACATATTCACTAGTAGCAAATCACTGATATAACCAAAAGTTTATTGACATAAACATTAACTTAAAATCAGCATCAAACTTAAATTTATATCTAAGATGTTGGAGCATTAATATGGAATCAAAGGTTGAGTAAGGGTTATAATTTCATACCAGACTAAGTTTCTATTTTACAATTTTTATTAATCCCTCTTTTCATTTCATTGAGTACTTGCTGCTTTTCAATTCTCACTTTCTAAAAGTATAAATTTATTATAAACAATCAACCTTTATGACTCTAACTTAAACTGAAATTGTTTGTTAGACATAAACAGAGATAATTCCAACTAGTAGTAATCACTAATAAAATCTACACTTATATATAAATCTGCTTACAAATTGACATTAAAAATGTTCAAACACAAACACCAAACCTAATTAAAGCTTAAACCAAACTCTAATTTCAGTGTTCACACTAGTCTACGTTTTTTTTCTATTGTTTTTTAATTCCTTGGACTATCCTTCTATTCCTTATCAACTTCTAGTAAACCTTATTTTCACTCTTTATTTATCAATCCACAGTACTATTTCTATTGTTTCCTCTAAGCGGTAACAAAATATGTTGCTTCTTCACTTTGCAGATTAGTTGTGAGGTTCCTAATCCTAAAAATATCAAAGTATGAGTACTACTACTTATTATATATCGCGATTATACAATTTCAAAATATTGTATTTATTTGTAGCCTTAAATTTCTGAGAAAACATGAAACAAACCATAATTAATTTAAACATGCAATTAAAATTCATATATTGACTTTGCACCTTCCGTAAATTCCACTTAAATCGAAAATTGTTCCGACCTTGCTGACATTCTAATGTCCCTTTTGCAGCTTCCAATCATTGGAATTTGCAATTATTGCAAATTTACAATAATATTGTAGTTTTAACTTTTATTTGTTTATAAAAGTGACATTAGGAATACATTTAATCCAGAGACAATATGACGGAATAAGGTGCTACGAACAGCAGCTCGCATCTACGCTGTCGACTTTGCGGTAATGTATCGACATGCGTCTTGGCTACGAACGAAGCGTTTTCGACAGTACAATTACGCAAAAGCGGTAGTGTATGTAGAATACTTTTCGACACCAATATGGCTAGACCCCCAGGTCTATTCTTTCTAGCAATCACTGTCTCTATGAAAAAAGGAGCCAAGGCGGGTTCAAGAAATAGTCTAAATCGGAATGGATCATAATACATTTAAAATATTTCTTAACGCTTATTTTGATAGTATACTAGTTGCAGCTTCACTAAAAAAACCTAAACCACCATGATTGATGAAATTCATTTCAGCAGATTGGAATTCATATTATGTAAGTAAATACTCTTTGACCAAAGTAAACCCTTTTTTTACTTTTGTTTTAGCTTTTCTTTCTATTTTTAAAACTATTAATCTTCTTTTTCTTATTCAGCATTGTCATATAACGTGTTGTCGGCTTACAAAATTTGTCAGAAAAGAATTTTAATTCGGTTTAAATTAGAAATTAATTATGGATAATCAAGGATCCAAGAAATGTTTCTGTGCGCGTTGTTTTTTACCCATTGATGCAGAGGATAAAGTTGACATTGAAGGCCAAAATTTTCACCGATTATGCAGCATGTGTTGTAAGTTGTTTTAAATTTAGGTGTTTTATTTAATGAAAAAAATTGATACTACAGAAAATTTGTTTGGTAATCAGGTATATGCAGAATGGTGCCTCAGCATCTGAAGATGTTTTATGGTCATGTATTTTGTAACGAATGCTTTAAAAACCACGTACTAACGAGATTTAGAGGAGAGAACCCCCGTATCCACTCAAATAGTTGGTGGATGCAGTGGGCTCCGGGTTCGAAACCACAGGGAAATACGGAAACTACTGGTAAAAAATCAACATGTTTTAATCATAATTAATGATTTCTAGGTTCTTTTAAAATGTTTATTTTACGAGTTTTAAATCGAAAAATAAACAATGGTCTAGAAAAGCACACAAAAATGTAACCAAGGTAACATATCTTTGACTTTAGGTACCTACTTAGGGACTCATTGTGCCTCTTAATGCCTACTGTCAAAAAGTGATCTTATGATACAAGTATCGGACGTAATACAACTTACTGTCTCTATTTATAAATATATTATTTAGTCCGCATAATGAAGATCCGTCATATTATGCCACGTGTTAAAATGAGACTTACCGGTTACTATTTACTGTATGCATTCGTATAAATTGCGAAATTACGCATATAATAATGAGAATGGTTTGCAAAAGCGTAAAGCAGATTGTTTTAAATCTAACCGAACTTATTTGTCTGTCAGGTTCCAAGTGTTTTGAAAATCCACCAGAAGATATGCAGAAGCGCTGTTTTTGTGCGAGATGTTTGCAAGCAATTGGTGACGACAAAATATGTATTGGTGATCAGTGTTTTCATTCACACTGTGCTCGATGCTGTAAGATAATTTTAATATTTTGTAATAGGATTTAAGACAATTAAATTATTTTAATCCGTCTTGCAATTAATATGGCAACCATTATATTTTTTCCTAGCGATGACAAGAGTCCGACCGTGTCCGTTGACACGATATAATAAATAAAATTACAATAGTAATTAATTTTACTTTATAGATTTCTGCCAGAACGTTCCTAAGTCAAATGTGAAGATCTACTATGGACAAGTATTTTGCGAAGATTGCTTTCATCGCCATGTTTTGAATAAAAATGCAGACAATCCTTCAGAATTCTTCAAAAACTGCTTTGAGCAATGGCAGAGTAATCCACAATTTGCGGAAAACATGCGAGATTTCATGACTACCAGTAAAGATCAAGCCCCATTCATTTTCATGATGCAAGGACAACAACCACCTTTCTGCAGGTGTGGCACTGGACCTCAGGAATGGTTTCAACCGAATGAACCAAAAAAATGTAAGTATAATAATATATACCTATTTCTTAAATATATTTTGAAACTAATGAATTAAATTTGTTAAACTTAATTAAACTTTTGACATTACAACAATCTTGGTCTACCAAACTACCTTACTAAAATTTTTCTCTAGGTGCATAAGAGCTGACTCAACGAAAATGTTCACAGCTGCGACACCAGCGACCAAATCAATCGCGGAGGACAGTCATATTTGTGATTTATCTTTTGAAAATCGCACGGAAATATCTGATATTCTTGAATCTACTGACGAATCAACGATTCGAGATAGCAACTCTTTGACCGCAGCTGAAAAAATCGAAAAGCTAACAAAATACCTACACGAACGTTTTGACTATAACCACAAAAACGAGAAAAAATGGAAAAACTATGAATTTGACAATGTCTCAATGGTTTCGAGAGACTCAACAAGTTATTGGTGTGATTTACAACAGCCTGAAATGAAACGTAATGCACTAAAGTGTCCTAAATGTTTGTGGCAGTGTGGTCCTATTTATGTTAGAGCTGAACTTTTAAAAAAAAGTTTGTGAAGTAAAATTTTAATAAAATGTGACACGTTATGTTCTTTTTATCTAATTTAATAAAATATGATGAATCAGATTAATTATATTTTATAGTAAAGTAATATTTATTGTTTACAGCTTGAGATTGAGATATTTCGCAACCTGGGGGTCTAGCCAAGATGGCTTAACAGTAGTGTATGTAGAAAGTCGAAAACTAAATTTGTATGAAAATGACAGCTCGTGTCGACAGTCGGTAGCCTAGGCCCTAAAGGCGTGAGTCGGGATACAATAAGCGACGCCATGACAGTGCTACGAAAAGACACACATTAACGCTTACGCTATTCGGTAGCCAACGGCCAATTAATGTTTCGGCAGTGTAGAAAAAACGGCGTTTCTCCGCCATGTTTTAGCGTGATCTCAAAAGCTGCTGTTTGCAATAATTCAGTACAACTATTGCCATCTTTAATCGCTACCGTTTTAAAAACATGTCTTATTTTGGACGTTTTAACGAAATGGTTTTAATTTGTTATCTGTTTTTTTTTAACGTTCTCGTGTTTAGAGTTTTAGTTTTTCAATGAATCAATGCGAGGATAACTTAATAGACACAGATAAATATGAAAATATCAAGAAAATCAGCAAATTAGTAGAGGTAAATCCTAGTTAAGTATATTGGATATCTTTTATTGATATTTATATTGCATGTAAGTTCATGAAATTGTTCTTTAATTTGAAAAATACATATATGTACCATTTAATATTGCATATATTATATAATCACAAAGAAAAATGATTGTACATTTTATTTGTATATTTCAGATGAGAAAGCAGTCACTAATGAACATAATTAGAAGTTCTAAATATATTTTATTGTAATTATAATAGAAGCTAATAATATAATATTGATTATATTAATCAAATAAAGTGGATTTATACTTCATGAACTTTGGAAATATAAAATCTAGTGAGCAATACTAAGGAATGGTAAGCAGATATTTTCTTTAATTATTTACTAAGTTAATATACTAGAGAAGTTATTATAATATTGTTAATGAATGAGAAGTTTGAATTCAAGTCCTTTGGGAGTTACTGACATTGTTTGGTTATTAAGAACTTTAATTGACAATAAGCAGCAGTGACAAATTAATTTTTTTTTTAAGTTTAGCATTAAGTAAAGAGTTTTATTACTAAAGTTACCTATTGAACAAACCTTGGACCGATCTTACAGTTTAGTTTGTCAGTTTTCTATTTGATCAAAGTACTAACTAAAATATTTTCTTTTCAGAAAAAGAGAAGCTACTCCATAACTGCTACTCCATATGAAATAATGGTTGGTTAAGTAACATTACCTCAAGAACAGGAAACAGTAACTGACACTATGTTCTTCTACATTTAATCTTAATAAGTTAAGCAGTTTGAATGTTAATGAGACATTATTATAAACAAACTGCATTTGTAGATTTTGGGAAGAATTATATCTTTACAATAACTATTATTATTTACAATTGTTGTGTTAAGGAAACAATCACTATTTTTTTAATCGCCCAGGATGTATTCATAGTAACTGTAGGTATCATAGTAATTTTATGAAATCATCACAACATCTAACGTTAGGTTTTATGAATTGAACAATTTTTTGTATATAACAGCACACAAACAAGATATTGACATTGCTCCAAACTAACACTTACATTTATTAGTTAATTATCTATCTACATATATAAATATGAATACATCTACATTAGTTAGTAAAGCATTTAATTTGATGCACCTGTGTGTGTTCAGTAGTAATGTCTGCTGTATTGTTTAATAAGTTGTTACATATGCTTACTTTTCTATGTAGACTGCATTATGTTAAGGATGATATTTGGTGCCTTATTTTAATAAAAAATAACCATAACTGAAACATTTTTATTTTGCTACCTATTTGTTTAATATTCCTAACTATTAGTAGGTACGGGTCATTCATATATGCATTATCTGTATATTCTTGTAAAATAAACTAATATTGTGAACCACTTTAATGGCTTTTCCTACTAAAGAAGACAGGTAAATTACCAAAAATAAAACTGATTATTTTTCCGACCCAAATATCGGCCAATAGAATTGCACCATTCGACGTCACGTGGTACAACCTACATGGTATTATACTGAAAATTTTCTCTGGTCGTTGCTTCAAGAAAAGTATTAAGTAGTTGTTTTATTCATTATGAAATTCTTATTTGTTAACTGTACATTTCGTCTCATGGTGCAATTCTATTGGCCGACATTTGGGTCGGAAAAATAATCCCCCGAATACCACTCGAGCTTCAAAATTATCTGGTATTTCCCTCAAGGTTCGTTGCAAACAAATATAGTCGTCATGACAACTATATTAATTGTTTACAACGAACCTATCGGGAAATACCCGATAATTTTGAAGCTCTTGTGGTATTACATATGACAAATACATACAATGTTTATTCATTTCTTACTTAAACAGATTTTGCATTTACATATTCACTAGTAGCAAATCACTGATATAACCAAAAGTTAATTGACATAAATATTAACTTAAAATAAGCATCAAACTTAAATTTATATCTAAGATGTTGGAGCATCAATATGGAGTCAAAGGTTGATTAAGGGTTATAATTTAAGACTAAGTTTCTATTTTATAATTTTAATTAATCCCTCTTTTTTTATAAATATAAACAATCAACCTTTATGACTCTAACTTAAACTGAAATTGTTTGATGGACATAAACAGAGATAATTAAAACTAGTAGCAAATCACTAATAAAATCTACACTTATATTCTCTGCTATCTGCTTTCAAATTGACATTAAAAATGTTCAAGCACAAACACCAAACCTAATTAAAGCTTAAATCAAACTCTAATTTCAGTGTTCACACTAGTGTACGTTTTTTTTCTATTGTTTTTTGATTCCTTGGACTTTCATCAACTTCTAGTCACAGTACTATTTCTATTGTTTCTTCTAAGCGGTAACAAAATATGTTTCTTCTTCATTTTGCAGATTAGTTGTGAGGTTAAATCCTAAAAATATCAAAGTATGAGTATTACTAATTATTATTATATATCGTGATTATGCAATTTCAAAATATTGTATTTATTTGTAGCCTTAAATTTCTGAGAAAACATGAAACAAAACATAATTAATTTAAACATGCAATCAAAATTCATATATTCACTTTGCACCTTCCGTAAATTCCACTTAAATCGAAAATTGTTCCAACCTTGCTGACATTCTAATGTCCCTTTTGCAGCTTCCAATAATTGCAAATTTACAAAAATATTGTAAAGTTTTAACTTCTATTTGTTTATAAAAGTGACATTAGGAATACATTTAATCCAGAGACAATATGACGGAATAAGGTGCTACGAACAGCAGCTCGCATCTACGCTGTCGACTTTGCGGTAATGTATCGACATGCCTCTTGGCTACGAACGAAGCGTTTTCGACAGTACAATTACGCAAAAGCGGTAGTGTATGTAGAATACTTTTCGACACCAATATGGCTAGACCCCCTGATCTTTAATGAATTATCATATTGATAATGAGGATTTTTACTTTTATAATCTTTAAATATTCTTGAAAAAATGCTGAGAGAGTTTCTTTTGCAACAGTGATCACTAAATGATGGCAAATGAAATACACATTGATACGCAGATAGAACATAAGCATGTCACGTATCTTATTTTACTTTCACAATTACTATCTACTTAAGCTACTGAGTGTGGTCTTAGTAAAATAAAAATTAATTTGAGAAAGTACACGTTAACTTGGCGTAACAATAGGGTGGCAGGGCTGGAAAAATGCCACGGTCCCCCGACCCAAGAGGGCCCCTGCCCAAGAGATATTATGTTCTATGGATGAATGTGAAGTCTCCAATTACCAATACACAGTGGGCTAGCGTGGGGACTACTGGGGGTCTAGCCAAGATGGCTTAACAGTAGTGTATGTAGAAAGTCGAAAACTAAATTTGTATGAAAATGACAGCTCGTGTCGACAGTCGGTAGCCTAGGCCCTAAAGGCGTGAGTCGGGATACAATAAGCGACGCCATGACAGTGCTACGAAAAGACACACATTAACGCTTACGCTATTCGGTAGCCAACGGCCAATTAATGTTTCGGCAGTGTAGAAAAAACGGCGTTTCTCCGCCATGTTTTAGCGTGATCTCAAAAGCTGCTGTTTGCAATAATTCAGTACAACTATTGCCATCTTTAATCGCTACCGTTTTAAAAACATGTCTTATTTTGGACGTTTTAACGAAATGGTTTTAATTTGTTATCTGTTTTTTTTTAACGTTCTCGTGTTTAGAGTTTTAGTTTTTCAATGAATCAATGCGAGGATAACTTAATAGACACAGATAAATATGAAAATATCAAGAAAATCAGCAAATTAGTAGAGGTAAATCCTAGTTAAGTATATTGGATATCTTTTATTGATATTTATATTGCATGTAAGTTCATGAAATTGTTCTTTAATTTGAAAAATACATATATGTACCATTTAATATTGCATATATTATATAATCACAAAGAAAAATGATTGTACATTTTATTTGTATATTTCAGATGAGAAAGCAGTCACTAATGAACATAATTAGAAGTTCTAAATATATTTTATTGTAATTATAATAGAAGCTAATAATATAATATTGATTATATTAATCAAATAAAGTGGATTTATACTTCATGAACTTTGGAAATATAAAATCTAGTGAGCAATACTAAGGAATGGTAAGCAGATATTTTCTTTAATTATTTACTAAGTTAATATACTAGAGAAGTTATTATAATATTGTTAATGAATGAGAAGTTTGAATTCAAGTCCTTTGGGAGTTACTGACATTGTTTGGTTATTAAGAACTTTAATTGACAATAAGCAGCAGTGACAAATTAATTTTTTTTTTAAGTTTAGCATTAAGTAAAGAGTTTTATTACTAAAGTTACCTATTGAACAAACCTTGGACCGATCTTACAGTTTAGTTTGTCAGTTTTCTATTTGATCAAAGTACTAACTAAAATATTTTCTTTTCAGAAAAAGAGAAGCTACTCCATAACTGCTACTCCATATGAAATAATGGTTGGTTAAGTAACATTACCTCAAGAACAGGAAACAGTAACTGACACTATGTTCTTCTACATTTAATCTTAATAAGTTAAGCAGTTTGAATGTTAATGAGACATTATTATAAACAAACTGCATTTGTAGATTTTGGGAAGAATTATATCTTTACAATAACTATTATTATTTACAATTGTTGTGTTAAGGAAACAATCACTATTTTTTTAATCGCCCAGGATGTATTCATAGTAACTGTAGGTATCATAGTAATTTTATGAAATCATCACAACATCTAACGTTAGGTTTTATGAATTGAACAATTTTTTGTATATAACAGCACACAAACAAGATATTGACATTGCTCCAAACTAACACTTACATTTATTAGTTAATTATCTATCTACATATATAAATATGAATACATCTACATTAGTTAGTAAAGCATTTAATTTGATGCACCTGTGTGTGTTCAGTAGTAATGTCTGCTGTATTGTTTAATAAGTTGTTACATATGCTTACTTTTCTATGTAGACTGCATTATGTTAAGGATGATATTTGGTGCCTTATTTTAATAAAAAATAACCATAACTGAAACATTTTTATTTTGCTACCTATTTGTTTAATATTCCTAACTATTAGTAGGTACGGGTCATTCATATATGCATTATCTGTATATTCTTGTAAAATAAACTAATATTGTGAACCACTTTAATGGCTTTTCCTACTAAAGAAGACAGGTAAATTACCAAAAATAAAACTGATTATTTTTCCGACCCAAATATCGGCCAATAGAATTGCACCATTCGACGTCACGTGGTACAACCTACATGGTATTATACTGAAAATTTTCTCTGGTCGTTGCTTCAAGAAAAGTATTAAGTAGTTGTTTTATTCATTATGAAATTCTTATTTGTTAACTGTACATTTCGTCTCATGGTGCAATTCTATTGGCCGACATTTGGGTCGGAAAAATAATCCCCCGAATACCACTCGAGCTTCAAAATTATCTGGTATTTCCCTCAAGGTTCGTTGCAAACAAATATAGTCGTCATGACAACTATATTAATTGTTTACAACGAACCTATCGGGAAATACCCGATAATTTTGAAGCTCTTGTGGTATTACATATGACAAATACATACAATGTTTATTCATTTCTTACTTAAACAGATTTTGCATTTACATATTCACTAGTAGCAAATCACTGATATAACCAAAAGTTAATTGACATAAATATTAACTTAAAATAAGCATCAAACTTAAATTTATATCTAAGATGTTGGAGCATCAATATGGAGTCAAAGGTTGATTAAGGGTTATAATTTAAGACTAAGTTTCTATTTTATAATTTTAATTAATCCCTCTTTTTTTATAAATATAAACAATCAACCTTTATGACTCTAACTTAAACTGAAATTGTTTGATGGACATAAACAGAGATAATTAAAACTAGTAGCAAATCACTAATAAAATCTACACTTATATTCTCTGCTATCTGCTTTCAAATTGACATTAAAAATGTTCAAGCACAAACACCAAACCTAATTAAAGCTTAAATCAAACTCTAATTTCAGTGTTCACACTAGTGTACGTTTTTTTTCTATTGTTTTTTGATTCCTTGGACTTTCATCAACTTCTAGTCACAGTACTATTTCTATTGTTTCTTCTAAGCGGTAACAAAATATGTTTCTTCTTCATTTTGCAGATTAGTTGTGAGGTTAAATCCTAAAAATATCAAAGTATGAGTATTACTAATTATTATTATATATCGTGATTATGCAATTTCAAAATATTGTATTTATTTGTAGCCTTAAATTTCTGAGAAAACATGAAACAAAACATAATTAATTTAAACATGCAATCAAAATTCATATATTCACTTTGCACCTTCCGTAAATTCCACTTAAATCGAAAATTGTTCCAACCTTGCTGACATTCTAATGTCCCTTTTGCAGCTTCCAATAATTGCAAATTTACAAAAATATTGTAAAGTTTTAACTTCTATTTGTTTATAAAAGTGACATTAGGAATACATTTAATCCAGAGACAATATGACGGAATAAGGTGCTACGAACAGCAGCTCGCATCTACGCTGTCGACTTTGCGGTAATGTATCGACATGCCTCTTGGCTACGAACGAAGCGTTTTCGACAGTACAATTACGCAAAAGCGGTAGTGTATGTAGAATACTTTTCGACACCAATATGGCTAGACCCCCAGACCATTCCCTCTCGCTTACGAGAGGAGGCCTATAGCCATTAGTCGGACATATGCAACGTGTAATTGAGTACGCTGAAAATCCCGAAGTTTATTAAAATTAAACAGTACAACGTGACGATTTTTGCCCCATCAAAAGAATTTGCCACGGGCCCCAGATGGTATAGTTACGCCACTGGGTAAGCTTATAATAAATCGTCTTAGTATTAGGATATTTAAATCATAAAAATTGCCATATAGTTTTCTTCCTTATATGTTTTAGCTTATCTGTGGCACTGCGCAGTTGAGTGGGCAACTGCCAAAGGAATTTGAAGTTTTATAAAACCATTTTATAGTTTATACATAGATTGGATTTATTAAATAAAGTAAAATTGTTTCATTTTAAATTAAAACATCATAACTAAATATTAATTTGTATTGCGTTTTATGCCAATTATTAAGCGTGCATAAATGCTACTAATTTACGTGTATTAAAGTTGCCGACTGTTGTTGTTTCGCGAAAACAAGGGCGTTAACCAAGGAATTTTCAAAGAAGTATAATAGTAATGTACGGGAAAAAAACTCCTTCGACTTATAGATCTACGCCTTCTGTATATTCACATTATACAGGAAAGTAAGTTAATTTATCATAAATATTCCTTACACTCCCAACTAGACCTAACCTTTTATTATTCCCTTGAGAAGCCATAGTATATACGCTTATTAATTTACTTGGTGCAGATTTAATGCCTTTCACGTATAATATTTGCTATTATATAATTATTTTCTTAGATAGATGAACATAATAAAAAAAATACTTTTATTCTGATTTAACATAAAATTATATTAGGTCATCAACAAATCTTCGCTCATCAAAATCCGTTAAATCTCTGCGAGTACCATGGTATCAAAAGCCAATCCTCCATGATGCTTTTGTTTTGGACTTACAAAGAGGTTCATTACTAACAGGGTCTCTAGCTGTGGTAAGTAAACTTAAAAGAAAAAAAACTCAACAATAAGTCCTTAGTCCATACCATAGTTTGGTCTTGTACTCAGTAGCAATAGCTACTTTCTATTTTGATAAAATGTTAATAATGCGTAAACTTTTATCTTATGTTAATATTTAAATTCTGTAAAAGTATTTGCATGTATCTTATTTGCAGTTTATAGCTTTATTCACATTTGCCCAGAGTATATTTGACTTGTATTGCCTTGGAATGGCAGCACCTGGTTCCGTGCATTATGGATACTATGTGATGAGCTATCAATTTGTTTATGTAGGTAGTGCACCTGGTAAGTAACATTTTGATGTGTAAATAATAATTATTCTTACATCATTACAAAAGAATTCAATGAATTATTGTCTCCCACTGTCTTTTAAGTTGAAATCTTTTCAGTTTTTAGCTTTGCTTACAAAAAATTTAAACTAAAATAAAATATCAGTTAAATTACACTGTTAAATGTTGCAGTAAGAAAGATTTAGTTTTTATGAATAAGTGGGTTAATTTGTGTCATATTCTTTATACTATCATATAATTTAAAATTCCCTATAATTTAAAATTTTTAAAATTTGTTTCAGTTCGCAATGTTCTCATTGTGTTTTCATTATTTTCCTGGATTGGATCTGTTGCAGTATTGGTCACTAGTATTATGCTTATAAGTGCTTTGCGAAAAGTAAGTTCTCAAATGTTAATAAAAAAAAGGACAGATATACCTATAAAGAAAAACATAATCTATGTGTATTGTTATAGATTGTTTTAATGCAGTTTTAGAGTAGTAGTTATTAATATTAGATTTTTTTTAGGAACATGAAAAGCGCATTGTCCCTTGGTTGTATGCTTTTGGAGTATTTATATTATTTCGTGCAGTTGCATTTATATTTGCTTCCATAGTGAATGACATGATATTTGCATACAATATATTAATGTGCCTTTTTTGGATTGTGTTTACTGTCAGCGGCATCTATGGATGGTTACTTGTATACAGTTTATATTTGGAACTAGCTGACTTGACAAAGTTGGAAGATTTGGCACATTTACGAGTAAGTAGTAACATCACACATACATTTATTATTGAAGTGAAACTTCTTTATCGGGGTTGGAAAAAGATTTAGTGTAACATTTTTTCGTTACGCGTCACGTTTTTCGGTTACGCGCCATGTTCCTTTTTGAAGTCAAACATCTTTATCGGCGTTGGAAAAAAATTTACCGTCACATTATTTATTAGTTAGTATTCGACACTTAATATTTTAATGACAATTAAATACATTAAATTCCTAACATATATTCCTTTTTCCGTCCCTCTAAGTATCGGAAATCTAAATTTTTAGATTTGTATAAATATGAACAACACTTAAAGATTAGTTTGCCACAGAAGTTTCACTTCTGACATGTGTACTTTGTACACACACACTTTTTTTTAGACATTGTTTCGGAACACAAGATCTAAAACATAATTGGCAGAAACTGCTTTCTGTGTGTTAAAAACTTTTATAATGGCCCATTAAAAATTTAACGCACGCTGCACTCAAACAAATACATTCAAAACACTAAATTCAAGTACACTATTAACTATGAAATTATGAAATTTTGAATCTTATTATTACCTACCACTATGTCACTTTTTCAGATGGGTACCATGGCATCTCTTAATGCATCTTTAGCTGGTTCAAGACCCACAACTCCACACTCAACAGTATCTACCATGCCAGCTTCGCAAATATGATATGAAACCAAGCCTACTCTTGAAATGGAACCAATGCTTAATGACGTAAATGAGAGTAGTCTTGAAACTCCAGTCTGAATGGACCTGGATAACATGTTAATTTACAATGTTTAAGGCGGAAACACATTATTAAAACGCCACGCAACCCGAAGCAACGCGACGCGTGTTGAGTCGAATCAAACTGTACTATTGTCTATGACTAGAATCACACTTTGAACATCCGACGCGACTCTATACGAGCACACGACACCCGACTCGACCCGACGCCTCGCTCGTAGTCGTTCGAGTTTTTCGCACGAATGTCACATACATACACATGACATAAGAAGAATAAAATACAGAAGTAGAAGTAGAATCTGAACGGTCGCGAAATGAAAAGTACAGTTTGAAAGCATTTTATGATAATTTTAGTCATATATAGTATCAGATATGTACCCAAAATGTGCATCAAATCTTCATCAAAATATTCATCTGACTCGTTATTTATTAAATCCATAGCACAATTAGCACACAACTATACACCTTCATTATTGTCTTACTTGGTAATGTGCACGATGGACATCGGGTGTCGACACGTTGCGTCGCGTGGCGTTTTAATAATGTGTTTCCGCCTTTAGAATCTTAAGAGTTAAAAATATTATCAATATAGGAGATTTTGCAAATATGTGCCTTAATTGGGTCATTAAAACAAAATAAAAGAAATCTTAAATAGAGTAGGTAAGATGTGCATTAGCAATTACATTTATATACATTTTTATAAAATTTACTTTAAAATCAAGTGGCCGGCAATTGACAATAGTAATATATTTGTCAATTATTTAATTTCTAAGTATAGTTTAACATTAAGCCCTTATTTAGTATAGATTCGCCGTCCTTTATTTTAGTATTATATTTTAAGACAGGAATCTCACTTTAAAATAAACATTATGCTTGCATTTAAACTTTTGTTATGATTACAGATCTATTCATCTGATCTTATTCAAAAGAACGAAAAATACTACTTTCCTTTAATAAGACTGTTTATTTTATAGATTTTTGCATGAAGTAATTTTTCAATATTTTTATAATAAGGTGACCAATTATTTTTTGTTCAAAAAGAGTACACTTTGCAAGTATTTCTTAGGTGAAAAAAAAAGAAGAAAAAACAATAAAAAGTTTATTTTCTTTTAAAAACATATTTTTCTTCGGAGTGGATTTGGATTTTGCTAAATGAAGATGTTCGTCTAATAATGTAGCCATATCCGAACAACTTTCATTTTGCATATTAAATTGGACTGTTAAGACGGCAGATAATGTTTTTACAGAAAGTTGCGACTTCTCACTGCTGACTGCTCCAATAATCATTCCCTAGTGCAAATACCATTATAACAGCAGCATTAGTGCCTGGACAATATAACGAAATTTCTATTAAAACTAAATTATACAAATGAGTACTTTTAGAGTACAGGATTTAAAAAGTAGTAAGTACGGTTTGCAAAAAAAGAGTAAAAACTCAGTAATTGAGTATAGTTGGTCACCTTATTTATAATAATATGATTATAAATGTTGGCACAAAACTTATAACAATTTTCATATGTATTAAAACTGCCATATGATAAATAACTTATGACCCACCAGTGTCTTAATCTTAGGTAATAAGAGAAGTAATAATTTTAACAACTTCGTTACTAAA
Source organism: Pieris napi (assembly GCF_905475465.1). Classification (NCBI taxonomy): domain Eukaryota; kingdom Metazoa; phylum Arthropoda; class Insecta; order Lepidoptera; family Pieridae; genus Pieris; species Pieris napi. The sequence continues at coordinate 8,940,732 of NC_062246.1, forward strand.
ATCTCATATATGTTTTGTCTGTAAATATTTGACTTAAAGATACAAATATGTAAACCGTCCAATAAATTAATAAACGATTTTACTATATATGCTATATTTATTTTAAAAACCTATGAGTATATACATGATAGAAAGATAATATTTTATAAATTTTTCAAAGCTGATCTGTTCTACAGCAGTCAAAAGTCAAGTCTAATCATTTATTCATATTGGTAACACATTGTACTTTTATGAACGTCAAAAAAAAGAGAGATGATATATATGAAATAATTCTAATTTTACATTTACTGCCAGTTCTCAAATCAAGGGCGTAGAACGGAAGAGAAGAACTGGCAATGAACTCTTCGCCACTCTTTTCTTTCTCAATAACTAAAGTGCATATAAATTTCTCAAGAGCGGCTGGCGCTAGAATTTTTCAAAACCCACCTCTTATTTAGAAAAATTCTAAATAGAAAACCAGTCAAAAATAACAGTTTCGTTTTAAACACAAATTTATTGCGTTATTGAGAAAATTATGAGAAGTCGTTAAATTTATAACTGTTGTTTCCTTAGGGTTTGTAACATGATAAAATGACACTAGACACCTATATTTAACTAGGTTAGGCTGTTTATGGCATTTTTATAAATATGCAGTGATATCAATATTCTATAATATGGTTTCCATTTAAGTTGACATGTTTACAAATACATGCATTCTTTGTGACAGACTTTGAGAACTGAGTTAAAGTTAAATTATTACGTCACGGCATTTTTGGAGATTATTGATTATTTGGGGTGGGGGGGGGGGGGGGCATGTAACGCGCCGTGACGTTTTTCTGTACCCAAGTATAGTAAAACATTTCGTGACCACCTAGTGACTCTTTATACCTAAAAGTTACCATTATGTGGTGTAAAGTACTGGAAAGTCGAAAATTATTATTTATATATTACAATAACGCGTAATTCAATCCCCGCCCCGTATCGTAACGTTTTACAAAAGGACCCCCCTCCCAAAATTCGTTAAGTAATACTTGAACGCTCCCTTATTAGTGCTGAAGTTATTCGACTTTTTTGTGTATATATATACATATACAAGATATATATATACAAGTTACGTATACACCGCCTGTTGTCACCTTCATTGGTATCCCTGAACCTGATCTTTCGATTTCCTTTCAAATAGGTTATCATCAGCCATACATTTAATAATAATTCTATACATAACTCTAAATATATATTTTTTGCTGGGACACCTTGGTTATGCACACAATTCTTATCAATTAATTCGATGGTTTTGTACTTATCGCTAAAAATTAGTGGTACAAGAAAGATAGCATTCAAGAAGAAATATTTTTGAACTATAACTATAATTAAAGTAAACAAGATCGCCTTCTTGTGGAGTTTATTAAAACACAGCATATCTAATACATTTTATTACAACAACTTACAGAAATATACAATATGAAACATAGATCTTTGTACATTATTCTATACTTGTTCAAGACAAGCAAATTAGGGCCACTATACATGAGTGGAACTAGAGATTTAAATATGAAACTCGCCCTTAGTCCGCCACAGCATCCGATACGACTTCATAATTATAGTAAAGATCGCATTGGATGTGTAATAAACAATAGTATACAGAATGCAGAAGGTCACTTCATAGGATCAAAATTAAAAGTAAAAAACTACACATAGGAAAGATTGACGAAACTTAGGCAATTCAAACATCGACCGAATTTCATGCCAATTAATACCTACTAAAAATTTTGAATTGCCTAAGCTTTATATAACTTATTTCTAAGATTATTTAATATGAAATTCGATTACATTTAAGCTCATATTTTATAAATGCAGTATCGTAAACTGTACAAACTAATTCCTTTAAATGACTGTTAACAATTGTTATATTTAAATATTTTTTTTATTTTTAATATCTTCGGTAATATCATTTAAAAATATTTAATATGAGTTTAACAAACATACCCGTATGATATTAAAAATACTTGTAAAAAATTAATAAAAAATACATTTATGATAAACTTCTAACTACACTCTTGTAAAATAACTATGGACTGTATTTTTTTAGGGAGCGTTCAAGTATTACGTAACGCAATTTTTGACCCCCCCCCCCCCCCATGTAACTCGCCGTAACGTTTTTCAGTACCCAAGTCTAGTAAAACGTTTCGTGACCACCAAGTGACTCTTTAGTTACTATTATGTGGTGTTAGTAGAAAATAATATTAACAATAACGCGTAATTCAATCCCCGCCCCGCATCGTAACGTTTTATTAAAGGACCCCCTCCTCCCAAAATTCGTTACGTAATACTTAAATGCTTCCTTACACAAAAAAAGGTTGTGAGACACATATATCCAAATTGAGTATTGGAAAAGCTACATACGCCAATAATTTTTTGCGTTATTTTTTTATTAAAATTTCATAATTTTCTCACCTTAAATAAGAACATTATTACACAGTACTCAAAATAAATCACTGATTAAAACGGTATATAAAAGATCATCTTCGTGGATGATATAAAATTTTGTGACATGAAAAAATCCTTTAAAATACAAACAAATCTTTGAATCAGACCTATTTCAACCGACAATTTAACTATCTTTTTCAAACCTAACTGTCTAGGCCCTGGTTCTTGCGTTTGATCCTAGCGTAAGGCCCGATATCGGGATCGGTCACGAAGTCCCACAAGACGCTCGACCAGCTGTCATGATGTGGTAAATTGTCGTAAAACTCTGGTGCTATGCGTTTCACCTGAAATTTTTATAAATACTTTCAACCAAAATATATTTTTGTTCAGAATCGCGCGATGATCTGAAGCAGGCAAATTTAGCTATTTTAAATTTACAAGATAAATGCTGTAATAGATTTTTATTTCTGTGTAGTCAGTGCGGAAAGAGAAGCGTCATTATTATTTGGAAATCAAAATTATATTAGTACGCATAACTGCCACGTCGGCTCTGCTCCATAGAATACCTCATTTCTTTCTATATAAAGATTTTTGAAGTTATACATCTTTAGGCGCGTTATGAAAAATTGATGAGAGTGAAATTTTACGATGCGCGCGCATCGTGACACAAAATTAACAGAATGAAGTTGCCCACGGAAGATGCTACGGCATTGGACATAATTTATAAACAACACTCGAATAATAATAGAATTTATGTTACACTTAATGTAAGAGAATAATAATAAATAATTATTTATTTAATCTTTCAAATGTAAACTGAACTTTATTGACTATAATGACTCCTTTTCCAGTCTTTGATTATTTAATTGTAATTAATTATTTGCATGCAATCAAAAAACTATTTTTAATAATGCCAAAGAAGTATAACTTCTGACGCGCGTACATAAGTACTACACGCACCCTTTTTTCTCCATAACTTTATTGTTGATGTCAGTTGACACTTGTTTGTTCATATAACACGATTTTTTGATGCACACTAATCTATTTACTAAGGAAATGACGCATGATACATGCGCCTTTTAGGGGAAATTTTGTTAAGTAACTATATGCCTACTCAACTATTGTATGCCGGAATAAGCCGGAAATCAAACATTGAGTTTCTCCACATAAGTGTAGCTTAAACCACAGTGATTCTATTATTATTAAAGATTTAAAAAGAATGCTTTATTTTATATACATATTTAATTAAAAAATATAATTTGCTTTTAGGTTGAAAACTAGCACTAAAATGTATGTTATGATTAAATCAATTAAGCAAAGTTATAATCTCAAAAAAGAATTCACATGAGATAGAATTACAAAATATATAAAATGTTAATAACATTCAACAATAAAGAAACAAAGCTACTATGTCTAGTTTATGTTTTCACCACACTATTAAAAACTTCATTATATTATTAATAAACATATTACAATAGATTTTTTTTAAACTAACCTCAGGCAGCCTACTCCCCGGTACCGCTGGGAAATCATGATGCTCATTGTGGTATCCCACATTAAACGTGATCCAGTTAAGTGGACCATAGTAGGAATATGTCTCAAAGCCTTTTTTGAACATATAATGCTCCGATATAAAATGGCCTGAAAGGTTTTAAGAAAATAAATAAAAATATCTTATATTAAAGCTAGTGTTTTGAACGCGCGAACCTCTCTAATTGTTATGTATTGCATTAGCGGATATACAGTGAGGTACACCTTAATTCACAAAACTGTTCCATATATAAGAACTACGAGACTTTCATCAAGTATTCGTACTGTCATCTTCACCTTGAACACAATTATTTTTCAAACAATTTCATTGTTTACACGAATTATAATCGTGCTTTCGTTTGGTTCTAAATACTCAGCGCTTCCCCATACAAAAATATTTATATTTAACATATTTAAGGAAAAATAATACAATTTCGTTTTGAAATTTATAAAATTTGCTTAGATAAATAACTCACCAGCAACAGGGTGTATGCCCATAGCTAGAAGAGATCCAATAAGGAGATATCCCAACGCTTTGCCTCCTGGAAAAGTTATTATTCATTAATTTTGGTGTAACGGACATCGGCATAAGGTGTTTCGCCTCAGACACGTGGATCTTTGAGACATACAGGTTTCCTCGTGTTTTCACCGTCAATTGCGTACATAGAAATAATCAATCATCATAAACTGCTCTAGGTATCAAAGACTTTCATTAAAATCTTATAACCTAGCACAGAATATCATTTTTATTTATTAATTTATTAACACTTCGTTGCATGAACATAATAAAAATTGAACATAATTAAATGAAAAGGAGGACAACTGGCGGCCTTATCGCTTTCGAGCGATCTCTTCCAGGCGACCACTGTGAAAAAAATGTCTTATTAAATTAGATAAGGTAAGAAGTGCAAAAATACACAAAACAAAACTTAACATGTACAAAAACTAAACTAAAAAACAATTATTAATATTAATATTTTCAGTCTATCACGTTACACACCTCAAAAAATGCTTTTTGTTAAAAAGCAGCGTCTCTCTATGCCGACCCTTACGCATTTCATAACTTTTTTAGTAATTTCTGTACGAGGCGAGGAAAATTTCAGCTCGCTCGTTTACCGGTAGGTTTCTCATTACCCGAGAGTATAGCCGCGGCTCTCTCAATCATTTTTCATTAGCATAGCTGTCATTCGAACCGTTAAGTTAGTAAGGAATTCATTTATTAGTTAAAGTGACCAAAATTTCAAACTTACCGAAAAACTTCACCACGAGCATATCAAACATGATTTGTAAGATCAGGTTGATTACTTCCATTGGCGATGGTGGTTTGGGTCTCACCACCAACGGCCTTAGGGAATAGAAGAACGGTTGCAGGAAGAGCCATACCAATTTACCACCAGTAGTGCAAAATAACTTCGCTTCTACCAAGGTCGGTAGGTCAACATCGATCTTCTCGTCGCCTTGATACTGAAATTGAATATTAGAAAACTTTAACCTTGAGAATAGAACAGAGACAAATATAGCACTAGTTCTAAAGTCCAAAAAAAAAGTCCCCATCCCAGTAACGTTCAGAGCCTTCTGGCATTGAGTGTCCATGGGCGGCGGTATCACTTCACACAACATCAGATGAGCCTCCTGCCCATTTGCCTCCTATTACATAAATAAAAATCCAACCAACACCGCGCCTACCTTCTCTCAAGCTATATTATATATCTATCCTTGAGTTTAAGAGACGGCTTAGGTTTGAATTTAAGTGTCAGATATATACATATATAGTAAAGTCAAGTCAAAATCATTTATTCATATAGATAACACAATATACACTTATGAACGTCAAAAAAAATAAACATATGAAATGCTTCTAATTTTACATTTACTGCCAGTTCTCAAATCAAGGGCGTAGAACGGAAGAGAAGAACTGGCAATAAACTCTCCACCACTCTATGGCCTCGTATATTATGTTATGTTGTAAAATACATTGTTACACTTACCCTATGATGCTCCAAGTGATATTTCTTAAAACTGATAGATATTGGTATTCCAATCGGCAGGTTCGCGAAGAAGCCAAACAATTTGTTGTGTAGTGGCCTGTTGTGACCGAAAGCTAGGCTGTGTGCAATTTCATGGATTGCTGAAATTAGAAAATTTTATATAATGACTCATTATCATTTTATTTCACGCAGAATATTCCAAAAACTATATATATACTAGTAGACTCGGCCAAGCGTTGCTGTGGCTAAGGTTTTTGTTACAGATGTTAAATAGTATCTTATGTGAAACGTTGGTACTTTCAACACAGCGCGGCGCCATCTGTTAAAATTGTGATTTGTGACTGTCAAATAATTAGCAATAAATTAAAATTGCGACTATAATTAATTTGAGATTTAAACTATCCCATCTCTCAAGTTGGATCGAACTGCACATGGTGTGCAAATTTGATTGATATCGGTTCGGTAGTTTAGGAGTCCATTGAGGACAAACATTGTGACACGAGATTTATATATATTAAGATATATCTAATCATTAGAAAAATAATAGTAATAAAGAAATGAATTGTGCTTAAACACACGTTTAGTACTTTGTTGGATTCAACTGAACACTTCATATAACATTTATGTAAAAAGTATTTGATTTGTAACTTGGTCTACAAGTTAATTATTAACAACAAAATAGCGGAGGGCGTTTTTTATTATTAACTAGAGTGTGATTAGTCTAGCCAGTGTTTCCCGACGTAGGGCCCACGTCCCATAGGGCGTCAATTTGATTAAGGGATTAATTTGGAATTTTAATTTCAGTTTTTCATTATCTTTTGAAAATTTCCTGACTGTTACGTTAACACGTATTTCCTAGTCATTTTTTCCTAAAACCTATCATTTATTAAGTAAACAATAAAAATGTTATATTAATAATTATGTATAGCATACGAACTTAGGAAGACTAAGGTGGGGCATGCCACCAAAAAGTTGGGATGCACTGGTTTCTACAACACTGGACTCTAGAGAATATTTTAAAACAAAAGACGAAACGACTTCGCTTGGTTGTGGTAGGTCAACAGCATTTTTTGTCCAATCACAGACACGCAATACAATTAAACAATATGCGTCATCGTTTCTTTAACATTTTTAGATTAAGAGACGCAGTTAATGGTATTCTATTAGTCTTGTAAAAGTAAATTATTTAGATATTTATCGCTAAATTATAAAAGCACTTCTCTACTAAGAAATTTTGTAATTCAAGATTAGATATAAAATATCACGTGTTAGATAATAATTCAGATTAATGTAGGACCAGTTTTAAATACGTAAGCCGGTCATTTCAAGGACATTGTGATAAAAAAGCATTTTTATTTCGTACTAGCTGGCCTGGCGAACATCGTACCGCCTAACAGTCGATTCTTTATTTTTTTTTTAATACTTATTCTGCTATTCGAGACACCGGTCTAGCTAAGATAAAAAAAGAAAGTTGATAAGACAACAAATACATTATGTCAAAAAATAAAAATTTACCTTCCCGGAACCCCTCCACTAACACTTGAACTTTATGATATGGTATTAAAGTTCATATAGAAAAAAAGTAAATATAGTAAAGTGTTGTTTTTAGACATTTTCACTCAATTTTTTTAATTTTTCTCTCAGTAAGAACCATCCTCGTACTTCAAAGAATATTATATAAAAAAATCAGACAAATCGGTCAAGCCGTTTTCATGTTATGTCGTGACAACGGAAAACGGGTTTCATTTTTATATATATAGATAAGATTTACACGACTATGAAACATTCCGTATACGTGATTCAAAAATAAACTCATAACTAAGATTTCCCATTATTAGTTTTTAATTAAAAAATCGATTAAAATGTCTAGTAATTATTTATTAAAAGTAGCGGAAATTCTTAAAAAAAATAATTAAAATCCGGAATTTAATTTAATCGGAGCTTAGAGCTCAAAAATATTCTATACCAATAACACAGTGAAATTTATTTCGCCACGAACTTCGTTTCGCCTTAATATGATTTTGGTAAATTTGTCGAATCTGTTGAGGCGCATGGCTTTGGACCTCTTAAACAAAATTAAAACACTGATAATATTATGTAAGTTATATTGTCTCAGTTGTCTCAGTGGGTCCCAGTGAATTACATTAGGTTAGGTTAGATTTTTTTTTATTCAAAGTGGCGTTTGTGATCAGCTTATGTTAGGTTAAAGCCAAACATTTGTACCATCTTTAATTCATTTCACAAATCATGATGTTTTAATTAATTTCTGTGGGGTTAAAGTCTAAAGAGCATGCGCCACATTATTGCATGGTACAGAATTGCCGAGTGATGAAACTATATAGAAAAAAATTTGGAGCTATTTTGAGGTGGAGCTGGTATTAGACATATTTACCATGATTTTTAAGTTACTTAGACATTTTCCAAAATTTCTCTTTTTTAATAATTATAATCGAATAACACATTTTACGATTCATAGTTATATAGATATATAATATTTAATACTATTACTTGTATACTAACTATTATCGTTATGCACACAAAAACGAGACAATACGACAGTGAGTACGTAATATATGAGAACTGAATATTCTGGTAAATACTTTTTGTGTAATCTTTTTGAGGAAATTTTTTGGTATCAATACAGCCGTTTTTGTTATGAGCCAGTTTTCGGAGAATTCGCGGATTTCCTGCGATTTAAGTAATCGGTTCGTTTGATAAGCTATCGCGTGATACATATCACGTATTGATTCAAATTGCTATAATGTATTGATAATGTAAAGTGAATGAAAACATTTTTTTCCATTGATAAAATTCTCTTCTCATCCTTAAGTTACACTGTCTAATTTTGAATATATAAATTCCACGTCATCACTCTCTTTGTGGCTATTATGACGCACAAAGGTTACATAATAAAGAGCTGGTTTCCCATAGAGAGTATTTCGTTTCCTTTAAGTGCTTTTAGTAGGTATTGCGAACCAGCTCTCCGATAGGCAGAACCGGAGTTCCACAAACCCATTAGGCCTACAACGCACTAGCGGCTGGCCGCGATGCGGTAGGCCGCGGTATACCTATACGGTCTGCCGTAGCGGCATGCCGTATTACGTCTAACCGTCCCTATTGCGGTCTGCCGCAATCGTCACTCGTCAGTGCTTCTTAAAATATTGCACATGATGGACGTTGAAGAAGTTGCGGCAGTTATTTATTTATATCATCGTAGAAAACATCGTCAAAAAAACTCTGCGTAGTGTCTAACGCAAGGAACAAGCGATGACTGAGGCGGGTAGGACGCGGTATTTGCGGCTAACCGCGCCGAGTGCGTGGAGGGGACGCGGCGCGCCGCATCATTCAACCGGTGCGGCTCGTCGCAGCCCCAGAACAACCGGAGCGGTTGACGGTTGTCCGCAAATCAGTGCGTCGTTGTCGTGCGGTTTCATGTAATAATCGATGTGCGGCCTACCGCAGCGGCACATCGCACCGCGGCCAGCCGCTAGTGCGTTGTAGGCCTTACTATGGTCTTATTGGTCAACAAAAGATTGATAACCTCCTCCTTAGATATTTTAAGTCAGTACCACTGTCAAACTGTAAACCTTCAGAATGGCAATCGACAATAGAACTTACCCAACATAAGGGAATGATTAATAACACCTCCAAAGCAGTACGCGACGATAATTACCATGGGCCAGCTCATATACGGCACCAGGGGCAGCATTACGAACTGAGCGAACACCATCCCGGTGACCACCCATTTAAAATTCGGGTCATAGCCGTAGAGTTTCTTGATTTCTGGATACTTTTCTGAAAAGAACAATACCAAACTTTATATGCACGGCTTCGGGTATGGAAATACAAATATGAACTTAAACAAAATCTATAATTGTCTATAGACAAAGCCATACTCTATCTTAATAAAATTACTGTAGTGTTATTAAAGAGACAGCTTTTTTTTCTTTTCTTTAATGGACTTTCGGTCTATGTGCGCATTTCACACTAGCTCTTAGGGTGAGATCTATAGTGCGCACTTAGACTTTGCTCTGACTTAACTATCGAGTTAAGACACAGTCGGTATTTATAGAGCAAACTGCGAATCTCTCCGAGTGTTGGCTTAGCTTAATCCCAAGTCCACGAAATCGACGACTTACCAAAAACTTTGACTATAAGCCTAACAAAAATAATGGCCTAAAATTTGCTTTACCATCATATCTTTTACTGGACTTTTTATTTTTGTCGGTTTTTAATGAACGGTGTTGCCATTTTGTATCGGAGTTCCATAGACTTTGGGAAAAATAGAATTTGAATTCAAAGAAATTATAAATGATCTTGATAAATACCTATGAAATGCATGAAATGAAATAATTACACATTATTATGGTATTTATTGTTGTTTATTTATATTATTTATGTAATTGTTCAAACCCCATTTTTGAGAAATCTTAAAAATAACTGGTGTGATTTTGTATGTCACCTGGCAGCCCTGGCATATTATAGTGACAACGAAATTCAAACTATAACCTAACCGATGTCTCTCGCTTCACATCTGTTATTTTCGTTTCCCTGAATCTTCTACCATTTATTATCTGACTACCCTAAAAAATTAGAGTTAGAGTTAGGAGTGGAACATATGAAATTAAAAAATCTGTTAGAAATAGAATTTTTTCAACAAAAATATAAATTAGTATTAGAAATATGTATTACACTTAAAAAAAGAATCAGAAAATAAATGATTAAAATGAAACAAGTTTTGTTTTGATATTCTTTATTACCAAACAAATTACCTAGTTAAATTGTGCAATCACAGATTGCCGGAGATCCACCACCTGTAGGAGATCTTTCATTGTTTCTGTGTTACTCAACTTCTGCTGTCAGCAAGATCACCATCATCATAAGCATCCCCTCTCTGTATACCTATATTATGCAATACAGCACAAGCTATAATTATATATAACTAGTATATTTTGTCAATTTTGACTGTAGTCCTAGCTGTAAACATGGAAATTTCCTTTTTCACACTCCGAAAAACCTTTAAAAAATATGCCTAGTTCTTATTTGAGAATAATTATAAATATTGTCAGCTCTTGTCATTGGATTTAAAAGTGTTGTTAACATGATGTTAAGTGCTGGATAACCGCTGTCACCTACTAAAACAGGCATTTTCTAAATATCCTGCTGTCGTGTGAACTGCCAGGCCACCTAGACACTATAGCAAATATTTCCATATCAGACCCTATTATTGCTTGCACATTTACAGAAAAATACCCTTTTTTATTTCTGTATGCTTCAGAGTGAGCAATACCTTTGGGTCTATTAATTTTTATATGGGTGCAGTCAATAGCTCAGATTATACTGTTTAGGCCATGGTGAGTATTAGATCTTCCTAATTCTTCAAACTTCGTTTTGGCTATGTTCATATTTCTTGGAAAATTTACAAATCTAGGAAGTAATTTACTCAACTCTGCAGAGACTTTATTTATAATTAAACAGACTGTAGATTGGCTTATGCTGTTCAGATCACCACACACCATCTGTAATGTCAATAAATTATTATTAGTCACATATATGTTATGTTTATGAAAGTCAGAAGACAAAAGTCTTCAACATATGTATTTAAAATCATTTGAGAAGAGGTATAATATATCAAATTGAAAAACCATACATATTTATGAACACAATATTACCTGAAAACATCCAGTTGCATTTTTATGCCTTAATGCAATAAGTATTTGCAATTGCGGTAGGTTTGGCGAACCTCTGTTTTTATAAGGTTGCAAGTTTGTAATGATCAGCGTCAGGATCACATTTAATACCGTGTGTTTCAAAATACGGTTCCTTCTTTTGAATTTATTCTCACCGTACAGGATGGAAGGATTTTGGTTTTATTAGTTCCGAACATATACAACACTTATAAGCTCATACAAACAGAAACAGAAAAGAGAAAAAGTGGTTTAAAATTTTCAATTGTTGATAGTTGATACAAGTGCTCTGTTGCTGTTGTCAAAACATTGCGATCCGTTCTACGTAATAAAATTATTGTCATCTTTAAATAATTAATACATTTTCTAAAGGTTACTCGTAAATTTCTAGTTATTGCAATAATAAAATAAATGAATACATAAATAACAATAAATTGAAGATATATGTGTACCGTTTTAGATGTTTAAATATTTGTTATTGTTTACTTTTTTAAAGGATTATAAACAAAGTATTGCATGAAATGAAACATCAATTTGTATTTTGACATTTTCTGTCTTAGCTTGGGCTTAGCTTAATCTCACCGTTAAAATGTCTATAAATACGAAATCATAGTTTAACCTTAGTGTACACTAAGCAAAGTTTTTCGTAAGGTAAGTCTGAGCAAAGTCCAAGTGCGCACTATAGATCTCACCCTTACAGTAAGAAAAACATCGTGAGCCAAAAACTTCGTGTGTGTCAGGCACAGCAGGCTGACCACCTACTTGGCTATTAGAAAACCAAATGATCACGAAGTAAATACAAAACTCTGAGGCCCAGTTTTTACACGTCACGCCAATAGTATTTTTTTTATGTTCATTGTAACACGAATGAATCTAAAAGCAGAAAAATATATTTGTATGTTACTCTTAGCGAATGCAAAATAGAGAGATAAACTAATATTCTAAGTTATACATTTTATCGATTGCTTTATAATTTTTATTATATTTACAAATAAACAAGCAATGTATTGTAAATTTCACCAACAACCTATCGAAGAACCTTCTTTTTGTCATTTGATATTTTAAAGTACACCTCACATTTGGACCAATAGATTAATTTATTTGTGTTTCCATGTAATAAGTAAGGGTTTTTTAATTATACACGAAGGCCTTATATAATTATATTACATTTAAAACGTATTATTGGTATTTATGGTTTTAAAAATCAGTAAATGAAACAAACAATATGGAGTTTTTTTTGTCTTATATATATGTCACAGCAAAGTAGCTTATTTAGCCGTTCAATCAACAGCCTAGTCGCTTTACAAAAAAGCTCAAAAAAAATCTAATAGCTAGGCAAATATGAAATAACTTAGATCGATGATATTTCATTACTTGCCTAGCCTGCACATAGCGCGGAAACTTTCCAAACTATCAATATGGCGTCGATCATGATTTCCAAAGAACATTAATAACATTTGAAACATATTAAATAAAGATTTTTTTATGTCTAATGTTTCATCGTTATTTATGAGTCTGACCATGTGACAGAAATAAGGATACATATATACAATTTTTCTTTTTCTTTTCCTTAAGCAGGAAAATACGCTTTAAATAGATCATCATTCTTAGCAACACAATATGGGGTTTTGTATCCAAACGTTTTGGTTTCTCTTATCGAACAATAGAGTAGACTTAACATAAGATCTAGTGACACGTGCGTAGGCATCTGATAAACATATCGGTTGATAGCCATCAATGATATTCAATTGCGTCACAAAGTCAAAATACATTTATGTATAAGTGTGTGTACGTAAAAAAATCTATATACATCCATATAACATTTATCACCCAGTACTAAAATTAAGGCCGTAGAATCTGTTCTAGAAGAAGAGCTGTCAAGAAACGCCTATAAGGCGAGCAAAATATTTATATGATTTGCTCACGTGGCAGACTTTTTTAATAGCCATAATTATACGATAAGGAATATTAAGGACCTCGTCGGCCTCCATGGTAGCGCTGAGTTGTCAATTAACAACCCCCTAAAAATGTAAAAATAATAATAAAACAGATAAACTATCAATTGACACCCCTATAAAAATGTAAATAATAATAATAATAAAACAGATAAACTATATCGATGTTTAGAAACCTTGTCAAAACGAAAAAGGCAGGACTTTTCAAGTTATGAAATTTGAATGTTTTTTTTATAATTAAAAAAAAATATATATATGAAATGCACGCTTAGCAGACCTGAAGTTAGTTAGTTTTAAAAACCCTGCGAATGACAGCAGCAAAATAGTGCCACAATCGTAGCGCTGCGTTTTCTATTAAGAGCGCTTTAAAAATATCGACAAAAAAAAGTGTGCTATATCATATTTACCTCAGATTGGCAGACTTCAAGGAACGTAATGGTAAAAGTCAATAACCAAAATGACTGCCAATGTATATTTAGGGGGTTCTAAAAAATCGAATGGACCCAATTACAGCTACAAGCAAATGATTTAATAGAGCTTTTTTTATATCTGCCTTCTGTGCAGAGACCTGGATGTCTGGCTTATAGATTTTCTTCGTTTTCTAAATGGTATTGACAATTAGCCCCAGAGACACAAGCAAATGATTTAGTATTGATTTTTTTACAGATTTAAACCCCTGCTGTAGCTTAAAAACGCAGCAGCGTACAACCTTAATTCATTAAGAAAATTTTGTCGTATTGGTCCGTACATTAATTTTTATCAATACGAAATACGAGAAAATCATATACTCAAATGCTCGCCAGCTCTCTAGTTACTACCTTTTTATTCGCCAATTACATTTTACTAAGCTGCAACTATTACCTTTCTCCACGTGACATTGTATGAAACAATATAATAAAAAGTTGGGCAGGTATCAGCAGAAATAATTACCCACATCATTAAAAAACTAAAACAGTCTTAGTTACAATGAAGTAAAACGCGAAAATATCCCGCGGTTTGTAAAATAATTATGGAAAGGTAAGTGTTATAGAGGGGATTATTACTGACTGATATTTTATAAATAGCCTTATTTGTTTATATATCTTGTTAATACACTTGTATGTGTCTAACACATAGCTATATGTGCTCCAGTGAATCCACCAGGCAACAACCCAGGCTTCGTATCAATGTGCGTAAAATATAATTAAAAAAATTTGATTTTTTTAAATGTTTGATGGTCACGCATATAAAAGACAACCTTATCTTGAGTGGTCAATGTCTGTATAACTGTGAAGAGCTATTGAGTCCGAATGTCTGGATGATTAGATAATTGTTATTACAAGGCTACTGTCTCCAACAAATGCAATTAAATATTTTATAGAGAAATGAGTTGGGATTGCGCAATACATGCCAAAAGAATACAGCAACAGCATGTTGTCTACAGACGACACTAAAGTATACTACAGAATTTGGAATAGACCTATAATTCATATGTACCAAAAATTACTAATCAGTAATGTATGGGAGTCATTCGGTGTTTTACATAAGTTTAGGTAGGTACTATGAAAATTATATACTAAATTGAGAGACGGTGGCTCATTTGACTATCAGGGCCCTTAGGCCGTTTCTCCACTGCTCCCGGTCCGGCAAACGTTAATTACCGATCCGATTTAGAAACTCATTACTACGTACTTACGTACTTCTCCACTACTCCGGCATCCGGTTTTTAACGATCGGATAACTTGCTAGATCGGAACGCAGTGTTTTATCGGTCCAAGTATGCAAGAGGTTATAAATTATTATTCACAGGTTTATTTATAGTTTCTTTAATTTGAAAGAATCTGGATAACCTGGACCAAACCAAATTATGTTGCTATTTATTTATATTTTTATACCATAGTATTAGTGAACTATTTATTAAGTAGATTATAATATTTTAAGATAGACAATATAAAAAAAGCAATAACCTTGCAACGGCAATAAAATATTCAGAATTTAGAACGTTTTATTAATAAAATAAAGTATATGGGTTTTACTTAATATAAGTGTTGCATGATAAATATACAAGTATCGATTATTGTCGGATCGGATATAGTGGAGAAGCGCAATCCGGCCTTCCGATATTTTTCTCATGACTCATTCCGGTATCCGACGCCGGACCGGAGCAGTGGAGAAAGGGCCTTACTCTGCAAGTTCCAATATAGCTCCTAATCTAAATAATGAATTTTTGTAAAAAACGATCCAAGGTTGTGACATCAGCGCTATTGAGAGAACTACATCGACCTTGCAAACAAAAACATCGGGATCGGAAATTGAAGTTACAGAGTACCGGCGCTGATCTTAATAAAATAAGTTGGAATAGAAAATTCTTAATACATATCTAAGATCGATTTGTATTAACGTATTTCTTATCGCCTGGAGCAAACAATAACAATTTTGTATCGAATAAAAACGATAACATTTATTACCGATAACAACAGTAGGTACTCAAAAATATATTGAGGAAAACATAATTTCTAATGTACGTTTAACATTATCCGTGCCTTTTTCCAACACGCTAATAGTATCTACATGGAAATGTTAATAAATATAAACTAGTAATTTACACAACAGCGATAACATTTGCCCGACAGATTTATATATATATATATATAAGTATAGCCTTTTATAATGTATAACAAGTTTATATATAGCTTTCCAAATTCCGTCTGCAAAAACCAACCTAGGTGTTCAGGCACCTCTCATTCTAATTCTTTGCGAATATAACAGAATAAACACTACTTATACAGGGCTTCATATGTTCGGTAGTGGGCTGATTAATTAAAAAAAAACAGTGCTAAGCGCCTATCTGGTACCTAATTCGCATTAAGCAAAAAATTACTAGTAAAGTCTAAAATTGGAAGTGTAATATTTTAGTATTTTATAGCGTTGGTAACCATAATTGTCAAGTATTTTAGACTTTATAGCTTGTAACATATACTGTAGATAATGTATTATAAATGATGTGTTGAACTTTAATAAATAGGTAAATATGCAAAATAGCTAAGTGTGTTCTGTCACACATGTAACACAGGTACTCTTACCTTTAACAGACATAAGTCTCACACAGTTAACCATTTCCTTATTATTAATAACTATTGCTTTATTTTGTGCACTATGTATGTAAGTTTTTGTGAGATATTTTTTTTATTATTATTTTCCTTGTAAGTTCAAGGAAGGCAGACCCCACCCAATTCAGAATTTACACCTGTTCATTACGTAACAACGTATTTTCCCATTTTCGCCTGCAACTTAGGATCATCATCGGGATGCACCAACTTGCCTTTTCATCCTTAACTGTTTTAGCTTAGGAACTAATACCTAATCTAATCTTGCACTCAGGAAACAATGTACATAAAGAATGGATGAGACATCATACATGTTATCTGCTAGGCATAATACATAGAAATATCTAATAATCTAAATCTTAAACTTAAGAAGAGAATCTCCAAAATATTCGACAATTGAACGCGGACTAAGTAACAATTAATAGATAGAATTATCTAAAAAAAAATTGCATAACGATTCCAACATAGAATCAATACGATACAAATTTTCATAAATTTTCTGTGGGACTTTAGTCATAATTCAGATGACCTTCAATGACGTCTCTGCAAACAATAGCTTCACAGTTATTCATACGATATTGTTATCATACAAAATGGCATATAATAATATAATATACGAACATTCTGTATTTTGCAATATTATAGTTTATGACACTTTGAAACGCTATTTTCTTAGTGAAATCATCGACTATAGTCTATATATAGTAGATATCTCTAAACGTAGTGAAAATTTCTCATAATGTACAAAAACATCAAATATATAAAAACGGTCCCATAATGTATAAGTGATAGTTTTTCTGCACATTTTTTTTATTTAAACTTCAATTTTTTTGTTATATTTCTTACATTGAACTAATTATATATCTAAATTTTATTATGGCTGTGAAAACGGATTACAAACTCATTGTTTTTATCAGGTAATCAGCGGCCACAGCTAACACATTTGTTTTATGGTTTCAAATTTCCGTACATTCATTTAGACAGAAATTACTTCAAAGTTTCCTTCAGTATTACGGTGTTAAACTAATACAGACTGCGAACAATAATTGGCACTCTCTGACAAAGTGCCGATTCCAATAATTAGGTATGACGAAATCAAACAAATGAAACTCAATTTCGATTAAGCATTCCACATCCGTAGCGCAAACCTCGGAGTCCCTATTTCAGTTACTGGGTTCTAGTAAGAAATGGCTAAAACTACGTTATGCCTGGCGCTTACTCATAGCTACACTAATAAGTAATAACTATTAGTACTGAAGTCCGAAACGACTAATTAATAATAATTACACTACCTTCGGCAACAAGACGTTAATGTGGGAATAGTGAACTATTTTAAACGTATGAAGGAAAAGAAATAAGCTGCTGGAAACACCATAATAATATTTATATGATTTTTTGTAGAAATGAATTCTATATAATATAATAACTATAAAAACAAATTATCCATTATCTGAAAAATACCCAGTGTAGGCTAGTAAGAAATGGCTAAACCTTACGTAAAACTATATCCGAAGTACCTTAAATAACGTTATGGAATTAAGTGAAAGCGTAACATTCAGTGATTGAGTCCAGTTTTTCTGATTTTGAATATAAAATATGTATTACCAAACATGCCTTAACAAGTTAAATAGTGTCTTGTCTTACTGAGGCATTGCACCAGTGTTTTAAAGAATGGCTTAAGTAAGTGACGGATATTATGGCACAAAATTCAGGCTAATATGTCAGGCTTACAACTTAGGTTATCATACAAAAATATCTTATCTAACTTTACTGTATTTTAAGTAGACATACATAGATAAAATTTTAATTTATGAGGTATATATTTTATGATCTAGGTTTTTAACATGCCCTAAAGAATAATAGACATGCCAGATGAGCTTATTTATTGCTTTAAGGGACAACACAAAGATAGAGTAATACCCTAAATGTATAGATATAATAACACATTAAACTGTTTGTTTTATGGAAAATCCTGTGAAATGTAAACAAAGCAACCACAGGTACTGTCATGAGCTACTAATTAACGTGATAAGCCACAAATCTTAATCAACAATGTCGCTTATCTGTTTGTTTAGGATTTAACTATGATAGTAAGACAGCTTCTTATTAGCCATAAATTGTGAATAGTGAACAATAAACTAATTTTCTTTACATTGTTTAAAATCATATGCTTTATTCTCGTTTCCAGTACGCACAACGGACCAACCACGAGTCTAATTGCGGAGAAAGGAGTCCCACTTCTCGTTTCCAGACCTCCATATATAATGAAATAAGATTCTTACTAGCATAAGAAATTGAAATCTTATGTTTGATTATCAAGTCGTAGGTTCGAACCTCCGTTGTGCACCAACAGATTTTCAAAATTTTAGCAAAATCAACACTAACACTAGTGAAGGAAAACTTAGTGAAGCCAGCTTTAGATACAAAGACAAAATGTGTCAGACATAGGACACTGGTCACCTTCACCATTTAAAAATGAGATATGATACAAGAGCAGACATGTAAAAACAAGACCCATAAAGGGACTCCACTGGATTTTTATTTTCACTTTAAGCCATATATAGCTGTGCAGTATACTTGAGTCACTTGTAATCTTACATTTTCTCAACTTTCGGCAATTCTAGTTGACCTTTTAATATTATAATAATTTAATATTGTTTATACTACAAGTATAGTTTTTAACATTTATCATGGTCAAACAAATCTTACTACTCATACAAATTAAGTAAGAGCAAATACCTGTTATGAACTAGCTAGCAGCCTTATCAGGTTGTACATTGTATTTGGAAAATTCTTTGTAGATTAGCTGTCAAGTATCTACCACTTTCTTTGCAAATAAAAACGATTTATTTATTATTAAGGAATTTTTTGCAATTTTAGAAACAAAACAAAATATATATACATATATAATTCTTGAAATTTCAAGTCCAATTGATTACTTCAGATTTTTTAATTAAGAAATGTTATTTCTTTACCACTGAATGCAATTAAAGATAACGTTTAAAAAATTAATACAGATATGTATAATTCTTAATAAGAATAATATAAATTAGTTATCAAATACATCTACACAAAACCGTTCATGTTCATAATAATAGTCCCAAAACCAAATAAATTTAAAAGGTATTAATTATTGCAATATTTATAATTGAGAAGCTCCTTCCTATAAAATTGCTTTAATTATCTTGAACTTTACATAATCATTCACATTAATGCATTAGGAAGTTGTATTACAATGAATTAGAAATCACAATTCATACTAAATAATAATTTGATTGTCTGTAGTCACTGTGATTTTATATATATTATATATATATTTTAAATTGGACCTTAAAATGTGATATTTAAACATATTTTTAGCTGTAACTACCAATTCAGATTTAGGTATTAATATTTCAATTCCCATTTAAATTATCAAATTTTCTTTTACTTTGAACAATGCTTCAAAAATATGTCTTGATTTTATAAATGTTTGTAGAAAAGAAAAGAAAGCAGAAAGTCCCATAAATCCTGAGTGAGATAGGGCATATAACAATTTGACAATTGTTAATTATATTATATTTGTTTTTATTAGTAATAAAATATAAAGTATTTGATATACTTTTTTAGATGAACAAATTAGATATTCAGTGGAAGGTTTTATACTATTGAACTGCCTGTGGAATATATTTAGATTGTAAAACATCTAAAGAAAAATAAATGTAAAGTTGTGTCGTAACAAGAATGTTACTATTTAACAGAATACAAATAAAAGATAGTCCTGCATAAATATATTCACGTTCATAGAAATGAACAACTGATGCATCACCATATTTTAACTACTAATTTCTTAACAAATAATAAGACTGGAACAGGCTGATTCTTTATTAAATAAAGTTATCACTTGTCTTAGTGACTTTAGTAGTTTAGTAGGTAAATGAAGATATACAGTCTTCAATATTTCGCTTCAAATTGTGTGTTCATTAATAATGTATGCATACATATTACGAGGAATGTACCAAGAAGTAATACGGCACTTATGACCTATCATTTAACATCTCGTGATCAATTTAATATCACGCTAACAAGCTACAGTTTAAAACTGAGAAAACATAACTAATTAATGGTTTAATTATTTATAAAAATGACGTAATTTATTACCCAAAATAATCTTTCGTCGACTGGCGTGCGGCTCCTCAGTATGGACCCATTCAAAATCATTTCTCGAAACGTGTGCACCCATTTTAGGTATAATTTAATATCACTTTCCACAGAATTATAAGTTTAAATGTGCAGAGCTAGAATAAGAGCAACGTCTCATTGAAACACTAGATTGTAACTGATGTCTGATACTTCGCGATTCGGGCCGGCACTTATTTTATTTTGTGACGAAAGAAATCCGAAGCGATAAATTAGTCGCACGACCGCTCAGAGTAACGTCATTATTCAATTTAATTAATTAAACAACACTCAACAGTGAACAGACTACGATAGTATGTTATTTCACCTTCAAACAAATCTGACGTCTGCGGAATGTCATAAAAAAATTAAACCATAGATTCCGACGTGTAAGACTAAACATTTTAGAGGAACGCAAGAGACTAGAAAGAGTCAGCTTGCCTTCAGATAAAATAATATTAAATATAATAATATATAATATAAGTTTAAAATATTTTGGGTTACTGTTGTAAAGAAAATAAACACAGTACCTAACTCACATTTAAAATGTGTCATATTCAAATCAATTCGTCTAAAAAAAATATATTAAAATTAATAATATTTTCTAAATTATTAATAGTTCTATTCAAAGTTTACCGCAGTGAGAAGAAGGTTAAGAAAAATTCCTAATCTTCTTGTCACTGCAGTAAAAATTCAGAAAAAATATATTCATTTAAATAATCGAGCTCTAATTACTGTTTTTGTACAAGATTAATTTATCACACTGAATGTTTTCTTTTTATATTTTAATTATAAATTAAAACAATAACTCTTTCAGGCTAAAAGATGGATACAATTTAAGAGAACTTATGGAGGAGGGAAATCTATAGATGTATTTAATTCATAGGGCCATATTATATTGATTTATCTTATGTTTTCTAAAATGCAGATTCATTAGACAAAACAGTCCAACAACCCAAAGTTAATGAAGACTTGTGATTTTTATAAAGTTTAGGAACATTCCGTGTAGGTGCTTGCGATAAAATCACTTTTCGACACTCTTGACTTGCCCTAAACGAATTCATATGGGAATGAAATTAGCTCACACTTTATCACGTGACGTTAGAGGGCACGCCTTTGAAAAAGTGATTAGTCTCAAGCCCCAGATCCGCTGTAATACGAAAGAAGTTTTGTGAAATAGGATTTTCTTCTATCAAAATATATTTTTTTTAGTTTTATTTATAGATTTTCGACAAAGTAGCGTACCGTAGGTAGGTAGCATACTGTAATATATCTGTAAGATGTAAATTAAATTGGCTAACTAACGCCACTTTATCCTCAATTAACTTCCTCTACTACGTTACCGTTGGTACTTGACAGACTAGTGGAAGCCGCATCGCGTGCCGTGGTCAAAGCTGCGACGACTCGACGCGAGAATTATTCATGGTATGAAAATGCTAAGCAGCTTTATTTTGTGATGAAGTCAGTTAACAATAGATTCAATAAAGGGTAGAAGGTACTTAGAATCCAGCCGCAAGAGTTTCTGGATGACCCCTCAATAAATTTTGAAAACCATTCCAGATAATTCTTTAATGATGGACCTATGGACAGGTTCAGTACTGAACCCACCACATCATATCTTATGGACATAGACACTTCAAGACATTCATGTGAGGGGGGAATAGGACTCAATGTAATCTTTGAAGTGTAGCAAAGCACCAGGTATAGATTTATTAACAGCAAAATTATTCAAAGCTAGCATATAAACTGCTGCCGAAGCAACTATCTTTGTAACTCAAAAAATCTTCCTTGTCATTGGAACAAGGGTCTTTTAATCATTTTTTCAAAAGAAGGAGGCCTTAGTTTATGTGGCAATTATATTGAAGAGGCATTACTCTGCTTCTGCTCTGAAACGTGGCCGTCCTAAACAATCCTGGCAGTGTTCCTGGCCATACCACGAGCCATCAAATTAACGTGGTCCAGTCAAAGGAAGTCATAGAACCTATAAAAATTGTTAATATCCGCATCCCACCACGCTATAAAACCACGGCCCTCAATGACGGATGTTTTTATGTGGAATGGACCTGTGTGAGTACACAGCGGTCCATTCACCGTGGCGTGTAGAGCTGGAGGAAGTCGGGTCCAAAGCGCGTAACGCGGTACAATGTTACCTAGGTTACCGTCCTTTTTCTGAAAAACTTGAACTTCGTCTTGCCACTGACTTGCCGACACGAACGCCCCAGGCTAAGGTCGAGAAATTGTTTATCCTTAGCAGTCGGAATAACTTTGTTACCGCGTTTCAAGGTATGATTTAATCGTAGTGATTTGTAGCCTCAAAATTTAGATTTCGCTACAAATACTTAAAATTTATAAAAATGAATTTTATATCATTCCATAGACCTTACTAATACAAATAACAGAACGTTTGTTTATGTCTAACTTGACATTTGACAATATACATTAACAAAATTCTAGTTTTGACAGTTATTTGAACCATAAACAAATGCTAGCCTTCTTTCACTAGTTTGAGGCTGAACATGGCGGTTGGTAAAAATAAAGGCCTCTCGAAGGGCGGTAAAAAGGGTGTTAAGAAGAAGATGTAAGTCCCAAATAAGTTACAAAATCTGCTACCTAACTATTACTCAATATAGTTAACTTCTTCTTTTATATCTAGTGAAAGTGATGTTTCAAATATAAGTGGATGAAAGAACTATCTCGTGTCATATTATTGTACCTATCTTGTAATACAACTAATTGTTGTATATATTCCACAATATATTTCAATGATTAGCAGTTGTACCACGAGTTGATTTTGTTGCTGTTACGAAAGTGATTGTTTTGTGCACATGTAATGTTTGGTACGTATTTTGAGGTTACATAAAATAATTTGGTTAAATTTTCAGCGTTGATCCCTTCACCCGTAAAGACTGGTATGATGTCAAAGCCCCGTCTATGTTTACGAAGAGACAAGTGGGAACCACCCTTGTTAACCGTACTCAGGTATGTCAGTCATGTTATTTATTTGTTTCCGGCTAACTTAAGTCATTGTCTCTAAACCAGCTAGCGCTATTATTTAAGATTTCGAGGTTTTTTAAACTCGGACACGTGTAAATTACACGTTGAAACTATTGGGGTTTTGTATTGAAATTCCCAACAATATAGCTGTTGGTAGAATACTTAAAAATTCATGAAAATACTAACTCTTTTGTAAGACTACATGCATATTTTATGTAATTAACAGAAGTAACCATAGACGTAAATGATGATCCACCTAGCTCGCAATGACACAAACCTGATGAGAACTTTGTTCCCTTTTGATTTACTCCTGATACCATCTATTGATGCTCTATCTATTCTACTACTATAAATCTTAAATTCCTGTTTTACTCAAGAAAGTTGTTATTTCAGGGCACCAAAATTGCTTCTGAAGGATTAAAAGGTCGTGTATTTGAGGTATCACTTGCAGATTTACAAGCTGACACTGATGCTGAAAGGTATAATTACATTAACCGTTAACATTTTTGTTTAAAAACAATTGCTTTTTATTTTTCAATATGTAATAATAATTATCTCAGCTGTAAGCAATTATATTTAATCAGATCTCTTATAAATAATAATATGATGATCCACCTAGCTCGCAATGAAACTATTTGATGAGAACTTTGTTCCCTTTTGATTTACCACTGACATTTTTATAACACTCACATTTATTTATTTAATTTAAGAACCCACTTAAAGTAATGTATATTATTTCAGGTCCTTCCGCAAATTCCGTTTGATTGCTGAGGATGTTCAGGGACGTAATGTGCTCTGTAACTTCCATGGCATGGACCTTACCACTGACAAGCTCAGGTAAGATATCTTCAGTTTATTTGTCCGCAAATTTTATTTAAACATTGTTCAACATAGCAGTGTACATGTTAACATATTAGTACAGAAATGTAGACATGTAAATGATTGTAAATTGTCATCACTAATTGTATCTCTAATTATAAATAATAATTTATAAAAATAAGTGTAATAATATAGGATTGCAGTCCAGCTATATGGGGGTGTTTTCATAACCTTTATATCGTTTCAAACTGCAAATATTAATGCTAAAATATGATTTCACATCAATTATTATTTATTGATGAATTCATGTTATTGCAACATTCTTGTTGCTTTTAATTATTGAGTATCAATACGAGGATCTTCTACTCCTTTTTCTTTATTTTCTTCTAAACAAAAACCCTGCAATTCCAGATGGATGGTAAAGAAATGGCAAACTTTAATTGAAGCCAACATTGATGTAAAGACCACAGATGGCTACCTTCTGCGAGTGTTCTGCATTGGTTTTACCAACAAGGACTCCCTTAGCCAGCGCAAGACTTGCTACGCCCAGCACACGCAGGTAAGAACTTTATGACTTCCAAAACTATTAATCATGGTTCACATATAGTTTATAATCAGGATAATATTCAATATTATAGGAACCATAGCACTATTAAAAATTCCTTAATAATTGATTTTTCAGTTTAAAAAGATAAATCTCATTTCAGTCAGCTTAAACTTTATTATTATTTTAATGTATTAGTTCTGTTTGTTTTGACCCAGCCAGTCCTGTCATCACTGGTTGACTGATGCAATGGATGTTTTAAATAATTGACATTCAACAAGTTGAGTAATTTTGATGTAATATTAAATCTGCAGTCCAGCTATATACAAGTTGTCTATCACCTGTATATCGTTTCAAACTGCAGAAATAAACGCGACCGCATTATATTGTGCCTTAAATATTTCTTATTTTTGGTCTTTTATGTCGTTGCTACAATCTGAATTTTATATGAACAAAATCCAGCACATAGGCTAAGACATTCAGAGACAGTGCTCTAAGTCCGACCACAGCTACAAAAAAATAAGTTTTGGCGTACGAGAGGAAGACCTGCGCATAAGTCACAGTCAGTCTTGTTGCTGAATCTTGAATTTGCTGATTCCCATTATTATTCTATCAGTAAAATTTGTAGTATTATATCTTTTAGGTTTTTTATGTTTATAGCATAATTGCGTATTCGTTTGCTATGTTTAATAAAAGACATTATTTACAGGTTCGTGCAATCAGAAAGAAGATGTGTGAAATCATCACCAGAGATGTTGCCAGCTCTGAGCTTAGAGAGGTTGTCAACAAACTGATCCCTGACTCTATCGCAAAGGACATTGAAAAGGCCTGTCACAGCATCTACCCACTTAGAGATGTTTGTATAAGGAAGGTTAGTATTATAAACGCAGGCATTCAATATTACATAACAATCTTCGAGCAATTACAATAATTTTAAAAATTTATAAAAATATTGGTATATTTGATTTTTCTGTTAGTTGGAAAATACAGTAAGGTTATTTAATTGTGACTAATTGTAAAAATATTAAATGATACTATATAATCTCAGTTTTCAGACTTCAGAATACCTTCAATGTTTAACTGTCATGTACTTAAACAGTGATTGCTCATTGTTTCAGCCCCGCTTTAATACATATTTCAATACCAGAGGATAACAATTGTAGAAATTTGTAAATCTGTCTTAAAATCAACATATAAAACTTTATTTTACAGGTAAAAGTACTGAAGAGGCCGCGCTTCGAAATCGCAAAACTCATGGAATTGCATGGAGAAGGTTAGATTTTTTTTACTATCTCAATTATATATTCAATTTCAAAACTTACAATGATGATCCACCTAGCTCGCAATGACAACAAAACTGATGAAAAATTTTGTTCCCTTTTGATTTTACTGCTGATTAGATTGTTAATATTCTAATATGAATACTGTATAGGGAACAATGTTAATGTTTTATTTTGTTTTAGGTGGCGGCGGCAAGCGTGGAGAAGTAGGAGAGACAGGCGAGCGTCCTGAGGGATACGAGCCTCCAGTACAGGAGAGTGTATAAAAATATACGTTTTAAGTGATTTGTGTGTTTTATTTCATATATTCGAAATCTCTCGTTAATACATATAAAAACGTTAATTGACATGATTATTCCAATAACTATATATGAAAGAAATAATTTTATTATCATTAAAAAATTACATTTATGATAGAACAGATAGCAGATTAAAACAAATGTACTTTTTAAAATGCCAATATTATATGTTATAAATGTTTATATATATATAAATATACGAATAACAAAAACTTATTTTATTAAATGCAACATGACGATTTTACCGTGAATCAATCTGTGATTAAGCTTAAATCATAAACAAGGCTGTTGATTTATATAAATATTTGCTAGACGTAGTTTCCGTTAAGATTTAGTTATTGGTCGAAACTCGTAAACAGCAAACGTGATTTCTGTTGTATTTCACACGATTCACAATAAAAAAGTATGTTAATATTACAATAACAGTTCATTTTAAATCTATATAATATTATATAACAAGTTTTTAATTGAAACAGATTTTTATCTTCAAATAGAGTTTTTTTTAAATCTAAACATCTTACGAAAATATCAAAGTTACTTATGGAATGTCTGTCTTATTAATATGGACTTAAATTTATATGATATCCTAAGTAGTATCGTGCCATGTATGTAAGCAAAACTGGCACAGCCAGTTTACTGTATCTTGAAAATATAAATTCATACAACAAATACTATTAAAAATTGTGCATTCAAAAATCAAATGTATATAGGAAAGAGGATTTACCCCAATAAGGACATTAAACATTGCAATGGCACATGGAATTAAAATGTATTACAATACCTATGTTAAATTATAAGGTAAACTTCCCAGACAATGTCATTCTGTCTGTCTTATATGTAATCTAAGGCACTAGCCCAAAATAAATGCATTATCAGCTAAGTTTGACCTCTTCATTTGGTATAATTTTCACTGTTGCGCATGGCTTTTTCCTTCGTGTTACCAACATGATGAGAATGCATAGACCAGAAATAATCAACGTTAGTATGAAAAATACAGTTAATCCGAGTTGAGCCGCCGCCGTTGAAAAAGTACCGTGATACACGAGCGTTCGGAGGCTATCAGGGAGTTCTTCAACCGTCTGAAATTAAGAATAATATTATTATTGGAACATTCTTCCGCTTTCTGGAAAATCTTGAGTTAAATTTTTTTTTTTTTGTGTAAATCTGTAAGTAGAAATGCTTAAAAGAAATACATAAATATAGGTTTCTCACTAAATTAAAAAGTCGATTGCAAATTACATATGGACAAATAAATTAAAGCTTCTAATTTTATGACGAATAATGACTTCGAATTGCTATAATTCTTTTGAACTGAAGTAAAATGTTACTATGTATTTTCTCTGACACAAAATTTCTAAGTAGGTACATATAATCAAATCATCTTTGACTTTTAATCTTACCATTTGAATCCATGCAACTGGCAGAATCATATTTTCCTCCAAAAAGTTTAGTGTACTGGGAAATTGTGATTTTCGTACAATTATGTTGAGTTGTAAACTGTAAATATGAAGGTTTTCATTTAACTTATGATGTATTTAGTTGTTGATATTATTCTTAAAAACTAAATCAGAGTTATAGCGCTCTTCTAAAGTACTTTTTCGTCTCTTTTTGTCAAATTGTGTTTTAAGTTATGATGAAAATAGATAAAAGTTTATTATGTTTTTTTGAACTAATTATAATTTTGATTAACTAAGTAGTTCGTTCTTTTTGTAGGGAGACATGGTTGGGTATAATGTTAATTTCTTAATAAAACTTAACTACCTCGATTTTCCACTAAGCGAAATTCCAAGAGTTGGGTGAATATCAAGGTACGAATCGTGGAGTTCAGGATTAGGCTCCAGTCCTTCAAACGGCTCACGCAGTTTGGGGTCTCCGAGGTAGAAGTGAGGGAAGGACGCAAGTAATGGAGCACCTGGAAATAGAATGAAATTTTTTGTGTATCCTGTTGTCCTGTGTTGAATATTCGGGTAATTCATTGCTAGGACGCGTGGGTAATATTCGAAAATATTAATTAACGTTATAGTTATGTTAATTATAAACAGGGCAGTAACCTACCCCAGTAAAGTTCCACATTAACTATGTTATTTTATTTTAACCGCATCTGTAAATCATTGTATGGTTTGGATTGACCCTAGAGTCTTGGGTTAGATTGCTGTCTGGCAAAGTATAACGACATTATGCATGCGTACCTATACTAATGCCAAATAATAAACCTACCCATAGTACAGTTGCTAATATCAATGACTCCTCGTGGCGGACAGCTAGCTGTATCAATGTTACAATAACATTGATTCGGTGAATAATGACCAGGATCATCGAATACTGTTCTAGGCATTGAGTAACGGAGTAATTCAATTCCATCGCCAATCTGCAATTTTTTATCATGGAATTTATTCTTATATATACATACATATATAACTTTAGGTTTGACAATCTTAATGGGTATGTATCCTCAGATTCCTGTATGTTTCATGATTTGTTTTTAATAGTCAAGTAAGTGATCAGCCGTCAGTTCGAGCAGCAGGGCTCCTCTGTAAAATCGATATCGATTGTGATTGAATAAATTATGTAAATTCCAAACTGTGAATGACATTCATTAATAAACTGAATATTTGATGTAACACGATGATATCGTCGTTTTAGTCTGTTGACGTTCACTGCTGGACATAGGCCTCTACCCTAAATTTCCAGCATGACCGGTGATGATATGGCAAGCTGAAAAAATCTGGAATTGTACATTTAAAGCTGTCTACATACCGAAGCCGCCGGCCTTGGCCCGCGGCCTTGGTTTTAACGATGTTGCCGGCGGCTTGCGCCCGCGCGATCTACCCCGCGGCACGCCTCTCTCCGCTCTCAACCACCGGTTGCCACTTGCCCACCGGCTTTTAAGAAATAGTGACGTGTCAGTGTTTTTTATCGACTAAACATTATGGAATCCGTTAATGAAGTGGAGAGAAAAATAAAAAAAATAACAAGTCACTAGCAAGCACTTGGAAATCACTAATTATTGTGAACACTGCATGTCGCGACTGTCGTGCCGCCGGGAAAATTGTCAGGCTCGCAACTTCTAAAGCCGCCGGAATAGTGCCGGTGGGCTGGCGGCTGCGGTGTGTAAACAGCTGTAGAATAACACGTGTCGAGTATGCAGGTTTAAAAGTAAAATCATTGTTACCTAATCTTTCTAATTAAACAATATTCTTACATCGACATCCTTCACGTAGTTAAAAGGCAGTCGGCGACACAAGTTCCCATAAAATATATAGATTGTTCTGTTCTTATCCAACATCGCGGGGGGGAATATTGTTCCGTCAGAGCCTTCAATACTGTAACAATAGGCATACTTTAACTGTTTCGCGTTGGTTCACAAACAGTACCTTAAAATTCTATTATATGAAACAGAAGCAGAAATAATTTAAGTATTATTGGGTGTACCTTTGAGCGAATTCTAAATAATTTGTTTTCCCCAATGCCCCGGTTAATAGGGCATGTCTTAATCACTAAACCACGAAAGCTTAGTAGGTAGCTAATGCTATATGTTGATAAATAAATCAGTGGCGCTTCAACCTTTTTAGGTCGGGGCCTCAGATGTCTGTAGTGCACGAAGCACACTTGCACGAAATATTTTTACATATTTTTGTGACTTGCCCCGCCCTATGTAGATTTTCCTTTTTGTTCACATTGAATCACGTCGGGGTCACCAGTTTAGTGTTTGAGGTACACCAAATGAAAACCGAAATAGAATTCACTAGCTTTATTGTCCTCTGACTTACATGGAGATTATAGGGCGACTGAATGATCCACGTGCAAGTGTAAACACGAAATAATGATACGTGGACAATATTACAAATACAATTGCGAAATTTCTATATAGACAATAATTACACCTCTACAGTTTCATGATCATTTGCCAATCTAATAGGCAAGTAGGTGATCAGCCTCCTGTGCCTGGCACACGCCATCGACTTTTTGGGTCTAAGGCATACCGGATTACTCAGGATGTTTTCCTTCACCGTTCGAGCGAATGTTAAATGCGCACATAGAAATAAAGTTCATTGGTGCATAGCCGGTTGTCGAACCTACGACCTCAGGGATGAAAGTCGCACGCTGATGCCACTAAGCCAACACTGTTATGTATTCTGGTTTGTCTTTATTCCTACTTAAATAATTAAAATTACCCTCGGAAGTAAATAATTTCAATATAAAGAATAATAATGTTGGATGATGTGTTTAGACGTCACCCGTACAAGATACACTTTTGAACTATACTATGATAAAGGATAAATTCAATGTAAAAATTAATGTAAATATAATTCCAAGTTTTTTTTCACGTGTTAAACTATGTGTAACATTTATTTCTAACCAAAAATCTTTATCATCTGATTTTAATCATATCATAGCAAATCACTAGATACACCTTACCTGTTGCACTCACTGCTGCTCCAATATGGTAATTTGGTATCGCCATTGAATTTTTCCAAAATATTTATTTTGTCTTTGTCATTTTCACCAGTATTTATCGTCAGTCTGTCGGAAACGGTACCGTTTTTCTGTAAATAAATAGAATTTGAAGTAACGCTGGAAGTGTCCCAGAATCCCAGAACAGAAAATTCCCAACGTGTTCATATGTCGGAAATTAAATTAAAATTGTCTATTAGCTTTGTTTATAGAGTAACAATATTCTAATCAAATGCTTTCCTCGCTTAACAAATAAATATCGCAATACAGCGAGGAAATGCTGCCATTTAAGGTACATTGACCATACACTTTTTATTTATACAGTTTTAATTATTGTTACTCTTGTTACTATTATATGTAGGTTAAGAATATTGTCAATTCCGTAAATAGAGTATAGAACTAGATGACTCATCTATTATTTTGGTTTAGTTTTAGTTAGTTATTTTAGAAGCTCATATTAGATGAGCTACACAAACAATAATACCTAAAAAGAGAAGGCATTAACGTGAAATACTTAAGTGCGAGCGAAACAGAGTATCAGTTTTTCTGTCTCTATTTGCGTATCGGGTTTTATTTGTTTACCACCGAGCCCTTGATGGTAAACAAGTTTTCACCGCTTACTGATAAATCTGTGAAACCCAAGTCAAACCCATATTTTAAGACTTTATCCTTATAAGAGGTGTATTTAAAGTGTCAGTCATGGTGAATTGTTGCATAATTGGCTGTAAAAGCTATAGTGAACGTAAATAACCAAACATAACCTTTCATCGGTAAGTAGTTTATTTTGTCACGACTCAGTAACTTTGTTCAAGAATTATTCATTCGAATGTGTATTTTGGTCAGTAATAAGCAATCTTCAATAAATTAAAACTGTAAATACGACATATGTCAATCATTCGCTATCTCACACGCTGTACGCTGATGCCTGGTCTATACCATAGTCCGTCTACGGTAAATTCTAATCAATCTTTCAATCTGTTTATCGCATTAGAGAACTTACCGTGACAAGTAGCCCAAAGTTGTCAAAACGAAGTTTCCCATTTAAACTCAAAAACGGTTTAGCCGTGTTTATAATGTCATCATCGTAGCCCCATAGGAATCTGAAATTTAATCTAAAATTAGTTTGGGCTTTTAAACCAGAAAAACTATGTTTTATAGGGAACCCCTGGTTTTTTCTGTCCCTCCATTCCGAAGAACAAGACGTCCAAATTGATATCTAATGTTGTTCTCCATAATTTTCATAAATTTCGCGTTTGTCTAATTTCCTCGCATAGTAGACGTAAGATATTATTTTATGTAAATAATTAATGTATGAGTGTAGACAAGTAGAAAGCTATATATGTTATATTGATTTATTTTCACAAAAAATATTCTATCTTCACAGTCAAAACTAATATAACACAAAAACACTATACACAAAAAATGTATCTTTATATATTTTAATTGTAAACCTACAAATAATATAAAAATTGCGAATTGATTTCCGCGGGTATCTTCCGGGCTTCAATGAGAGCGGGAATAACCTTATGCAATTTATTAAGGCGTATTCTTTTAATCCAATAAATTGATGTCAACAAGCAAATATTATTTTTCTTACCTATGAACCGGTAACTTGAGGAATGCGTCATGATGGTTCGTGTACCGCAATGAGTGTAGTAATGGGAATGTTATCACATTTGGCAGATCCAGCGATTTGGAAATAACACCCTGTGAAGAAAAACACACTTTAAGAAGTTTAAGATTGAATTGTTTTCATGAGAAGAATTAAAATTAGTTTGGTCTACCACAGTCCGTTTTCTTTTGCGAACTATCGAACTGTGGAATCGACTCACGGTGTGGGGTTGAGAGATACGAGCTCCAACTATTCAAAGTAAGAGTGTACTCGTCCCTCAAAGGCCGGCAACGCATCCACTAAAAATGTCCATGGGCTGCGATGACTGCCTTTTTGGTGCGACCCGCAGGCTCGTTTCAAATTCAAAAATCATTTAATCATATAGGTAACACATTGTACACTTATGATCGTCAAAAAAAAAATGTAGTTGAAATGCTTCTAACTTTTCATTTAGTGCCAGTTCTCAAATCAAGGGCGTAGAACGGAAGAGAAGAACTGGCAATAAACTTTGCCCCCCCCCCCAAAAAAAAAACTTACGATTAAAGGCAGATTAGGAACAAACACTTGGTCGAAATTTGGTCCAGCACTCATTTCTGGCAAATATTGAAAATTGTTCCTCTCTTGATATGTAAGTTTGTCTCCCTCGAATTTTATGTTCACCCTCTCCAACTGCTGGCTGCAAACATATTTCTTTAAAGTCCCGACTTTGACCATTATAAAATAAATAGGGATTTTATGGAATTCGATATTCTCCAAATAACTTTCTTGATAAATTCATTAATTGGAATGTAATCTTGTTTACACAATAACTAAATACAGTCAAACCTGGGTAAGTGAGGACTGGATAAGTGATAAAATTCTATAAGTGAGTGTAATAGCCAGGACCCGTCATTTTAAGCTCCCAAAACCTCTATTAGCGAGAAACAGAAACCTGTGTAAGAGAGAGTCGTTTTTCCCTCATAGACCTCTGAAAGTGAGACTGCTACTTATCTATACCTCTATAAGCGACAGTTGAGCTTTATTTATTTATATTATTGTACAGAACAAATTACAAATTTAACATCTGCTATTTTATGACTCATTCTTAACTTTCGTGGAACAAAATAACGTTGTTATTTTATCGCATTCTTTTCGAATGGACACGTGTGCCTTTGTACCGTCCTGTTTTTCATGAAATTTGCTAGAAAAGCATGGTACTTAGTCAGTGACGTTACTGTCAAAAACTGCTTCAAGAAAGCTGGGTTTTGGAAAAGTACAGATGAGCAAGACCTGCCAGAGGAAAATTATGTTGAAGTTGGACCTAGCAACGAGGAATGGACTAAGCTTGTGTCTCACGAATCCAATATGTTAATGCCGAGCTTCGAAGATTTCGTTCAAATTGACGACGACGTAACTACCGCTGGAGAACAAACCGACGACGATATTGTTAAGAACTGTCTGAACACCTGTATTGCTGGAAATGTCAGTGAAGACGAGGCACAGATTCCGGAAACAGAAATAAAGATCATTCCAACGAAGCTAGCTATAAATGCAATTGGAGACAGTCCATCAGTACTTTGAATACACGGCGGTTGTTGATCAAGCAATATTCGACAAAATTAGACTTAGAGAAACACATTCAAAATACAAAAACAGAAACCCAAACGAAATTGACGGATTTTATAAGTGTAAATAAGTATACACACTATTAAAAATATATATGTAGGTACATAATATATGTTACGCATATTATGCACATAATTTTATCATATTACATATATTTACTACATTCGTACTTGCTGTGACTTGTTATTGCTGCGTACCTCTATAAGAGAGAAAGGCTACCCATGTACCTGTATTAGCGAGAAACTCGGGTTAGTGAGAAACGTCTATAAAGGCCGATTTACATTATCTTAGTGTTTAGGAGAGTGCTTTAGGATAGTACTTTAGTTGAAACATGTAAACGCTACTTGCTTTAGTAAACGCTACGCTAAAGAACTTGCCTTTCAAGTTGTACTAAAGCACTCTCCTAAACACTAAGATAATGTAAATCGGCCTTAAGCGAGAATGAGATTGTGGTCCCTTGAAATCTCGCTTATCCAGGTTTGACTGTAGGTACTCATATTTACTTATAGATACTTATTATTGCATAAACTGCGTTTATAAATATTCTTGTGGCTAAACTCAACATACTAAGGGTCTCTTTCACAATGTATGGATAAAGTAGCAAATAGCTATGCAACACATAAATTATTTGTAAAGATAAATTGTGCCATTTGACACTCATCGGACTCATAGCTTATGATGGACTTTATGTGAGGAATATCGCTATCTGACAGTCGTGAAACGCAACAATAGTGTTTATCCTACTAATAAGTAATAAATAGCTAATTGGTAACTTATGAAGAACTTATCCGTACATTGTGAAACAGACCCTTAAAGATATAAATATATCTAAGAGACAATAAATGTTTAGTTGATAACTTCAACCAGTGTAATAAAGTTTCTAAAGTCAATGGATAAACTATTTCCTTCCGAGAATTCTAATAACTATATCTTAACGCCACGGTGACCTATAACCTAGAGTAATCCATACAAGCGTATATTTTCTAGAAAATAAATTGTACATCAAAGTTTCCTGTTACATTCTATTCAATGTTGTGATCAAACTTTGGATGGAATAAATCGCGAGTTTCGTTTATAAAACAACGATCGGTTGTAAAAAAGGAACGTATCGCCTCTATCAAGCTGACCAACCAATCACAATCAAGGAAAACATAGTTGTGTTAGTGCATATTAGTACTGTAGTCTTAAGTGCTAAACAGTGGTAGGGAAAAAATAGAACACAAGAACAGAGTGTCTTCCTTAACAGAGGCTGTAAATAGTGTTATGGAACACTTTCTTATGTTAAATAAACTTATTAGTCTAAAGTTGACACATGTATTTAAATAAATCCGCCAAGTTTTGTAACATTGAGTGCCTTTCAATCATCAAAATATTTATATTTTATTGATTGATCATTCTGAAAAATAATTCTTATCTAATTGAAAACATTGACATGAATAAATCGGAGCACTTAAAGAATCAATTGTTCGATTTATTGGTATTGTCACCTTACAGATAAATGTCAATATGGGTTACTGCACTCGTTGCACTGAGATATCAATAGTTTTTTTCTTTGGATCTGACCCATCAGAATTGTTACCATTCACTGCCCAATTGAATCAATATTAGAGTCACTATATAATTCGGGTGTACTATTTATAGTTATAATAACTTTTTTGACCATCTGACTTAAGGGGACTTCACGGCGACTACCGCAATGGCGTCTCCTGCGAGATTTGG
The DNA here is from genome assembly GCF_905475465.1 of Pieris napi. Classification (NCBI taxonomy): domain Eukaryota; kingdom Metazoa; phylum Arthropoda; class Insecta; order Lepidoptera; family Pieridae; genus Pieris; species Pieris napi. The sequence continues at coordinate 8,976,869 of NC_062246.1, forward strand.
ACCTCAACTTGGGCCGCCTTGGGGTGGGTGGTCCTAAAGTACCCGTGCAGTGCCTGAAGGGCAGGACGGAAGCCCACTAGAGTGAACGAAGTGCGAAGTAAAGGACCCCGCTTTCCTCGGCGAAGGAGGTTTTAACCTATCTGACTATGCTTAGCCAGGTTGTTGTTAACGTTATTGGATGATCCAGATCCGTCAGAACGAGTCGGGGCCTCCTACGGGACTTTTTTGTCAGGAAGGGGTAATCATTGATGCTTTTGCCCACCAAAATAAAAAATTTATGCTTTTTTTTTGGTTGAGATGTTGTTTAGCGTTGTCGAAGTGGCGTGTGGACAACAAATTCCTCTTTTGGGCTATGGTAGGGAACTCCAGGTCGTGGTCGGTCGCGACTCTCATGAATCGCGACTAGAGCGCCTGTAGCCGGTGAATATGAGAGGGGACACAGTGATGAAGGACGAAGACTACGCTAGCGTAGGTCATGTATGGTCGTATACAGGCCTTGAACCGTGTCATCTTGTGTTTAAGGCACATCTGACTTCATTTATGCAGGAGTAAGTAGAGGCATTATTGCGAACGGCGGCTATGTGTTTGCGGAAGCACATGCCGCTATCGAGCGTGACTCCTAGTCATTATACATATTTTTGAGAAAGAAAAGTGTATTACCGTTTAAAATGATATGTTAGCGCGCGTAACGTTCACTCAGCGCCATCTACAGTTGCTTACTAAAGGAAAACTCTTATTGAATTATTTTTATCGTTACAAATGAAAAATGGTTAATAAAGGTGATATCAGACGGTTCACTCGAATGATTGTTCACTCGAGTGAATGCTTCATTTTTTTTCATTCTATGTTCACACGGCTTAGACGAAATGATACAGAAATGAACATTCATTGTTCTTTCTTTTAAATATGTCATCGAATGAAGTCGTACGTCTTGGAATTAGTTTAATTTGTGATCATTTAATCAAATAGTTGACAAAAAAGAAACAAAGAAAACGTCGACGGTGGTGGGTGCGACCATGGATTGAAAGAAGAAATTTATTAGGAGCTTCCAATACATTGTTGAGAGAACTAGCCGTTGAAGATCCTGATTCATATTGTAATCATCTTCGAATGGACGAAAGTAAATTTGAAGAAAAGTTAAAAAAAAGTTATAACTTCGTCGACAACGTGATGTCCGTCGGCTACAGGACTCGAAACAAAATGGCCGAATCCGAATGAACGTTCTCTCAGTGTTCAGACCGTTCATTTCAATTCATTCGGAGTGGGAATGAAAGATACCGGATGCCAATATCCAACACTGTTGGATCGGTTCACTAATGAATTCATTCGGCACTCGTGTTTCATTTTTTGTTCAGACATTTCATTTTGAGTGAAATGTACCGAATGAAAGGTGAAAATGAACAAAAAATGAACCGTCTGATATCACCTTTAGTAGCATGCACTGTAATAAAAGAAAAGTATTTACTTACGAGTAAACATACGGCCCAATATCCTGAATTTTAAGTTTACTAGCTCTACCATCTCGTACGTCCTCCCAGTTGGTGTAATTGAAGAGATGTACTTTCATTATAGGCCGCACCGTCGGTCTACGCCACATGGAGAATGCGATCGAGTTGTTTCGGATCGCCATATTCTGTGATATATGATTCATTTACATTTATTCATCAAGAATGTACTTATTTTTATTTAGAATGTTTAGGTGAATACTCCTCATTTTCAAAAAATCTGGTTAATTTAGTTTGTCTGTTTTACACAATATTAGGCATTAAAAAGACATACATACTTTTATCAAACATAATAAAAAAAAATGTTAATGAAATATTAATTATTTGGACTTAACGACTATTTCTATTTCTATATTTCTCTACATTCGTTTTAGATTAATTTTGGTGTTGTACAAAGAGTGCAGCGGCACTCTGTAACTTCCAAAACCGATTGCGATTCTCGAATTTTATTTTGGGAGCTTTATACCACGTATATCCAAGGTTTGTAACTGCAGTGCTTTATTAAAATTGCATCAAAAACGAAGATACAGATTGCAGGGTTTTATTGTAAGCAGACTTTCTTAGAATAAGAGTTTCCGTTTTGATTAAAAGGTTTAATTTTTGATTTCATAAAATTCGTTAAAGATAGATTTAATCTAAATCGTATGTATTTTTAGTTTTGGGGTATTTAAAATACTCCACATTGCTTATACTCTGTCAAATAGTACTTACAGATAAAATAGCATCATTGATTGTGTTTGTAAAACAGAAGAATATGGCTCCTATAAGGCTAAGTGCAAATGTTGCCGAAAGAAGTGTCAAAACTGAAAAAAAAACAATAATTAAAATAGCAATAATTTCCCAAACTATATTTTGGAATCGTGATTGTTTTAAACAGTGCCAATTTAACAACTATCCAGCGCTGCCAGCACTTCTTTTTTGGGAATGGAATATTGCTTTTAGCCTTGACAGCTCAGGCGGGCCAGCACTGGAAATTTGTATTAGTTTTATAGAGTAGCCCCAATTGGACATATAGTATCTCCTTCAAAACTATTATAAGTAGTAGAATGATTTCTATTTGTCTTTTTAGAGTTAGTTGTTAATAAATTAAATCAATGTTGCATACACATTCTATTTTTATTAAACTTTAATGAAGTATTAAAATTACAACAAAAACGTGTTTATATGTTTAAAATAGCAATAACATACATTGTATTATTATTCTCAAATTATGAATTCTCCTTTACTGATTTATCGAATCCTCGTAACGATACATTTACGTCTTCAAGGCCTTATCAGCAACAAGGTATGAGTTTAAGACAGTGCGCAGAATTTATAATCAATACGTACCTTCTCAGAACTAGGACTCTTGGTCCCGGCACTTCGTAGCTAAATAGTATAATTTTTATATGGTTTAGTAGCTTTCTTTGGTTTAGGGATACGTAAGAATGATTTTTGATTCATATATCTTGTCATGTTTCAGTTTGCCTCAAGTTGGTACGATGGCTCCACAAAGACATCACAATCAGCCTTTGCGATACTGTAAGTCACTTTTCGAACTCACACAGCGGTTTTCACAGCAGCCGTCGCGCTCAAATCAGTCGTAAAGCAGTCATTTTACGATTTGTCATTCTGATAAACAATAAACTACAAGGTCCTTCCTTATCAGAATGCCAAATCGAGTTCGAAAAGTGAGTTACAGAATCGCAAGGCAGGAGTTCTATTACGAAAAACGAACGCTGAAGTTTCGGACCGAAACTAAAGAACTATTTCGAATATGACGAAATTGCATAATGAAAAAAGACAAAACAAAATGTCTAATGGTGAACTTCGGGAATAGGAAAATGTACGTTCCGTCAACAGAAACTTCGTATTTAGTTTTTTGTAAAACAATTTTACTTTCAAACTACCATCATTCTTAAAGAATTATTGTGCTCACATAATCATTGTTTACGTTCAATCGAACTGGCTAACCTTGTTAAAATTTATGTAAATATGTTCCTCCAAAAAATGGTTGTAAACGCATATATTTGGAAGTAGGTAAAAATAACAATAAATATGTATATATATATTCAGGTCCCATTGAACAAAATGAATACTAACATTTTCTTTTTTGTCCGTTTCACGCGAATATTCCTATATTCAATCGTATTCTAATTGCATTTTCCGTAAACAATTAAAAATATTATTTTCTAAAAATATCTGTGCGATAATATGAATGACCCAACCAATGTTTTGATATTATTATCGAAGCTACTATGTCTTATCTAGACTATACAATACTTATCTCAAAGCAGTTATAAACAAAAAATTAATATTATCTGGTCATTATGAGCTTTTACGATACATTTGACCATGATAAATTTTGTATTGAATAGTGTTCATGTGCGGTTTATTTCTGGTTTTTATATAATATTCGTTAATTGTTTTGTACAAGTTGTCTGATGCAGTGATGCCAACTTCTACAAAATGTTCCCCCTAAATATCGATTAAAACCCGGTTGTGTTCGAGGCCTTATATAAATTGTATAGATAGATTCTTGCAATTTATTTAAGATAAAGTAAATAAATTTCTTGAATAAAGTACCCCCTAAAATCACTCTAAATAAATATACCCCTCCCCCCATATAGTCTAAATAAATCACTGTAAATATATATGTATAGGGGTTACATTTATTTAGACTTGATTTAAAATAATTACAAATAAATTTGGAAACAAGTCGGCATCACTGGTCTGATGGAGACGGTGCTACGGATTGAACCACTTTAAAATAATGGGGTCCGTTGATAGATGACATACAAGCAAAATAAGAAATATCGGTTACTAGGTGACGAAACATTTAAGTAGTTGAATTTATAATCATTATTTTTTAATATAACTTAGAACATCTAAGACTTAGTAGACGCAATTCGTGACGTTATCAATTTTACTACTACTACTACTTATAACTAAATTAAAGATTTAAGTTGGCGCCTGGTACAGGCCCCCATAGCTGGTGCTTTCCTCGCTAATCGAATAAATATAACAATACAGCGAGGTAATTCTGCCATTAAACGTACACTGCCACAGGGACCAAACTTTTTAAACTTGTTCTAATTTTATACTTATAAATTTTTGAGTATTATTACTGTGTATATTGAAATAAATTAGAGATAAATTAAAGAATATTGTAAGTAACGTATCTGTCTAAATAAAGTATAGATCTTTTAAAGCCATTGTTTGATTATATTATATTATGACTCTATGAGTATCACGTGCGTATATTTCAACATAACTTTATATTGCCTTACATTTATAATATTTATTTAAGAATCGAAATCACGTATTAATGATATAACAAATAAGGGAATTAAAATTTATTGTAATCAAACATACTCAACAAATAAAGCCGTACCAGACCGATCCAAATGCTAGCAAAGATCGCGAGTGTTGACGTAATGTGAAGTTCGCTCATAGGCCCATAATAGACCAGCTGAGACTCGTATGGGTACACCGTTATTTTGATAAAAGTTTAATAAAATCTCGCGGGGTAGGTTTTTGGCGATTATCTCGATTTCTTTAGTGAGGATAAGTAGCACTTTGAGCACAGAGTTTTAAAATTTGAATGTTCACATAAAATACGCGTGTGAAATATTATAATGAATGTGTCATTAGTCGAGACGCCAAAAAAAAATTAAGGGACTGGGAAAGATAATAATATACAAAAAGCGCTACAACCTTTAGCTTTTTATAATAAAAAACATAGTTTTGTTTATTAATATCAAAAATCTGAGACCCAAAAGAGATTTCTGTGTGTTTCGTGATCAATTGTTTTTTTGTAACAGTAGGTAGGTGGTAAGCCTTCTCTGCCTGACTCGAGTCACTTGGAATGCCGGTATTTCACGGTGTTTTCCTTCAACGTACGAGCGAGTGTTAAACGCACATAGACACAAAGTCCATTGGTGCACTACCAGGGATAGATCCTACGACCTCAGGAATAACAGTCGCATGCTGAAGCCACTACCAACCTTACAAGAGAGTCCTACATTATAATTTTTCTCTTAGACATAATAAACGTAATTAGTTCGAAGTTTAAGTAAATGTATGAGAGCCAATATTGATTTAAGAATCGCGATTTTAAGAAAACTAATTAGTGATTTGTGTTTATAAATTGACGTCACCTAATCACGTGTTTAAAGATAACCCTCAGTTTCAATGTATAAAAAGCTAATGACCCTTGTGTAATGTTTAAAAGATCCTTTAGGATTTTTTAAGGCGGTTAAAAAGTGGGATTTTTCATGTATTATTTAACAACGAAGGCTTTAACAATCCCTGAATTACAACGTACACGATTTTTTATATTAAGGGCTCGCAAGTGCCTTGCCGGCCTATAAAGAATTGGTACGATTTTTTCTATAAGGACCCTAAGTCGAATATAAATAAATGAAAATTTAACATTCATAGGGAGAATGTATCTAAAAATATCAGATCTTTGGGTGAAGAAATTTTAAAAACTACATCACTTTATATGTTTGTAAAGAGTTAGGCCGGGATCACGATCGCATTAGGTACAACAAAAGTGTGTGGTTTTTAATTATTTTTGTTTTAAATAAATTAATGTCGCAATAGAATAATATTAATGAACATATTAATCATATCAATCAAGTATACAGTATTATATATATTTGAATAAAACTCGATGTTAAAAAGAATAAGGGGACAAAAGATATATTCAATTTACAGGATTCATAGTATTATTTCCTACTGTATCTAGTCAATATAACAGACATAGCGGTTTTTCAAACTCGTGTGCAATCGCTATCTAAGGTCAAAGGTCAGAAAACAGCAGGAAACGCCAACAAAGTAATAATAATTTTGATTGTTAACCAAAATTTAATTAATATCGAAAAACTAGAAATACTATTTTAAGTAACGTGGTTTTATTATTATAAAATAAAAACTTCGTTTCGCCTTTACATGATTTTTAGCTACATACCAACATATTGAATATTTTGCTATGCACCCCAATAGGGTATTGTTGTCTCTATGGAGACTGTTCGCTTTTCCGCAATAAAAACCTAAGTACTAAATAAAACATTTATTTTATAATTTCCAATTTTTCTCTGCATAAAATCCTTTCTCAGAGTTCAAGGAATAGTCATTAGGAATAAACATATTTTTATTTATACATATAGATTAGAATTATGTCATAAGTTAACCATTTAGACTAATTATTTCCCCGTATTTGTCTGCTTTGGAATTTTCGCTCAGTTAACAAAAAATCTTTATTTATAATGCTAACGCAATGTGTCAACGAAAACGTCTTTTAGCATTTACAGGATATTTGCGGAAAATTTAAACCAAATTTGTTAGTTTGTATAGAATAGATCTGGAAAAATATTCCGCAAAGGTTTCTATTCTAAAGCTAAAAAAGATTGGTCGTATATTATGAACAGTTTTTGTTCTGTTTTTTTATAATCCTCTTGTCTACTCGTAATACTCTACTATTAAACATGTCTGAAAAGGTATCCATTTGAAGCTAATTATTTTAAGTCACGCGACAATTACAAAGAAATAAAATTACTATGACATTGGCATTGATAGTTCTTGAGACAAAAAAATATTTATAAAGGTTTTGTGTATATGGTCAACAACTTATTAATTTGTGTTAAAAATAGAACAACAAATTCGACTCAAACTGTTTCTCTAATATAGTAAAAAGAACATCAATATTTTATGTACTTTTTCGCGATATTTATTTAGTTAAATCAACTTTTTTAAGCGCCTATTATGTACTTTTTATTAAGCCAATTAGTATCAATTTTCATTTTAATATTTTTAAATTAAAAAAATTACTAGTAAAACCTAAATTGGAAGTGTAATATTTTGACTATTTTTTGTATAATTTCTGTTCACCGTAATTGTCATGTATTTTAGAAAATATAGATATACTAAAAAATGTATCATATATATGATGTGGTGTACTTAATTATATAAATAAAAGTTTGATAAATACTACTAAGGATTTAAGACCGCTAAAGTTTGCGATTGTTTAAGTCTAGTCCTTTTATCTATGACATGTAAGTGTATGTATTTATTTACACACAAATATTCATATAGGAAAAGCGTTATGAACGTTAAAACACACACATAGAAATAATACGTGGTTTAAAATGGAAAAATAGAAAACTAAAAAAAAAAAAGTTTGGTTCCTGTGGTAATGGACCTTTTATGGCAGCAATTCCTCACTGTATTGCGATACTTATTCGTTGAAAGCACCAGCTCTGGTGTCACCGGTACTATATACCAGGCGACAACTTAAATCTTTTATTAGCACCTGTGCACTTGAACCCCACGACCAAAAGTCTCTTATATTTTCCGCCTGCTTCTCCGGCTTGAATACTAGTTATTTCTGGAAATAAATTCCTAAACCTTTGTTGACCAGTTTGAGGCCTCGACTTGTTTGTAACAAAAAAAAGGGTGCGTGTACTTATATACGCGCGTAAGAAGTTATACTTCTTTGGCATTATTAAAAATAGTTTTTGATTGCATGCAAATAATTAATTACAATTTAATAATCAAAGACTGGAAAAGGAGTAATTATAGTCAATAAAGTTCAGTTTACATTTGAAAAATTAAATAAATAAATATTTATTATTATTCTCTTACATTAAGTGTAACATAAATTATATTATTATTCGAATGTTGTTTTTAAATTATGTCCAATGCCGTAGCATGTTCCGTGGGCAACTTCATTCTGTTAATTTTGTGTCACGGTGCGCGCGCATCGTAAAATTTCACTCTCATCAATTTTTCATAACGCGCCTAAAGAAGTATAACATCAAAAATGTTTATTTATAATGCTATGTCACCTTTAGTTACTTTTAAAGAAAATTCAATAGCTGATTAATATTTATGAAGTCCTGTAACCTTTATACACATCAGTCACGTGGCACAATTTCGTCGGGGACTGTTGATTAAAAAATATGTGTATTTGTGTCATTTAAGAATGATAATTAACACGTGGATATTTGTGTTTACAAGCATTGAACGTCATATGGTGCGACGCCATTTTGCGTAAAAATTTGGTGGATTTATTATTGTTTTATGAATTTTTATAGCCTGAGCTGACATAATTAAAAATGTCAATTAATCTACGTTTTATAGTCACTAATAAATAATCTGTGCTTTCTATCTATCTTTCTGTGCAGTACTAACAAAATGAGCAGTGTTGGATCAGTGGCTTCAGCGTGTGACTCTTATCCCTGAGATCGTAGGTTCACATTTACACGTCTTCACACTTAAAAAATCTATTATCGCCATAGGAACGCAAAGTGTGCGTTTTTAAAGCCCGAAAATTTCATTCTAAACTATTCGGGGTAATATTAATTTATTAGTAATCATAACAATCAAATATACATTATTTACAATTTTCTTAACCTACATAGTAATAATAAAAATAATTAAAAATAAAAATAAATCTAAAAAGTGTGGTCCTTATGGGAGTGTACCATTACTTCTGGCAGCATTTTCTCGCTTCGCGATACTTATTCGTTGAGCGAGGAAAGCACCAGCTCAGGAGACACCGGTACTTAATTCGGTGTTAAAATTAAATATCTTTCCGATTGCGGCCTTTGTTACTCACATAAATAATATCTCCTGTCCATCTGCTGACCCCAACACAAAACAGACCATTGCTTTTTGATACCCGTACATGTAAATTGGGCTCTTCCACAGCCCACGCACCCTTGAAGCACAGTGTCCTCACGAATTAAGATTTTTCCATTACTAGGAGATATAATCACCACTTTATTGTCATCTTTTGGTAGAATTAATGATGAAGATGTTGTTTTATCTAATACTTCGTGATCCATTTTGACGTGGAACCGCGGCGGCGGTTGGGCGATGACTGGGGTCAAAATCTGTGTTATCAGCACGTTGAGGTTATCAAAGTATGGTGTAGATGTTTAGGGTCAAAATTTATATGATACTGTTATGCTTAAAGATAATTAGACGATTTTTTTATTAGGTTCTATGGAGGTTTATGTATATGTTATATCAAATTGGAATTGTAAGTAGACTAACAGTTAGACAGCCCTGTACACACGTCTTAATACAAAACAAAACTGTAATTATAAATGCTGTTTTAAAAAAACACAGGCAAATTTCATCAAAAGCGGTCCAACCGTTTATGAGGAAACAGAAGATTTATATTGTATAATAAAGTTTCTTCTTCTTCTTTATATGATACTAATACTGTGTTTACACATATTTTACACGTCATAAGTATATTTAACACACAAATTTCATCAAAACGCACAGAAGATTAATATATTTATAACATCCAATAAATATTAATGGATGGAACTAAGGCATCAGATGCAAAATTAAACCATAAAATATTGTTCCATAATCACGAGACACTCTTATGCTTCTCTTTTGGCCTTTTTTAAGGCCATCTACCTACAAAGGAAGATGGATCGGTTTCGAAACCGATCCATTCATTCACATCCACACATTACTTGAAGGTTTTACGTATTTAGTAACTGTAATCAGCCAAAATAAAATAATAATAATACCAGTGGCGGTAATCTTTTTAGGTCTGGGCCTCAGATTTCTGTATCTGTTTCATAATCAATCAATCAGTCAATCTAATAGGCAAGTAGGTGATCAGTCTCCTGTGCCTGAAACACGCTGTCGACTCTTTGGGTCTAAGGCAAGCTAGATTCGTCACAATGTTTTCCTTCACCGTTCGAGCGAATGCATAATGCGCACATATACAGAAAGTATAATGGTGCGCAGCCGGGGTTCGAACCTACGACCTCAGGGATGAGAGTCGCACGCTAAAGCCACTAGGCCAACACTGCTCTCAGCCAAATTATATTTCATTATAAAACTTAAGTGGAAATTGGCGGCCCACTTGAACGGTGGGTGGACGAGCTTAAAGAAGTTGCAGAAGATTGGGAGAATCAAGATGGAGAGAGATGGAGGAGGCCTATATAAGATGTCCTTGGATAAATAAATTGTGTAAAATTTTAAGTGTCGCGATAAAGATGAATGTTTCAGGAATAAATGAGGCTATATTATTATTATAATCTTGGCAATTACAGGCCATTGTCTCCTTAATTGTCATAGGTGCGACAGACAGCTCCACGTGCAGAGGCTGTTTCAGCGCAGGGGAATCAGTTACCCACGTAGTCCTGGAATGCGAGGCTGTGGCTAGCTAATGTACAGAAATCCTCGGAGTAGTGAGGTCGCTCCGTGAAGTCTGTGAAGAGCCCAGGAGACTTCTGTGCTCTTTCCTGGACTTTACCCACAATGGACCTAGTGAGTGTATTATTGCGGAAACTGAGTCCACCAGCCTTTAACCTTTTTTATGGTCTTTATGGACTGTTTATGATTAAAATCCAAAAAATTTACGATTGCTCTAAATATTTTATTTATTTTGTGTGCAATATATAATTATAACTTTGTTAATAATACACAATAGTTGTTTTAAGTTAAACCCTCTATCTATCAATATTATATTATTATTAAAAGAAGATAATTTAAAACCTATTTTTCTTATATAACGATCACAACGGCTATACAAAGATTTCCAATATTCCCGTACTAGTGACTTATGAACTTCTTATCTGTGAATGACATGTTTTTATAACTTTTTTATGTTATGTAGCTAAAGACTGGTTATTTAATTGTAGTATTAGATGACGTTCGTTTTATGTAGAGGTTTTGAAAGCATATAATTCTAGCTAGCGCCTTAATATGATTGTTTACTTAGACTTTTAGTAGATATACCAACATATGTACCAATTTGATATGCTACCCCTTTTTTTATGTAATAGGAGGCCTTTAAAGAATTGGTACGCTCTTTTCTTGAAGGACTCTATGGCGAATTGGGTTGGAAATACTTCAGTGAGTAGCTGGTTCCACATAGAGGCGGAAAAAACTGCCTTAAGAAACGCTCAGTTGTGTAACGACGGACGGACCCTATAGTGACTGTTCCCTTTTCCGGAATAAAGAACTAAATAGAACTATTTTTATATTTTTCTCTCCATTAAATCCTTCCCCAGCGTTCAAGGCATAAATAAAAAAACCGCGAATAGTTGCTGCTGTATTTGTATGCGTAATGTCCATAAAATCCACATACATAAAAAAAATAAAGTCAATTTGAGCTATATATTAAAAGTGGAAAATGTCGTTTTTCTTTAAGTATTGCAAATGTAGATTCCTTTTTATTGACTGAGTACTACTTAAAATCGAATAGTCAATGTAATAATAAATGATACGGAATACTTACAGCGCCCTTTGCGATTCTGTAACTCACTTTTCGATAAACAATAAACTACAAGCTCCCACCTTATCAGAATGCCAAATCATAAAATAACTGCCTCACGACTGATTTGAGAGCAACCGCCGATGCGAAAACCGCTGTGAGAGTACGAAAAGTGAGTTACAGAATCGCAAGGCTGTACCGTATTCGGAACTACACGAAAGCAGCAACATTATACGCTTTTAAAAAAATAAGTCGTATGAAAAATGTATGCTCTTGTGCTGTCTAATAATCTTGATATAGGTATATCAAGAATTTGGTATCATGAATCTACCATATTATGGTGTATGTGAAATTTAAGGACGAAAAAGGTTTATTTATACATTTCCTTTAAACTTTCGGAACTAAGTTGTTTTTTGAATTTTTGTTTTAGCAATAGTTATATTTTGTAAGAATTTTAACAATTAAAATAATAAATAAAATTTTACCAAAGTTCCTATCAACGAAATCTATACTACATATTATATAGAGGAAAGGTTTGATTTTTTGTTTGTTTGAAATGAATAGGCTCCGAAACTACTGGACCGATTTCAAAAATTCTTTCACCGTTGGCAAGCTACACTATTCCCGAGAGACATAGGCTATGTTGCATTTTAAAAAAAATTGGGATGCTTACTAAAACTTGATTAATCTAACCCAAGGTGTAAAAATTAACAAAAAACTTCCTTCAATCGTGTGCGTTGCGAAAATATAATGATAAAACATAATGAAATGATAGAACATAATGATGTATTAAAATTTTTCAGGACACATCACTATCTATAAAAAATGTCGCGACAGCATGTCTCTATCTTTTATAGTTAAGTCACAATAAGCGCCCTTTTATTATTTTTTTTATTTACATACCACCACTAGAAAAGGCTCTTTATTCGTACCTAGGTATTGATCCTTATCAAAATAATTACCAACGTTTCACATAAGCTACAATTTAATGGCATAACCACCAAAAAAGCATGGTGGATTGGTGTTCTTCTGCCGTTTCTCTTGAATAGTTTACTACTATGTAATATAACAAAAGTCTTAGCCTCAGCAACGCTTAGCCGAGTCTACTAGTTGTTATATAAGCACAAACTTTTAGACAAATATATTATTTAAGACCAAGGTGTGACTTTGACTTTGACTGTGACTTTAGTATATTAAAAGATTTCCAGGTAGGTGTGTAAAAGTCAATATTTTCCATATTCTTCCATGTCCTTGACAAATGAGCTAAAACCGGTGACGCCGTCATAATAGTAATTCGTAACTTGAACTGAGAATAGGAAAATTATTTAATATTAAAATATACGTACAACAGCACTGATGGATTTCGAACAGCGCCATATTACGAATAATGTAACTCAGAGTACTTCATTAAGCAAAATAAATTAAAATATAATCAGTCGATTAATTTCGTAATTTGTTTCACAATTCTTAAGATAAATTAATCTTTACTAATAATAATTTAAAAAAACAAGGTTACAATACTATATAACGTTTTAAGCGTAACACAAATGTTAATTCAAAATCCAGTATAATCCAGGTCTGAAGACAGGAAATACACAATCGCACCACATTACTAACATTTAGGTCAATGACCGTTGACATTATTGTTTCACATCCATTGTCTTCGACATATGACGACGGGGACAAAGTAATCTATTTAATTGATAAAAAGATCATAAGTCCAGGAATGCTTTTTGTCAGTCTGTATTTAGTTGCTCTCACACATTAAACATTAAAATAAGGACAATCAGATACTTATCAAAACATATATACCTGTGTAAATGACATAAGAACTTTAAAAGGCGCAGCGCTTCTTATCACAAATCTGAAAGTGATCAGCCTTCCTGTTTACTACGTCATAGTAAGACAATGCCATATTTAGAGGGCTAGTGGCAACAAAGGAGTGGAGCCCAATAAAATGGAAAAAAAGTGCAGTCGAGCTTTCCAATAATTAATTTACTGTGAAACCCCGACGCCTCGGAGCCAAGCCAGCCAGCGGGCTGATACATAAGTTACACTGCATATAGGCCATAATGCCATAAGGTCTCGGGTTTATGGCAAAACTGTGCCTGCAGTCTGATCTTCCAATGACTATATCTAACCCGAAGTTTTTGTATAAAAGTAGTTCTCTTAATATCTGCTTACAATGCGCTTTACAAAAATTCATTTTTGAGATCCGAACAAGGGCGGATCCAGCTTTGGCGCCAGGAGGGGGTCACATAGTCGTGGTCAAGTCAAGAACTTATAATTTAATTTTGATAACAATAGATACAAGTAAAAAGTAGGTATTTTATTAATGTACGTAAGTATTGCATACAGGTTGTTCCAACTAGTGACGTCAATATTTTTTTTTTAGATTCCTCACACCTGGAGGCATACGAAAATACCCCATGTATGCGCGATTTTTTGTAGTTTTCGAGTTATAATTTTTTTGTGTTTTTTGAATGTTTTCTGCCAGCGAGGTTTCAAAAATTCCTATCTTTTTTTGTTATACCTACAACAAAAAAGATATGAATTTTACAGATTTTTCTGTTAAATGATTGCCTTGAGGCTTAAATGATGTTCAAGTAAAAAAATCCCAGCTTATAAAATTTTGTTAAAGCTACTCAAAAAAGGTTTTAAAGTTAGAAGTTTAGTTTTTAGCTGGATTTGCCCAAACATTCGACTTCAATTTAAAAATACAAATAGAAGTTTCCATAGCTTCTGGCTAAGTTTAAAAACTCCACAGGGTTCTAAGCATAGAAAAATGGTACTTAATTGGTCTTTTTTTGTTGTAATCGGTGGATTTCTTTTTGGTGGATAGGCTAAAAATCATTGAAGCATTAAAAATGTTTTTTTTCGACCTTTATTATTCTTATGGTAAATTAAACTAAATAATGTGGTTTTTTAATTAATTTTAATTCCCGTAAAATAAATGTAGCTGTATGTAATTTATTGACGTCACTAGTTGGACCACCCTGTATACACGTACATATTACCATCTTCTCTTGAAGACATCCAGAGAAACACTATCACGTATTTTTTTTTTTAAGTGGAATCTCGGTGTTGGCCTTTAGGGCCTTTACAGCTCAGTTCGGGCTGTTTTGGCGAGCTTAGCTCGGCCTGACTATCACGTACAGAATGAGGCAGCCTATTTATATTACATAACCGTTGTGAATGATTTGTCATAGCAGCTAGAGGTATGTCGAGGGGTATTACGCTAAACTCCGCAAAAGTGAAGAGATGGTACGACAAAGGATTCCATCAAAGAAAATAGAAACAGACAAAATACATATATTTTAATAACTAAATAAATTTTTCTGTAACGTGTTTTCCCGAAACGCGTTATTACGTCATTTACGTCAACGGATACGTTTTCATGAACGTGGAGAAGTGCCAGTCCGGTTAGGCGATCTTCAACCATTGAAGATCTTAGCCACGATTTAATTCTGCGCAACGTAGAGAAAGACCTTTCTGCTGTCGCTTTGCTGACAGGGTATCCAATTTTCCTATATTAGGATACATATTGATGTCACAATTTAAAATAAGACTATGTTATGATATGTTGAAGTTTGAGGTAAGGTCTAGCTAGACGTTTCATAGTCGACAAGCGCGCGCAAGTGTGGCGCGGAAAATTCAAATTCGATGCGTTCGTTCCCAAACGTTTGCACTCATACAAAGTTATTATATTAAATTAAATTAATTAAATATTGAAGGTATGTAGTTACATATAATCTGTATGGTGACAAATTTATATATAAAATATATACATATGTTCAATTAGTGGTCCACCTCAGTCCTGCTCAGGGGGGGGTCATGACCCCCATGACCCCCCCCCTGGATCCGCCGTTGGATCCGAATCGCTGTCGGCTAGTGGAAACTGCAGAGTAATAGACCACAAGCCCATGAACAAAAAATACCTGTGAAATGACCCAACCTGAATTACGCTTAGAAGGCTGTTACTATATCTGAAAATAGCTCTGAGCACTATGCCGTCATTTCTAAGCGGTACATGTGAGTACGTGAGTGAATGGACTTTCTCAGGTACAATGGGGGAATTTCGACTAATTATTAATGTACGGCTTTGTTATAAGTGTATAGATGATTAAAAATAAATGTCGAAAAACCTAGTGCCGTACAAAAGTGATGGTGCCGGAAGTCGGTGCAAATTTTTAATTCGACGACAGTTGCAGAAGCAATATAGGTCATTTATTACTGTACGGCATTTGTGTGATTCCTTTTGGACACATATACAGATACTTTACCCGTAAACGCCGTACATATTCCCAGCGGAGCGGTCGAAAGCCAAGGGTCGCAACATATGTCTGATTAGAATATAGGTGATGATGATATGAAACAACATAAAATTAAATGATCTTGAGAGTACTTCACAAATAGATAACATTTTCCAACATGCCGTACATTTTTTGTGGAACACATAGGTGTATGGGGTAAATTACTTTCCTCAGAAAAGAGTCATTTTCCGGTGACTTTTATCTGTACGGCAATAACACAGGTTATTAATACTTTAGACAATCTTCAATAAAAGATAAATGCCGTACACTTTCGATAGTCCGCTACCACCGCCTACCAATACAGGGCGTCCCGTAGTTATGGGAAATGAAGGGAAAGTACCTTAAATATCGTAGATAGAGTATTTTACTAAAAGAAGACTTTATGTTATTTTTAAAAGTTATTAATTCTGCATTCAAAGATTTTTTAAAAATTACTTGCCTCGTCTGGGAATTGAACCGACTTAAATGTAAAAAAAACACCCCTACTTTTATGATGCCAATCGAAAGAATGGCCAAAAACTAATAACTCTTCTTAATTCAAAACTTAAAAGACGCCCTGTATTATATTTTTATTTTTGTTAAAAATATTTTTCCTTTACCTCTCTCTGCTGTTACGATAAGGCTGTAAATATATTTTACAGCCTTATGGTAGTATACTCAGATATGTACAGTTATTAATGACCTTAAGGGACACCTCAAACGTCGTCGAAGTTTTTATCAGCTGTAAAGAATAATCTGGAGTAAAATGTACGGCATCTGGTTTTTTTTGTTTATTTATATTTGTTACATATAAAATAACAATAATCTTTGAAAATCTTACTCCCCCTATTACTCTAGGAGCATTTAAAAAGTCATCTAAATTTCGGAAATTTCATATATTTTTTATCATAATATTTTTATTTGTTACCATTTATAATGAACGGCTATAATGTACAACGGTAATATTTAGTAACATTATGTAAAAAAACAAGTTGCCGTACATTATTCTATGATCTTACAGCAGTAAGAACTTGGTAAATCCTGAAATTTCGATAAATATTTAATTACACAAATATTAACTATAATATTTGGACGGCATAATTATAAAACATTATTGTCCGTGTTAAATAATATTTTGAACATGTTGCCGTACATTTTACAATGACCTTAGGGTATATGGGTGTAGGGGTAGGGTTCCGACCCTTGGCTTTCGACCGCTCCGCTGGAAATATGTACGGCGTTTACGGGTAAAGTATCTGTATATGTGTCCAAAAGGAATCACACAAATGCCGTACAGTAATAAATGACCTATATTGCTTCTGCAACTGTCGTCGAATTAAAAATTTGCACCGACTTCCGGCACCATCACTTTTGTACGGCACTAGGTTTTTCGACATTTATTTTTAATCATCTATACACTTATAACAAAGCCGTACATTAATAATTAGTCGAAATTCCCCCATTGTACATGAGAAAGTCCATTCACTCACGTACTCACATGTACCGCTCAGAAATGACGGCATAGTGCTCAGAGCTATTTTCAGATATAGTAACAACCTTCTAAGCGTAATTCAGGTTGGGTCATTTCACAGGTATTTTTTGTTCATGGGCTTGTGGTCTATAAACTGTGGTCTCAAAACCATTACTATTTAAAAATATATCAAAAAAATGGAATGTATTTGAATGTGTGTGTCTTTTAAGTGACTCGTATATTTTTTTGCGAATATGATGAATTCTGTATATTTAATTATATATTTAATTTTAGAATATATATTCTATTTATCCATTATAATATATAATTAATATGTAAGTTTGTCAGGTACGCCTTTACATCTTAAACGTTAGATCGATTCTACATTTGGTATAGAGAATAAAGAACAAAAGTAACCAACATCATAATTTATTTAACATCGAGTATTACACGTGCGTAAAACTAATATCACATATATTTGGACGTTCACATACATTTAATACAAAGTACAAACATCTTATATTACATCACTCTTTAATCTAAAACCTATTAACCACTATATTAAAAATACTATGATATTTGTTTTTCATTCTGTTAATACATCCTTTAAAATATTTGTATAAAAATTTAGTTTTGTCAATAACCACTAGAGGCGCTGTAATACATTTCATGTGTGACGCAATTGTTTTGACGGTTTATCTTTAATACTTCTTCAAGAACATTTGACAGCTCAAAATAATTGGAAGGATTTCTAATTACGTCACTTGGAATTATTAAAAGCGTCCATTAATAATTATGAAGGAGATTTATAATAAAAAAAATAATCGGCTCTAAAAAATTTTATACATCAAGGTTATAGTCAAAATTTAAAAACATCGTTCACCTCTTCAAATAAATATCTTAAACACCAGGAATTTACCACATAGTTACCCCAATTCGACATTACACACACTTTAATAATGTACTAATTAGTAAAAAAAAGTTTATATTTAAATGTGTAAAGTTCGTGTAACTCTAAAGGTTTTACATATTATTGTTTTAAAGACCAGGGGCTTGAGACGAAATCCCTTAGCGTCAAGTGTGACCAACTAACACCAAACGAATTTGTATGGAAAAGGTCACGTGACAAAGAGTGAGCTAATGTTTTTTTATACAAATTCCTTTGGTAGTAGTGAAACACGCCTGTCGTAAAGTTATTTTGTCAAACGCTCTTAGCCAAAAACACTTCGCGACAAGCGTTGCTGACGCCTAGCAATTTTGTAATGTTTTAGGTCCAACATCTACGACTGCCTACGACACATATATACAGAAAACAGTTTGAAATGGTTTTTCTTCTGGCCTTGTCCTCTTTTTGAAACACATGTTTATCGAGATTCTTTTTGTGCTAAAATTAATGCTTTACAAAGTCTAATATTACTTATCTTTTATCGCATAATATTTTTAGTAACAATATTTGTACCTACAGTAAATATACATAGAACTGGTCCAACCATTATAACCCAAAAATAAAAACAATTATTTTCTAAATATGCGACATAATTATTACGTATTGGACCCGATTTAATGCTTACTTTACATATTCACGATCATTTTAATAAATTAACTTACAGTAATTTACGAAAGACTATACACTGACAACATATATTACAAATATATCAAATGTTTTGAAGGACGTTATGAAATTACGTGTGTACCTCATTGATATACAAAAAACCCAAGATGCACACTCAACGTCAAAAAAACGTCCTCAAAAAATGAGCGCAACATTCTAAATTGTGCGCTCATTTCAAATAGTCTCGCGTCTAATAAGTGGAGTCGATGTTATTTATTTGTGTTTTTTTTTATAAATAAATTTATGTACTTTTGAACTGTTTTGTGTGTAGTTTTTGAAAAATATATTTACGCTATATAAAGTGTAGGTCAGGAGGTAGCCAATTTAACATTTTTTTTTATAATTTAAAGAAAAACTTTTTAACCGGATTAAAGTTATGTATTATTATAAATTTACAACTATTTAACATCCAACACCTTTTGTCTTCAGTCACCGTGACCCTGGTGACTCTGGAGGGAGCTGTTTTGCCAAAACGGACTACAGCGAAATATTTAGGCATGCACCTGGACAAACGCCTGACTTGGCAAGACCATATAAAAGCCAAGAAGGAGCATGCTATTGGTAGGCTTCGCAGCATGAACTGGCTATTAGGTAGAAATGCGGCACTCAGTTTGGACGATAAACTTCTCATCTACAAAACTGTAATTAAACCAATATGGTTCTATGGGATACAGCTCTGGGGGTCAGCAAGCCGCTCTAATATCGAAATCCTGCAGTGGCTACAAAACAAAACACTGCGAAATATGAGCGGTGCGCTGTGGTTAACACGAAATACTGAAGTCCATAAATATTTGGGAATTGCCACTGTCGAGGAAGACATTAAAAGATCAACCGTGCGATACAAAATGAGACTTCAGCAACACGTCAATCCCCTAGCTTCGGGCCTCTTGGAAACGACGGACAGTGTGTATCGGCTAAAAAGGGCGAAACTTGCCGCAGTCTGACAGTTAACAAATTACGGAGGGAATAAAGATTGTTGGATTTGCGTTCCCTAATTGCCATCATTTCCCATAAAATCTGATAAAAGCCAAGAGGCTGATTGCAGATGGATTAAGAATTATAAAAAAAAAGTCACCGTGACCACGCACGCTGTAAAGCACCCGAAAAATCGGATAAATTTAAAATTATGTTAAATAGTTGTAAATAAAAAAGTCATGTTCGACTCCACTCAATACCTAGTCCTACCGACCACGGTCGGTCGTAAAATTTTATTGCTTTAAGTACGTATACACTGAGTTGTAATAACAACTTTAAGCAATTCGCGTAAGGTTGATTTTGCAATAATATATGCTTGTAACATATACTGTTATAAACATACTGTTATAGAAAGGGACAGAAATAGTGTTTCGGGACACTTTCGAGCGTTACTTTTATTCGAGACTGTGCATCTTGGGTTTTTTGTATATCAATGGTGTACCTTTCTCAAAATACTGATTAATATTAAACATCAGTTGTCAACTGTCATTCTATCAAATTTCATCATCAGTCTGTTATCTGTGGTGAAGATGGGCGTTGTGCGACCGCAACGTGCGCGTCAAGGCCGTCTGAAGCGCGGGAAGTGCGTCTCATCCACGGACCTTGGCGTTCTAAAAGAAATAAAGTTTTTTTGAGTACAGTAGCGGCCAATATTACACAACAGCATATATCATCTCTGCTTCATGGACGATTGTTTTAGAAATTAAAATCCGACTTCTACAAATTTATCCGAAACAACTATTGTTATCGCCGGTATGTGTAGAGTGTTTCTTTATTTATTGTTGAAACTGTGAATCTACTCTCTCTTTCTACCTATTAAACGTAAATTTACCAGAATTTTCTCCTTTCGGATTGATAAGCTGCCGATATTCAGTACTAAGCCTTCGTCTCCCGTGTTCGTATTTAGCCTCCTTGGCCAACAAAGCTTCCCTTTGTATCTGCGTCTTCAGTTCTGTGGGTATATCTGGTATAAACAGCTGCATCAAACCTGTTAGGCCAAATACGACGTGCTGAAAATTAAATTATGTTTACCTTTGGAACACTAGCAATCGACTTTTGAAATATATTTTACATAGCTTACCTCAAAAACAACAACAAATGCAAGTCTAGCGGCGAAAACATGCCAATAGTGGGGGGATAGACCATATGGGTCCTTATGATTGGGGGGGTTACGATATCCCCGATATCATTGGGCATATCACACGTTGGCGGATCAATTTCATTCTCGTCCGCACCCCAATCTTCACGATAGTCTGATGTGTTGAATACTGAAAAATTGTGTTAAAAAGGCAAACTTAATCAAATACGTAGTCAAGATTAAGTTAGAAAAAGTAACTGCTTACGTAAAATACTTGTGTCAAATATTTTTCTTTATATGTATAGGAAAGTCATATGTTTAATATAGAGAGAGTTGCAATATACACAGCATGGGAAAGGCACTACTTATTAAAAATCAATCCTAAGGAATAGGAGTTAAGTGTTTTAACATTTAATTAATTAATGAAAAATTATTTAATATTAATTTATTTTATTATAATTTAGCTGGTAGCGAACTGATTACATAGGAATTATAAATCGAAAAATACCAGAAGTATTACAAAGAAAATGCGATGCACGACCTAACGTAATGTAGTAATTATAGATGTTTCGGTCTATGTCTGTGTATGTGTGAGAGAAGTAAACAGAGCAAGCGTGTGTAGTTTTATTTCATCCATTTTATATCTAATTTGTTTATGATAAATTTAATTGCCTACGATATCGATAGTTAACAGTTCTCAGTACTTTAATAACCTCAGACATTGGTGTTATATCTAATTAAAACTCCACCCTTAGTCTGTATCTTTTAATAGCGTCAGCGATACCGAGCCCACTGTTCGTAGTCACGCTTGGTCACGTGACCATTTAAATACAAATTTGTTTGGTTAGTGGGTCACGCCTGTTGAAAAAAGACTTTGTCTTGAGCCCCTAATGTCAGGATCGTACGGAACAAAAACACATTATTATGAAGTTACAGAGTAAGAGCCCTGGTGAAACTTATTATATTTTAAATACTTACATGACAATGAATGGTCGATATAGCCAGACAGGGTATTATCTGGCGAGTATACATACTTATATACCATCCTAGGTATAAAGTCACTTGTGTAGGCTATTACAAATGCCTGAAAAGATTGTAAAAAAAGGTTTTAGTTGATATTTATAATTTAATAACTGTCCAGGTTTCTGAGTTTATATATTGCGAGTATATTCATATTTCATATTAATATATAAGTAATATTCATATTCGCTTATTGATAAATTTAATTTTTTTTAATTTTTTTTTGAGAAAAAGCTTGCCAACGCTCGGCACACCGACACATTCGTAAAAACAAACACAAAATACAATTTTTAATGTGACAAGCACTTAAAGGCAAACATGACATACATATAGAGATCATAATCCGGTCAAATTAGACTAAAAAATAGGGGTAAGGTTACAAAAATTCCCACTTGGCTGAATATTGGTAGGATTGTTCAATACACTATTATAAAGGAAATGTGAAAAGTCCTCATCGATCCGGCACGTGCAAAAAAATTTACTCGGGGTCCAAGATCACAAAAACGGGTTTTTCGCGATTTTCAGCAAAATAGTAAGTTTTATCATAAAATTAGTTGAGACAAAAATTGTAGATCAGATAATTATCTATAAAAAATGTCTAAATACTTTTTTTCCTAAGAGCCACCGTTTTTGAGATATAACGATTCAAAAAGTTGAAAGAGTTGTAATCGTCATAATATGCACACGTTTCCACGCCACCTATGAGGTAGTGTACTTAGCGCGATTTTTTTTCATGTGGTTTCCCCGGTAGGCCTATTCTACTGATCTTTTATTATTCAGTTTAATATGAAACTATGGAATAACTGTAGATATTGACAAGGGTTGAAAATGATGAAAGGTGTAAATTACAAAAAATAAGAAAATTTATCCGTCTTTTGCAAAGTGTCAAAATCATGCACTATTTTTACATGCAATAACTGGTTGTGATTCAACATCTGCATTTTTCAGGAGAAGTAAAACAACTGTTTTTAAAATGATTGAAAAACAAAATTTAGTTCAGTGTGCTGGAGTTTTTAAAAAGAGTAATTCAACTCCACAAGAAGTTATCACCAACGGAATTCGCTTTCTTCTCGCTTTGTATGGAGCTCCTAAAAAAAATACGTGCTTAGATATATTCAGATATGCATGTTTCGTTAAAAATACTCGAAATAAAAAACAAGTGCAGTTAGCATGTCTTCCTCCAACCTCAGCGGCTGCTCATCAACATCTTTTTCGGGTATATTACCAAGTTCAAGTGTGGCTTGGTAATCAGTTAGACCCAAAAGACTGGGGTTGGAAGTTGGTCGACAATTCATTAGAGCCAGTTCAAACTTTACTTCCACCTGCACCAGAAAAACTACTAAACACAATTTTTTGCAACTGAAAAAAGGGATGTAGTGCTAAATGTGGTTGCAAAAAAGTTGGACTGTTTTGTTCTGTAGCATGTACAAACTGTCAAGGCCGGTCATGCTCCAATGTTGAATTGCCAACAATTGAAGATTCATTTGATGTTGACGAAGAGACATGCGATGTGTCATTATTGGGACAATTTATTAACACCCAGAATGAAGAAGATAAAGAAGAAGAAGAAGAAGGAGAAGAAGGAGAAGAAGGAGAAGGAAGAGAAGAAGAACAAGAACAAGAGAAAGCAGAAGTTAATGATGATTTAGATTCAGACGGATAAATTTTCTTATTTTTTGTAATTTACACCCCTTTCATCATTTTCAACCCTTGTCAATATCTACAGTTATTCAATAGTTTCAAATTAAACAGAATCATAAAAGATCAGTGGAATAGGCCTACCGGGGAAACCACATTTAAAAAAACGCGCTAAGTACACTACCTCAAAGGTGGCGTGTAAACGTGTGCATATTTGACGATTACAACTCTTTCAACTTTTTGAATCGTTATATCTCAAAAACGGTGGCTCTTAGGAAAAAAAGTATTTAGACATTTTTTATAGATTATTTTTCCGACCCAAATATCGGCCAATAGAATTGCACCATTCGACGTCACGTGGTACAACCTACATGGTATTATACTGATAATTTTTTGTGAAAATTTTCTCTGGTCGTTTCTTCAAGAAAAGTATTAAGTAGTTGTTTTATTCATTATGAAATTCTTATTTGTTAACTGTACATTTCGTCTCATGGTGCAATTCTATTGGCCGACATTTGGGTCGGAAAAATAATCCCCCGAATACCACACGAGCTTCAAAATTATCGGGCAATAGTATTATAAGTGATAATTATCTGGTCTACAATTTTTGTCTAAATTAATTTTATGATAAAACTTACCATTTTGCTGAAAATCGCGAAAAACCCGTTTTTGTGATCTTTGACCCCGAGTAAATTTTTTTGCACGTGCCGGATCGATGAGGACTTTTCACATTTCCTTTATAATAGTGTATTGAGCAATCCTACCAATATTCAGCCAAGTAGGAATTTTTGTAACCATGGATGTCTAAATTGACCGGACTATCATAACTTATTATTGAACAAAACAAACATTACAAAAAAAATCACTCAAACAAACAATTACACTAATCAAAGAAAAAATTCAAATTACAGAAAACTAAACAAAAATCCATTTTATAGTGTGAGTGGAGCAACTATGTATATCCAGACCTAGCTCGTTTATAAGACTGCTTAATCTGGACATCGGTGAGCTTTGACCAAAACGCGTTCTACGGAAAGGAGGGACAAATGGAATAATGGGATGCCTGGGGTATTATTACACGGAACTTAAATTTCGATAGGAGGTTCGGGCAATCAATCAGATTATTTTGCTAATGTAACTTTCTGATTTCGTTCATTACTTTTCGGTGTACGTCAATTTACGCTTTTAAGAAAATTTTGCGGTAGAAAATATTTTTTTAGACTATGTTACTCGCTACTAAAACGTATATGAGAAGTATATATGTGTAATAAAGTGATTATTTTTAACTTACATTAGAAACTACTGCTGCGTATGTAATCCCTTTTAAAATTCCATACCTGAAAAAAATAGTTTTGTTTTAATTCTCCTACTTTAAGCCTATTTATGGTAATGTAATGATTTAAAGTCCACTAAAGGTCTTTAAATAACTTATAATTCTAGCAGTAATGTTTATTGTGTTCACCAGCGCTTAAGTTTTATTTTCTTACTTATAGTTGCTAAAACTACACAAAAGGACTAAGCTAGTACTAAAATTAGTTAAGTTACATATACATGTTAACGATAATGTCCAAAAAGTTCGACTACACTGATATTGAAGTCATTTGTTTTCATTTAGAACAACCGCCACTGAACTTAACTAGCGACCTAACTTTTTTGTTTAAAATCCAGTTTTACAATAAAAAATTATGGTATTTATAAAAAAAACTAGTGACGCTACAACTCTTAATCTTGCCTTCTTTTATTGATTTTTTATATTTTTTCTTTTACTAAAAAAATTTGGTTTTAATAATAATAATAAATATTTTAATTAACAATAACGCCAATTTACCAAGCACCAATATCTTCCACCCTCTCCGCTAAAGGGCGCCTCGCCTGTGTGACCATCTTATACGCGTCCAACCGAATTTCAGCAATATTATTCAGTAACGCGAATAAAGGTGCCAGGGGAAACGCAGCTACGAACAATGTTACGAATCCATATTGAAGTACTGAAAAAAATCAAAGCATAGATTATAAACAGACATAGATATCGTAGTCTGTTTTTTGAACAGTTTTGAGAAAGAACCTTATTTGAAATATATATACCTTATTTGAAAATAATATTAAGAATAAACTTAGGTTTCTTAAAAATTCAAATGATGCTAATGAGCAATACGAATATTTATGTCAACAAATAAGCATAGAATTTGCTAGCATATTTAAACAAAAAACTGTTTCTTTAAACTCTAAAATGAAATTCTGTGACTGGGCCACACCAGGTATTTACGTTAGTAGAAGAAAATTGTATGATCTATATTATGAAAAGTCAATTTCTACTGAGCAGTCGCTTATAAACTATGTCAGAAATTATTCAAAAATATTTAAAAAAGTTTGTAATATAGCAAAGGCAAATTATTTGAGTAATAAAATAAAAAAATCGGACAATAAAATTAAGACCACTTGGAACATTATCAATCAAGAAACTGGTAAAACTTCATTTAAAGATAGCTCTTTTGAAATTAATATTAATGGCAAAATTATAAAAAAAGATGCAGCGGTCGCAAATGCTATGGAGTCCTTTTTCTCTGAAATCCCTGCAAGAATCACTAGTAAACTGAATTCATCTACGCAATTCGCGCTTTCACTTTTAACGTCTAGCACAAATAAAAATAGTAGTGCATTCGATTTTCATAAAATTAACACGGATTCTATTGTAAAGGCATTTAGATCGTTGAATAAGAAGAAAACAGAAGATCTATGGGGAATATCAGTAGCTGTAATAGCACCAATAATTGGAAATATTTCTCCTTATCTAACGATTATTTTTAATAGATGTATCGATGATGGGGTTTTTCCCAATCTCATGAAATATAGTAAAATTATTCCTTTATTTAAGACTGGAGACAAATCGGACCCCACGAATTTCCGCCCTATATCAATTTTACCAACTCTAAGTAAAATATTTGAAAAAATTATTCATAATCAATTGCTTTCACATTTTAGATTAAATAAACTATTTCATGATAGACAATTCGGTTTTACTAAGGGTAGATGTAGTACGGATGCGGGTGTGGAGCTCATGAAGCAAATATTCGATGCCTGGGAAAATAAACAGGATGCTTTAGCTGTCTTCTGTGACCTGTCCAAGGCTTTTGACTGTGTAGAGCATAAAACATTATTGGGAAAATTACAGTATTATGGCGTCTCAGCAAACTCAATAAAAATAATAAATTCATACTTGAGTGACCGATTACAAAAAGTGGTTATAAATAAAGCAGAGTCTTTAGGAGCTCCTATTCTCATGGGTGTGCCTCAGGGGTCGATATTGGGGCCGTTGCTCTTTCTTATCTACATAAATGACCTGCCATTTTATATAAATAACTTATGTGAAACGGTATTATTTGCAGATGATACATCTCTTATTTTTTAAAATCAGTAGGAACGCAATAAATTTTGACGAGGTAAATGATGCCCTTTCCCGAGTTATGTGTTGGTTTACTTATAATAACTTGTTACTAAATTCTAATAAAACAAAATGTATTAGATTTTCTTTGCCTAACGTAAAACAGGTCAGTACAAACATTAATATTAATGAGGAAATAATTCAATGTGTTGATTCAACTGTATTTTTAGGGATCACTCTAGATTCTCGTTTGCAATGGAAGCCCCATATTACAAATCTATCGGCAAGACTTAGTTCGGTTGCTTTTGCGATAAGAAAGATTAGATGGATGTCTGATGTCGAAACGGCGAGGCTTGTATACTTCAGTTACTTCCATAGTGTTATGACATATGGTATATTGTTGTGGGGCTCAGCGGCCGATATTCAAGATATTTTTGTTTTACAAAAAAGAGCAATACGCGCTATATACAAATTAAAACCGCGTGACTCGCTAAGAGAATTATTTAAAGAGATTGGTATTTTAACAGTTGCCTCCCAATATGTGTATGAAAATATTATGTACGTTTATAAAAACATTAATAAATTTATAAAGCGCAGTGACTGTCACAATTTAAACACAAGAAGTAGGAATAGACTTGATTTTCCAGCTTTCAGACTTCATAAAACTGCTCACTCATTTATGGGGAAATGTATACAGATATTTAACAAGATTCCGGACCGTGTAACCAAACTTCCGATACATGAGTTTAAGCTTTGCATCAAGAAAATCCTAACAAAGGGAGGATATTACACTGTTCGGGAATTTATAGACGATGACAATGTGTGGGCACTAGTGCCGCTGTAAGATGGGGAGTTGACATGCATAAGAGTACAAATTGTACCTAAATGATTAAATGACTTATTATTATTATTAACCGTCTTGGGATTTGAGGTTGCAGTATTGTAGTATATAATTTAATATATAAAAAAGGACCTATATAATTTATTTAAATGAATTAAATGACGGACGGCAACGCACTCGCGAGCCCTCTGGTAATGTGATTGTCTATGGGCAGAGGTATCACTTACAATCAGGTGAGCCTTCTGAACGTTTGACGCCTATTTATAAAAAATGACGTGTTAGGAATAAGAGTTTTATTAGTTTGCATATAGCCCCGCCGGGTATCTGTCCGCACAGAATCTAATCTACTTTTCTAAGCTTACATAATGATGGGGAATAATAAGACAATTAAGTTCTTTAAAAACCCAAATAGAGACTTTTCTCCATCTCATATCAAGTCTTTTATGTAGCGATCCTTTTTTAGGTCAACCTCCTTGAACCTATATAAATAAAAAGAAGCACAAAATTTTATATATGTATAATAAAATTTTGCATGGCGCAAAACTCGAAGACGGCTGAAACAATTCGAGTATTTTTTTATTTATTTCTTGAACTCTGAGGAAGGTTTTTATGAAGAGAAAATAAAAAAATAAATTATATGTTTTATTACGGAAAAAACAGTCTCTATGGCTTAGCACATCAAAATGTTCCTAAAGTACGCTAAGTAAAAAAAATCATATCAAGGCGTAACGGACTTCCCGGGGGTAGCTAGTATTCAATAAACTTGTCATATATATAGACCACAAGCCCATGAACAAAAAATACCTGTGAAATGACCCAACGTGAATTACGCTTAGAAGGCTGTTACTATATCTGAAAATAGCTCTGAGCACTATGCCGTCATTTCTGATCGGTACATGTGAGTACGTGAGTGAATGGACTTTCTCAGGTACAATGGGGGAATTTCGACTAATTATTAATGTACGGCTTTGTTATAAGTGTATAGATGATTAAAAATAAATGTCGAAAAACCTAGTGCCGTACAAATGTGATAGTGCCGGAAGTCGGTGCAAATTTTTAATTCGACGACAGTTGCAGAAGCAATATAGGTCATTTATTACTGTACGGCATTTGTGTGATTCCTTTTGGACACATATAGAGATACTTTACCCGTAAACGCCGTACATATTCCCAGCGGAGCGGTCGAAAGCCAAGGGTCGCAACATATGTCTGATTAGCATATAGGTGATGATGATATGAATCAACATAAAATTAAATGATCTTGAGAGTACTTCACAAATAGATAACATTTTCCAGCATGCCGTACATTTTTTGTGGAACACATAGGTGTATGGGGTAAATTACTTTTCTCAGAAAAGAGTCATTTTCCGGTGACTTTTATCTGTACGGCAATAACACAGGTTATTAATACTTTAGACAATCTTCAATAAAAGATAAATGCCGTACACTTTCGATAGTCCGCTACCACCGCCTACCGATACAGGGCGTCCCAAAGTTATGGGAAATGAAGGGAAAGTACCTTAAATATCGTAGATAGGGTATTTTACTAAAAGAAGACTTTATGTTATTTTTAAAAGTTATTAATTCTGCATTCAAAGATTTTTTAAAAATTACTTGCCTCGTCTGGGAATCGAACTGACTTAAATGTAAAAAAAAAACACCCCTACTTTTATGATGCCAATCGAAAGAATGGCCAAAAAATAATAACTCTTCTTAAGTAACATAGTATTTTAAAAGAAAGGAACAGCGTGAATATATCTTTTTAATCAAATTAAAAACATTATCTATCGTATTCGGCCTAAAAAAATCCCCTACGAGTCTGTTACTTTAGAAAAGTTATTAGGTTTTGGCCATTCTTTCGATTGGCATCATAAAAGTAGGGGTGTTTTTTTTTTAATTTAAGCCGGTTCGATTTCCAGACGAGGCAAGTAGTTTTTAAAAAATCTTTGAATGCAGAATTACTAACTTTTATAAATAACATAAAGTCTTCTTTTAGTAAAATACCCTATCTGCGATATTTAAGGTACTTTCCCTTCATGTCTCATAACTTTGGGACGCCCTGTATTATAATATATATTTTTGTTAAAAATATTTTTCCTTTACCTCTCTCTGCTGGTACGATAAGGCTGTAAATATGCTTTACATTAATGACCTTAAGGGACACCTCAAACGTCGTCGAAGTTTTTATCAGCTGTAAAGAATAATCTGGAGTAAAATGTACGGCATCTGGTTTTTTTTGTTTATTTATATTTGTTACATATAAAATAACAATAATCTTTGAAAATATTACTCCCCATATTACACTAGGAGCATTTGAAAAGTCATCTAAATTTCGGAAATTTCATATATTTTTTATCATAATATTTTTATTTGTTACCATTTATAATGAACGGCTATAATGTACAACGATAACATTTAGTAACATAATGTAAAAAAACAAGTTGCCGTACATTATTCTCTGATCTTACAGCAGTAAGAACTTGGTAAATCCTGAAATTTCGATAAATATTTAATTACACAAATATTAACTATAATATTTGGACGGCATAATTATAAAACATTATTGTCCGTGTTAAATAATATTTTGAACATGTTGCCGTACATTTTACAATGACCTTAGGGTATATGGGTGTAGGGGTAGGGTTCCGACCCTTGGCTTTCGACCGCTCCGCTGGAAATATGTACGGCGTTTACGGGTAAAGTATCTGTATATGTGTCCAAAAGGAATGACACAAATGCCGTACAGTAATAAATGACCTATATTGCTTCTGCAACTGTCGTCGAATTAAAAATTTGCACCGACTTCCGGCACCATCACTTTTGTACGGCACTAGGTTTTTCGACATTTATTTTTAATCATCTATACACTTATAACAAAGCCGTACATTAATAATTAGTCGAAATTCCCCCATTGTACCTGAGAAAGTCCATTCACTCACGTACTCACATGTACCGCTCAGAAATGACGGCATAGTGCTCAGAGCTATTTTCATATATAGTAACAGCCTTCTAAGCGTAATTCAGGTTGGGTCATTTCACAGGTATTTTTTGTTCATGGGCTTGTGGTCTAATACGTCAATACTTACTCATTTCTAAGTACTCGTCAAATAGCGCAAGTCTACCAGGGTCCTGTAAGTGGTAGTCCTGCTCCCAGGCCATGTGGGGCTTACTGGGGTCCCGGGTCACCGCTCTGTGAGACCTCTGCCGCCACCAGTTGTGGAGTTTGCTATGGAGAATTTTTTTTTCCATAATTATTTACAAATAATAGTCTCACACTTCTTTTAATAATTCTATTATAGATTATTATAGAGTCCAGATAAGTGTAAAAGAGTTACGAATAGTAGCTATTACAACTCGTAATTTCTAATTTGGATGTGGTGTTCAAGATTAACAGATTTTTTTTGTCAAGAAAGAGGAAAAAACCTAGAGAAGGATATGAAATTAAAAGGAGTTAAATTTTTGTTTTGCTTAATTTTAACAAGCTAGTCAAAATTTAGTTACGAACATTTATACAAAGGACATAATATATGCACTTAAAGAATAATATAAGCACTTAGTACTATACTCTTCTTAAAGCCACAGCCAGCATTGGAATACTTGGCGTTGACATATCGAACGACGTTCAGTTTCGCGGTCACTTGGAGGGAAAGGCTAAATTAGCCTCCAAAAAGCTTGGTGTGCTCAGCAAGGCGAGGCGGTACTTCACTCCGGGCCACCGCATGCAACTATATAAAGCGCAAATTCGGCCCCACATGGAGTACTGCTCTCACCTCTGGGCGGGGGCTCCCCAGTACCAGCTCCTTCCACTTGACCGTATACAACGCAGAGCGGTTCGAATCGTCGACGACCAATCCCTCTCCGAGCGGCTTGATCCTTTGGCGTTACGTAGAGATGTGGGGTCACTATGCATCTTCTATCGCATTTACCATGGAGAGTGTTCAGAGGAGTTGTTCGGATTAATACCTGCAGCTGAATTTCATCATCGGACGTCGAGACAGAATACGAAATTCCACCCGTATCACCTCGACGTCCGCCGTTCCACAACTGAGCGTTTTTCAAGGCAGTTTTTGCCGCGCACCACCACTATGTGGAACCAGCTGCCCACTGAAGTATTTCCGAACCAATTCGACTTAGGGTCCTTCAAGAAAAGAGCGTACCAATTCTTAAAAGGCCGGCAACGCACTCGCGAGCCCTCTGGCATTGAGAGTGTCCATGGGCGGCGGTATCACTTAACATCAGGTGAGCCTCCTGCCCGTTTGCCCCCCGTTATATAAAAAAAAAAAAAAAAATACTGTAGTACATAACACACTTAGCATACTTACGGATAACCCAACTCCACGAAATTATTAAAACATTGCTTTCCAATCATGATTATTGCTAATTGTATACATAATTCAGAGAGACAGCCAGCAGGGTCACAAATGTCACCTTTCAATTTAAAAAACTCAGATTTTCTGGCTTGATCATCGCCAGGGTAGTCGTAGAAACGGCCCTAAAGCATTTCAGGATAGATTAGTTATCAAAACGCGCAAACGTAGAATATAAAAGAGCATGAACCCCCAATGTTCCTAAAGTCTTGATTTACATGGACCATGAATTTTTCAAGCAGATTGTATTTTATTACTAACTCTAACTAACGTAAGAACTCCAAAATTACCCATTTTTAAAAACACGTTCCGAGACTGCGCAAACAAATGAATTCTATTTTTAAAAACGGAAGAGATTTGCTTTTTATTAATGCCTGCCAGTATTTGTTTTCCTTTCCAAAGAGAATGTATTGGGTTATCACTATTTATTGACCACCCCTCATATTCCTTTACAGACAAACTAACTGGCATAAAGTTAAAAATATTGCCATAAAAAAACAGACAAACTTAAGCTTCAATGTTATTTAGCATTTTTTCAAAGACACTGGGGCCTAAAGAAAATGTTGATAATATATAGCTAACAAAAAATATTTCTTACCTTAAAAAATGCGATATATATAAGGGATGAATAAAAATTGATGAATTCAAAAAAGAAGATTTTAAACGTATATGAATCCTCATACTCCGTGTGTGTCCGCGGATTCTCAATATTAGTTAAATATACTGCTATTTTCGCGTAAATCTAGAAAAAAATATTAATATGCTTAATTAAGCGATCGTACTATCTGGGTATATGTGGGTAGTCGCAACGTTTACATCGAGTCCTCATAAAATAATAAATTTAAAATAGTAAATCGCAAAAATATACCATAACAAGTAACAATTAAACAATATTAGTGAACTATCTGTCTCTGGAAAAGATAGCTGCTTTGTGGATAGCGGAAGAAATACAAAAAATCTACTTTTCAAAAGTGTGTTGGTGACTAGAAAATGTGAACAATAAAATATAGTGAATTTGGAATTCAGATTGGCAAATTTCCGACGTGGTTGTTTTGTATATCTGCGACCGAGTTGCTTAAAGAAATTATCGCATAAAGTCGAGGTAAATACGTGCTAATTACTATAAGGAGCATTAATTGCAGTGACATTTGTACTGTCACACTATTGAAGGAGCATTTTTTGCTGTGCAATTTCGGAATTCTTTATATTTCCTATATTAAATAAAATCATATAAAGCAATAATCTTTACATTAAATTGGAAGAAAGCGTACCATAAGAAAATAAGGTAAACATTAATGGCTAGTACATCCACTCGTCACAAGAGGGCAGTTTCACCAGGAATATAAAATATCGAACTAAGCATCCAAGTAAATTAAGTACTTTGAAACTTACCCAAAATGGAATCCCAATTAAAAATTCTCTTAGAAAAAATGGAGGAAATGAAACAATCTTTCAAAGAACAAAATGAAGAACTGGCTGAAAAATTCACGAAAAGCCTTTTAAACACTATAGACGAGAAACTTAGTCCTCTTATAGCCGAGAACCAGAAACTAAAAGAAGAAGTGAAAATCTTTCAAACGCGCGTGCAAAACTTGGAAAGAGAAGCAAGGAAGAACAATGTAATACTACATGGCATTGTAGAAACGGAAAATAACGCAGCTGAACTCTGGAAAAACGCAATAGATGTATTAAACGAAACAGCACGAAGAAGCGAAGGGGTGCGCCAGTGGAATCATTGGGAGATTAGCAATCTAAGAAGACTTGGCAAGAAAATTGGAAACAAAATAAGACCAATCCTGGTTACTCTTTCTTTAACATGGCGTAAATACGAACTCTTAAAAAATAATAAAAACTTCCCTCCAAACATATATGCAACGGAAGACTATCCTAAAGATGTCATCTTAAAAAGAAAGGGTCTAAAGCAAAAGAAGGAACAGGAAGAGAAAAATGGAAAAATCGCCTTTATAAGGTATGATAAGCTGATAGTAAAGGAGAAAGGATCGACATATTCTAAAAGGAAACGCTCACAATCCAAATCACCATCTGAAAATAAACAGGAACACAATAATGACATAACGGCTCCCAAGAAAGTAAACAAAACATATAATATATTTCGCTCCAGAGCAAATTCAACGTCAGGACTTGGAGAACATACCAACTAAAAACGATAATAAAACACAGCATACCGAAAAACCAAGAAAATACACAAATAACAATTACCACGCTAAGAAAATACTCCCCAACCCGGCTGGTCCCCGTGGGGAATTAGACCAAAACCCTCCAACATTGAACCAAAAACAACAACAACATAATAAAGAAAACATTACACAAACTCTACCCAAGCAAAACGTCAACACGAAGATCCCAACATCCAGATACACAAGAATATACATTGCTACCCTAAACGTATTAACACTAAGATCAGATGAAAGCTTATCGGAATTGTCAATAGCATTACAAAACATTAACTGGGATATCCTCGGCATGAGTGAAGTGAGAAGAATAGGAGAAAACATTGTCGCACACCCAGACTTTATACTATATCATATAGGGGAAACCCCAGGAAAACATGGTGTAGGATTTTTAGTTAAAAAATACCTAACAAAGCACATAGATGGATTTCATGGTGTATCAGAGCGCATAGCATTATTGAATTTAAAATTACCCGATTACAAGGACCCATGGACCATTATCCAGATCTATTCACCTACAGAACAAGCAGATATGGAAACAATTGGCCAGTTTTACCAAGATTTGAACAAAGCTTTGCAGACATATGCCCACAAAAATATCATCGTGATGGGTGACTTCAATGGTCAAATTGGCGAACGCCAACGGGACGAGGATGCAATTATAGGGCCCTATACATACAGCTCAAAACCTAGAAGCAGGAATGGAAAAATGCTCATAGACTTTGCAATGGAAAATAACTTGACCATATTAAACACCGTCTTCAAGAAAAAGAAAAACAGAATGTGGACCTGGTTGTCACCCGATGGAAAATCAAAAAACCAAATTGACTTTATACTGACCAACAAACATAAATTCTTTCCAAGCATAAATGTCATCAATAACCTAAATTTTAACACCAACCACCGCATGGTCAGAGCTGAGTTAAACCCATCCCAACCCAAGAACCCCAGACCAAAAATAAGTCGAGAAAATATAAAAATTAACAAACATCTGATAGGAGAAATAGCCAACTCACTAAACTCGAAACTTAAAGACTACAAATATGAAACAAAAGACGCCGACACACAGGAGAAATACAATTGGTTGGAAAATAAAATTGTAACCACTACTAAAGAACATAGCAAAAGGAAAGAGAACCTATACAACAGGATGACAGAAAAAACCGTCAACCTCCTTAACCAAAGAGCAGCGCTAATAAGTGCGAAAAATACTGGTAAAAATAGAAAAGAAATTGCAAGAATTAGTAAAGAAATAAAAGAAAACATTAGGAAAGACAGGAGACAACATCGTATGGAAACAATAGAGAGACATATTAGACAGACAGGAGGAATAAAGAAGGCGTACAAAGAATTAACTAACAAGAAAGAATGGATTGTTAAGATGGAAGATAGAAGAGGAGCGAAGAAAATTGGTAGACAAGAAATACTCAAAATCGCTACTGACTACTACACCGAACTATACAAAAATAACACAAATAAAAGAGAAATAGACTTACCAGAGTACGAAACGGTACCTTACATCATGCAGGAAGAAACTGAAAAAGCTATTGACACACAGAAAAATTATAAAACTCCAGGGCCAGATGGCATAACCAATGAAATACTAAAGCAAACGAAGGTAGCAGTGGCACCGATACTTACAGAAATTTTCAACTACGTGATAAACACAGAAATTATCCCAAAACAGTGGACTGAATCCATCATAATCCTTATATTCAAGAAAGGGAATCACTGCGATATTGGAAACTATAGACCCATCAGTCTAATGTCTAACATTTACAAGATTTTTGCAAAGATTATTTTGGAAAGAATAGGAAGGAAATTAGATGAGCAACAACCCATTGAACAGGCAGGATTCCGTAAAGATTTCTCGGTGCTAGACCACATCCACACTGTAAGACAAATTATAGAAAAATTCAATGAGTACCAGCTTGTATACTACATAGCTTTTATTGATTACAGTAAGGCTTTCGATTCTTTGATACACTCAAAAATCTGGGAAGCCTTAAAGGAACTGGGTATAGAGCATAAATATATAAGAATTATAAAAAACATTTATAAACACAGTTCGGCTTGTATCCGCCTAGAAAAAGAAGGAAATAAATTTCAAATACAAAAAGGCGTGAGACAGGGTGACCCCCTTTCACCAACACTCTTTCTGGCCGTAATAGAAATGATCTTCAGGAATCTGGAATGGAGGGACATGGGTATAACTATTAATGGCCGCGCGCTAACGCACCTACGATTCGCTGATGATATCGTATTATTTGCAAAAACACCAGCTGATCTAAACAAGATGATAAATGATCTAGCATCGGAAAGTGCAAAGGCCGGATTGAAGCTAAACCCGGAAAAAACAAAAATCATGACCAATGGCAACAAAGACCCTGTAATAGTGGAGCAGAACCAAATCTCCTACGTGGAAGAATATTTATACCTCGGTCAACTGATGTCTCCAGACGATAACGGAAACAAAGAAGTCGAAAGAAGAGTTGCAAACAGCTGGAAAAAATATTGGAGCCTAAAAGAAGTGATGAAAGACAAGACCCTACACAATTCAACGAAAAGCAAATTATTTAACACATGCATCCTGCCAGTGCTGGCTTACGGGAGCGAAACATGGGCTTTAACAAAAAACGTAACAAATAAACTCTCCGTATGTCAACATGCCATGGAAAGGAGCATGACTGGGATCAAAAGAAAAGACAAAGTAAGGAGTAGCAACATCAGAGGAAAGACTAAGGTACAGGACATAACTTTGAAAATAAGAAGACAAAAGTGGAAATGGGCAGGCCACATGATCAGGGGAAAGGACAAATGGAGTAAAATAATCACACAATGGTACCCAAGAGATGGAAAGAGAAAGAGAGGTAGACCACAAAAAAGGTGGGACGACGACATTATACAAGTCGCGGGAACAACATGGGGTAGAGTGGCCATAGAAAGGCCAGAATGGAGAAGGTTGGAGGAGGCCTTTGCCATCTGGCAAACGGACAAGCAAAAGTGGAAGAAAAGTACAATATACGAAAAATAAAGAAAAATACTGGCATGTCCGAATAGAGGCTATAATAATAATAATAATAATAAAAACTATCTGTACATTCGAAAACATCTTCTCAGTTCTTTCCTCGAAAATTTATCTTTATATTAAACTAAAAAAAAAAACCTTTTTAAATAATATACAGTTTTCTAGGTCTTATCTTTAAATAATATAATATTACGCCGATTATTTTAATAAGGTCTTCTCCTTTACGATATAAACGCATTTCAATAAAAACTGTACTTTTTATTAAACAATTTGAGTAATAGTGAATAAATTTAATTAGCTTTGTGTTTCGAATTTTTACTTACCCTTGTCAAAATCATAATAATTGACAAGTTGATCAACGCTGCCGTCATGGCGGTGAAGATTTTCGCGTGTTTCTTGAGAAAAAACCCGCTACCACCATAGATAACAGACACCATCGAAATCCTGTAGATTATTGTTCCTAACACTGCGCCCATTACAACCGTTATCTGTGAACAAATTGGCTATTTGTCTCTATGTTTTGTTATGTATACTAAGGAGATACGATGTAAGTACGGCTGGAAAACTTGGTAGTCTAAGGACGTATAAGTACCTACTGAGTTTCATCATCGTACGTCGAGGCAAAGTTCGAAATTCCACGAATTAATATTATTGAATTTACATTGGTTTTTGTATATTCGAGGGCGAAATATATTTATTTATTCACCAAAATATCCTTACAGAACCAATACAGAATATTGCTACTGTGCGAACATAATATATAAAGATGTCGATAGTGTCGGAGACAGCATTCAGTAAGCGCAAAGTCTTTGTTAACGGAGATCTGCCTTGCGATTCTGTAACTCACTTTTCGATCTCACACAGCGGTTTTCGCAGCGGCGGTCGCGCTCAAATCAGTCGTAAAGCAGTCATTTTATGATTTGGCATTCTGATAAGAAGGGAGCTTGTAGTTTATTGTTTTTTGAAAACCGCTGTGTAAGTTCGAAAAGTGAGTTACAGAATCGCAAGGCTGTTCTGATATATATGTATATACTATATATATTGACCGAGAAGGTTCTAGCGCCTCTGTTTTTTAAATATATATAAATCTTATTAGCTATGTATTTAAAATTAATGAGTATATACACAAAATCTCACCATAAACAGCACAGCAGAGCTGGTTGCGACGTATCGCATGGTCTTTTGCCAGGGTGCTAGAAAGGGCTCTTTCTCACGCGTGACCGGGTTTGTGCGGAATGTTTTTACCGAGGTTTCGAACTCTGGTCGAATGTCTTCATCCTAACAAGAATTTATTAAATATAATTAAAAAGATGACTGATGTTTAAATACATTTCTGTGTCTCATATATCTTAATATTTAAAACAAAGCCGCGTTTGTAGAAACACTTATGACTTGAGAACGGCTGGTCCAATTTCATTGTTATTTATTTATTATTAAAATCAGAATAACTATTAAAAACATTGGAAAATTTACGAAAAAAAATTTCAATTTGTTAATGGGTTAGGTAACTGAAAAAATATTTATGTTCATCCCGGTAAACTCTCCTCTCAAATTAAAAAATTTATTTAATAAAGGTTTCCATATATCTACAATATTCGTATATTAGCGTATTTTAGATTTATTTAAATATATGCATCTCAGTAATGAAACAGGATTGACAGATATATTGATTGTCAAATATTTATGCCTGCGTCCAAAAATGTATGTTGTTAAAACTCAGGAAAATATATTAAGCCACTTAAATATACAACAAATCAACTCGTTTCTACTGTGGTGCATTCTGCTTAATAAAGTAGGGAAGTTAATATTGATTTTGCTAACATGTACACGACATTCATTAACTGTTAGGCGGTTCGCCGGGTAGTATAAAATATAAATAAATACCCAATTTAAAGAATAAATAAAACATATGGACTCCTTACTTGATCGACACCTCCCAAGTCCCACTCCCACCGAAGAACAGACTGTTTCCTTTTCCATAACTCCAAGAATGTTGTTGCTGAAATGTTTATTTAAAAAGTGGATTTCCAAAAATTAACTAAAGCATAGTTTCTCAACCATTTTTATGTCACAACCCACGAAAAAGCCAAGACCTTCGGTAAAACAGTCACTGTAAAATTATAATAATATGTACATAGCGCGCAATTTTTAACGAATCTTTTGTACCTTTATGCAGTTTGTATTTATTATTTTTCAACAGACTGCGACCCCTTTTAAAACAAACTCATCCCCTCCAAGGGTCAAGGGGGGCTTGCGAAACGATGTGTGCGAAACAAACCAATACCGTATAGGCAGATAGTGTTCTACCCTGCCAAGTATTCTAGTAAGTTTTGAAGCAATGGGATTTTATTAAGAGAAAGAAAATTACTCACCCCAAAAAGACATAAATATAGCAAAGAACACAGTCGCGGGGTTGTCGAAAAGGTAGCTTAGTTGAGCGAAGAGACAGGAGTCGGATAAACTCTGGTACTGACACGCTTTGTCACAGAGCGGACATAGTGTAATGTTACCAGGGCCAGACATATCGCAGATTTCTTTACTGAAAAATTGTATATAACTAAACTGAACTGACGATAATGTCAAGTATACGTGATTTACACCTTAGTGCATATAACAATTTACAAGAATCAAAAACAAAAAGTACTAGTGTACGGGCCTAAAGCGATTTAAGCGATCTATTCCCAAATGAAAATAGTTTAAATTTTTGACAGTTCTGACTGATTTCTTATACTATTATATACTTATTTCTTTTAAATATAATACACGTATATTCCTTTTTGAGTTTT
This sequence comes from Pieris napi, assembly GCF_905475465.1. NCBI lineage: Eukaryota > Metazoa > Arthropoda > Insecta > Lepidoptera > Pieridae > Pieris > Pieris napi. Next base: position 9,017,290 of record NC_062246.1, read on the forward strand.
TCATACAAAAATCTATCGACACTATTACTATTAGAACAGCTATTAAATTTGTACACATTGTTTCTGGTGCAGCCTCTGTGCATTCTCATATCTCTCTGATATTAATAACAAACAGTAAAGAACAGAAACGGCTGCTTTTTGAGTTAAAAAAACACAAAAATATATCCTGGTTTATCAATTAATACTTATTTATTCAGAAATTATGAACAAATAATAATAAACTTTGGGCAAGAACCATCCACCAGGACTATCTAATTTTGCCAGGATTACTAAACTTTGGTTCTAAGAGCCTTAGAGATCAGCCTTGCGATTCTGTAACTCACTTTTCGAACTCTCTGATAAGGAGGTAGCTTGTAGTTTATTGTTTATAAGAATGCCAAATCGTAAAATGACTGCTTCACGACTGATTTGAGCGCGACCGCCGCTGTGAAAACCGCTGTGAGAGTTCGAAAAGTGAGTTACAGAATCGCAAGGCAGTTTTACTTTGGAGTAATATAAGCAACCACTTACCTAGGTATGTTATCACCCGAATCAATACTAGCCAGCCCATACAGAAAACAAAGGGTCCCAACAATCGCAGGCGCATATAACATCTTGGTATAAAATCCGAGCCAGGAGAAGTATAACGCTATTTTCTCCCCGAAGTACCTCCTCACTAACCACAATGGCTGCTTTTTATACCATTTGGCGGGACGAGCCCACTCCAAGTAAAGGAGCTGTAATTATTATTTTTTCTATGAAATTCCAATTGTATATACTCGTAAAATAATAATACATCATGCATAATATTGAAAAATATAAAGGATCAACTTAATTTTTTATTTATTTATTTTCTTATATTTTATTTAATATTTGTTTAGGTCTTTTCTCTTATATTTTTACAAGAATTAGCCACTTATCAACTTTATCTTTAAACGGGCAGGAGGCTCATCTGATATTAAGTGATACTGCCGCCCATGGACACTATAATTGCCAGAAGGCTTGCAAGTGCGCTGCCAGTCTAAGGGCCGATTTACATTATCTTAGTGTTTAGGAGAGTGCTTTAGTACAACTTGAAAGGCACGTTCTTTAGCGTAGCGTTTACTAAAGCAAGTAGCGTTTACATGTTTCAACTAAAGTACTATCCTAAAGCACTCTCCTAAACACTAAGATAATGTAAATCGGCCTTTATAAGAAGTGATACGCTCTTTTCTTAAAGCACCCTAAGTAGATGACAACATGAGAGACAAATGGAAGAATTTAAAGGAGACCATCACTTCATCGGAGTGCGTGTACTAATTAACATCTTTATATATATGATTCTACTATACGTGTATGTCACTGAACTACTCTTAAACGGCTGGACTGTTTTGAATGAATTTTTGGGTGGCGCCCTGGATGGTTTAGATTCACAAAGCAGCCCGGCAGATGGCGCTGCAGTCAGTACTTTCATACGTTGTGTTTATCGCGTGAATTATGCAGGACAACGTCTGTCGGGTCCGCTAGTTAAATATATAATAATAATCCTTATTATAGTACTGCTATATATATAACTATATACTCACCCGTCTATCTGTCTGTGTTTTATCCGGGTTATCCGTATTGTATCTGCCTTCGTGTAGAGGGAAACATGCGAGATACGTCCCATCGTTTAAAAGCCGTCGTATGCCCATCTAAAACGCATTCATCAGTGCAGTGAAACAAATCTTTAAAAACATTTATTTGTAGAATTTGAAAGGTTGGAAGTCTTCAAGACAAAAAATTGTCTTTTACGAACTAGCGAACTGTGGAATCAACTCCCGGTGGGAGTTTTCTCTAGGAGATACCTCCAACTGTTAAAAAAAAGAGCATACTCCTCCCAATGCAAGTCCATAGGCTGTGACGACTGCCATTTTTGGGCGTCCTATGCTATAAAGAAAATTCTCAGGCCTTAGCACAGGCTCGACCGAATTCGTACCGACCGACCATACCTACTCGATGTAATGTTGCATGCACAGTTTTATCTAAATATGAACTGTGTATACCGTGAGTAAAAATAAATAAATCAGTGGCGCTACAATATTTTCAGGTCTGTGACAATTTGTCAATCTTATAGGCTAGTGGGTGATCAGCCTCCTGTGCCTGTCACACCCCGTCGACTTTTTGGGTCTAAGGCAAGCCGGTTTCCTCACGATGTTTACCTTAACCATTCCAGCGAATGTTAAATGCGCACATAGAAAGAAAGTCCATTGGTGATCAGCCGGGGATCAAACCTACAACCTCAGGGATGAGAGTCGCACGCTGAGGTCAACACTACTCTGTAACCCGTGAGTATTTTAACAAAAATATTCATATTCTATTTACCTAAATATGCTATAAATCTGATCGTCACATAAACTTATAGTCGTCTAAATTACTTAGGAAAAAGATGTAAGTAGTAGTAACAGCTTAGAAAAACTATGAATAATTTTTACCAATAAAACAGCGCCAGGAAAGTCTTAGTAATCTAACTATGCCTTTCGGGAATTACTGTGCAGTAGGAGAGCAAATTATCGAGAGTTGACTGGTTTTCGTTTATGATTATTTTAGGTAAAATATTCGTTCTGTTTCTTTTTCTTTCTAGAACGGCTTTAAATAAATAGAATACCTTGGTTTCATTATTGTCATATCGCGCTCGAAGTAATATTTGCATAACAAGCAGGCTCCGTTGTGCCGGTGAGAATTGTGTGTGTCTATCTTTAACTAAGAATCTGCAAAAACATATTTCATAAGTGCGCTATATGTTACATATATAAATGATAATTTGACTTACTGTTCGTCCCTCCTAACTCCAGGCCGTTCCGTGGATGTGATGAACGAGGGCTCGGGTTCTATTCTACTATGGTCGTATTCATATAGCTGTTTCCATTTCTGACGCCATTTTGAATAGAACTTTTTGTCTTTCTCTGCTAGTTTATCGTCACTCTAATAATCAAAATTAGTATGATTTTTATTTCGGGTTTAACACATTCTACTTTACAGAAATTTGTTTATTATACAACTACCATAACAGTCAATGCGATGGTTGTGTAACTTACCTATCATAACAGAGTATATTTAAAGTCGCTTTGAGAAAATTTGAAAATGTGGTTTCAGAGACAGTATGGCAACGCTTTTGTTAAGGGATAACAAAATAACATTTGTTTTCGGCATCTCAAATAGCCGTTTGGTAAAAATAAACTGAGTTCTTGCAGAATCCTAATAATTCCGAAACACTTTAACAATTATAATGACTATACTGTATGTATCCCTGATAACACATTGCATTCTTAATTACAAATATTATTATTAAATTAAATTAAATACGAGATTTGAAAATTATGACGATGTCACGATTTAAGAGTTTTCTAAAGTTAGGCGTGCTATCTTCGGGCTCGTATTATTATGAATAATATCTAAGTCAATTATTAAACTAACGTGGGTTTAGAGGTCAAAGCCTTCAGGGCTGGATTTAGAGGTCTGTAGAGGTCTGCCGACATCACAGAAGACCGAAAAGCTGGCAGCACCCTCGAACAAAGAATTAGTCTAACTATTCAAAGTAAAGGGGGAAAGCTGCCAGTATCTTCGGAACCTTGCCTGAAGGGACTCCTTTTCATAAAATATTTAAGTTATTATATTTTAAGGTAATTGTTTTGTTATTAATTAGTTGATTTAAACATAGTATACAATAGTGTACTATGTTTAAACGTGAGTACGTAATAATCAGTGGTTAAATATTTCAAACTTATAAGTTTTGTATCAATTAATAGATATTCATTTAGAATGCTACTAAATTGAGTAAACTTACCCAAGCTCTAACAGAAATGGTGATGAACCGTTTAGTCGGTAATTTCATTCCAATAACTTCAGCCAGCCTCATCTCAGTCTTCCAAGGAATGTGGACCTTCAGAAACCAGGTCTTACCATCGAAGGACAGGGATTTGTTTTCCAGTTCCAATTCCAGGCCTTCTTTTATTAGGTTTTCCTGTAAAACATAAAACATATATTACACACATTAAAAAAAAGACATTGTTTTAAACGTAGGTAATAAATAAATTATAAAATATAAATCAACTATATAAAATAAAACTTAAATTAAAATAATATTTTTTAGTATTCTGGCTATACATTTATTATTCCTCATTATATCTATCTATAAATTACAACGTCATCCATCTCAGCCATCGTCATCATAACGATGCAACCTAATTTTGATTTAGTTCTTTCAATATCAAACGATATTTTAATTTCGAAACATACCAAAAATTTTAATCGGAATGACTTAAGTTACAGGTTAATCCTGCTAGATAGTCGTGATTTCTTTTTATTTATGGAACAGGAGGAAAACGAGCAGGCCGATATTTATTTTAGGTACTTTGAATAAACTGCTAGCCGCCGCCGGACACCTGCATCGCCGGGGACTAGCGGCTGTTGCCAACCTTTAAGGGAATGGTACGCTCTTTACTTCGTATCGGTTTGGAAATATCTCTACTGGAAGCTGGTTCCACGAAGAGGTAGTGCCCGGTATTAACTGCCTTACAAAGCGCTGTGTTGACGCCAGGCGTCGAGATTGTGAGGATGGAATTGTACCTACTTTATAGCATTTAAATTTCTATACTATAGTGTAGTGCCTCAAGCGCGCACAAATTTACTCAGAGAATTTACGCCTGTCTTGAGCACTCTGAATATTATTGCATGTGAGACTGATATAATTAGTTGCACAGTGGTTATATGTATTCACAAGAATTGCATTATTTATAATTAGTTATAAAAGGTTTAGGTTTTATATTTTTTTATATTATGTTTTTAGTTTAATTTAATATTAATAAGTTTTCTGTTGTCTTAGTTACTGTAAAAATAGAAAATAAATAAATAAGACTATTTAAAGATATTTGGTAATATAATACGTACAGCGCGTGTCGGATCACAAAGACGAAGATTCATGATTTTTGATGGGATTACTTATTAGGAAGAAAAATCAAATGAAATCTAAAAATAATGATTAAACCTGAAACGTCCTCCTGTGCTCTCTTTTTCGGGCCTCGGCTTCCGTCATCACGCCGTAGTCTTCTTCCTCATATGCCAAAACCATGTCTATTCTTCTCCTGCCATCTCTGAACATCAGCGAATCCGGATCAAGTCCCTAAAATCCCATTTAAAATCTTTAACATTAGAAAATTAAACATTTTGTATATACATAAGTTTTTAACCAAACTGCAATAAACCATGTATATATATATATTTGAGCAACCCAAGTGTTCATCAAGAACTGGGTTTCTGTATACCTAAGGGTTATATATATCAGCGAAGGTCAAGGTTATTTGCGATACCAAAGGCCAGAACCAGTCTGTTGCACAGATCCCCGATAACAAAGACGTTGCTCCTATTGAATGCTGTCTCCGACACCATGTTCACAGTATAATGTATTTAATATTAAAAAATAAATCAGTGGCGCTAAAACATAGCTCCAAATCCTGGGCCTCAGATATCTGTATCTGTTTCATGATCAGTTGTCAATCTAATAGGCATGTAGGTGATCAGCCTCCTGTACCTGACACACGCCGTCGACTTTTTGGGTCTAAGGCCAGCCGGTTTCCTCACGATGTTTTCCTTCACCGTTGGACAGAAAATTGGTGAATAGCTGAGGAACGACCTCAGGGATGAGAGTCGCACGCTCAAGCCTAGGCCAACACTGCTCTACTCACAGCTATATGATACCTATTTCAAAAAACAGACGAATGAAACGGAAAATACATGAACTACCTATTTTATTAATTGGTTAAAAAGCGTACTTACATCAAGACTGGTCTCGCCGACATTCTCTTTTTCGTTTGGGCAACTTGCAAACGATGGCTTGTTATTTTTTTCATGCTCTGTGTTCTTGTACTCTGGTTGGGGCTGGTAAATTAAGAGAAAATAAATTATAAGAATCTTCATAGAAAAATGGATGCTGAAAGATTTAATAATAGATTCAGAATCAGTACCTGGTGGTTAGGCAGTGGTGTCCCGGGCAAAGCAGATTCCTTAAACTTCGGTATGAAAGCACTAGCTGCTGATGTCACGTTTCTGACTAACTTCCATCCGCGTTTTGGCCTTTCTGGACTGTTTCTTGAAAGGTATTCTCGTAGAAACATCTGCAATGTGATTCAACTTATGAACAGGTTGAGTGAGAGTGCATGTTTCATATATGTCCGATAGCTAACAGTTTGTAATATCTTTATATATATAATTCTTCTGTGAGTGTGTATGTCACTGAACTTCTCTCAAACGACTGGACCGATTTTGATGAATTTTTTTGTGTGTGTTCAAGGGGATCTGGGAATGGTTTAGATTCACAAATCAGCCCGGCAGATGGCGCTGCAGTCGGTACTTTCATACTTTGCTTTACTAATCGCTTGAAATATCATGCAGGACAACGTCTGTCGGGTCCACTAGTATTATTATATACTAGATGACCCCGTGAACTTTGTTTCACCAACCTATATTTGTGTCAAAACTTTTAAAACAGACCAAAGAGGTCGGCCCTCATACAGTAGACTACATACTAATACTATGAAACACATATTTTTGAAAGAATCTACAAATATGTAAATGACAACCAAGTGACAATTTTTAATTTCTAAAAAGTCGTCCAATTCCCATAAGAACAGTTTGTATTGGGAAATTCAAGTGTCGTTTTTAGTATTTTTCTTTAATTATTATTTACGTTTCCCATCGTTTAAACCTTCCCTGATATTCCACAAATATTTTAAGATCATAATTAGCCAGATCGGTCCAGCCGTTCTCGAGTTTTAGCGAGACTAACGAACAGTAATTCATTTATATATATATATAGATATAGATAGATAGATAGATTTCTGTTTGGAAAAAACTACTTATAACATTTACTTAAGATTGCTTATACCGCGGTTTTATTCTAGAGTACAAAAGTCGCGGCAGTAAATTGATTATATATATACCTTTTTATCGCATCTCTCAATATATGGGACGCTCTGAAAAAAAAAAAATCCCCTTATATCTTAAAAAAAAATTATTGTAACGTAACGGTTGAAGACACATTAAAGAACTAAGAAGTTAAAAAATTTGTTCTCGTCTTAGTTATGTAACCTAACATTAGTTAAGTTACATATATATATATATATATTTTAGTTAATAAATAGAAGCACAAATCAAATGTTAGCAATTAACTTACACTTGTAGCCAATAAATTCTAAAACGTCAGTTTAGTAATAAATGTGCCCTTACACTCATTAATTGTAATATAACATTCTTGTTTCCGATAATGTCCAATAGGTCGATTACATTTATATTAAGTCAAATTAGTTTTTTGTTAGCGTCGCTACCCGACTACCCCAAATTTAACTTAGTTACGAATGCGACACCAGGGTCAAGTTGAGAAAACTCCTTGGCCCCTCACCACCGGATTTGACACCTCCGGACACCCCATGAGGACCGATTCGAGCGTTGCTCCTCGGTCCTCACAATAACAAGACATCTGCTGCGCGCTGCGAGTCGATCCCTCTGTCTCCTTGCGCGCTGCGGCCCCCATCAATTGCTAAATGAGGCTTCTATTAAAACATTTCCCCAACTCTTTCATATAACCCTTTTCCTCCCCTTTATAACCCTGTTCTCAACCTGACTTAACTTATTCCAAAAATCCAAAATAACTACTACTATTACCTTATTAGCTGGACTTTCAATAATATTAGCCAGTGTTCCAAAAGCTGTGTCGCGCGCTAAGCTGTCAGCTGACTTCCACGGGGTTCGAGGATGCAGTGGTGTACCTGGGAGTGTAAGGTCTTGACTTCGACGTCTATGAACCTGAAAATATAAACAAGTTAACATGACAGCTACGTTCATATAGAAAATAGGAATAGAAATTAATAGGGATATCCAGACTTCCAAGGGGTAAGTGAGGGATCCACCAGCTGAAACTTCATCTAAAAAATTGGTAAGTATACCCAGATATTTATAGGTTCGGGGTTCACCTATGATGTTGGTTTCGGGTACCATCTTCTCAATCTCATCATGTCAACCTCTCTCTCTCTTTTCCTCTCTCAAGCAACAAGTGGCTGATTGGCCAGCAGTATCATCGTATATATATATATGGCTTTCTCTCTCGTCTCGGAAGGCAAGAGGCACTTTGTATTGTTACGCCAGCGAAGTTAGTTTTATGTAGTAATAAATTTAAAGAAATTCGGTAAGGTTTGATGTTTAAATACCTCTTCGTCAACAGTATCAGATAAACTGAGTTCAGTTCTAGTAGTGGACGTTGAGCTGCCCAGGTCATTCCACGCGTTGTGAGTCGTGATGTAAGCGGTTGGTGGCTCCGAACTTGTTCCATCTGAAATTAATTCAGATTTCGTTAAGTCGACATCAAAAACTCTTGACGGTTTGACATATAAGTCACCTTATTTTGGGATAGATTAAAAATAAAGACCGTTTATAAATTACTAAGACATATATAGTATATATAGGTATATAACTATAACTTCATTTATCCCTCGATTATGAGTTTAAATATACGTTTAATCATACATTGATCTACGAAAATAAGGGCTGCTGAAAGCTAAATTTTAATATCCAATGCAATGATTTCCGTAATAGCACATAAACATAATTCCAATACATATTACCTTGTCTAAAACCCTCCTGTCTCGCTCTTCCGCCATCATCACTATTTCTTCTAGACGAGGATTCACTCTGTGTCCCTTTAAACTTTTCACTCTCAAAGGTTATTCTATCCAAATTAGGTTCTAGCCTATTACTTCTTCCATGTTTCAATCCTTTATGGTTAAGATAGTTCAGAGCATTTCCTGTAACTGCATCATCTTCCATTGTTCTGGAACAAGAGCCGGACGCTATAGCAAAAAAATGTTATAATTTTTCGTAGAATAACGATGAATAAAAATAAATAAATCAGTAGGCCTTAGATTTCTGAATCCGTTTCATGATCATTTGTCAGTCTAACAGGCAAGTGATCAGCCTCCTGTGGAGGGTTTAATGTACGATGACGTCACGGCAGAATACAAAATACCATCCGTATCACCTCGACGTCCGTCGTTCCACAACTGAGCGTTTCGTAAGGCAGTTTTTTGCCGCGCACCACTTCTATGTGGTTCGGAAATAATTTAGCTGCCCACTAAATAATTTCCGAACCAATTTGACTTTGGTTCCTTCAAGAAAAGACCGTACCAGTTCTTAAAAGGCCGGCAACGCACTTGCGAGCCCTCTGGCTATGAGAGTGTCCATGGGCGGCGGTATCACTAAACATCAGATGAGCCTTTTGTCCGTTTACCCCTTTATGTTTTTAAATAACGCTGAAGTACTGATTCTGATGAGAATCCTTTGATACTTTGGTTACCTAATTATGTAATTATAATTAAAAAAATATGCACAATTTCTAAAATATTTTTTTCCTCTAATATCTACAGCAGACTGTATCTCTAATCCTATAAGCTATGTTGGCGCCAAAGCGTTAAAAAGTTAAATTCTCTATTTATAAAACAAATAGTACTGATTAGAATCAAGGAAATACTTTCCAAATGCTGATATGTACGTCACGAACATATTAGATTCAGTCCTTAATAGCCAATCAATATTATAACAATTGTCTATTTTTAGAAACTTCTAATATTTTATGTATTTTTTACGCACGTGTCATACGATACTGTTATAGCAGCCAATCGTAATCTTGAAGAGTGAAATTTTTGTTAAAGTATTTCCATGAAAAACACCTTGTCTGAAGTTATTAAGCAATTAGCTAACCATATTAATATTAAAAATGTTTTACATCAAATATAAATACTTTTTGATGATTCTCCTTTATTTATACTATATATATATTGTATTCTAAATTTGAAGCTTCTATCTCTGCTAGAAATGCCTTAGAGATTTGATGAGCCAGTCAGTGAGTGATGAAATTAAGAAATTGGAATCGTTATAATTCTTAATTCAAACTACTGGTTCAAATTGAATTACAGTGTTTGTATATATCTGCTTGGTAACTGAAAATGTCTGAACTGCTTCGAGAAAAGGATGGTTCGGCGCTGCCGCTTTATTGCTGGACTTGGCAGGCCCGCAATGCCATGCTGAGGTGACAGTCCTTACTCTTGTATAATTAATAGGATAGTGGATGTGGTAATTTATAAACTTTTATTATTATTAATAATATTAATGATTTATTGCAAGAATATGGTACAAGAATGTGTAAGGTGGTACAATCATAAGTTCGCATATTCTGCCACACACAATGGCGCGCGCATTTGTCTTAGGAACCTTACATTATTATTCATATGAATTGGTCAATTCTTATATTATTTGTTTCGTACATGTCATATCATACGTTGTTAAATTTATATCAACTAGAGAGTCTCACGCAAATAATCATTTATTGAATAATACCTTTTTTTACCAAAAGTAATACACCAAATCGATTTTTAAAGACTCTAGTCGGAAGATCTTTTAATTCTTTTGGTATTATGGTAATCTTAATTGCCATACAAAAGGTGTTTTTCCTAAACAGTTCCAGATTGATTTTTGGCACAGCCAATTTCTCCACATGTCTACTTCTTACTTCGACTTAAAAATCTCGAATTATTTCTAGAAATCAGACTCATCTACATACACAATGAGGGCTAACAGTATTTGTGGAAAAGAGAGATGTACACAAGATTTACGAGTTCCAAGGGCACAACAGGCTAGAACTATTGTTCTATAGTAATTGTCCCATATCTCACATTCTAAAACTAAGTGTACCTATTAAAACACAATTACTTATATATTTGGCCTTCGAAAATAGTTCTTGTGACAGGTATAGCCGAGAAAAATCGATAAATAATATAATATTAATGCGCGGTGTGGCATTTCACAGCGTATGTTCGGTTCACACGACTTGAAGAGAATTGTTTTAAGTATTACCAACTAGATATTTTAATAGGTTTTAGGAAATTTATACGTTCAACACGGAACAGGAAGAGATTCATACATCCAATTGAGAAAAGATTAGATTATAATACGAGCAGTGCTGGCCTAGTGGCTTCAGCGTACGACTCTTATCCCCGAGGTCGTAGGTTCGCTTCCCGGCTGTACACTAATGCACTTTCTTTCTATGTGCACATTTATCATCCGCTCGAACGGTGAAGGAAACTTCGTGAGGAAACCGGCTTACCTTACACCCAAAAAGTCGACGGCGTGTGCCAAGCACAGGAGGCTGATCACCTACTCGCCTATTACATTTTCAAATAATTCAGAAATCAATCTGACCGATTGAGAGAGAGTGAGATGGGCGAATTACCTTATAGAAATTATATTTTTAAAATTAAAATTTCTTAAAAAGAATTTATGAAATATGTATTAGTATTTTATATTTTATGCAAAATAATTTATTGAAATCTGATAAAAATGCCACTTGCTTTTATTATCGAAGAAATAAATTTAAAAGATTAAATTATAATTTGTATTAATTTTCGACACTTAATATTTTAATGATAATTAAATTCATTAAATTCCTAACATATCTTAGTTTTTCCCTCCCTCTAAGTCTTGGAAATCTAAAGTTTTAGATTTGCATAAATATGAACGAGACTTAGAAAGCTAGTTTAACAAAAAAGTTTCACTTCTGACATGTGTACTTTATACGCACGCACTTTTTTATCACTTTCTGGAGCATAAAGCTCAAAAATATCGTTTTCAGGTAGTTTTTGAACAAAATAGCACAAGCCCGATGAGCGTAACCGAGGTTGTTTGAAGTATTAGACACATTCATGCCCATAAATTTAAATGTAATTCTTAATTATTATACTACATACTCGTATAAATCATTTATTAATGAAACCTAGAATTCTTGTTTATTGCTATGTATATTACCTGATAAGATAATGATTACCTATTCAGGTTGTCTCGGTCCTCCTCTATATATCGTATATAGAATTTAATTTATAGCGCTACAACCTCTTTAGGTCTGGGCCCCAGATTTCTGAATCTGTTTCATGATCAGTTTTCAATCTAATATTAACATTTAGTAATCACAAATACTAAATATGTTGACTAAATTATTAATTACTTCATTAGTGGTGTACAAAAAACATATGACAGCGATTCAACAAAAAAAAATGTATAACTTATAAATATAAATTAAAGTTAAATATAGTATAATGTAATAAGTATACGTAAAGGGAATCTATTATAAACATTAAACAAAAGCTGTTTCTGAAATTTGACTGGGAAAAACCAAAAAGCAGTGTGCATGTCAAAGGATTTACGGCACTGCAAAGGTTATATATGACATCAATCATTGATGAGCTGTCGACCTATATTTCAGTTCGAACACTAATGAAACCTATTACAAACTAGGCATAAAGTTAAATTAGTATTGGATGTGTATAATCATTGTTGAGTGATAACATCGCGTGTTTACTAATACATGCCTGCCAACATTGAAGCCATAGTTTATTAAGGTTTCACCAAATTAAAATAGACCGCCTTTTATATTAAAAAAACGAGTCGTTATTGCTACGAACCGCATTCAATTTAATCTATATCTTGGTTGGACAAGTTGGACAAGGTTGTTTTAATGTTTTTGTTTCTCTATTACGATTTGGAGTATCCCAAAGGGCTATGGAACTTCTATTCTTCGAAACTTAAAGACAAAGTTAAAAACGCTGTAATACGCAGACTTAAAACGTAACAGACGTTGTAACACATTCAAAAAGTTAAAGTGGTAATGCCAGCATTTGTGATGACAATCACAACCTTCACGTTATCGAGTATCACAGCCTTTGAAAAAGTTGTATTATCTGTATTTATTTCCCCGGAGTTGGTATCGACTTTAAACGACGACGAAACGTCGGTTAAATTTAAAACGACGTGACCATTTACCAGATTTAGATAAAACCCGCGGGAATATTTGTGGAATGACGCACTTTTCCGAGGAAAATCTAATGCACTTTCAGTATTAGATGTATAGGGCCATCTGCACGTCTATGAAAATGATAAATCAATTCTATTATACAGTTTTTAATTTTTCAAAATAGATCAAATATGCACTGAAATTTAGAGTGTAAGTAAATTCGCTTCACTCAGACTGACATATATTAATTTAAGTCCTATGTATTACAACTTTAATAAATTGAATATGACACGGTCATATATACGGTCCGAATTAGATTTGGTATTAATGGCGGAATCGTAGAATTTATAGTTAAATTGGTGGCCATTTCATGAAATTAAGTTTATATTTAAAATAAAATTTAGCCTTCCGAGTAGTTTCAGCATGCGGCTCTCATTCCTAGTCGTTGGTCGAATACTGGCTGACCACCAATGGACTTTGTGTGTTTGTGTATGCCGATTAATGAATGTTAAACGCACATTCATTAATCGGCATACCCAAAATAACGACGGCATGAGACAGGCCTCAGGGGCAAGGGACCCCCTGATGGGTCATCCCTGACCACATGATTTGTGTTTTTTATTAGAACACAAATCATCACGTAACAGATACAGAAATCTGTTGTCCAGAACTAAGAGGTAGTAGCACCGCTGGTTTTTTATATAGAGTTCTGAAATGTCTATAATTCACACTTTTAATTTATTTTTCTGAAATATATATAAAGTGTGAATTATTTTTCTTAAATAAACTCTTTTGCAAAAGGAGTAGTTGCAGAAGTGTTGGTTCAGCTTGAGAGTTGAGAGTTGAGAGAACAATTCGATTCAAGCTGTGAATTTGGCAAGAGAAGGTCACACTCGTTGTTTGGTTTTAACTTTTAACACTTGTAACTTTATTTTATTTAAAAATCTTCTTGCCTTTATTGCCGACTACTTATTATTTAGGCGTGTACATCGGTTTTAAAGAATTCGTCAAAAATTTATTCAGAAATTGCCAGAATTTACTTCACACGTATTAATTTACGTGATTATAAGTATACAAAGACAAAGTAAAAAATAATTTATGCATATAGGTAACAATGTACACTTATGAACGTCAAAAAAGGAATATACATTAAATTCTTCTAATTTTACATTTACTCCCAGTTCTCAAATCAAGGGCGTAGAACGGAAGAGAAGAACTGGCAATAAACTCTCCGCCACTCTTTTTAATCACCAAGTTTTTTGTTTTACACAACGTTTGTAAGGAGCTGCAACCATTACATCATGTTCTACATGACATCTTAAGTAATACAGACTACTTCAGTCAATTAAATTTCATCTAACCTAACTGAAATCAACCTTAGAAGGTAAGTTTTCTTAGGTGCCTGTTTTTTGCAAAAGAGTTTACAACTCTAACAATGAGTCAGTTACCCAGTTTATAATTTATATTTTTTAATTGAAAATCAATTAATTAAAATTTTGTTTAACGTGTTCCGCTCTGGTATTGAATGGTTTCATTTTAAATGTACATTTACGAAATATGTTTTTATATTGCGTCAAAATCAGACGCAAGGCTAGTCTAACAGTAAACTTAGTATTTACGATTACATCGGAGAAATCGTAAAATCGATACAATTAAATTCAATACAAGTTTTAGTGTTGTTCTAAAAATAATTGTTTACATAAAGCATTGTTCTTCCAACTGAACAAGTATGTTTTAACTAATTTATGCCTACTATCTAAATAGATAAGCAAAAATAAAAACCATCAACAGTAAAACCGTCAAGATAAGCGTACAAATTCTTAAAAGGCCGGCAACGAGACTTCAGCCCTGCGATCCTGTAACTCACTTTTCGAACTCACACAGCGGTTTTCGCATCGGCGGTCGCTCTCAAATCAGTCGTGAAGCAGTCATTTTATGATTTGGCATTCTGATAAACAATAAACTACAAGCTCCCACCTTTTCAACCGCGACTTGCGAAAACCGCTGTGTGAATTCGAAAAGTGAGTTACAGAATCGCAAGGCTGGTAATGTGGGTGTCCAAAGGCGGTATCACTTTACATCAGGCGAGCTCCTGCCCGTTTCCCTCCTGTTCTATAACTAAATATGTCATGGTTCAATCGTAGATTTAATCCCTTTGTGATTGCTGAAATTTTTAGTATCAATACTTGGACATGAACACAATTGACGGTTTTTTGGGTTCACCCTGCTTTAACATGATTAGTTTTGACACATCTTAAGTTATGATGATGTTTAACATAAATAGTTGATTGTTAGTTTCTCGCAGCATATAATTTGAAAATAAAGTAAATTAATAAACCTAAAGCTTGATCATATATTACATGCTAAAGTACGTTTTTTAACATTTAAATTACAATTCATATTAAACAAATTGATGTATTATATAATATACATGATATTGAAGAAAATCTCCATTGATTGTATTCACTACACTTAAACGTATAATATGCTAGATAAACTTCCTATAGCTCGATTAGGAGGCACCGAAAGTTCGTTAATATTAGACACTAAAGTTATACGTCATACATAAATGAAATTATGAATAAATTCGCAATAGTAATAATAATAATTAAAAATTGATGAATAGAAATTTAAAACAAATTTAAAAAGTTTTGTCCTTGTGGCAGTGCACCTTTAATGCTGGCAGCGGTTCCTCGCTGTATTGCGATACTTATTCGTTGAAAGAGGAAAGCACCAGCTATGGCATCACCGGTACTATCTACCAGGCGCCAACTTAAATCTTTAATTAGCGCCTGTGCACTTGAACTCCACGGACCAAGAGTCTCTACTCAAAAGGGAACAAAATCAAAGTTGTTTATAAATGTTTCTAAGAATGTTTTTAAGAAATAAGAAAAAATATTGTATATTTATGTATTGGAAATAAATCAACTTCTCTTGATAAAATCGCACAGTTCCTAATTATTTAGATTACATTGATACAATACCAACGCGCTTTATTATTTCACGCATGAGAAAACAATGATAAAAATGCTAAATACTCACACAAAACTTATTTCGTCATCACAGAAAAACTAATTTTTTTCACAATAAAGATTATAAATCACATGCTTTTAAATTTATATGTATTCATAAATCAAGTTGTCTATGACAGAGAAAACATTATGCGCGATTTTGTAACGCGCGCTTCCGATGAAATTCGATTTTCAAATAAACCATTCAACATGGCCGCACTTATGACCTAGTGCTGCTTACGTATATGTCGATATTTTTATAAAAATAGATTTTAAATTCAAGGTTGAAGAGATTTGCTATGCAAACATACTAGATGGATGACAATTTACGGTTAGGTGACGACTTCCAGTGATGATGCTTTGGCATCAACATTCTTTTATAATATTAATTTGTTTATACAAAAAAATCCACACAAATACAATTTACAACGCGAGCCCTCTAGCATTGAGTGTCCATGGGTGACGCTATCATAGGTGAGCCTCCTGCACGTTTAAAGGGGTAAACGTTCTATAAAAAAAATCGTAGGACCATGGATGTTGAAACCATTATAATATTTAACTTTATTTTAAAAGCAAAATATTTGTATGTCTAAATGTTCAAATTTATTTATCGACATTGTTACATCACTATTAATGGATATCGGAAAAGCCTTTTTGACTTGATGTCACGATACGAGAATGAATTATTTCATGCCTGAAAAAGCCCTTAAAAGCGTTTCTAACTGCATATATTGCATCGAAAAAAAATTTAAAATTATAATTACCAATATTATCATTTGATAAACCTTTTACTTAGCTGACATTTTTTACATTTACCGGGTTTGTCATTGCAAACAATTGTATGAAAAATCCAAGTGACCTTTACTTTTGACCTCAGAATTTTTAAGTCTCCTTGATAATATTTCTTTCTAAACAATGGTCAATATGACACACGCCGTCGATTTTTGGGTCTGGGACGAGTTTCCTTACGTTTTCCTTAAACATATGAGTATGTATTAATTGCACACATTCAAACATTAACATTTTACAGAGTCTGAACACGATCGCGCCGCAAGGATAATAATACAGCTCAAATTAATATTAATAATTCGGCGCTACAATCCTGTATAGTTCTTTGCCTCAAATTTTATTCTTATCTAATCTTAGAAACATCTATGTAGAAATAATAATTATTAATCTTCCCAATAAATCTTGTTCTTTATTTAAATGATATTTTTTGAGTGAATACTAATAGTACGTGTACCTATACCTTATTATATGGCGTGTCGTAATAGCAAGATAAGCATTGAACGTATAAAGTACTACCACAAAATACTTATCCTATATTCAACAAAATAGGAAGTTTACAAAAGCCAACATTTTCCCCAATTTATGGGATAATTAAATAGTTTTATATAATAAATGTTGTACGTTGTGTTCAAGTCGCGATAAAAAAAATAGCACGCGACTTGAACACAACGTACAACATTGGTAAGTAAGTAGGTACCTTTAACGTTTAATAACCAAGAAAATGTGGAATATGTTGCTATTTATTTAAATATTTATGTTATATTTCAAATTATGTAAATTAAGGAATTAGGAAATCAACATAACCTACTTACGCAGCCAAGCGGCGCCCAATTTATCAAATAAGTGAAATTATTTTTAAGCACGCATTTAATAATTTTTCAGACACGCAAATTGAACTTGTGTTTTAAATTTTGTAATTATTAAATTGCTCTGAAGTATATAAATAGCTAAGTGTTTCTAACGACTACTCAGATTTGAGACTTAATGCTAATTCCTGACTTCCTTACCGATGAATGGCCCTCAAATTTTTAAACATTGTTTCAATCATTTATCACCATTCTAGCTTCTTATAGGTGCATTTATTAAACAAAAATTAGATATGAAGTATATTATATTATATCTGTGAAACGTTGAAACGCTTGCGTTCCGATATATTAATTATACTTTTTACGTTCCTTTAAAATATTAGTTCATTAAATTAGAAGGAACAATTAAAGCGACATTTTAGGTACAAGTGCACCGTGTTAGTCGAACTGATGATGAAGAGTATGATTACTTAGTTGCGGAAAGACGTCCCTAGTTGAAAAGTTCTTAATTGTTGCCGTTAAATTTATTTACGAGATATCTGAAGCTTCGCCATCAACCAAAAGCACTGATTGATTGACCTTTGATTTAAAGCAAAGATTGCAAAAATATATCTGTCTGCCAGTACAGAATTTTTTAAAATTTAAGTTTAATAATAAATTTTGGTAATTTATGTTACTTTCATAAATTAAATACTTAATTAAAATAATCTTGCAGATTTGCTTGGTACATTTAACTATAACTACAGTATGAATGTACTGATTAATTATAAAACGAATTATTAAATTATTATTATTTTTTATGGCCCGCACGGTTTGTGCATATAAATTATTTTTATAGTAGGGATAATAGGTATGTCAACTGTCAATTTGACATACGATGCTTTGACAACTAACGGCGACGCTACGTGATACGTCTGAGTCGTCACTCGTCAGTTAATTCTTGACAAACAGTGATTGTAAATTTACTATTATTTTTGTTAAAAGTTGAAAGTTGATACTCTTACTTCGTACTTCGTAGTTGAACTATGTTGATACTTGAATAATTATAAATATAAAAATATATAGCTAATCACAATTTATCAAAAAAATGGAAAATAATTATCCTATCAAAATACCACCAAAACTAAAGAAAGCCAAAAATGCAACAAAGGATGAACTTCTAAAATTGGATAAAGAAGTAAAAAAGTTGAAGATATTAACGTTAATAACATAACCTTAACAAAATGTAAGATTTCAATTTTGTACTTTCAGGAATTAGTTGATAGAATAATACAGTTGGAAGCTCATAATGCACAGTTAAAGAATATTATTAGTAAAAATATGTCTGAAACTGATGAAACTGGTAATAAAAATAAAAGGCAGTATGACTTTTCAAAGTAAGTTTAAATTCTTACAAATATAAAATATACTGGTTATGGTTTAGTTTTTTTGAAACCTGAATTCACATCAATTTTAAAAGTTTAAGCAGACATATAAGAAACATATTAATTATGATGCAAAGTTTTCTTTATTTACAAATAATATTTTCTACAAACACAATGAATATTCTGTATAGATGCCACCATCGCCGAATACTTCTAAAGATCCTGTACTTTGGATGGGATTACCATGGCTTAGCAGTCCAGGAAGATTCAACCCAGACCATAGAACATCATTTATTCAAAGCTCTAGTTAAAACCTGTCTTATAGAGAGTAGGGAAAAGTCTCAATATCATAGATGTGGACGGACAGATAAGGGAGTTAGTGCTTTTGGTCAGGTGAGTGTATAGAAGTAGTAATGGTTTATATTGTTATGCTATTTATTATGTTACTATGTATAACTTCACTTTATCCTTAAATATAAGGAATTGCTATTATATATGCAATTTAGAAATATATCCAAAAAAAGACAAGGCTGCAGTAAGAACTTACAATTATTTCTATAATTTTCAGGTAATATCAATAACAGTAAGGAGTAAACACCCATCAGATATACAAAATCTGGCAGAATCATTATCAACTGAGATAGAGTATTGTAAGTTATTGAATCGAGTTCTGCCTAAAGATATAAGAGCTGTTACATGGATGCCAATACCAGATGATTGTGAAACCTACAGTGCCAGGTAATACAAAAATCAGTATGAAAACTTAAGAAAGTCTGATGAATCCATAAAAGTTCTTTGAAATTTGCATTTACCCCTTCGCTATAGCCATTACTGTTTTTGCCTTATGACTTATTCTAAGACTGGACGTTTTTCACAGGTTCGACTGCAAAAAACGCAAATATAAGTACTATTTCCCAAAATCCTCATTAAATATTCTTGCAATGCGAGATGCTTGCTCTCGCCTGATTGGTTCTCACGATTTCCGCCATCTTTGTAAAATGGACGTTGGTAATGGTGTTACTCAATTTAGGCGGCAAATTTTGACAGCTGATATAGTAGCCATCAATGAAGGTGGTGAACGTAAGTGACTTTTATTGCTATTTTTTAAATAATTTGCATTTATAATGGTTACCAAAAGTTTTACAACAGTATAAATTTAAACAATATATAAAACCTTACATTTCAGCGACTTCTATGTATGTGTTAGTCCTAGAAGGCAATGCATTCTTATGGCATCAAATAAGATGCATCATGGGTGTTTTACTACTTATAGGTGAAGGGAATGAGGAGCCAAGCATTATTAATGACCTACTTGATGTAGAAACAAATGAAAGGTTAGAATTATTAAAAGCAATATGGTGTACATTCTTCAAGTTTAAAAATAAATCTTCTGTAATGCAATATAATAACAACTGACCATAGATGCTGAAATTATTGAGTTACGGATTTTTTTAAAGATGTTTAATGTAAATATGTAGAACTTGGTTACATTAATATTATCGGTAAATTCAGTCTTTTTAGTTTTTTTTGTACTTTAGAATTAACAAAGATTTGTTGTATTTTTGTGTAAGACATTACATGATGAATGTCACGACGTGTGTATAAAACATAAATGTTTTTTTAAACCATTAGTAACAAAGAAATTAATTTCTTAATATGTATCTTTAATTTGTCATCATCAGACTACTTTACGAATAAAAACTATTTATTTTTCAGAAAACCACAGTACAACATGGCTATAGATGTGCCGTTAAATTTATTTGAGTGTACATATGATTTGGAAAAAGTATCTAATTGGGTTTATACAGATGAATTAAAATGTGTTATAGAGAATTTACAAAAGATGTGGGCATTGCAAAGTGTAAAGTTAGTAGTACTTAAGTTAGATATTAAAGATTTTCTGATGCTCGAAACCGATGTCTATGGATATAGCTAGCTACTATAAGCAACTCATATAGCTAGTCATACAAAAAAAATTTTCACCAATTATAGGTAATTAAGAAAAAAGAAAAGTAATAATATGTTTTACTCTTTTTCAGAGCAACAATGATAAAGGACTGTATTGAAAATTTAGAAAATGTACATTATACAATAAATAAAAATAAGAGTGTGACAGAGATGGAGAATTGTGAATCAAATGTTGTAGCAAGAGATAGCATTATGGTGTATTCTGATGGCTTAACTCAAGGTGTTAAACCCAAAATATATGTTCCTTTGTTAAAAAGGGAAGTTTGTTGTAAGTATATATTTTTTTAATTGATTTAATTTATTTGATTAAAGTGTGAATCAGTTGTTATTAGTGCACCACACCAATGGTAATTTTGTATAATATCCTCAAATGCAGACCCATTTTTTCTTCGTAAATTGTAGGAATAATATTTTATACAATATTTTATTTGTTAGTTCGCAACATTCGCTCATCGCTATTAAATATACTATTGCTACATATATGTCATTTTTAATTGGAATTCAACTTGAATGAATAGAATTGTGTCACTTTGTGTATTTGGAAACACATATAAACCAATACAAATAAAGAAAATGTATGTTTTTAAAATTGGAAAGTTCTCATGACTATCTTGCAGCATAGCTTTTATTTGTATTTTGAAACAAGCACTTTTCAGTGTTTTTTAAGTATTTATAGTCAATTGCGCTAGAGTGTAGATGTTAAAATCTACAAATGTGTGGTCTGTACTAAATTTTGCATCCCAATTAATACCATTTTTTTTATTTTAGCAAGCTTAGAAGAGCGGATAGAGCATTATATGAAGAAAAAAAAATTGGATCATAATATTGTAACATAATGTAACAAAATATAAGTATATAAATATTAAATTATTTTATTTACCCAAAAGAAATAGTAAATCAGTAATTATAACAAGTATATTTTATCGCCGGCGGCTCTCGGCCGGTGAACTAATCATCATACCACATACTATTTTTTCATAAATAATTCAAGTAAGCTTAATGTGTCCAGATTTAAATCTTCACAGACGTTCATCGCTGATTGTATGGATAACGGTTTCTGTCAGGTTGAGACATTTTATCATTCAGCGCCATCTAAAATATTACACAGTTGACAATTTTTTTATAATAAAATATGCGGTTGTTTCTTTAGAATTTTTGAATGTCTTGGATACGTTGTCATAACATCTGTGTGATAAAACATAGTTCAAATACTGTACCTGTGTCTAAACGAAAAAGGAAGGTTTTCTGAAAAAGCAAGTAATTTCTCTAGTCAATACAAGATGGCGCTACCAACAAACCTAGCAATAACTAAATCCATAAAATACTAATTAATCCATTATAATTTTATAGTGTACAATGAGGGCCGAGTCATTTTATAAATTATTCATTGGTTATAAGCAATAATTATTGATGGCGAGCGGTCGACACGATTCCTAATTTAAAATTGAAATAATTTAATAAAGCAAAAAGTACCGACCTTTCTGAGTGTTTTGTCTGTAATTGTCTTTGCTGGCATTGTGAATGTGCGGAGCGTTGTACTAAAGTTAATTCAGCCTTGCTTAACTACTGGTCATATTTTACTATCGCACTGAACATTAGTTATGCAGTAATAGAAGGCTGCTACGGGCGCGTAACGGTCTTTGCCGTGCGTAAATCCGGTTTATAAAATATATTACGGTATATAAGAAAATACTTTATTTTATAATATTGTTAATTTAATATACTTTTTATAGTTCCCTTTTTGTAAGCTATATTTAATAATATTTGGCCACGTAATATAAAAAAAAGTAAAGTAAAAATTATATTCAAACTGTCTGGATTTTAATTATAATTGTTTAAAAACTTGTGTGTTTCTTTAAATTAAGTTTCAGTTACATAGTTAATAGTAGTAAGTCGATTGAAATTAATAAAACGCGCTTTTCACATGTTTTTTTTGTTGTTGACTTTGACAATTGACATTTTTATTATGACTGTTTCAGTATTATTATTTATTTAATTTAGAAAAGTTGAACTTAACTTACAAGAATGCATTTTATATAAATTTTAAAGTATATAAAATGTATATAACAAAAAACTATAATTTAAACTAGACTTACATCTATCATTATACGTTAACAAGTGTTAGTATGTATTAATTTCTATATTTTGTGAATTTTGAAGTGAAAACTGAGGATATTTTAGATGGGTAAGATGTTTAAATTAAAAGAAAATAATATTACTAATGTCTGTTCTTATAATAATATATATCAATATATATATTATTCAGAGTAAGTTGTAAGAAGTATCCATCATATTTCTTATTTGTAAAAAAAACTATTTCTAATTGTTTAAGTTGGAGTATTATAATACCCTTATGTGACCTAAACCTAAGTTTGAAAAATCTATGTTATATAATTATTTCAAATAATAATCATATTTAATGAAATTTTTTCTGGGCCTCTGATGATTTTAAAGTAACAATAAACCAAAATAACAATAGACTTGATACAATAATATGTAGAAAGTTGTAGTAAGTAAAGTATGTGTTAATGTATTGTTACATATATCTGACATTGTAAATAATATCTTTGTTTCAGATTCTCAAGAAATTAGAAATTATAGTCGACAAAACAAACTTATATTATTTTTTAAAGACATATAAAAATGTGAAATTTAAACGAACATTCCTATTTTAAGGCCAGTATTAGTGAATTAAGTACATATATCAATATAGTATTATGAAGATAACGAAGGAGAATTTGCTTTGTAAGTATTTTTAAACCAATTTTTAGAAATAAAAAAGGCCTGTTAGTCAGGGCTAATGTAGTATATTAATGATGGAAGAATAAAATAATTTTAGAAATAGGCCTGTAGTTTTTAAGTTTATACATATAAATTATATATATTTGTATACATAAACTCAAAAATCTTTTCTCTATTATTAGCTTATATATTAGCTCTATTATGTTAACTTAGATAACAAATTAGGGGACCAAGAACAATTCCTTTATTTGGATATTTAAATTAGTAACAGAAACATACTACACTATTCTCTATAATTTATTGTATTCTTTATTTTTTTTTGCAGTTACAAATCTCTTAACTGATAACAACACTTAATGGTTTACATGGTAAGTACATTTCTTACTTTCTAATATAGCATATGCCTTTCCCTTCTTGTTTATATGATTTATCAGAATATGGTAAAAGGTAAATTAAAATCTAATGTTTTGTTTTAAATGTCTACCCTCTAAGTGGTATTTTTGGTGAAGAAACCAGAATTAGGCAATTATATTGTAATATTAAACCCATAAAAATATTATTTGTATAACAGCGGAAATATAAGTAATTCATTTTCTTAAGAAATCCTCAATTTTAATAACTTATTGTTCATTGCAAATTTCTTCTAGGCAAGTATTCTTTAAAATCAAACAAACAGGGATTTGAACCATGTTTGTGTGATATAACTCACCAGTTTTCTATATTGTGGTCTAGTTATATGTATATTACTGTACTAATAACTTTTACATTAGGTATTACGCAATTTAATTGAGGCTAACATCTTGCAGATGAGCTGTGGCCTCACTGTAAGGTCATTGAGGGCAGTTTTTGAAACGCCGTTATATTATGATATTTTTAGTAACAAATGTTGGCGCGTAACTTTGTCTCGTAAAGTTCTTGTACTTTTCAGTAGGACCCTTAAAACAACTTCTTAAAGCATCCAGCTCTATCAGGTTAATCTATAAAACATCTAGGTTGATTTTTGTTTTAATTCACTATTTAATTCGGTTATGACGCAATTACTTTATATCACTTATAAAGGGTCTGTTTCACAATGTATGGATAAAGTACCAAATAGCTATGCAACACATGAATTATTTGGAAGATAAATTGTGCTATTTGACATTCATCGGACTCATAACTTATGAAGGACTTTATGTGACGAATAGCGCTATCTGACAGTCCTGAAACGCAACAATAGTGTTTATCCTTCAAAAAAGTAATAAATAGCTAATTTGGAACTTATGTAGAATTTAACCGTACATTGTGAAACAGACCCTTAATATGAAGAAAATTTGACTTTAAGAACCCAGATTACTTAGACAAGAGTCTGTGGGCTGACATTGTCATTCCTATAGCGAGCATTCGGAAAGCTATATAACAGCCAGTAGCAAGTAGTTTTTTTTATTTTATATAAAAAAAATTTCCAATCAATACTACTCAATACTAAATTCTGTACTGTCAGACAGCCGAATCGAATGTCACAACGATAGGTATTCGATTTTATCTGTTGTTCGTTAGTCTTCCGCGCTCTGATTGGTCGCTCCGTCTTAAGTGCGGTCGCAAATAAACTCGACTATAAGAAGGTTCTGATAACAATTTTCAGTTTACAGTCTGAATACATCCAATAATCCAAATAATTTTATAGATTTTTCCTAATGAATAGTCCTCCAGAAAGATAACCCTAGCTCAAACGTTTGTAAAAACTAGCTTTTCTTTGATCTTACTATGTTGCAGTTTAAAACAATACGAACTCTGACGTATGATTTGGGGAATCCATAATTGTTGGCGCCATTTTTGAGATTTTTACGAACCCTAGAATTAATATCTATTTAAGACCTACGGAATCGTCTACTTTTAAATTAGTTGCATCGTGTCCTTTTAAAGGCACAATCGTGATTAGTGATTACGTGACCGACTTTGAGGTGAGAACGGACAGACAAAAACTAGTCGTTACCTTAGGTATCGTGCATACTGGGAACCGAACAAAATCAGTGTTGCCCAACGTGGGGCCCACGCTCTACAGGGGGATAATTTGAATGTTAAGGGTCTATTAAAAAGATATATTAACATTATTTGGAATTTTAATTATAATTATATGTTTTGGAAAATTTACTTTGTCTTTCGTTAAGAATTTCCTAGTTATTTCTTTCTCAAACCTATCATTTAAGTTTCTTAAGTGAAAATTTAATTTTTCTAATATTTAAAATTATGTATGTGGGGAGCATGACATATAAAAGGTTGGGAACACTGACCTAAACAATCAAAAAGAATATATAAATCGCAGTTTTTCTTGCCTAAAACTTAATAGATTTTCATAAAATTAATATACCTTAAACTATGACAATATAAGAAACATATTGTATCGGATTAAGATCTTTACAATTTTTTTAATAATATCCAATTTTTCGATCCAAAAGTTGTTGCCATTGTTACCTTTATATAGAAGTAAAATCGTTACCATGGTAACGAACTTTAATCGGCGTTTTATAAGTCCTTTCAACTGTGTGATTGTGACATTAAAATGTAACGATGTATCTGCCGTTTTTTTTCGACATTAAAAACTATTATAACACGTGACTCAAAAATATAGTAAACAAAAAAATTTGCAAACATTGCTTGGCTTTATAGCATCAAATGTTAGTACTATAAATATATGTGCTTTAATTGTAAACTTATATGTGAAGGCAACCTTACAGTTAGGTGTGCCCGCTCATCTGTCGACCTTCGTTTCAACTCTAATAGCCTCTTGCTTGATTCCACACGGTTTCTATTGCACATTTTTATATTTACTTCCGCCTGTGATTTTACCATCATAAAATAAAAAATAATAATTCTATTTCGATAACATTCCATTTTAGTTAGTACAACTAAAAGACTTGTATTTAGTACCCACAAATAAATTTAAAATTAACTAACAGCCTACGCGTACAGTCTCCCTTCATCTAGTAACATTATTACAGTTTACATATATTTATTTATTTTAAAAAATCGAAAATGAATTTGTGTTAAATAAAAATTGTTTTAAATAATTACGTAGGTAGGACTTCTTATTTCATAGTGTGTTTTCGATTATTATATTACAGATTTTGTATAATTAAATATAGTAACTCAATAGGTAGTACTTTTGACTTTTTAAAAGTTTTGTTTCTGTTTTTTTAAATGATGCGATCGAACTTATACGTAACTTTTGTACTGAAACTTCTTTACGCGCATGAGGGTAAAACGGAACGTCTCGAAGATGTGCAGCGTTTTTGTCGAAGAAAAGGGAGATTGAGGGAGTTACCTTATAGAATTTTTTTTTAAATTTAAATTTCGTAAAGAGAATTTATCAAATATTAGTATTTTATATTTTTATGCAAAATAATTTATTGAAATCTCAAATGACGAATTGTAAATTAAAATGACATCTGTTTTTATTATCGAAAATTTTTTTTTTTAATTTGGATTAATTTTCGACACTTTTTAGATTTTAATTACAATTATATCTTCCTTTTTTATAGAACAGGGGGCAAACGGGTATGACGCTCATCTGATGTTAAGTGATACCGCCGTCCGTGGACACTCAATGCCAGTTATGAATGACAATTTAAAACAAAAGGAAGATCTAAATTTACATATAAAACCAATTAGGAAGCACTGTTATACAATATACAATTTCTGGCCTTGTCAGGGTCTCCAAATAATTTTCGGTAGTGAAAGCAAAATGCTAGGTTCCCACGGCGATCTCACAGACAAGGACAGCGATGTCCAATTTGTGCTCCCATTTGTCGCCTTTCTCTTCCAATCCTTGCGCTTGCGCAACCACCTCTCGCACTGAAAATGCGTAGGGATAAACCATAAACGCTTTAAATGGTGCACTAGAATATGTACACGGATAATATAGATAAGAATGTATACCTTATCTATATTGCTAAACTGAAACATAGTGGACCATTGTAGGAACTTATGTATCTAAATTTTTCATAGTAGCAAGATTTGTATCATCTAAAAAGTTTGTTAATGCTAGATGCCGTAGATAATAATAATAAAGCATTTTATTTCAAATACTTATTTTTATACATTTATTTTTCTATAATCTTAGTTATTCGTAGATCGTGTGCTCTTTTTTGGCAAAGGCCTCCACCAAACTCCATTTCTGTCTGCCATGTACCACATGCTGTTTCTTTATCTATCCACCTTCTAAATTGTCTTCCTCTATTGCGTTTATTGTACCATGGGCACCACTTGATCCAATTCCACTTAAGTTTATTTATTTTCATTGTGACATCTACCACCGTTTTCTTTATTTTATCTATTCTTCTCTTCCCATACAATGTATATAGTGTAAATTATGTTAGTAAAAAAATATTATAATTAATATACAGCCAAACAATTTACTATATTCCGTGATAATTCTGTGGTAATATTACCAGTATTATTAAATATAAAATTTATTAGATTAATATTCAATAACAAATATTGTTTAACTGGTTTAGTGGAGATTATGTTAAAAGAGATGCTTTCTCATATTAATTGCAAATAAATCAGTGGCGCTACAACTTTTTCAGATCTGGGCCTCAGATCTGTATCTGTAGCATGATCATTTGTCAATATAATAGACAAGTAGGTGATCAGCCTCCTGTGCTTGACACACGTCGACTTTTTGGGTCTCCTAATGCCGGGTTCCTCACGATGTTTTCCGTCATCGTACGTGCGAGATAAATCACATAGACAGAAGTCTATTGGTGCACAGCCGGGGATCGAACCTATTACCTCAGGGATGAGAGTCGGATGCTGAAACCACTAGACCAACACTGCTCTGCTATATATTTTTAATAAAATACTTTTGAATAAATACCGCGAGCTAGGTTGAAACTTCCTGGCCATTAGCAATGGTAACCGTATAGAGTACATTTTGAACCTTATCATCGTGTTGCAATGTGCGCGCAATTTTATATAATATGTAAACAACAGAGTGAAAAAAATAAAATAAAATACCCGTTCTACCTGCCGGGCATGTATTACGTCTGGAATAATTGTATCTACGCCCTAAAGATGTAAATATTTTCTTTAAGTCATATATCATACTCATATCGCGTAATATTTTAATCGCTCTAAATTTATTTGAAAAAAACCTTTCAGCTTAATTAACTATAATAAAAAATAACTTTTAAATCAAAACGACAATTAAAACAGAATATTAACAGACTATATTTTAGTTATTATATTTTAAGGTTAGTTATTGTTTTTATTGTTCTTTTTAATATATAAATTTATGATTACATATGATTAATTGAATATTATACGATGCAAAATAGTTAGTATGGAAAGTAGTGCAAAGCGCAAAACAGACTTAACAATAGTATATACACAAAGAATGTAGGGTGTGGATGTGTATTTATGTGTGTAACTCAAGCCTGTGTGTTAAAATAGGCTTGATTTAGTGACATGAAATGTATGAAAGTGTTTTACTGATATCTTATTGCTTTTTGATTTAAACGGGTTAATTAGACATATGTAGCAGTTATGTATGTATATTATACAATAATATGTTTGTTGCAGGATGATTTCGAGGGCGCAGGGCTCAAATGCGACATGCTGCCCACTATGGAGGTATGTAATTTATATGTAATGACACTATCTTTTTATTTATAAAAGTACAAACGTACTGATATCTCTCTTTTCATCAGAGCGTAAATACAATATGACAGAAAGAGACAAAAGTTTAGTTAAAACAGTGGAACTTATTTTATGAATAAGGTTTAAATTTGAGAAAAAGAAACTTAAATGAAACCTATCATATTTTTATTTTTTCATACACCATAAGTAAAACATATCATGAAAAACTTAAATTCTAATTATTATAAATAATTATAATACATTTTCGAATAAAACCCCTTCACAATCAAATTGGGAAACACTGGTCTAAGGCATACCGGTTTCATCACGATGTTTTCCTTCACCGCTCTAGCGAATTTAAATGCCGGCGATCGAAGCTACGATCTCAGGGATGAGAATCGCACGCTGAAGCCAACACTATCCTCATAGCCAACCCAGTATCTATGTCAACGTAAAATTGTAAACACCGTTAGATTGTAATCTATCTCGCGAGATTATAAACTGTCGAAAGATTGTGAACCTCATCTTACTGCTTACAATTTAACGTATTATTATTCGGTAGATTGTACTACACTAACTTAGTTATCATTCAAACTTCTTTGGTCAATTACAGATTAATTTTACTTCCCAACAATTTCATATAACTACCGAATAATAATACGTTAAATTGTAAGCAGTTCGTTGAGGTTCACAATCTTTCGACAGTTTATAATCTCGCGAGATAGATTACAATCTAACGGTGTTTACAATTTTACGGTGACATCTATACACAATATCATTTATCTACTTCTTATATTTTTTTTTCTTCACCCCGAGTTGACGCAATTGCTTCGAACTTCGAACACTATAATATTCGTGTATCACTAACGAACACGCTCGCTAATTTGACTCGATATGAATCATGAACCATTGGCTTGTCACTTATCTGGTAGCCAATTTGCATTTGGCATATGTATCGGTATGAGGTTAGACGTGCGATTCTAAACCCTGAGATCGTGTGTTTGGTACTGGTAGTTAGAAACTCGGGTAACTTCTATTACCCGACACGTAAGACCAGTGTTTACCCACGCCTCACAGGGGCCAATTTGATTGTTAATGCTATTCGAAAATTTATTGAAGTTATTTTGAATTTGAATTTATCATTAGGTTTTAATAATATACTTTGTTTCGTAAAAAAATCCTAGTGAATTCTTCCTTCTTTTTTTATTATTAAATATGATGGATATGAATGGAGTAGGTAATAAATTGTATAAGTATACGGAGGGAATCTGTCAATGTTATGCTTTTGAAGAGCTCGAAGGTTAAATCAAGTCAAGTCAAATAATTTATTTCCATTAGGCCTATTAAAAAGGTACTTTTGAAAGTCAAAATTATAAGTTAAAAATATGAAAAAAAAGTCGTCATATGGAGGAGAATGGTCAAGAAACACCGTACTTACTCTTTTAAAATAGTATCACATATTTTATTTACATTGATTTGATAATTATATGTCAAGACCATTGTACCTAGAACAAAAATACTACTATACTAAAGTAAAATAGGCGCATGGTGTTATAAAAAAACAATACAGTAGATACCTCAATTATTATATAGATACATGATGTTCACATTTTTACAAATATAATAGATTTTACATTATTCTTATTTTTAATCTGAACTAAACTGATCTGAAGAGATAGAGATTATTTAAATGTCTAATCCAACATCCTAAAGTTTTTTATGCCATGCAAAGTCCGCTGTCAATGGAACAAAAGTAGTGTGCAATAACCACTGAGATACAGAGTATAAAAGTATTATAGCATATACGATTTCTACTTGTAATTGGAAACATCGGATGTTACGAAAGTAGCCGCACCCGCGACCCGCCTCTACTAGTCATGTCCCTTTATATCGATATTGTTCCTTGGGGTTTGGGGCGTATGTAAAAAAAACGAGTGAGGTCGTATAACCTACGTTTCGTTTGATTGTGATTGGTTCAGTGAAAAGACGGGCTGTGATTGGTCACTCTAACGAGAAAGGCGCGTTTCGCATTTAGTTTTACATCCCGTTAATTGTAAAATGGAGCAAAATATTGACGGAATCGTACCCTAGAGACAGAAATCGAATAAGAGGCCGACATCGCAAAAGATGGGAGGACGAACTCAAATTAACAGTAGGCTACAACTGGAAAAGAGTTGCAAAGGATAGAGAACAGTGGAAAGAAGAGGCACACCGAACTCCGAGATATACTGTAGTGAAAATATATTAAAGATCACAGATCACGGAGTTTCGGAATATAAAGGCTATATTAATATTATAAAGTAATCTTGTAAAATACCTATTTATATATTCAGCATACTGTGACTATCTTGATATAGTATAACTAGTACTTTAAAGAGGAAGGTTTTAGGAAATGAACTTCCGTCGCTGCAGGCTGCGCGGGTTATAGGCTCGACTAGGTCAGTTAAAAATCTGACCCTAGTTTACTGGTACATATTAATTTCATTTTACTT
Organism: Pieris napi; assembly: GCF_905475465.1. NCBI lineage: Eukaryota > Metazoa > Arthropoda > Insecta > Lepidoptera > Pieridae > Pieris > Pieris napi. The sequence goes on from NC_062246.1 coordinate 9,048,907, forward strand.
AGGATCCTTTAAGCAAAGAGCGTAACAATTCTAAAAAAACAGCCGGCAACGCACTCGCGAGCCCTCTGGCATTGTCCATGCGCGGTATCACTTAACATCAAGTGAGCCTCCTGCCCGTTAGCTCCCTGTTCTATAAACACATAATAAAGATAAAACCTAGATAGTATTAATTTTATTCAACATTAAGAATTTAATAGTAATAGGATAATATATAGTAGAGTTTCGTTGGGTTACACCATAGACAATTCAGCTACATGACACTACTCAGCTATCACAGTTCACCTTCGTGTCTTTGTGTACAGCAATAATTACGCTTTTAATAGATATCAGATGATACCGGGCTTTAAAATAATAATTATGAAAGTTTAAAGAACAGACAAAGAAATACAAACAATAGCGGCTATTTTACCATTTTAATAAGTTAATCTGTAATAGCTTTAATACTGTCATTCAATGATTCGAATTTTTTATCGACTTAGCACACGACTATCCGCAAGTAGCGTGTATAGGACCGGCGGAGTGTGAAAATATGTTCTTTCACGCATACAAAACATCGCGGACATAGCATGTAGCTGGTGCTGTGACCCACCTATGCAGTATTACTATAATAAAAAACGACGAGTGCACTCCGGGAGTGCCGGTAGAAGTGAAAACTTGAATATTAACATTGTGCATTTTTGATATTTTGGAATGGGAATAATTTTGCACGAATTGTTTTAATAATCAGTATAAAAGTACTATAATTTATGTGGTAAATACAATATTTATTTATTGCGCAACAATATTTATTTATCGTACACAAACATGACAATTTATATTACTTTAAATACTCCCCGCCAGCTGTCTTACGAATTTTAAAATAATAAAGCTTTAGACGTTTCACAAAATTAAACCTAGAGATATTGACTTAAGGTCCAATTCCACATGCATAAAGGTATCCGAGGAAAGAGACAAATGAATTAAAACCATAACTATATAACACGAAGGTTCATAATCTATAAAAAAAACATCCGTCTTACGAATTTGTCCTGACGCGAGTTTAACATTTTTTACCCATTTCAAAAAAGTGTACAACGCCGCTAAAGAAGTTTTCACTTCAAAAATCAAATTCTCTTAGTATAGAGGTATACTTAAAAATTTGTAAAGAGTTATAGTTATAGTTAGTTAGAGAATACTAACATTACAATAATTTTTATTATTGTAATGTTAGTATTCGGTGAACCGTAAAATTTTAACGAATTTATGTTCCAACGCATAAATTTCTCTTGTATTATTCTATATGTAAACAATTTATAATTAGACAAATGCAAGATAGTCTTATTACACCGTTTTATATAAAAACATACAACGACGCCAGTTATAATTAGGAAATAATTTACGTGTGACTACTGTCAAGGGCGTGATTCTCTGGCTACAATAATTGTTGTGCTGGGAAATTTACGGGTAATACTTACGAATAGCTTATAAATAAACGAAATCAGTGGCGCTACATCCTCTTTAGGTCTTGGCCTCAGATTTCTAAATCTGTTTCATGATCATTTTTAAATCTAATAGGCAAGTAAATGATCAGCCTCCAGTGCCTGACACACACCGTCAACTTTTATTTTCTGTCTTAGACATGTCGCTTTCCTCACGATGTTTTCCTTCCCCGTTCAAGCAAATGTTAAACGCGCACATAGAAAGAAAGTCCATTGGTGCACAGCCGGGGATCGAACCTACGGCCTCAGGTATGAGAGTCGCACGCTGAAGCCACTAGGTCATCACTGCTCTTATTAATTAGAAGTAAATATTGTGTGAGACAGGCACGTATTTTACGTGGTGGAGGTTTACGTACGTTTCGTAGGAAATATCTAAAAACTGCGCAACGAAACAATATTTGCAAAGACGAGGTAGTATATACCACTATCACGTTGCAGTATTGACAAAACAGCAACATATTACAGAATATAGCAAAATAATTAATCTATGTTGCGAGGCGGTTGTGCTAAGTTAGTAAGCATGGTTATCCACCTCCTCAAAGCTACTAAATATTATTTCTCGATTTGTATAGAACATTTTATGTTCCGTCGTTACTTATGATGAAGTTATTACCTGCATACACTTTTAAAGACAAATATGAAAACGTTAGCCATCGTTAGTATATTTTAACTTTTTTTAACAATAACTAATTAAGCAGCGAGCAGTGTTGACCTAGTTGCTTTATCGTGCGACTCTCATCCCTGAGATCGTAAGTTCTATCCCCGGCTGTGCACCAATAGACTTTCTTTCTATGTGCGCATTTAACATTCGCTCGTACAGCGAAGGCAAACATCGTGAGGAAACCGGCTTGCCTTAGACCCAAAAAGTAGACGGCGTGTGTCAAGCACTAGAGGCTGATCCTACTTGCCTATTAGATTGCCAAATGATCATAAAACGGATACAGAAATCTGAAGCTCAGACCTAAATGGGTTGTAGCGCCACTTTTTATTTATATTTATTTAGTAACTTATAAAGAGATTAGTTTACAAGTTAAATTTTGTTTAAAAATTTATACGGTTTTGCAAGAAACGGCTTTCTGTGATCTCTTTTGTACTAATATTAAAGAATTAGTTCCTAAGTAATTGTATATGTATAAGCTTCACTTCTGTTTTGTATTTTTTATTGTTACATATGTAAATAAATAAATAAATTTTAAAACATCGCTACCACTGGAAGCCATACTCGTTACGTTCACAAGGCGTGGTCTGTGATCACGAAACTTACGCAAGGCTCATCTTCAATGCCTGGGAGTGGAACCACTCACGAGTTTTTGTTTACTTGTACTAGGTCGGTTCGATTCACTTTATTTTAACAGTTATTTCTAGATTATATTGGGCCTAAATACTAGTATTCTGCGACGATGTTCTTATGTACATTAGTTCAGGTCAAAGGCAATGCTTTGAATTGCGTGGTGTATGTTGTGGGTGGTTTTTTTCTCTTATTTGTCACAGATTACATATTATACAATAGTCATCAACGCTTGCTTGTCATTTATGGGGACATATATAGGTACATGGGGTGAATTAAAATTACTATAGTGCACCTATGGACTTTCTTTCTATATGCGCATTTAACATTTGTTCGAACGGTGAAGGAAAACATCGTGAGGAAACCGACATGTCTTAGACCCAAAAATTCGACGGCGTGTATCAGGCACAGGAGGCTGATCACCTACTTGCCAATTAGATTTAAATCATGAAACAGATTCAGAAATCTGAGGCCAAGACCTAAAGAGGTTGTAGCGCCACTGATTTATTTTTATTATTATAGAAATCAATTTATCAAATGCAGACATATTTATATAATCGCAATAATATACCATTGACGAAATAAATAAGTATTGTAAAAATTTTGCCCATTTTTTAAAAATAAAACATTTTAATAATAAATTAAACAATTAGGTACGAAATACAGTGCAGTCCAACTCTGGAGAATATATTTATATATTATTGTATGTTAATCATTGTTTATATATAAATAATCGTAGTTGAGGCGCGGTTTCAAGTGTTCAGATGTCAAGCCCTGAAAAACTGTTACTCTCTCTTAACATTACATAATACTTTACCTTAAATAAATCATGGTGCGCTGGATGATATTCATAATATTGTTTTTTATGGTTGCAGGCGTGTACTCCACCCATACAGCTGGAGCCTGTTGATCTCAGTCTAAAACGGGCCACGACGCCGCGTCGCCGAACTAGACCATGTAAGTTATATTTTATTCTTTATATATAATAATAATAATAAAAGCCTTTATAGCTGTAATTACTTATACTGTAGTACATAAAAATATGAAGTACTATTAAATGAACACTAAAAAAATAAACATTAATAATTGGCAAGCCGGTTAATTTCTGTTATACCTACAGTTTGTCCTTGGATATAGGCCTACTCTAAGAGCTTCCACTCTTCTCTGTTTCTAGCTTTAGGTTGCCACATAGGACGCGCTTACGCTACGTCACCGATCTTGTCAGAGAGATGTGAATACAGTATGCGTTCTGTCCCGCTCTATCGCGTATTGGCCGCACCTATATTACGTCATCGTGTGTTAGGTTTTTTTCGTTACGGAATTTCTTGATTCGGTCGCCGCGCTGTAAGCCCACTATAAAAGCTATGCAATAGCTTCAAAACAAATGATCACGGAACAGAAATAGAAACCTGAGACCCAGGCCTAAAAGTTCAGCGCCTCTGGTGTTAATGTAACATCATTGTTCATTGATATCCACTTTTATAAAATAAATATATGTATATAATATAATTTTTGAAATGAATGTAATCATCACCGTATGCCGCGCAAACAAGTTCTTTGCCTATACATCACAGGGCGGGTTAGTTAGTAATAAATAATGTAAAAGCAAACAAAAACCTCGACCTTACGATACCGGAATATAACGACCTAGACATTTTATAGCTAGCCCGGATTTACTGCATCCGTTATATTGTGAAATCCAAATTTCTTTGGACCTACGATCATTAAGATGACTTAAGATGTTACAAGCCTAAAGAAAACAACACAACTTGAAGTGTTTACTTATACTTCACAGATTAATATTTTATCGTAAGAGTATAGATAATATTGCCCGTATACAATATCCAATATATGATATACATGTTAACGTAAAATTGTAAACACCGTTAGATTGTAATCTATCTCGCGAGATTATAAACTGTCGAAAGATTGTGAACCTCAACGAACTGCTTACAATTTAACGTATTATTATTCGGTAGTTATATGACATTGTTGGGAAGTAAAATTAATCTGTAATTGACCAAAGAAGTTTGAATGATAACTAAGTTAGTGTAGTACAATCTACCGAATAATAATACGTTAAAATGTAAGCAGTTCGTTGAGGTTCACAATCTTTCGACAGTTTATAATCTCGCGAGATAGATTACAATCTAACGGCGTTTATAATTTTACGGTGACATACATAATACAATATCCGAATTCGCTTCCATAACAAAAAAAAAGTAAATTGTACTCAAAATATTAAGATTTATCTAAACAATGAAAACTTTTTACAAAATAGTTTTTACTTTTAATGCACAGATTACTATTTTATGTAGAGTATAGATAATATTGTATACAGGTGTCCGAATTCGCCGTTATTCGTGCAAAATGTAGTTCAAAACCGTTTATAGGCATTTACATATTTAATAGATACGACATTGCGTAACTATCGCTTTAATTAAACCAAAGAGGATCTAGTGAAAGGGCTATTCGTGTAGGGTTGTCATGCAAACATATTTTAACATTTAAAAATGTGTGTTAGAGTAAAAATGTACAACAGTAGAAAATCTTTGTCGTCAACAACAAGGCCATTTTTGGTTTAATTGGATATTTAAAGACTATATTTAGTAATCAATCCATGAAAAAACTCTACCTAAAATACGTAGTAATTAATCCATGAATAAACTCTACTCTAACGTACACAATAATATTTGATTGATGCATTGCGATAGAAAAATAAATTTAATAAAATAAACATTTTTAATTATAATATCGAATGTTGAAAAACTATAAGTGCCAACCCTAAAAAGCATGCTGCTGATAGATTTACGGATAGAGCATTTATGGAAATGGCCGGTTTCCCAATTTGTATTGTCTCGCTTTGTGATGTCGCGATAGTGCGTATAGGAGTATTCTCACGATGTTGTTACAAGGATTTAGCTCGGTATTTTAGGATACCTTTCTCTTCTCATATTAACAAAGTAAACATCCTTGACTAGATTGAATATTGATGATCCTTCATTTTCAATATCTTCTGAATGCCCCAACAGAATTTACTATTTATTTTTTATGTATTTAGACTTCGATGCAAGAAATACAGTACAATTCAAATAATTAAAAAAAGGAGGCAATTGGCGGCCTTATCGCTTCCGAGCGATCTCTTTCAGGTAACCACTGTAAGGCTAAATAAATAAATTATATCTTAAATGATATCTTACTACATACATAATTAATAATTATGATAGTCTTTAGTAAATATCCTATCAATATCAAAAATGTGAGAGCTACGTTCAATATTTAATATTACGTGTTCCTAGATTTCACAGACAAATTGAGATCTATATGAGTGCCATGTTCTGTCCACTCAGGGTGTATAAAAATAAAAATTACTTTTGTTTCAGACAAGTTCTTTTTTCTATACAATGTTCAAACAAAATAACGTACAAAAACAAACTTATGTGCGTTTATCGATTCCGACAAAGGCTTTCTTCAGGCCCTTCCATTCTACCCTCATTCTCCCCTTATTCTCCCCATTCTTGACCGTACCTTGCCTGCAACCAGTTTTATTTCAGCTTCCCTTATCGAAGTGTAATTCAAGTTCAATGTTTGTTTCGGAATATAAATGTGCTTAAAAAATTAATAGCTAGTTCTGAAGAGGTCAGAAGTGGCTGGAGTGGCCAATATTTCTTTCGATATGGCTAGACACGTTGCCGTTTAACTGTTAAGAACCATTAGAATCACAGCTTTCTGTGTGTGTTTCGCTCGTTAGGCTTTCCCTGTCCTGTGCCGTCTCTAAATCAGCAGTCGGCCGGATGGTAGGTCTTTCGATTTGTCCTCAGCCAATTAAGTCATGTATCCGCCTACATTGGGTGTCCAGTTGATAGTTTAACAGATTTTCCGCTTTTCCAGTAACATAGATTGTTCTTAAATAAGATTTACTGTTGCACTTGACTGTACGCCTGTTAACAAGGCATCCTAAGGGTTTATATCTCTAAACAAAGAATATGTACTATATGTTGTTTGTGGTAACAATGTAATACAGTGATATGTAATTGTTTTTTGAGATTTTAAGCACTTGAGCTAATTAAATTCTAATTAAATATTATTAGAGATTTTTTTAACTAAACTATTATTTATTATTCTTACAAAAAAATACAGAATCGATGTCAAAAATTCTTTGACCCTATTATGAGCGAGCACAATTTAATTTCCAAAATTTATTTATTTATTTTGTAATCCTACATCTAACATATATATAAGAAAAAGCAAGTACACTGTATAGTAAAGATATAGCCAAAGATGGAAAAACAATAAAACTTATTAAATATTTAAATACATAAATAAATAAAAATATATATTAATCAATACGAGATTACGCATCAGTGAATACAGTACCCAACTCTGTCCGATCGTTGATTTATATGCTCTTGCGCAAGAGCCTAAACCTCGTTAAGTGAACACGGTAGAAAGCTCTAGTTAACACGACGGGAATCGAATCTACTTCCGTATAACTACATCAATGGAGTTGGAACTCAGATAGTGTGGAATAAGTCTTTTAGGATCTCCGCCAATAAGTTATGGAATACGGTCCCCGATTCCTTATGATTGGCTACCTTTTAAAAGCCTTCTACTTAGACTTTTAATATCCTTTCCATATGTTTGATCGTGACTTTTCTTGTAATTCGAGATTAATTTATATGTATTCTAGTAGGTACCTAGATTCATGACTTTTAATATTAGTTTTTATTTTTGAAGTGAAACTTTATCGGGGTTGGAAAAAAAATTTAGTGTAACATTTTTCGGTTACGCGTCACATGTTTCGGTTACGCGTCACATTTGACCGTTACGCGCGTCTTTTTCTCGTCCCTACCACGGTTGATTCGAAGAGATTCTAAACCATTAATAACAAAAATTTATAATAACTATAACAATGATACTAAAAATTATATTACAATTTATGAAATTCTGTAATAATCTTAGTGGTAATAAGGTAAAATGAAATACATAATTGAATTATTTGTATTCAAGTCTGTGATATTAAAAGCCTTTTGTTAAACTTTATCTAATTTAACTTTATTTAACCAATTTCTGTAAAGTTAGTTGCATATAGATAATTTTTCGAAAAATAAGGTCATAAAGAAGTTTCACTTCTAACGTGTGTATACTAAAAATGTACACGCACATTTTTTTTATATTTTTTTTGCACTTGCACTTTGTCCTTGTATTTATTGTTTTCTAATTCCTTATTCTAGTTGCCTGGTTGCTTGCGATAAGGCCGCGATAATTTATGTTATCTGAATGTATATGTACCAAATATTTATTGCAACAAAGTGTTCATCCATAAAAGGGTTTTCGTAAAGATATATAGCGGTGTTGGCCTAGTGGCTTCAGCGTGCAACTCTCATCGCTATGGTAGGTTCGATCCCTGGCACCAATGGACTTTCTTTCTATATGCGCATTTAACATTCGCTCAAACGGTGAAGAAAAACGCGAGGCTTGTCTTAGACCCAAAAAGTCGACGGCGTGTATAAGGCACAGGAGGCTGATCACCTACTTGCCTATTAGATTTACAAATGATCATGAATCAGATATTGAAATCTGAGGTTACCTTAAAAGGTTGTAGCGCCATTAATTTTTATTTTATTTTTTTTCAAAAATTTTTACACCTCATTGTCTTAAAAAAAAGTTTAACACAATACGTGAGTGTAAAACCAATAGTTATTTAAGATACAGCCTTAAAAGCTCATTAAAATTTAAAAGTGTTATACTAATAGGTTTTACGCATTTAAATAAAAATATAAAATATATCGAAAAAACGAATTAATTGTTTAAAACAAACGAATATAATTTGATTGCAAATTAATGGGTGATTATGATTTTTAATAGTGTTTAAAGTGTGAAGAAGGGAATCTTGATCACGGTCAAGACGACCGTTTTGAATTGAGGCAACGGTCGCACGTTACAAACTTATAGCGATTCTTATATATTCACATTTTTTTCATATGTCCTTTTTTTGTTCCTTTCACTGTTTACATATAATAGATTTGTGTTGTTCCATTAGTTTTGTCTAAGTAATTTTGTGTTTTGTAGTTTTGCACTTCATGCGCTCCTATTATCTATCTTTATACCTTATCTATTTCTTTCTCTCAGTGGTTGCCTGGAAGCAATCGCTCGAAAGCGATGATTATTTTAATTGTATTACTGCAACGAAATGTAAATAAATAAATTTTTTACCTACAAATAATAGTTCAGCTTAGTTCCTTACTAAAATCGAATGATGTAATAAAAATACAGAAGTCTTTGACCTCAGTTCTTCCAGGTAACTAATATCATATATTTCATTTAACGATATATCGGTTTGTCAAAGGGCAAACGAAGGTAAGGTTCTGTCACGAGGTCATGGTGCGAATTTTCATAATTGAATTGTTGTCGTTGAAACCTAAACTGGCTGGTTAATTCGATGTCATAGTATGAATAAGCAGCTCAGTTGTAGGTTGTCAATAGGCTCGTATAATATATGATATATTAAAGAAATAGTAATAAAAATAATTAATAAATTGATAAATAGAAAAAGTTTGGTTTATGTGGCATTGTACCTTTAATGCTACCAGTATTTCCTCACTATATTGCGATACTTATTCGTTGAAAGCACCAGCTTTGAGGTCACGGGTACTGTCTACCAGGCTCCAACTTAAATCTTTAAGTAACACTTGTGCACGTGAACCCCACGGCTCAAGAGTATTCCAAAGGGAACAAAATCAAAGTTGGATGAAAGAATCTTATATTTGAACCGTATTATTTTCCGCCTGCACTGCAGCCACGCCATCTTTTGTGCTTAAAGAAATTAAATTCTGCATAAATGTTTACTAAGAAGTTTTGCGCACGCTTCTCACTTAACCCACAATCGATAAAGAGGTCGATTAAGTTAAGCGATCGTTATATTTAACTGGAATTTCGTGTTAATACAATTACTGGTAATGCGATGGTCAGCTATAATGAATACTGGTGTCCTAGTTCACGGTGCATTTGTCTGCTTTTTATGGGGCATCCACACGCTGGCTGTTTGTCACAAACACCGCAAACAGCAAACGAAGTCCCAAACACCAACCACAATCACCCAACACAAACAGCCATCCACATGCTTGGCGAACGTTCATAACATTCCGAATCGGCAAACATGGCGGACGACGAGCTTGTGGCAGCTATTACTTTCGGGTTGACATATTTTTATTATAAATTAAAGCAAGAAAAAGAAAAAAGGAAAAAAAGAAGAAAGCAAAGACGATGGTGGATGATTAAAATACATAGAAAGCGTACAAGGCTTTAGACCTATTATTTGGGCTTTAATTTGCCGTGTTTTTTTAATTTTACTTAAAAGTTACTTAAAAATGTCAGAATCGTAGGTGCTCCAATCAGACATTTTTTACGCTTTGCGCGCCAACGAAAAAGTGCAGCAAGTAAATACGTCCGCCTCCCGCAAGCTTGCGCGCATACTGATCGCTGCCAAACGTGTGGATACGTAGCAAACTGTTTGCCAAACATCCTTTGATCTGGCAAGATAAACCGACACCGATGCCGAACACTGCCCAACACAAACACAAACAGGCAAACAACGACAAACACCCATCCACACGTCCGTGTTTGCTGTTTGCTGTTGGCTGTTTGCCATTGTTTGTCAAGCGTGTGGATGGGGCTTTAACTATGTTCGTTTGTGGTTAAATCCTTGATTTTAAGTAACATTATATAATAATAATATGCCTTTACCCACATTTAATACAGACAATATAGTTTATTATTTATTTATCTACTAAGAAACATGACAAATACAAGCTATGTAAAAAAGAAATAAACACATTACAAATATAGAAGTGTCCTTAAATTGTTTCATTGATTTTATAAAAGTATTAGTATTATAAAAATAAATGGAAACAGAAATTTATACATACACAAAAAACAATTATAATAACTATTTTAAAAGGCGCTTGATAGCAGTAGGGGCGTACGAAAACATATCAACTCATACGAAATAAAAGATATGGTATATAATTTTATTATTTTAAGTCTATACTTCTTCCACACTATTATAACGTTTGCTGTCAGCATCCAATTTTAACCTAGCTACCCTTCGATCTCGTCGGCCCATCGCACTTTTGGTCTGTCCTTGTTTCTTTGTCCCTTAAGGCCAGTCCATTCGGTTACTCATGTTTTATCTCCTCCAACGCACTCGCAAACCTCTCCGGCATTGAGAGTGTCCACTGTCCATGGGCGGCGGTATCACTTAACATCAGGTGAGCCTCCTGCCCGTTTGCCCCCCGTTCTATAAAAAAAATCTGAATGTGCTACGTGCGCTGCTCATCTCCATTTGACTAGACTACACTATTCCCTTAGCAAATTTCTATTAGTTTTTGAATTCAAAAGATTATAAGTGCTCCTGAATATCAAAAACCCGTACACTTTATTATATTTTGACATGGATTCCCTAAGGCCTCAGAAAATTTCTATTAGTTGTTGAAACCTAAACGCTACAACAAATGAAACCTTTCGTGTAAAGGCATACGAAAATCAAGGGAACTACTTAGTATAATAGTTTACCTAATGAAGAGGAAGAGGCGCGGCATTACGTTATATTTAACGTAAATTATTGTGGAAATCGCCGGTGCTAATTACATATTAGAGAATCATTTCCTCAAATTAGGGAACACGATAATTAAATGCTCGAACCCATATTCTAAATATTAGTTATTTATATTCACGTAATTGAATTTTTTAATATAGCAGGGCTAACGCACCTGCCCTGCGATTCTGTAACTCACTTTTCGAACTCACACAGCGGTTTTCGCATCGGCGGTCGCTCTCAAATCAGTCGTGAAGCAGTCATTTTATGATTTGGCATTATGATAAACAATAAACTACAAGCTCCCACCTTTTCAGAATGCCACATCATGATATGACTGCTTCACGACTGATTTCAGAGCGACCGCCGATGCGAAAACCGCTGTGTTTTGTGCGCTTTGTGAGTTCGAAAAGTGAGTTACAGAATCGCAGGGCTGATGTTAATAGATATCGCTGCCCATGGGCAATCAATGCCAGAGAGCTTGCGAGTTCGTTGTCGACGTTTTAAGAATTGTTAGCCCATTCTAATCTCGACTGTGCTAATGGATTTTATTTGTATTATATGGTACAGGAACTCTGTGAAGCATTTATTACAACAGTACTCAGAGCTATCTATCTGTTTAATTGTCTGATTGTTTATTAATAGTTGTATATTAAGAACCATCGATCGATCAATCTAGACACCAAATATAGGCGAATACGGAATTGCCTGTCTATCATGCGCCGACAACAAATAATCTTTATATATATATATAATTCTTCTGTGAATGTGTATGTCACTGAACTTCTCTCAAACGACTGGACCGATTTTGATGAAATTTTTTGTGTGTGTTCAAGGGGATCTGGGAATGGTTTAGATTCACAAATCAGCCCGGCAGGTGGCGCTGCAGTCGGTACTTTCATACTTTAATATCCTAATAGCTTGAAATATCATGCAGGACAACGTATGTGGGGTCCACTAGTATAATATATATAATACTTCGGTCATACAATGCGCACTTGAGAACTTGGAGAAACTGATCGTGGTTGGTAATAACACAGAAGGCAAAAGATCAAGTGGCCGTTCATCAACCAGATGAACCGATAAACTGCAACATGCATCGTCCTAAAACCTGTACACTGTAATAAGAAATGCTCCAGATGTTTCCTTACTGACCAAGACCGTTAGACAGGAGCTACCGATTTAAGAGAGAGAGAATGTTAAGAACGGCGCTACGTGTAATGTCAGATTAGTTAACGAATGATTTAAAAAGCGATTAATTTAAGGGCTGTGTAAGCAGCCACTATGTTAAACAATTTTTTTATTGTTAATTAACTGTTAATGAACGACTCTGTATGGCTGAATCAGAATTGCAGTGAGGAACGGTAAAACTGAGCTGTATTGCCAGATTAGTTTACTTATTTGAAAGTGTAACTAATTAGAGGGCTGTGTAAGCACTATGTTGAACTGATTTAAATAATTTGTAAATTAATACTTAATGAACGACCCTGTGTACGGCTGAAGATACAGATTCTCATTAGTTAGGGCTACGGAATGAGATGTTCAGCAATATTTGTGTAGTAACATAAATTCGTTAAGAAATAGGTGTCATTCGCTTATATAATTCAAACGGCTAATTATTTGCTGCGCGTGCGGTTTCACTGTTTTGTAAGGATGTGATTGTCATAAGCGGAGCGAGGGAGATTCGTTTATAATATATAATACTAGCTGACCCAGCAAACGTTGTTTTGAAATGTATATTATTTCTAGGAAACATTTTTTCAGTTCAATAAAATTGATCGTGGAGGGGCGAAAATTAAGGGTTATGTATTTTTGTAAAAACAAAGAAGAATTAAAAAAAAATAGGTGTGGACACTCCTTATCATTTAGGGGTTTGAAAGATAGATAGTACCCGATGCTCAGAGTTACTGAATATGAATGTAAAATTTCATAAGAATCGGTCGAGCCGTTTCGGAGGAGTATGGGAACGTACATTGTGATACGAGAATTTTATATATTAGATTATGAGTAAATAAGCAAACATTTTAACTTTACCTAAACGTTAAAAATAAGTCTTATCCACACACTGTTATAAATGTAGAGAAAATTAAGCCTCACATACATACATATATCTAAAATTGTTAAAATAATTTTTATTTAATTTACTACTTCAACGTGTGTTTACTGAAGAGAGTGAGAGTGCTCACACTATAATAACATTTGTTGTCCGTTTCTGGTGCTTTGTGAGGACACAAACCAGGTATTTTCTCTTACTTGTAATTAGATCGTTTTATTTTACGAAAAAGAAGTAAACCTAATGTAATCAATAAAAACCAAAGGTCAGCTCAGCATCTTCCTTGTCGGCCGTATGTCCGGGCTTAGGATTTTTTACTGTCGAGAAATCCATTTGTAACCCTCTTGGTGGGGGATTTTCCTAAGTGACGCGGGGAGTGTGGGAGTCGGTACGGGGGTACCATGAACCCTATCCACTAAAACCCCAGCACCAACTGCTCCCTATAGACGAAAGGCAAGGTAACAGTTCTCCTGGAGCTTAGGAATTATTAACCTTTTGTTTAATATTTAAGTATACCTATCAAATGCGTTGTTTATATATGTTTTCCTTTAATCGATTTGAAGCCACTGAGGTTTATAAAGTATTACAATCAATAAAATGCTCTATTGCATTTAAAATTACGTAAAAGCAATACCTTGGTGTAATTACAGGGCAGTAAACAATTTTAATAAATATTCAATGACCGTTCGAAGAATATAAAATTGCCTTATTAAATGTTGGCCTGTGCCGCGCACGATTCTGCTTTAATTTGCTTAGATATCATTTTTATAACGATGGTTTAATCCTTGTAATATTGCAAATGTTTAACTAAAACGCGATATTTTTTAATAAATTCTTAATAGCAGCTATAAATCTAATTTATCTCATTAATTTGCTACATTTTGGATTGTTTTAATAATTTATAGTTTTGTAAGTAAATGTTGAGTTTTTGATTGTTCGATGTTTTTATATGAATAATTACATCGTTTCTATGTTAGGAAATTAGCTCCAGCTTAGTTTCATCATCGGACGTCGAGGCAGAATATGAAATTCCAACCGTATCACCTCGACGTCCGTCGTTCCACAACTAAGCGTTTTTAAGGGAATTGTTGCCGCGCACCACCGCTATGAGGAACCAGCTGTCTACTGAAGAATTTTGGAACCAATCCGACATACCTTCATGAAAAAAACGTACCAATTCTTATAAGGCTTGCAACGTACTCACTTAACATCAGGTGAGCCTTCTGTCCGTTCTATAAAAAAGCCATTATTGAAAATTTTTGATTCGCTTTCTCCACTGCTGTATCCTACTCCTTAAAAGCCGGATTAAGTTATAAATAACCAGCAAGTGACAGCAACAAGCATTCGCCGAGCATATTGTTAGCTTGTATGAAATCTAGATCAGATCGCTGTTATAATTGGAATTACATACATAGTTGCATATACTATCCGTGCTTTGGAAAATAGTCCCCCGCTGCGTTTGTCTTAAAATAAACTAAGTTAGTGGTGGAAATTTCTTATCTAGTTAATGTTAAGGTCAGCCAATAGATTTACACCTATTTAAACAGACTTTGCACTAATGAACCTGAGAAGTGTGCGACTCTTATCCCTGAGGTCGTAGGTTCGAGCCCCGGCTGTGCACCAATGGCCTTTCTGTCTATGTGCGCAACATTCGCTCGAACGGTGAAGGAAATCATCGTAAGGAAACCGGCTTGCCTTAGACCCTCTACGTCTACTTGCCTATTAGATTGACAAATGATCACAGACCTAAAAAGGTTGTAGCGCCACTGATTTATTTATTGGGATAATGTAATGTGACCCAATCCAGGCTGACACAACATAATTTTAATTCAACATTCAAAATATTGTTAATTCGCAAGAATTGGACCGGGATCCCTAGAAGCTGAGTATAAGCCGACATTTTGGATATATGTGGTAAATGGTGGGATTGCCAGAAGGCTCGCAAGTGCGTTGCCGGCCTTCCAAGAATTGGTACGCTCTTTTCTTAAAGGACCCTAAGTCGAATTGGTTCGGAAATACTTCAGTGGGCAGCTGGTTCCACGTAGTGGTGGTGCGCGGCAAACACTGCCTTATAGTACGATATCCGGATGTAGGATTAGTGCGCTCTTCTGTTATTTGCTAAAAACGAAATATTTACCTATGTATATTTATAATTAGGGGAATGTATATCTACCAAGTTGCCTATCAAAATTTGGCCGCTAGTATTTTTAATGAAATTATTTTGAATAGATTTTTGGGAAAACATTTCGTTCACTTGTTATTTAAATAAAATATCGTCTACATCGCGGCAATTTACATAAAGATTTTAAAAAATCACGGGTGCCGTTGCCCACCTGGCCGCACTTCTTACTCCACGGTTAACAAGTGGGATATACAAGGCAACCGTGAATGATGTAGTCGGGTCATACATACATATGATGATACCAATTCAGGAGGGATTACAGAAGGGACAAGTTATGAGTACCTACCCATAACCGACGAGCATGCATGGTAAATGTCATGGAAGTGGATGAAGCGAGAGAGGCATGTCCGGACCTTCCCAAGCATCGTGGTCCCTTCGGGAAAAAGGCGCGATGATATAAATAAAATAAAATCAAATAATTAAAAAAAAATATTACATAAATAAATTTTCTCCTTTAAAAATCGTTTCTCAGATTTAAATTCGTACGGACAGTCACATGTCTCTTGAGGCATTAACTCTCGGCGGACATAATATATTGCAACTACTATTCGTAGATAATTTGATTGTGGCCTACTGATAATGTGTTTGGTACAAAGTATAGCGATTTATTTACAATGGACGAACATTTAGAAGTAAGAATAAATCAATAGCATGCAATATATAAATATGAGCTAAAGAGAGAGAGAGAGAGAGAGTACGTTGAAGGAAACCTTCGTGAGGAAACCGGCATGCCTTAAACCTAAAAAGTCTGCGTCGTGTGTGAGGCTGATCACTTACGAATTAGAAACAAATGATCCCGAAACAGATACAGTAAATCTGAGGTCCCGACTTAAAAGGTTGTAGCGCCTCTGGTTGTTATATAATAAATAGCCTTTATTTACATTTATAGTAATGTTAAAACTGTAATTGCGTTAAAATAACATATTGTTTTGAACGAAATGTCCTAATGAAGCTGTCTCTCTCAGTGTTCTCAGTTTTTAGATTTAAGTTGGTGATAGTACCGTTGACCGTAGTTTCCTGCTTTTTACTTGGACCAAAATATCTAGATAGTGTTAAAAGGTATTTAGCTTAGACTGTAGTCTAGTCTAAAATCAAGATTATTATCTAGGCTGTAAAGTAAAGCCAATTTGTTGTTTAAGATAATATAAAATTTAATACTGTTTAGAAAGCGCTTTCTCCTTATTGCTTCTATATATTCTATTTTGCGAACATCTACTTTGATATAGAAATTAGATTAGTTTATATATTTCATGCATAGACAATGTGTGGGTAATATGTGTAAAAAAGTAAATAAATACTGTTGAAGTAATCACCAAATAAGAAAATCAAAGATCCCCCCCTCAACCTATAGTGCTTACGTAATTCTTAAACGGCCACTGACCACTAGCCTAGCTTTTCGTTTGAATTCCTGAGTTTTTATTTTTTTTTATTTTTATAATTGTCTTCGTCTCAGATTGCATCCATTTTTTTGATAACTTTTATGATTTTTGGATTCGAGACTTGCCGGTTTCCTTATAATGTTTTCCTTCACCGTAAGAGTGTTAGATGCGCACATACAGTTAGTCCGGGGATCGAACCTAAGACCGTAGGGTTGTGAGTCGCACGCTAAAGCCACTAGGCCACTAAGCCTTGACATAATTACTGCTTAATATTAAACGTATGTTTTATAATAATAATCATTTTTATAATTTATGCAGTACCTACGTATACGGTAGGAAAACAATATACAAATACCATATAAAAGTATTGTATAATGTCTTCTCCATAGATGGCGTTATAAGTCTTTTAAAACGCGCAAACGTTGTACTCGGATCGAAACTATATATCAGGCCTCCTGCTTTCGAACCTAAACAAACAAACTCACTAATAATACTAGCTATGCCCGCGACTTTGTTTGCGAATTTTTGAATACCTCTTGGACGTTTGTTCTTTCGAGGTTAATTAACTTATTTATCTAATTCGGCAATGAAAATGAAAAAGTTTGGAAAGTTCAAAGTAAGTGAAAGGCCTTATGGCTTATAAATTATAACTTATTGTTAAGTGTTAACTGTTAACCTATACAGTTATACTATATATATATAGTTGTTACAAATATTAACTTTATTTTATTGTATCACGATTCACGAGTTAAGTTCGGTGTCTGTTGTTGGAGGGATGTTCTTTTGTATGTTAAATAAAACTCTTTGTTTGAAGCTAGGTGTATACTGTCTACTGGCTTAAATTGTTTAAAACATGAGCTTATAACTAACATAAAATTAGGGGTTGCGACGCTGGATTATCAAAAAAACTGACTAGCGTTTTTTGGGTTCTTAAATGTAAGATGACACATCTGTTACCTACAAAGAATATAAATGTAGTCGACCATTATCGGAAACGAGAATGTTATGTTACAATCTATGAGTGTATAAAAAACTAAAGGGCTCATTTTGGCTTCAAGTAAGGTGATTTGCGCTTCTAATTATTAACTAAAATACATGTGTAACTTATCTAATGTTAGGTTACATAATTCAAATCACATTTCTTTTCATTTAAGTTGAACAAATATCTTTAGTAAATTTGCTTGAAATCAAATTAATTGTGTGTTTTACAATCTTTATTCTGTGTGCAAGCATCCTATACTCTGTGGCTGTACCAACTGTTTTATAGTCTGCGAATGACTAACCGGAGTAATATAAAAATAAAAAAGGCGCGCTATTTCTTACATAATACATAATTTTATTCACGTGTGAGTAAAATTATGTATATTTTAAATACTGCTTCTAGGACTAGCAGAGTTTTGAAAAACACTTTAAAAAATTAATTTCGCAGATTTTTTTTAGTATTTTTTTTTAATTATTGCCAAATAAAACTTTAAATATCTATAACTTCAAATAGATTAAATCAGATCAGATTAGAAATTTTCATAAAAATCAAGAAACCAATATTATGGTAAATTTAAAAACTGTACATTTTGTTGAATTGAACTAAAATTACAAATAAAATTCCATCAGTTAATCCGCAATCCAACTTAATATGACACAGCCGTTTGGCAGTAATAAATAATAGGAATTGACACAATAAATTCACAGCTTCAAATAATTTAAATCAATTTCGACATAAAAAAATAGTTTTGTTAATTCTTCACCTTGACAAACTAAGAATTTACTTTATTTTTTAGGGTTACATTTATTTATTTTATTTATTCACACTTCGTTACATTAAAACCATCTAAAAACTAAAAAGCTAACTGCATGGATTCATGAATTGCGATGTTGCTTTTAGTGAAGAGAGCCGCACGCTGAAACCACTAGACGACCTGATTCATGATAAATTTAATTAATCCTAGATAAATTAAAAGCAAATTTAAAACGTTTTAATTTGGAGTTTCGGTCTAATGCAATATTCTAGAAAAATCTTAGAAATTGATGTCATTTTCGTCATAACAAAATTCTGGACAGCTAATAGCGAAGTATTTAAAGTACAGATATTACTTATAACCAAATTATAGTACATACGGCCCTAAAATCAGTGGCGATATCGGGACAATGGTGGTGGGGATGAAATCGGCTAGTAATTTGAATCGGCAGTAGCATAATAAAATTGGTACGATTTGCCTACACACGAGGCGATCTACGGACCGATCTATGGTGCTAATTTTAAATATATTTTTTTAATTTCAGGCAACTACCCAACATCTTCAGAAGCCATAAAACTAGAACATTCTACGGAGTTAACTATTGAGTAAGTCCGAAAGGCTTATGGTTCTTTTAACTTGAATGTTTTGTCTCATTTATTTTAATGACGCGAGAGGAGACAAAATATGTATAATGTGTATGAAATTACAAAAATCTATATTATTTATGTCTCCGATTTGAGTTCTATATTGACGACACTAATAAAAACTTGTGTATAGGCTATTTGACAAGATTAAAAAAATATGATCAGTAAGTGCCAGAGGGCTCGCGTGTACGTTGCCGGAACAGAATATTTATTACTTGCTATAATATAAAACCTATACGAATTGTTATTTTATTAAATACTGTCGTTATAATTCAAATGAATTTCAAAACATTTCATTTCAAGAACCCACCCAATCTCTACTCTAGTAAAAATGGCGTCGCACCATATGACGTACCATGTCTATAAACACGTAAATAAAATAAATATTTTTTTTTTTACGTGTTAATTATTTATTCTTAAATTACACAAAAACCCAGAGTAATTTTTTTCGATAAAAAATTAAATTCCAAGACAGTATTAGATAAGCGAATTATAATTTAAAAGCGTGCTACGTCAATTCAACTAATCTGTGACAGTTTTGTGTCACGTGACTGATGTATCAAAATCAATATTTTAATTATGGGGTTGATAAATTAATTATGAGTTATTTCACTGTAACGCTATCTAAAGACGCGTTTTATACGGATTCCTCTCAAAAATACTTTATTTTTTTATACTGTCAAATAGCCTATTATTTATGTGTGTTGACTATTATTTATAAAAAAAGATTTTACGGCTTATTAATTTAAAGAAGCGAACTTTCACCTACCGAATTTATAAGCCGAGATGTAAACAAAAATATCAATTCATATATTTATTTTCCAGGTCAGACTTCGACGTACTGAGAAATAAATTAGGACCGAATTATCGAAGACCGAGGATATTAAAGCCACCGACGCAACGGTAATTTCTTTTCTGCTAATATTTTTTTTATAGTTCTGTTATCCTATATTTGTTATACTGACAAGAGACTCACCTGATGTTAAGTGATACCTTCGCCCATATGTTATGTTTTTGTATATAAATATAACGTTAAGCATTTAAATAATTTGTTGATTATTTCAGATATAAACCCAACGAGCAGACTCAAACGCCACCTGAGCTGTCAATGTCAACATTCCCGCCAATATTCCCACCTACAGATAAAACAATTTCAAATATGGAACTTAAGAACTTTCTCAACACCGCGCTCCAGACAGCCTTGACAGATTCGTTGAACCAATTACAGGCTATCCCAAAAACAATAGAGCAAAGTGAAGTCAAAGACAGGCGCAGACTGCATAAATGCGATGTAGCTGGCTGCCAAAAGGTCTATACAAAGAGTTCGCATTTAAAGGCGCATAAACGTACGCATACTGGTAAGTTTGTTAAAATATTCTATCGGATTTCACTGCGATTAGCTAATATACTTTATATTTATTTTAATTAAAGCCCTCGTTTATATCTTTCCGTAAAATTGTGCCTAGTCTGTGGAGGGGAGAGAAAAGTGTTGTTAAAAAAGTATAATTAGACATTTATGATTTCTTAATACAAAAATCATAAATTTATTATTTTATTTATACGAGTTTTATGGTACTACACCAATTGCCTGTTTTCTATAAAATACTCGTTAGTAGTATGCTTAAATGTATAAGAAAAAATAATAATATTTAAAATCACATCCATATTACAACATAGAAATTCGAAAATAACTATGTGTCTTACCTATGTAAATTTAGAATCAATTTAACATCTTTTCTGTTGACGTTCATAAGTGTACTTGGTTACCTATATGAATACAGTTATTTTGAGTTTGAGCTTGAGTATATAAAGGACTTTTTGGGAATTGTCAGTGACGTAATGTCATTATATAATTTGGTTGTCAATGTCAATTAATAGTATTAGCAAATTGTGATCCGCAGTATTTTTTCTTATTTAATAGTTTTTTTATTATAATTTAGTGACATTAGATTTGTTTGTCGTTTTTCCCTTTTTTTCAATTGTTTATGGCTTAGGTTACACATTTTATTACAGACACTCAATTCTAACTAATTTTTTTTAATACACATTTCATATTAACTTCTCATTCCAGGTGAGAAACCCTACAGCTGTGGGTGGGCCGGGTGCGGCTGGCGCTTCGCACGTTCAGACGAACTCACCAGACATACACGTAAACATACCGGCCATAGACCGTTCAGATGCCCTCTTTGTACACGGGCTTTTGCACGCTCGGATCATCTTGGATTGCATATGCGGAGGCATTGATGATGCATATGCTGGAAGTATGCAAATTTTTGTGTGGGGAAGATAGAAAAAAGTATGCCGACATTTTTTATGGTAAAAATAGAATAACAAGATCTTTTTCATGGTAAAAATCGAATAACAAGACCTTTTTCAAACAAAAGATAGATATTTAAAAGGTATAAAGCAAAATCTATGAAACAAACGCAGAAATATCTTTTTTAATAAAACGCAGAAATATCTAATTTAATAAAAATAATTCGTTATAAACTTGATATTAAAACTTTTAAAATAGAACGCACTAAATACAAAAAAAAAACGTTCTTTGAATAGGAATTTCGTTTTTTTAATTAAAATACGTAAGGACAAAATCTTTGAAACAGGGGAACATAAACAAATCTAGTACATACAATGACAATTATATTACTGAACAGAAATTCACTAAAACATCGTATAATTTTGGTTACTTTTTACAAAAATATTTTGCAAAACACATTCAAAATCAATGACAATTATATTTCTGATCAGAAATTAATTAAAAATATCTTAACATTTTTGTTTCTTTTTACAAAAATATTTTGCAAAACATTCAAAATCAAATACAGATTGATAGAAGACCCACGGGGGTCTATCATTAATATACTTAAACGAAACAGCCTTTATGGGGCATTCTTATATACATTTAAGGGCCAGTAAATTTAAATGTGTGATAAATATAGAATAAATATTCCTAGAATATGATGCTCAAAAATATGTTCCACTAAACAGGGCATTTGTGGCAATAAATAGTTATAGTTTATTAATATATAAATAAGTATACAAAATATATATAGTTGCATATATATAACTAATGGTTGCATATAAAATTGTTTCGACCACAGAAAATCTTATTTAATAAGAAAATGTATGCCTGTTAAGTTTTAAATGTTTATTAGTTTAAGTTAAGTTAAGTTTAAGTTAGTTTATTTTTCACGTACAACTTTAAAAGTCTCAAAATAATCAAATTACAAGACAATGACAAATTTAAACTTTTTCGTCCAGACAGAAAAACGCACTGAATTTTGATGTTTTCTTTCTACCGTAATTCTTACTTATACTAAAGTTTTTTAAGTAAGAGAATTCCGCTTTTGTTGGGCCTAGACAGCTTGGGATGTTTGGCGAGCTGTGCTTGAAACGAAAATTGCTGCTATCATTTTTTGACATGTCAGTGATGGCCAACCTTTTTGGCCGGTCACATTTTTTCAATTTCAATACGAGTCTGAACATCTATACATACATTTTATTGTTAGTTAATGTATCCATTTTATTAAGTGCGGGTGCTCCATATTAAAAGTGGTTTAACGGCGAGTGGTAATTACGTTCCATTTCATCACAAACAGTAAAAAACGCACAAATAAAGATAACATTTTATTCTTTTTAAAAGGTTTACTAAACCTGGAATTAGTAGGCAGTGATGCCAGCTAAAAAATAGAATAAAGTAATAAATAAATTAAAGTTTATTCGATATATTGTTCGTGATAATGAAATATTTGTTATTTTTGTATTAGGTCACTTGAGTAAGTAAATATTTAGATTTACCTTTTTGTAGGTAAAACATAATAAATACGTACGTCAAATAAGTCGAATTTGTCCCTTTTTCGGTGGAGAACTTTTTTAGTAGCATCACTTATGAAATGTCAGAATTCTACGGAATTAAAAATCAGAGTATACATCAGAAGGTTTAGTTTTTTGTAGGTAAAATTGTATCCTTATTACCTACTTATGTTTAACTCATGGATATTCATAGTGTCAGAAGGCTCGAGAATGCTTTGGCGGCCTATAAAGAACACTGTTTTTTTGAAGGACCCTGAGTCCTAAGTTATGTTTTTTTTATTTACTTTAAATAAGTAGAACATTAGTATTAATATAGATAAGTAATGGGTAAAGTGGGGGCCAGTATTTTTGTTAATATATTAGTAGATAAAAACGCCTATAATAACTATTTTTACGGAAATAAACTCACACATATAGTATAATTAATGCAGAACTTTAAATAAGTTCATATATATATTCATAGTCATGTATAGAATTTAATGGTAACTCCTTTCATAGATTAAAGATGACCACAGTATTTGACGTAAAACAGCGAGTGTAATTTTTTTCCAAAAACAAGTAATTGTTAAATTCTGAACACTGGCTAATGAAAGAAGATAACGAAAAAGCGCGGCAAATTCAAATATTTTTAGTATGGTATCCCTAAAAGTTTGTTATATTTTGTGGATTAAACTTACTTGATACTTGATTTTTTACATTGATAGTAACTGTATTTCTATAAAATTCAATACCATACGTATTTAGTATTTTACTATTGATACTTAAAATGACTAGCATTGCATGGAAAACTAAAACTATATTTATTATAAAACACAACTTAATTCCGAATAATCAAATCCTGCGAAAGAAGCGAAATGTTCTATTAAATAAAACAAAGTTTAGGCTATTATACCTTTTGACTATTCGGAAAAAATATATAATAGAAATCATAATAACCTAAGAAATTCAATGAAACTTTTCAAATAATTCAATTATCTTCTTTCATTTGCCAGACTCTAGTAGACATAAAAAAAACATGCGATTCTCATGACAGAATACAAATTTAAAACATTGCTAGAAGTTAGTAGAGCCTAAATGTTATTTTAAACCTCCTAAAGTGATTATCAAAATGTTTACACAGACATTATCTACATGAGCTGATATATATTGGCTAATACTTACAAAAATGATTTAATTTTTGATCTCAATTCGGTATACCTTCTCTAAAACGATCTCGGACAGATAAAGTATTAATTTATCTAAATTTCTATGTGATTTAAATTCTTATAAATAAGTTTAAATATAGTTTTTCATAAGTTAAGTATAAATAGTTATTTCGAGCATTTTGCCGGCCAGTAAAGTTGTAAGTTTTTTGTACCTTTTCTAGTGTAATTTTTTAAATGCAAGGCATTAATATATGTACTTAACGGAGAGTTATTTTTTTTAATTAATTGTGACAACCCAGACGATATTGTAATTAAATTACAGTACTTAATTGAAATAGTTTTTTTTTTTGCTTAAAAATTTATATTTTTCGTTTATTTGAAAATAAGTATTGGAATGTTTTATGAACGTCTGGGTTTGTATTTTTTGCTTCTTGCGTGAGATTTTTTTTTTATGTCACTCCTATAGCGTAAGTGAAGTTGTCTACACTTTAACATTTAAGTTTTTCACAATGCTCAATGTTCTCGCTGTAAACGGTGCTGTTGCCTTAATTAAAACGAATTATATTTTAAAATGGTTTTTTGTTTTATTATACCCCTACAATCCTACATATCGGAAACTATCTAACTATCCTACTTGCGGAAAAGTAAAGTGAAATATATAGGCAAAATCTAACTGACGTTGATTATATTACTGTAATATCTACCATTAGTAGTTTGTAAAGTAATTCAAAGAGTTACTCAAGCTTGTTTCCAGGCTATGCTATTAAGAGGCTTTTGTCGCTAAGCGGAAGTTTTAGACCTGGACGCTTGTTTATGTTTGGTATCCGATTTTCCACCTGAACACCGAATGGTCGGGTCTTCTGCATATCTATCACATGCTCAGTGATATTTCACCCTAAGGTCGAAGACGTATCTCCTTGTAGGTCAAATGCATAACCCCCAAAATATGCCGGATGGAACGCGAAAAAATGACCAGAAACACTCTAACGAAATAAACTATGGTTAGTTTTTACTAAGATGGAGTTTGTATTTTAGTTTAATAGATTATTATAATATTTTGTGACTGACAGAAATAATATAGATACAATTCTATGGTGATATCTTTGGTTATATTTCAACCCCTTGTACAAAAAAAATACCTCTTGTCACCAGCTGTCAAATAAGCATTAAAAGAAATTCAAAGTGCAACAATGTGAGCTGATACTTAGAAATAGCAAAAAAAATATGTAAAAATAAGAAAAACAGAATGGCGTAAGTATTAATTATTTATCATTTTCCGTTTTATTGTTTTTTCTTTTTCAAAGTGATCGCTTTTTATTACGTGACCACGATCGTCGAGATATATCATGCCAACAGCGGTCTGTACAACCCGAATAATTTTCATCGAGAAATAAACTGTTTTAGTTGCGAGGTGTGCGAACATTGCAACTCTTCTATAAACGGACGTGCCGCTATCTATCAAGGCTGTAGTTATCACGATAAATGCAGGAAATGCTGTAAGTCTAAATTTTCATACTCAATCGTTTCGGTGCGAATGTCAATCTTAAATAATGTATTACATAACACGGTTAAATTTATAATAAAAATCCGGTTCGATCTCATAAATTATAAATAGACATAGACAAATCCATTGTGCCAATGTGTAGGTATTTTTCAAGTATTTGATACGCCTAACATATCCGTTTCATTTAGATGTCTGCAGTGAAACCGATCTGCATGGTGCTGAGGTATTTAGAGGTGTCATATTTTGCTCTAGCTGCTCAAAGAGGATATTTCAAGGTATTCATCATTTAGTATGATTCAAAATTTACAAAAATGTTTTTTTTTTCATATAGTAATTTGAACTATACAACGTGTTACCTATTAAGTAAATACAAATTACTTGTGCCAAGGTACCGAGCTCTTCTGTAACTTATATGGTAATAAATACTTGTATGAATTTAATATTAAATAGAAAATTAAGTTAAATCCCCATAACCCCCTTTCGGTAAAAAGAGTATCTACCCTTAACGAAGATTGTTTCGAAGAAAGAAAAAAATTGGTAATTAAAATAAAATTGATTAAAAATTGATAATCTGCCCCCGACTGGAATTCGAACCCAATTCCCCTTAGGTCTCTTTAAGAAAAAGTATTCACACTCTAGTCCCTCAAAGTAAGTCAGCCTTATGTGCCTTCCAACAAGAGACAATTGTAATTTGTAATGTAAGTTTTAAACATTACATCAATAGGTAACACAATGTACACTTATGAACGTCAATAAAGAAATACATATTAAATGCTAAATGCTTCTAATTTTACATTTACTGCCAGTTCTCAAAAGGAGGGCGTAGAACGGACGAGAAAAACTGACAATAAACTCTCCGCCACTCTTTTTAATCGCATCGCCAAGTTTTTTGTTTTACACAATGTTTGTAAGGAACCTTCAACCATGTGACATTATAAGTAATTAATAGTAAAAAAAATGTAGTGAAATCAAAGATTTGTCCTCTATCAGCAGTAGGCAGGGTGAAATAGGAGCACGCACTTACATTCTCGTGGGAACAACACGCACACGCACTTAAGAATATTCCTAAATCATGTTTCAGGTTGCTACTCAGCAAGAAAATCTAAGAACAAACCTAGAAGAAAATCGAGACATATCAAAACTCGACGACACGAAAACGTCATTGAGATTGCCAGACGACATATTAACGAAAGTCGAAGCGATTCTGACTATGAGGAATATAGGTTAAACTGACCTATATTATTGTTTTTAGAGCAGTGTTGGCTGTTAGCTTGCGTTGGCGTATCCTTGCGATTTTACACCGGCTATGTACCAATAGCCTTTTCAATCTATGTATACATTGAATACTCGCGCGGTGAAGGAATGCATCGTGAACAATGCCAAAAAGTCGACATCGTATGTGAGAAAACGAAGGTTGGTGACCTGTTAACATAGTTGACACACCTGTGTCTTCTGTAGTCCTATTATAGGCACCAGCCTCTCACAAAGG
Source organism: Pieris napi (assembly GCF_905475465.1). Lineage (NCBI taxonomy): Eukaryota > Metazoa > Arthropoda > Insecta > Lepidoptera > Pieridae > Pieris > Pieris napi. Next base: position 9,076,214 of record NC_062246.1, read on the forward strand.
TAGTGAATACCTGCAGCATGTTAAGCTGTAAAATGGAATAATATAAAGAAGCAAATAAAACTTTATTATTATTTCCTATTAGAAAAAAAACAAATGATCACGAAACAGATACACAAATCCGAGGCCAAGATCAAGTGTTGTACCCATAGGTTTCTTTTTGTTTTAATCTACATTTTTCATTAATGCACTCCTATTGGTAGTAGCGACGTGTTTTATAGCTGTGGATAATATTACTACACGACTCAAAAAGATTTCTTTTTGAAACAGAAACAGCAGAAACAGCAGTTCCTCAGATTAGTGCGTTCAACAAAGATATATGTAGGTACTGTTATTTACGGTGACGGTTTTTTAGACAATTTACAATGATGACTTTCCAATAAAACCAGTGGCTTTAGGGCGGTTTAAGACTAGCGTATTTTTCTGGGCGTACCTATACGCTCGTTTCAGCATATACGCAGCATAATACGCGCTTCAAAAAACCGGACGCGCGTAATCTAGCATATTTTGGCGTGTTCGCTCGAACCCATGGCATCGTGTCATTATCAACGGTTGTCGCGCTAATACGAGCTTTGAAGCGCGTCAACGCTCGTACGAGTTGCGCGTGGGCCAAAAGGCACGCCTATACGTCTGAAACCGCCCTTAGGTCTGGACCTCGTAGTAGTGTATCTGTTTCGTGATCATTTGTTTCTTCTAATAGGCTAGTGTTCAGCATTCTGTGCCTGACACACTGTCGACTTTTTAGATCTAAGGCCGGTTTCCTCACGATGTTTTCATTAGCCACAAGCGCGCGTATTCAATGTACATAGAATGAAAAGTCCATTGGTTTGCAACCGGGTTTCGAACTTACACTGAAGCCACTAGGCTAAACACTGCCCTGTATAATTATGGCTATGATTATATTATTAAGTAATAAATACCTACTAAAGTCATGGACCCAAGATGACTGAAAAAACTTGTTTGCTAAATATATGTTTAAAAATTCATATATTAAGATATATTTTGCAATAATTAATAATTACTCTTCTAACGTAAATTTATATATATACTATACCATTAATGTACATTCTTCTATGTGATATTTATTAATTTATTTTTAGCAAGTCAACGAAGACAATACCACAACAAAATGTACAAAATAAACAAGTAAGTGTGCATTAAAAAAAAAATTATTAAACATTTTACATCTCTAATACCATTCAATGTTATTGCAGAAAAATATGAAAAAGAACAGTGCCGGTAAGTATTTAGTAACCTATATATCTATATATATATATACATACGTTTTCATATATGTGTACATATGTTTTAATAGCTTTGTTTTGTTCCATTAGTTTTGTCTTATCTATTTTTGTACTTCTTGCTTACCTTATTTAATTCTTTTTCTCACAGTGGTTGCCTGGAAAATATCGCTGAAAAGCGATAAGGCCGCCAGTTACCCTTCTTTGCATATAACTATTTTAGTTGTATTATATTTCTGTTATGAATAACTGTTATGTATGCAACGAAGTGTTAATAAATAAATATAGCTATCAAGCCAAAACAGTTCTACCATCTAATAGAAGTTTAATATTAAACATGTAGCACAAGGAAACAAAATGAATGTACTAAAAAAATGAAATAATCAATTAGATATATATTTATATATGTTTTATATAGATTTTATTATTATTTTATTACAGTTATTATTATTACAGTTGTTAGTGGTTTTTTATTATGTAATAAATAATTACACTATTAATTAAAAAATATATTATTTTAGTATTAGAATTAGGAATCTGTTAATCTTATAATTAAGTCATTGTATTTATTTTTATAGAAATGGGAACAACAACGGACGTAACTCAGGAACTATTAAAACAAATGCATTACCCGACCTTAGAGAAAGAGTAAGAATTTTCTTTTCATTTATATAATAATATGTATATATTGACTTTTATCTTTTGAACTTTTACGCCTAACTCTTCGATATTTGTGCAGATTGTAGTCGGTTTTTTTTATAAAATACAGTAAGTTTTTTAGTGTCATTCAGGTATTCCTTATGAACAAACAAATAACACTTATCCTGTCCTATAGGGAGCAAGCCGCAACATCCGTGAAGCCGAAAAAGTCTAAAAATAAAGAACGAAATCGAGTAAGTCCTAATGAGTCTAATAAAATATATTATCCCACGTTATCATTACATTATCTTCACATAAATATCAAGTTATATAGGATTGTTCAATTCCCTGCACTGTATCAAAGGCCGGCAACGCTCTTGTGAGCCTTCTCGCAATGTGAGTGTGAGTGTCCATGGGCGGTGTTATCACTTAACTGTTATATATAATAAAAAGTATTTTCGCTTTATGACTCCTATATGAATTGTTCGTACCCAGTTTCGGTATAGCTTTTTCACTTACTATAAGTTACTTACGTAATCACTGAATCGCTATTGGCAGATGTAGGCAAGGAATTTCCACTTGAATGGAGTCTTGCCCATGGAGATTTATCGATACACAGCTTCTATTCTATATTAAAATGGCGCTGTTAATTGTTATGGGTTTTTCACACTTTAATATACTAATATATGTTGTATTTGCATTTAAACTAATTATTATTTTTAGAATAAGAGGATTTGCAGCGATCTACGAATTGCAGGTCAATAATTTGTTCTATTCCTTGTAATAATTTTTTTTTTTTTAATAAATTTGTTGATAGTGGTTATTTACCAAGATTTTAAACAAAACACTATAGTATAAACATTTATATTTACACAATATTGACATTTTATTTTAAAAAAATGGTTATACTATGTATGTTAGTTTTTGTATTAATGGTGATCAGTAGTATTTGATTAGTAGTGTTAACAGACCCCAAAAGTAGAGGTTTACATTTTTTAAACTTAAATGCTACATAATAAATAGTACCTACTGATACGCGCTCCACTATGTGGAACCAGCTGCCCACTGAAGTATTTCCGAACCAATTCGACTTAGGGTCCTTCAATAAAAGAGCATATTAATTATTAAAAGGCCGGCAACGCACTTGCGAGCCTTCTGGCAATGTCAGTGTCCTTGGGCAGCGGTATTACTTAACATCAGATGAGCCCCCTGTCCGTTTGTCTCTTACAAAAAAAAACTGATTAAATCAGTTTTTGTTCTTGGTATGATGGTATAATTTGATGAAATTTTAAATATTTTATTCTTAGAACTTGGAACCTCTACGGAAATCGCACACATGGCGTTGAGACAACGATCAGCTGTTCCTATAATTATCAAATCAGAGTTAGTTTCGCAATGGAAATATAATAGATGTTTTAGTTCTCATGAAGTTTTTGCCATACATTAATTTGAGTATTTAATATAAAACGCCTTTCACGTAGACATATAAATAATATTGTCTTAGTTTGTATTTATGTTTGATATACAGTCAAAATCTGTTATACCGACATCGAAGGGACTACTCATATTTGGTCGTAAAAACCGATAGTCGTAACAGCCGATGACGTTGTTATTAAGAACCTAATACAATAGAATTTTGCCGGGACCTATGATTATGGTCATTATAACCGGTATATGAACGATGTCGTAGTAAACGGTTTTGACTGTATATGTTTATTTTATTGGTCAAAAAGTACATTACTTTTAAACTAGAATAATATTGTAGCAACACCATAAACAGTATGATGACAGAACCTATCGTACCCAGAACCCGGGGTTCCTTGACTTGAGAATACTGCCTCTAGGTTGCAGGAAAGGTACACCATCTTTCCTCCATAATATGGTTCTATAATAATAATGATCCTTTTTCCGTTTTAGGACCCGCATGAAAAGGAGCGATTCCAAGAGTCTATGCTTACTTGAACGAGATTCAGGTACCGAAATTGAATCCTCAAGTTTTTTATTGAAAGACTTTCTGTAACTCCCGATACAATGTTGGGTTTTATAAAGCACGATACAGTTAGCGACATCCGCGCTACGGAATACAATATATACACACTACGGATATTGTTCTATCTATATTGCTTACAAAAACCTTGGGGACCTATTGGAACTTGCAGAGTGCTGGCTAAAAATTTCAATTGTCTGAGCTTCCGTATTTCACTGATGTTATTTTATACGACTAGAGTTCAATCCCAGACAAAAGGTACATTAAGTTTAGAAGGCGTAGACTTGCTTATTTTAATTGGTTCGTGTCCATTTACTAAATGTTGAAACATACTCTTTAATGCATAAATATCTCGTTCTCGTGATACAAATTATTGTTGTACGTCTAAAATATTAATAAAAATCATTTATAATTTAAAATATTAGTAAATGAATTCTTTACTTATTTCATAGATCCCACAATAACTGAGTCTGATTATAGTTCGAAAAACTTGCAAAACATGTGAGTATGTTTCCTAAGATTTTATAAATATATAGATCAACTCATACAAATCATTAGCTTCACGAGGTTTTAAGACCTAAGATACCTATTGGAACCAAAATTAATAACAAACCAGACCATCAATCATCAATATTAGATTATAGAATCGGTAAAATAACGTCATACGTTTCGGTGTATAACTATAGTTAACGAATTACATCCGTTGAGTGAACTAACAAAAGTTTTTCTTTTTATTATGTAATTTTGTTTATTCTAATTAATTTCGTTTGTTTATGTTTCGTGTGTAATTTTTCATTTGTTGTGCATTATTGTTGATTTAGGGTTACCTGTTAGGTTAGATTGTCTTTTTATTAATAAAAAATAAGTACAAAAAAAAACAACTAGTCTCCAACTTACGTAATTTTTTATTGTTTTTCTAGACGTTGGCTGGACCGCCGTTTTGGGAGCATTTTAAAAATCCCTTATATTTATTGTAAGTACTTTAGACATACTGTAGTATTATTTTTTCTTGTTTAAACATTGTAAATTAACAAAGCATTGCTGACACAAAAATACCCTAAGGGTTCAACCTTAGTATTTAAAAAGTCACAGTGTACATTTAAAAACAAACTAAAGCCTAGGTGTATCTATTGATTGACTAATATTAAAAACCGGGTTACTTTGACAGTCAGGAAAAATATCTTGGATCGAAGTTCTCTGGTGAGCATGCTAATGTCCAGCGATAGAAAGTCCAGGTAAAAACAAAAAATTAATTGCAATATTATAACGCGTAATTCAATCCCCGCCCCGCATCGTAACGTTTTACAAAAAGAAAAAAATTCGTTACGTAAACTTGAACGCTCCCTAACACTTGCTATTATTAATTTTAAAACATTTAAAAATACTTAAATACAATAAATTATTTAAAAATGTTTTTAAAATTTATGTTTTCTTTTTAGCCGTTTGTTTACCAAACTCAAAACAGTATTTAATGAAGAAATTACCAGGCATCAAAGTGAGTATATCTGAATTATACTTAAATATCTATGTTGTTTCTTATATACTATACCCGTGAATATAAAATCCAAATTGTGTATTGCAAAATGAAAGAAAGAATGACACGTTTCGCGTGACTTGGACTCAAGATGTAGAATCACGAAAGAAACGCGCCATTTTGGTTTTCATCCATTCATGTATTGCTTGAAACAGTCCGTAACTTATCTAATTTTTCCATGGTCATTCTGAAACTGTATATGTAAACTTTCTTTCAGAGCGCGGTTTAAAGAAATTGTTTTCGACGATAAATAGAAAAAAAATTCCGTATAAGTTAGGATGGTATGTATTTTAGATTTGTTTTTAAATTTTAATTTATTTTGTAAGAAATGTAACAACGAAGTCACAGGAGGTACATTTTAATATACATTTTCAATTTGATACCAGAAATATGAAGTAATATATTTTTTTTATTCACGAAAAAATAATATATCCATTTGTGTAGGTACTTTAAAAAGAATTCTAACAAGAACCTTTAAATTTTAATCCGTTTATTATTTTTTTGTTTATCGACACGTTTTACTATTTATATCAGAGAAGTTTAAAATTTGTACAGTTTGTATAGTGATCGTTTGGATTTTTTACAGGTTACCTGTTAAGAACGCTTGCCAACGAAAACCAAGATATAGGTAGAGTATTTAATCTATTTATACTAAGAACTCTTCTTACATTTCTGATATTACGAAGAGCAGCTTTAACGCATATAAAAGGATACACACATAACAGTATATAATTCGACGTTTCAAGTGTTTTTTCAGCAATCGTGGCCAGTGAGATGCATCACTGAAAGTCAGTCACTGACAGACAGTTGACATTTCTTTTTTTTTGGAGTTTATGGCCTGGTATCTAGATTTTTAGGCCATGACAGTTATAATTAGAGTATTGAAATGTTACCATATTAACGCCATCTATTGTCTAACTTTGTATTTGCAATTTTACAAAAATTACTCACTACAAACCTGGTTTCATTTGCAAACCTGATCCAAAAAAAATTTATTTAATTCAGATGCAAACACTACAAAAAATCTCATAGCTACCGGTGTATGCGTGCGCAGGCGATGCGTTTGGCTGGACCAACTGCTAGCGAGTAAGTTACATAGACTTTGTATAAACTAGAAGTTGACACAGACTCTTCAGATTAAATATAGCTGCTGCTAACGCCGAAGTTTGCATCAGCTAAAATACTTTTTCTGTAATCATTATTGTCTATAATGATAACTTTTAAAAATTATGTTTAAAAAATAATTTAAAAAACTCTGGTATCTTTTATTAATAATGGCTTTGTTTTCTTCCTTTATATTAAATATATATTATAGTGATCAATGAATCTTAGAATTTAGAATCTATATATATATAATGAAAATGGTCTTCGTTTGAGGCTCAATCACGCCTACACCACTGATCGTATCGACATGAAACTACCACCATTCGATGCGAAATTTTTCCTAGATGGTTTATGGCTATTATTTATACTATTATTTATTAAATTCCAACGTTCCTTCATTTTTTTATTGCTGTTTTACTTTTATGAAAATTTATCCATACGGACTTCACCGCGGAAACATTCGGGGAGGCTTCCTAGAACCTCTAAACGTCAACATCTGTTAAAAACTCGATTTTCGAAATATTTCAATTTTCTTAGCGGGAAGTTAAAAAGAAGAATAATAAAAATATGAAAAAAAATAAAATAATGAAACATAAAATTTATTTTAATTCGTCCAGCAAAGCGGGCGCGAAACGGCTAGTTTATTATAAATACATATATATACTTTGTTATATTTTTTGTATATATAGGTGAAACTGTGCTTTGTTTATGTTTGAATGTGTATTCCGTTTTTGCCTTTTGTGTTCAATTTAATTGTTTGGATATTGTTTAGTGTGTAGCTGTAGGAATACTGTTGAGCAAATAAATATATTTAATCTCTCTATGGGCGTTACCTCCGATTACATCTGTTTCTTCTGCTAGTTTCCTTGCAAGGCCTGAAGCTGTGGTAAAATTCAGGAGATGGACTTAGCAAAATTGTATGTCAAAAATTTGATTTGATATACCTACGAAAGTACGTAACCCTCTATGTAGTATGCTGTTCGGTCTTGTTTCTGTCTGTCCAGTGTCGCGTCTAAAGGCCGATTTACATTATCTTAGTGTTTAGGAGAGTGCTTTAGTACAACTTGAAAGGCAAGTTCTTTAGCGTAGCGTTTACTAAAGCAAGTAGCGTTTACATGTTTCAACTAAAGTACTATCCTAAAGCACTCTCCTAAACACTAAGATAATGTAAATCGGCCTTAACCCATGCCGGTTTGCACATACACTACACACTATTTATGGTTTCAGATTGGGGGCTTACCGCTCGAAGATGAAGAAAGTTCTTCCTAACAATGCGTTAAAACGTGTGGTAAGCTATAGTAAGTAATTTCTACCAGGCCCTCGTTTCCGATCCATATAGGTGCATGGGGAAGAGAAATCTCTGTTCGTAAACTACTTTTTCATTAGTCACACAATGTTGTGAATATATCTACTTATTAGTTTGACATATATGTCACCGTAAAATTGTAAAAACCGTTAGATTGTAATCTATCTCGCGAGATTATAAACTGTCGAAAGATTGTGAACCTCAACGAACTGCTTACAAATTAACGTATTATTATTCGGTAGTTATATGAAATTGTTGGGAAGTAAAATTAATCTGTAATTGACCAAAGAAGTTTGAATGATAACTAAGTTAGTGTAGTACAATCTACCGAATAATTATACGTTAAATTGTAAGCAGTACGTTGAGGTTCACAATCTTTCGACAGTTTATAATCTCGCGAGATAGATTACAATCTAACGGTTTTTACAATTTTACGTTAACATATACTTTATACTTTTATGTAACGTTAACCCAAAAATGCTCAAATTGTGGGTAGGACCCAAAGTTTCCACTCGATAACGTATGTTTATCTTAAAATATCTCTATTATTTAATTCTATCGGTACTATTTATTTATCCATAGTTTTCATACAGTCAAACGCTGATTATTTATTAATTTATTGGCCCTATGTTGCCCGTTCTAGATGGTTTTTTCACGATATGTTTGTCTGTGATACATATGTTAGAGCATGAACTATATATATGTAATTTATCTAGTTGGAGTCTTAATTTTTTTTTCTTTTGGTTATAAATTGATTTATAAGAATATTTAATATAATAATGGCGCTACAACCTTTTAGGTCTGGGCCTCAGATTTCTGTATCTGCCATGATTATTTCCAATAGGCAAGTAGGTGATCAGCCTTCTGAGCTTGACACATATCGAGGCAATCCGGTTACCTCACTTTCATTGGTGCACAGGAATCGAACCTACACCCCAGGGATGACAATCTCACGTTGAAACCACTAGGTCAACATTGCTGGACTCAAGGAAACTTTATAATAAAATAAAATGGCATTTCAGATCGTCACTACGAAACAATGTTGATGATGCAAGCTGGGAACCTAAATCCACATAAAAATTAGATCCATAAAAATGTAAAACGGGAAAATATATGTTTGGAAATATTATGTTTTTTTGTTGTTAGAGCTTATCGGTTGCCGCAACTCGTGGGTGATCTAGGTTATATACTATGCAACTTGTTATGAGTATATACTTCACGGTATTAACCTCCTTTTTCTACTTTTTTTTTGTAAAGACAATTCACACCAATTAACCTAGTCCCATGCTAAGCTAGTGAAGCTCGTGTTATGGGTACTAGGCAACGGATATACATATTATAGATAGATAGACACATAAATACATATTTTAAACACCCAAGACCTAAGCACAACACCAAATGCTCATCACATCGATGTTCGTCTCAGCCGGGGATCGAACCCGGGATTCGCAGTCAAGGGTACTAACCACTAGACCAATGAGTCGTCATATGAATACATATTACATATATTTAGAATGAAAATGTTTTACGCAGAATATAATTCAACCCTGAATACTGAATATCTGATATCTATGGTAATTGGTAGTTCAGTATTTCAGATTACATAGGTGTCTAACATTGCGTAATTTTTGAAGTTATATATAATTCTTTTGGCGCGATATGGAAAAATGATGAGAGTAAATTTTCACGATGCCCGCGCACACAGTCACAAAAAACCGACACCCTGAAGTTAGCTATAGTCAACATTTTAGTTTTTTCTATTGTTAGTGTCGTTTTTTTGTTTTTCACAAACGTAGGATTAATTTTTTGAAAATATTTTTATCTTTTTTATAACTTCTAACGCGTGTACCTACACACATGTGTTTTTTTTTTTTCAGAAACGACGAGATTTTTTTTTAACTCAAACTTGTTTAAAATAAAAAGATCGTAAATGTATTTAATTTATTTAATTAAAAATATATCTCGACCTAATGTCAACTTAAATAAGTACTTTTTACTAAAAAAATATGGTGGGGATGTTGGTATTTTTTTAAGGAATTTTACATTAAGTTTAATAGTGCATTATTATCTTAGAATATTTTTTAAACCAACGATATAAGACGTTTTGTTTTTTGTTAACTTATTTTAGTCTAAATTTTATAATTATATAGCTTATATGTAGTTGTCATCAGCTGGAGCTCGCTTGTAGAACGCCCTGGATACATCGATGGGCCCTCGAAGACCACACCTTGAGAAGTAGCCATGTTTCCACAACATCATGAGTCCGAAGACAATTGGAACTGCTAATAAGACACCTAGAAAAAAGGACATAAGATATTTAATAGGAATATTTATATTCATTCTATTTGTTATACAAAGACTTTCAGGCCGTTAGTTAAACGACGCCGATTAGTTAAAAGGCTAGGCTGTTAATTGAACGGCTAATTAAGCTAGTTGGCTGCGACATATATATTATATATGTCACCGTAAAATTGTAAACACTGTTAGATTGTAATCTATCTCGCAAGATTGTGAACCTCAACGCACTGCTTACAATTTAACGTATTATTATTCGGTAGATTGTAATCTATCGAAGTGAAACCGTCAAATTGTGAAACGGATCGCACCTCGCGCGCTGATTGGTTGAAAGGAATATGCCCCGCGCCACCATATTTGTTTGTTAATTAAGTTACTTTTTCATAATATCTAATTATAATACATAATATAATATAACTCCTGTATCTTTTTCATAATATCCACTAGATTTGCGTTTGATCTACGACTTTTGGCCACCCTGTATAATAAAATAAAAACATTTTTTCCGAAATCTCTATTGTAGGAGCCCCTATTAGCCTTCCCCTAAATCCGGCCCTTTAACTCCTATAAATTTCGTTCAAACCTGACAGACGCTTTCATTTTATAAACTTGAGTTTGTAATTGTATGTATTTGATAGTTACACACTATCTCTGATGACTCTCGATGATTCATTAAGATAAGTAAGCCGTACGTAAGCCTTACCTATAAGGGTCCCCAAAAGCATGGCACCATCCCTCTCTGGCCGATGCCCATACTTGTCTACACAACGCATAGTGCGATGGATATCATGGAGATGCTTCATCGTGTAACCTCGCATTTCTATCGGCTCTTGGCAACTGAAATTATAGATTATAACATAAATTAATCAGAAAATAGTAGTGTGAATGATACCAGATTTTTGTGAATAAAAGGGCAGGACGCTCATGTCTTTGTAAACAATTAACTCAAGAATATGTAATATGTATTAAAAAGTAATAATTAGATGTTATTTGTAATGTATATGTATTTAAAAATATTATAAGAGACTACCAAATATAACAGATTTGTGTATCGTAAATATTTTTTTTAAAAGGCCAACTGCTTTGAAAGAACAAAAAATGATGAAAATATAATAGGTCAATATTTTATGTATGCTTACATCATATTTTCAGAGGAATTAGTATTCTTCCTTTCCACGACAGGTACCAATATATCCACCATCCACTGAGTGGAGCAGTCACATAGGTAAGGGTTATTCGTAATATCTACTTTTTCCAAAAGGTCCCAACGGGAGAGAAAACCACGGTCTACCTCTGATAGGTTGTTTGATTGAAGATACAACTGAAAATTAAGGTTTTCTTCAATTATCTCCAACTTTTCTTTGAAAATAGCTGTGAGAACGTAAATAATCACGATATGTGGACAATATATTTTAAAGGTTTTAAAGTTAAATGTTAAACCATCAACGTGGTTTAATTTGTCGTCACGCAAAATACGTCCATTATGTTTATCAAAAGCAAAATCCACCATATTGCTTTTCCCAAAGTAATAACGAGTAACAGTTGGTTTCTACAAAATAAGTTTGATATTTAAATTGACGCAAATTTATAATTTGGGCTTCTAAAATCTTCTTGTGCAACAATAGTAAAATATTAAGCATTTATTAGAATGTTTTCACTTACTTCCTTAATTAGGGGCCAGTCATATGTTTCTCCAATATCATCCGATCTGGCCAGGGCTTTAGGGTCAATGTAGCTCAGTTGAGGGTTACAACACATGTGCAATCTCTGTATGGTCTCTAGGCCTGCGAGTGCCCCTGCACCTATACGCTGAAGCTTACGCATGTTACACATATGTAGCTCTTGAAGCTTGCGGAGACGGGGAAAACCACTGAAACATTTGTCCTCAAATTATTAATTTCATACAATTTTTCTTGGACTCAATTCCCGGCGAAACAATAATTCTTTCAGTAGGGCACAAAGGACTGGGTATTATTTTTTTAGAATACAACTACACTTAAAATCTGTTATAACAACATCAAAGGGCCTACGCATATTTGGTCGTAAAAAACGATCGTCTTAATAGCCGATGACGTTTTTATTAAGTACCTAATACAATAGAATTCAGCCGAGACCTTTGATTTTGGTCAATATAAGCGGTATGTTGTTCTAAACGATGTCGTCGTAAACGGTTTTGACTGTATTTATGTGACGGTGGAACACACGTTGATCACAATTTCTCCGTCCAACGAAACGTCGACATTCATTACAATACTTTTATAAATAGAAGAACTAATGAATCAAAGATAAAGAGAAGATAATATACAAAGCATAATAATTGGTTTACAATGTTAAGGTGATAGATACATCATATTGTAGTCACAGACATATTGTGTCTGTCATGAGGTTATACGGGTTTTCGAAACAATGATTTATTAGTAGATAGAGTTGTAGTATTAATTTCATGGTTGTCGACTTTCATCGAAATCAATTTTAAGTGGAATACAATTTCGGGCTTTCAGTTGGCAATTTTAGTCTGCATGTTGAAGTCAGATGCAGGTAAAAACTAGACTAAAATTAATAAAAAACAATATTGTTTAGAGGCCCTTGACTAGACTAATTTTGCAGCCGTGAACCAATATTGCATTATAAATCTTTATAGCCTATCGATTTCAAGCGAAATAAAATAATACAAATCAACGTACGGGTGATCTTCACTGTTAACGTCCAGTTCTGTGATAGGATTCTGGTTCAAGTTCAAATAAATCAAATTCTTCGTCTCCTCCAGCTCTAAAGGCACAGCTGTTAGCTTGTTGTCGCTTAGATCTAGGCGTTCCAGGTACCGCGGTGTATGAAGGAATTTTTCGGGAATGTCTGGTAATTGGCAGGACCGCATACGAAGAACCTATAACCACGTATTTATCCGATTTATCTAATGTGTACATGTCCAGGACATAGCAAAGTGCCATCTATATTTATTACAAAATAACTCAGCAGGTACAATTCATGGCATGATGCTATTCGACACTAGGTGGCATGCATTGATTTCGTAATACGATTAAAAGATGGCAGCATAAGTCGTATTTAAATGATAAGATTCTGCTAGTAATGTAACTTTGTCGTATTGTTTGTAAATGATAAAATGACAAAATGATAACTTCATTGTTATAAACCTATAAATAACTGGAATCTTAGTGAACATTCTTCTTTATTTTCAAAGTGAATGTAAATTGCGATCTTAGAAAAAAAGCATCGTATTTATTTACACTGCATGACATTTAGTTAATTAAGTACTGGAATAACATACCTTCAGCATAGGAAGACTAGAAATTGCAATTACAGTTACATGGTCAATCGTGGTCAGGGGATTGCCACTTAAATCCAACTCAGTTAACTCCGGTAAATGCTCAAAGAGATCCTGGTTTAGACTATGCAGGTCATTGTATGCCAAGCTCAGAGTCCTCATGGATGCAAGAGGCTCGTATTCTTCTGGAGAATAGCGGCCCTGGAAGCAAAGCAATTGATTTTATTATGAAATGTGAATCCATTATTGTCTTTAAACATGTTGAAAAAATAACGATTTACATTTTTATACGTTTAAAAAGACGTATGAGAAATTCAGTTACTTTAAAATCATTCCTGCGGGCTGTGATATTTTTCGCATAGGACAGGAGACAAACCGACAATCTCCTAATTTACACAGCTTAAGCACGATAGGACGTCTCGGCGTGCCTTATTAGTTCTATATTACCGAAATCCACTACAACTCACAATATAACATTCAATTTTATCTTACCTCAAAAGCATGTGGACTAAGTTTCGCCGACGTGAGTTTGTTATGACTTAGATCTAGAACTTTCATAGACTGAAGATCCTTAAAACTAGCATTCTCAATAATCTCAATACTATTCCGTGATAAATTGAGAATTTCAACGGGAAACTGCGCGAACGCAGTTACATTTGTGATTGAGTTGTCACTCAAATCTATTATTTTTGGTTTGAATTCTGCAACATCTGAAAGAAAGTGTATCTTACTATTAAGTCAAAATTGAATTAAGTCAAATTAATTATTTATATAACATTTTCTACATCAAAATGTTTCACGGATTTTCAGAAAAAAGGCGAGACTTTCACTTTTTTATATATTTTTTATAAAAAATGCAAGAATTCCACTCATGGAATCGAAGCTTAAGCTTCTAAGTTCTACTCTGTGGGTATGCACTAACCACTTAGCAACTACACTTAACTATCGTCTTTTGTTTGACAACAAAACAAGTATTGAAGTGCACATTTAAATGTTTATTATTTATAGCCGTACTAACAAGGCCACACATAAGAAGGGAGAAGAAAAGCAACTTAGACAAACTAGAACGAATGTGGCCTCGATAATAGGTGTGGACGGCGAGCGCAAACAATATTACAATATATATCATCTATAACTTTACATAGAGAAAAATTACAAAAAAGACTAAAAATTTGTAAATAATGGAACCTAAACTTAAACTTAGGGCTAAGCGGAACTGCTATATGTCAAAACTAAAAGCAAAAAACAATTAAATTGTTAATGCCTCCATAAGAAATTAAGTCATTTTTTTTAAACTTACCAGTCCACTCCTTTTTAGTAAAAAACGTAGTGAGACTTTGATCGAAGCAGTTTATCTTTTCATCTTTGCAGATACACTTTCTGCAAATTCCCGTCTGTTTCCACACTGGATTCTTTGATATTGTTTCATTAGATTTTTCTGAATATAAAACAAATAAAATATCATAACATATACAATATGTGAAGCGTTCATTGCTATTAAAATATTTCTTATTGTAAAACAATAGTGTTTTATGTACCTGGTGTGTCATCGCCATAAACTCCAATAAGACCAATGATAACAACAATAAATATACCACGGACACTCATGGTTACCTGTAATAGATAAATTGTATTTAGAGATAATTATTTAAAGGTAAAATTGTATGATATAATTTATTCATGAAACTTAAACATATCAATCATAATAATAAATATATAAGATATTTTAATATTCGGCCATTATATCAACGTTTGGCTTATTTTTCGTTGATTAAGACTAGATTAGGTGTATCATATCATATCAGTAAGGTATAATTAGGTCGCCTACAGTCAATCATTGGACCGTTTTAAATTTTAGGACATCAGTATTACATAGTGTTCGGTTACTAAGAAAGATGAAGAAAATGTATATAATTCGACGCAGTGCTTGGAATAAACTCTATATTTATTTATATAAAATAAGTATTACTTTAAAAACTACATAAATAATATTATAGTTTTAACAAAAGAAAAAGTAAATGTAAATATTTACCGATTTATTGACTCTAAATCCACAAATACATCACAAAAACTCCAATCTGACTGAGCATCAAATGTTTTTAACAAAATGGCTGGCAATCTTATCTTTAGAGGGGTATCTTATCTACGTTGTATGGTGAGAGAAACACCGAATCGCGATTTCAAACGAGAAGCGTTTAATCGCTCTTAGATTAAATCACAATAAAGCGAGTTTATAATTTTGTATAAAAAGGAAAAGATTAGGAAGAATGGGTGATTATTGACATTAATTAGTATATTAAATAGTTTGTACTTTACGCTCATAGTTTAAGTAAAAAAATTGTTATAACAAATCTTGTGATAGTTTCAAAGCAACATGAGATATATATGAATATAATTAAATTACAATTATTAATGTCGCTGGACTAAGGCTTAGATCTCTGTATAATAGGGCAAACTGAGAAATATTGATCTCTAGTAGAGGCAAGACCTAAAAGATGTAAACACTAAACTTTTGAGACGACATAAGTATTTTATAAACACTCATAACATTAATAATAATAAGGTTATTAATATATATGTATATGGCTACCTACACCCAAAGAGGGCAGTCATCGCTACCCATGGACACAATTTTAAGTGGAGTTTAAGAGTAGAGTACATTCTAACTTTGTATAGTTGGAGGTCGTATCCCTCAGGAAAGACCCCCACCGGGAGTTGATTCCACAGTTCGCTAATTTGTCTTGTGAAGAGGACCGTGGAAGTCTTCCAGTCATCAAGGGGATGATGTGGAATTTGTTTATATATTATTATGGTTAATAACAATAATATTATCGCAAACCTCTATCAATGGAGCGCTACGTACTTCCTCTTATCATTTGGTATCTTGTATTACTTGTACTTTACCTAGAATCAAATGCGGACACAAATTACAATGAAAGTTATTAAATTTAAAATGAATTTTGTAAATTGTTGGTGATGAATATTAAATGTATGAGTCATAGTAATATTATTAATAACCAATAATTTATTAATTAGTGCCACATAGCTAACTATTGAGCCGTTTTTTAATTAATTTAAGTACACAAAACCCATTTTGCAGGTCTATTCAATTTTTTTGTATAGAATAGGGGGCAAACGGGCAGAGCACCTGCGGTGCCGTCCTATTGAGAAATGGCACGCTCTTTATCACCTCGATGAAAAATAATATTTGTATTTACCATGAAACGTTACTTTATCATTCTGGAGTTTTTATTTACCCGTGTATTCTTTTAAAAGTTTTCCTTCTCTTTGTCTTTTTTCTAGGAATCTAGTAAACCCATACACAATGTCAACGAAAGAAGATCTTCGACATCCGTTGGGGAAAATAAATTGTATAGTTAATGGTACAAAAAATATATTTTATTTAAATTTTCAAGTGATTACTAAAAGTAGACAATAGAAAACATTTAAACTTAAAACTTTATATTAGGCAACATAGGGTCGAAAATGCGGTGAATAATATATATTTGCAAAACTAACAAGTCCCGAAGGACAGTAATCCGATCCGCGCCATCTACCGTCGAGTAGGATAATCACTTGTTAATTGACGTAAAGCGCGCGCTGACGACAAAACGCGGGAAATTTTCTAATGGCCGACGTTTCCTTGTAGCATTGAGTATTTAGTGTCAATTTAAAAATAATTGATTTTAATTTTGCTAAGACATTACTTTAGGTGCTTATTCTTAAAATATGATATGGTAATAATGATTACATAAAATTTATGGTAATTTAAAATACGCAGTAAGTATTTCCGGATAAATATTGAAAGTAAAATAATTAACGGGCAATATGGCGTCGGGTTGTTTTTTTGTAATTTTCTTGCTTAAAATTAAATTTACCTAGTTCTACAAAACATTTATGTCACCATAGGATAAAGATATTTCTAATTGACTAAAGCGAAAACGCTAAAATAGTAACTAACTAAAAACACCACAACGGCTCTTCGTAACTCTTCATAACGCGGCTCAAAATCTATTTATTAGCTAGGCTGTTTAGTTTTATGATTACATATTTGCTTAAAAAAAATATTTGTTCCGTATGGTGGTTTCTAAAATTATCAGAGGGAGACGTTTATTAGCTCTCATAATATTTTTCTTCATAAATTTTAAAAGAAGAAGTAATAAATCATTCAATTGTTTTTGAATAAATTGCGTTACACTAACTTCGTTTAATGTAGATGAAATTAATTCCATTCTTCTAAATACAAATATATATTTGATACTTAAATACTTTTTAGTTTTTACTGAGGGTAATATAATTTTAAAGCACGACATTTTAAAGGGCCCTAGAAAAATCTCCATCAAGCGATGTCAAAAGAAGCGGAACCTTAATTGTTTCTTCACTTGAGCACTTGGCCTTAAAATGTCCGAAAAAATATTATCTTGAACCTTGTTTATATGCAATAAAGTCGCTTTTTGCGTACGATTCTTGAGAACTTGATGTGTTGAAGAAAGTGTGCGGAAATTTACTGAAATAGGAACTTTAATGCAATAGAAATAAGTCATCATATTTTTTAGCGTTCCAGCCGTATTGTGAGGTTAAGTATAAAGTATGTTACTTCCGTAAGGGGTGTGATTGGTGACAGATACTAACAAGGGGATAGGGTTGGCGGTTAATAGTTTTAACGTTTTTCCATTAGTAGAATAACATCTAACAAAACATACATTTCAATTTCTTTTTTTTTGTTTTGTTTTCGCTTTAATAAACTGCCCAACTATTAGACCGATTAAACTAACTTGTATCACTTTAGTTACCTTGCAATACATTTGTCGTAGTAAAAATACATAAAAAAATAAAATAACTACGTGGCTAGGTATAAATATGCTGCCCTTGTCCTCTTGGGTACGTAGTAGGTTTAAAAAAATCATCAACTAAACGGACTTAGAAATGTGTCTTCATTTGTGTTGGAGAACAAACATATTTATAGTAAAATGCAGAATATTAAACTTTTCGGTGTCAACCAGTGATGACAACCCTGAGAAACTATCATATTACAAAGCAGGGAAAACAGTAGATTTATACTAGATGGAATACAGTAGAAATCGTAAAAATCTCATTATCAAATAATTAAAAATAAGCATTTGGGATAATAATACAATAAGTAATGAATTATCAATAAAATAACGTTTCTTTTTATTACTGTTTATATTGCTCCAGCTTCTATAAAAAATATTTTTGTTCAAGATAAAAAAATATTTAAATTTTTATTTTTGCCAGATTTTATATTTACGAACGATAACCCATAAAGGACAGAACAGTATCTGCTGTACTCTGTTATCTCCCGATATCAAGACTTCAATGTTAAGACGTGTGTAGGTATACCGTGCGATCTCACCTTTGCGATATCAGCGCTACGGAAAACAAAAGAACTACACCGAAATTGCCCAAACAGCAAACTAGTGGTATCGTTTTGCCTGAAAGTTAACGAATATTCGACAAGGTTTTAAGTTGTAATATATATATACATATATAATTCACGCATTTTAATTTAATAATTGTTTTAATATGTTATATTTAAATGGCTAAAACAGTTTTGATCACCCCGTTATTATCAAATTAATGTATTATCTCTGATCTATTAGACTGACGTTTTAAAATGACAGTTAATAACAGCGTTTAGTAACAAATGTCACGTCCCCTGGTGCCATTTAACCTTTGTAGTACTATATTAGTCTGTAATCTTTGGATTATTACAATCTGTTAGGGATTTTAGGGCTTACTGTTTATTTTTTATGAATACTTTTGAATTTTGTGTATTCATATATTTTTAAATAGACAATTTTTACTATAAGAAGTTCAATTGTAGAATTCCTGATTAATTACTGTTAGTATAATTTTCGTAAGGTGCTGGCATATGCTTTTTCACGTCAGAATTCCCACAATTTAATTTTATTGCCAAATTTTACTTACATAATTTAAATACTTAATTATATATCATTCATAAAAGTTATAACCTAAAAAAGGAACCCTAAGTGCAAAGCCATATTCCATCAAAGATAGCAATAACATTATAGTCCCTCAAATAGATCAATCCGCTCATAACTCGATCAAAGCAGTGCATTCCAACTTGTAATAACTTCAAATTATATACGACCAGTCTAAGAGGAACCGTAAAAAATACCCTCCAGCTCTCACTCATAGAAATAAAACCGAAAATCGTACAAAACACATCTTTGATAGTTCATCAAAAATTGGCTATATTTCAACAATCAAAACCCGCCACTTTATAAAGGTCTATAACGTTTTTATATGACCTTTATGTCATAGCCTTAAAACTGAGTTTGGAATAAAACATATGTTTGTAAGGGTCAAGATAGATTGGTCGATGTATCAACAATACAGTATTCGCGCGAAAAGGGCTCGATTGAGAGAGAAATTCTTTTTAATTTTGCGAATAGATGCCGTGATTTAATTATGGGGACGGCTTTATGCCATGGGAATCTTTACCAATCGTAAGAAAAATTACATAAAACATTTGTTTTTTTCTTTACTAAAACTTGATACTAGGTACAATTTTAGTACATAAGACATGGTATAAAGTTGTTTTGATTGTTCAGACGCGAATCAGTGTTAAGTCTACGTCAAAAATGTATTTAATTTTGACGTATGGAAGTAATAGTCTCATTTCTGAATCTCACCCTAACTCTTACATCTTATTTGCTACATAGCAAAGAAATAAATGCGTAGACAAAGTTACAAGTGTTACCCCAAAATTACCGTGGGTCGCAAAACGCAGAATCCAAAATGATACTGCCAGCAAACTCGCTCACACAACAAAGCCTCAACATAATCAATCTCAAAATACGGCCCACTTTATAAACTCTCCTTGTCCTTGGCGCGACGGACGGTCCTTTGTGTAGAGGCTGTTTCAGCGCGGAATAATCAGTCATCCACGAAGTCCTGGAATGCTTCCCAACGAGCAGGAATTCTCGGAGCAGTGAGGACGGGAAGCCTACGAAACTCTCTGGAAACTTTCGTGGATGGAGGTAGGTTGGTTTACAGACCTTATTTAATCGACCAAATGCGGAAACTGAGTCCACACCGTAATAATAATAATAATAAATCGTTTATTTGCAAAGAAAGTGTTAGGGGTGGTAAAAAAAACATAATCAGCCATATAAAAATAGGCATGCAAATGTCATTATTCACTATCAAACTTAATAATAAGAACAGTTTAGTTATTTATAATTGTCTTCAACACTGTCTTGGTCTTAATACTGTCACAAGCTATAAAGGAACCTTGTTTAAAAGTACACTACACTACACTAAATAATATAGATTAAAAAAAAATTTAGACTTAGACTGAGCTATTGCATAACCTCATCCAATATGAATATCCTTTGAAACAGGTGACTGATCTCTACGTATCTCCATTATAGCGTATGTCATTTATAACACGGATTAACTGCATTTAATAAGACTGATCTATTATTTAAAATAACTTAAAAAGGGTTTTGTTCGCTTTTGATTCGTGCCAAACAGGCGAGGACCCCCGTGAAAATTTTGCTCATAATTATTACCTTTTACGTACCATATTCCTAGAGGCTAGGTTTGGAACCCGTTTAAAATCAGGCATAATATATATTTTTTTTTCATCTTTCTTTGCCTACTTGGCACCTACCTATGGAGGCCGTGAATTGAATAAGAAGTTTTAATTGCATTCTACATTTTTCGAAAAAAGAATGACAATAACAGCAAACAAACACACACAATAATAATAATCAAAAAAAATTAAATAACAAAAACTTATGGAAGAAACGAATAATTAAGGTACATTTTAAGTGTGTGTAATGTGTGTGCGTTGTGGTTGTAACTAGCCCTGGCTCAGCATTATGCTGTGAAGCAGACGTGTTCCACAGCGCTGGTCATTCTGCCAGAGTTAGATTGCGCCTAAGACGCAAAAAAAATAAAAAAAATAACAGTGAAAGTAAAGAAGTCTTGGAAGATTTGTGTGCAAAAGTATATTTATAGTAAATAAAAAAATAAAAAAAATTGATACTAAAACTACTATAAGAAAAATAAATAAATATTTTTGTGTAGATTGAAAATAATAAGTATACAAGATGTCATAATAAACATCTTAATTCGTTTATAATTTCCAAAACAAATTGATGACCTTTTATTTAACCCTCAATAACCGCATCTCTGTAATAATTTATCAAATTTCTAAATAAAATTTCGCGTCACGTGCCTCATAACAAGCGAACAAGCGTTTTGATTCGTTCAATTACCTACCCTAAATAATTGTCCTAAAACTTGCAAAAGCTACTTTGAGCTTTTACCTACACAAAAGAATGCTGACATATGTTATTACATATATATAACAGTAAATATATTAATATAATACAAAGGAATCGAAAAATATATTGAAAAGCGTAAAACTCGAATGGACTGGACCAATTCGGGGTTTTCAAGTTATTCCTTGAACTCTGTGGAAGTTTTATATCGGAGAAAACGGTACGGAAAACTCAGTTTTTATTCCGAAAAAGCGAACAGTCTCTATGGGGTAGTATAGCAAAATGTTCCATATGTTGGTATGTAACTACTAAAAAGGTAGGCTAAGTAAAAAACCATATTAAGGAGAAAACAAAGTTCGTTAGGGCATATATTTTTTGGGATTGTTTTAGACATTTAAATAGTATCTAACTTAATGTTGCTCTTCAACCAGTGTTAGTCTAAGGCCTAGAGATTGCGAGGCCAATGGATGTTTGTTTAAAAGTGCGTATTAACAGTCATGCCGTATCATGAAAGATTTTATTTTTATTTTATATTTTATGCTCTAAACATCTCACATGTTAAATGATCCATTGCGCGAAAATCTGTATTTTTAAGACCCAAAAATCGACATAATACTAAAAAGCTGATACCTACTTCCCTATAAAGAAAAAACCTAAATATTAGCCAAGCTATTCTCATTCAAACTCGTATATTTACAATTTTAGTAATACTATATGTTTGATTGGCACTGTGATGCATTATGTGACTTTTTTTAAGCTTTACTGAAATTTACCCAAACGCAATATTTTGTAAGGGAATATCGTTATCAGCCGATTTCTGTTTAAAGAGACTTTTGTCAGAGAGTTATTATGTTAAATTACAATTTATGATTGTGGAAAAAACTAAAGGGCTCATATTGGCTTCAAGTGTGCAATGATTGTTTACATTTTGTTTGCGCTTCTACTTATTAACTAAAACATATATTTGTAACTTAACTAACGTTAGGTTACATAACACTCGCAACAAAAAAGTTTAAGATCCATGTAATACCAAGTTCGTCAATTAATTCAGTTCCTACATAAGGGACCTTCTGTCTTATGTTATTACGTAATGACCAAAACTGCTTCGAGAAAAGGATGGTGCGCTGTTTTGCTCGACTTGACGGGCGCACTGCCGCGGCCGTGCCCCTTGATTTATAGTGCGTATTCCATTATTTTGGTGAGATGAATAAGAAGTTTCGTTTCGAAATATCGTTTGTTCTTGATGATTTAGTGAAATTCCGCATTTAATAATATTCGCTAAAAATCAGCTTAATACAATTCATCAGATTTAGGTATAATAAAACAAAACACGCATGATTATTCATTTATTGAGCATTCATACTACGCTAATATGTACAAATTCAACTTAATTAATCTTATTGAATATTAAAAACATATTTTTCTACTAAAACATGTAATTTGTATCTATATATACACGAAACTTGGGTATTTATAACATTGCCAGTATCTCAATCTCCAATTGATACGCATCTATTATTACATACAACGTAATTTTATGTCAATTGGTGATTTTTACTATGAGTTTGACAAAGTAAAAGCTTACCAAGTGGTGCTGGGATGGATTTTAATACAAATTTTTGACGCATATTATGCCCGTAATTGTAAGACTCTTGGCTGAGCTACCACTCGTAAACATAAACAAATAAAACGGGTAACTGCTCTATTAGTTTGATCTATTGTCTTTAATACTATATAAATAAAATATTGATAGCTGCGAAAACTATTTAATCTTCATTAATACTTATATTCACATAATTATTGCACAATTCTCTACTAAACGACATATCCTAAACGACTAGACAATATTATATTAGACTAAATTTAATGACCGATTTTATTACTAAATACTATCTTAGATCTATGATACAGCTAAAAACAATTATCTGGGTTTTTACGAAGAACAACTGCAAACGTCACCCGCTAACGCCCATTGAAATTGTCTGGATACATGAAATCCTGGGGGTTGCCATAATCATAGAGTATTCTCCTATTCTCAAATCGTTGTCCCATTCCATCAAATTGTATTTACGCTATAATAAATTGAGACAGAAATGCTCTTGTTAAAATGGCTGACTTAGGGAGGTAAGACTGATAGGTTAATATAAAACTATAAAATGTATTGTAAAAGAATCACCAAATAACAGGGACAACGTTCACAAAGGTCTAAGTTTGACCGGAATTATAATGACCGTCAAAGAAAAATCTATATTCTACTTTACTCTGACGAATTAATATTCAAATAAAAATATAGTGTTGTCATAATAACTTGGGCCTACAGCTTAAAACCAGCAATTGGCGGAAGACATTTTGGGCTGCAGAGCCAGCTGGGTGAGTGTAACTTAATGAAGATATCGTTTAAAAATATTCATATTCACATAAAAATTATTTATCCAACGGAATAGAAATATCGAATTTTGTGTGAGAACTTCGCTATCATGTCGGCTTTGTGACCCATCAACCAACTAAACATTTCACACAATTATGGTTTTTATTGTAAGTAGTAGTGCCACACCTGCAGTATCTTCGTTACTTCCATTCTCATTAATTTATTCTATGTTTGATGCAATTTCTTTAGTTTATTATAAATTAATTACGAACTTTATTTGTAAGTACAGTTCAATTGACCCTAATATTTTAAAATACTGTTTTATTGCAACTAAACGTTGAACTAGAAGAATCGTTAACACATAAAAATGAATCACAAATTATGCTAAGTGCAAAGCTCGAAGACGGCTGGACCAATTCCAATATATTTTTTTAAATATTCCTTGAAATCTGTGAAAAGTTATGAGGGAAAAATTTAACGGAATAAATTAAAAACCAGCTAACATTCCGGAAAAGCGAACTCTATGGGGTACATTGTAAAATGTTGGTGTCTATCTACTAAAAAGATAGGCTAGGTAAAAAAGAATATGTTTGTGTTTAATTTTAATGTTTACGATGTTCAACGCGTATTTAGAGACAGTAGCGACAGAGGCAAATATTAAAGGTTTAATATGTAAGGCACCCTTTCTTCTAGTTCAAATTCACTTTAATTCAATAAAATAGTAATTTTTTCAACGTCCAACAACTTTACGTATTAGAGTAGTGATGTGCGTAATTCGATTCACCGACGATATCAATATCGCTGTCACTGTGTTCCGATTCGGAGTCTGAAGTGTGAGTTGTTGATATTCGGGAATCATCCTGTAAAACAATATAAATATATATAGGACACAATAATTCTTTAGGTTACAAGGTACAAAAATTAAGTACATGCCTGTGAAAATAAAGTAAAGAAAAAATGTACACTCAGTAAGCAGACAAATAATATTATACGTGCGTGTATATACACGATGACTATATAGTCAGTTCAGTTACAAATACCAACTTCGCGGCGATAGATGGCTTTAATTTGGCAACATTCATTTATTTTATTTATGGTCTCAAACATCTCACACAAAATGAGGACAATCAAGTACTTATGATAATATGTTAGAAATACACGTGTAAAAATAACATAAGAACCAGATCCATGAAACCTCTTTACAACACAAGCCAGCAATTTTGAAGTACACAACCCCCGCGGACTTTTTGTATCGTAGAAGTTGCATGGGTCCGCCAATCTTCCGCGGATATACTCTTACAATGTAAATACATAATGTAGGAATATAGAAAATAAAAATAATAGCAAATGTTTAAAAATGCAAGGTTGTTAAACAACTCGGCAAAAAGTCTCAATGCAGTTGCCAAAGTGTCATCCGAGTCATTTTTCATCAAAGTTTTATTGTAATTTGAATTAGATGGCAATTAGATGCGGCAGTCCCTCATTAAAAAGCAATAGATATAACTAATGTATTTATAGCCGTTAAATGGGTTTTATAATGACGTAAACCAGAAAAACGATACTTCATCATCCCCATATTGACAAATTCTAAGGCGGCGTCCTAATTGGGAGCGATCGTACGATGGCGCGATGCGTTTTTCATCTCACGATCAAAGTGGTCGTGCGATGACCTAACAGGTGTCCTAATAGATCGCGCGATGTCCATCGTGTGATGCCGTCGTTCGCCCCTCGCGCGTCGACGCATCGCGTAGTAACCGATTAGGACACTCAAAAGAGATCTGTTGCTTTGATTGCATGATCGCACGATCAAACGCATCGTACGATCGTTATTAAAGCATTTCATGTGCTCGCACGATTACTTGCGAGGTTCAACAACACTCTGATGAAATCTGTATGTTTAAACTCATCGCACGACGAGATCGTGTCATCGTGCGATCTTCGCCAATTAGGACAACGCCTAAGAGCACGGAATTGCTGAATATACTATGTACTTGCTATTGTTTTCATACTAGGCGCAGGTTTTATCAGTAAAATACCAGTCGGTCTTAGATCATTTTTATTTAAAGGCAAGTGTGATCTGACTTTTGTGATTGATACGGTTGATTTTCCCATCAAGCTTTTCTTCAAGCTAGTTTCCTCGTCTTTTTTTATTCACCATGTGAGCCAGTATTCATTAAGCTGATATATGTATTCATTATTGATATGTAAGAAATCCATTAGGGCATAGTCGGAATTCGAACTGACCACCTCATCGAGAATGCTGAGCCTACCACTGGGCTAACACCACTTTTTGTCTTTCTATACGAGTTCAAAACGTAGGGGCAGAAAGAATTTAGAAAATCTTTTTTAATAATTTGTAAAACATATTTTATTTTTGTTTTATTATTAGTTAAGGAAAACATCGTGAGGAAACCAGCATGCCTTAGTCGAAAAGTCGACGGTTTGTGTCAGGCACAGAAGGTTCATCACCAGCTTGCCAATTAGAAATGATCACGGAATATCTGAGACTCAGACCTAAAACTGCATGCCTTTGAAATAGGTAGTGTAAAAAAATTTTGATTATTTGCCTAACAAAAATATCTAATGCGTAGTAAGAAAATGAAAAATAAGATATACTTAAGAGAGATATAAAATAAAAATTAAATTCTAATCAACTTTCAATGAAAAGTTGTTTTTAATCCATTAAAAAAATACAATGAGCAGGTTAATAATACCACATTATTATTTTTTTGTTGAATGGCATTAGCCACATATATTTTTCTCTCTAATATCTAATTTTTACGTTTTCTAACTCCTCTATCCAGTATTAATCATATATAGGTTATTTCTATAAGCGTTAGGTAATAACGCAAGGAATAGAACTGTAATAGACCTTCAAGTTGTATGGAATTTTGCAGCATTCATTTGATAATAATATTATTAATTATTGTACGCGAATTACCTATTCGCATTCATACATTTCCTTAAAACTGGACAGAGACTGCCGTTAAACAATTGCAACACACGAATTAATGTAAAAATATATCTATTACAGTAATTGCCCAGTACTTAATACAATAAATTAACGTTTTTGTAGACTATTTAATTTATTTAAATTAAAGACGTTTTGTTTACCTGAGAACATTTCATTGTGTGTTTAGTCGTGAAGTCCACCGCAGTAGTACCTAGGATAAAATTTTATGTTACTTTCAAAACAATAGATACTTAATATTTTATTACACGTAAACCGCATTCTTCAACTAAATAAATTATATATTAAAACAACTTCAGAAACGACAGATTATAGATCAATTGTTGATAATGAAACACTGAAGATGGTTTTTTCTTTCAGTCATTCAAAGCAATAAAATATATTTAAGATTGATTAGTCTCTACATAACGATATATTATATCATCACAATCGTTTATAGCAATAGACCCTTCCTATCTTTGAAGAATATCGATCCTCGTTTGACAATAAACTGTAAGACCTTGTATTTAGTATCAAAATATCTCAGCATGAATTTCAAGACGAAAGTTGTCATAGCAACCAAGACGTCAGCCATCTTGTCTTCGTAATTAAGGAACGTCTTGAGTTGTGGCGCCAAAGCGGCGATTCCAAATTTAATTTTCTCGTCTTTGAGGTTGGCTTCAGTCAATTAGGTGCCTTGTATCTACAAAGTGCTACGATCTGTTTTAGACTTTAATGCGATGACATTAAGATCGAATTTTTCATACTACATAAATGACTCGAGCTAGCAATAATGTATTGAAAATCGGATAATCATAGTAATTAATATTGGTACCTACAAATTAGGTAATAAACGTTTTCGTTAAATATTATTTTTAGGAAATTAATTGAGTATTATGTTTTACGTATTGGGAAATTGTAAGTAAAGAATTAGTGTGCATACGTTTGTTTACTAAGATTAAATGTATCAGGAATAATAAATTACTAATTACTTTAATAGCCAGTTACATTATAAGAAAATTAGTCTTGACGATCATTTTCAGTTATGCCAGACAATAATTAGTATTGTTTCGATATTTACAATATTATACGGTTATTGTCAATAACCGTATTCGTATAAGTCAATGATAAAAATTTGCGTCGGCTACTGGTTTTAAATCAATGTTTGCAATGAATGAATTTAAATGTACTTTCGTACTACGAACTTTAATTTAGTTATGTTATATAAACATTATCGTTTTTAAATAAGTTTTAAATTTGTTCGACGATCTGACCGTAGCTATGTACAATTTATGTCCCCACTACAATACTATAAACTCTTTTTTATAAACTATGTATGTAATTATAAATAAATAAAAAAACATTGTTATGTGTATAACTACCAAACCTAATAAAGCCTATTTGTATCAAATACTTGAGAACAACTGTTTCAAACAAGACCTGAAAGTTAGTTAGAAATTCCACAGTAATTAATAGTTATACGTTCGCTAATAAACTAAGCAATAACGCCTGCTTCGCTGAAATAGTTCCTAAATAACTTCCTTAATAAGTTAAATGTTTTTGACCTTCGATTTAATAAGCTCGTTTATCTATATAATATCTCATATCTTGTTCCTTGTTTCCTGCCAGCTACTTACCTACGTATACAATTGCGTTGTATCGGATTGAGCTAAATAATATGTCGTTCCATGAAGTTGTGGAATTAAATATCGATAAAATATAAAATAATAATAATTACAGTTGACTAAAGCAACAATAACAATATTCTTAAATATACAATAAATATTAAAAACTTAATGGACCACTCTTTTTAATTTGATTATATATTTATATCTTAGTTAAAAGTGTTTGAGAATGTCTTCTTTGCCGATGAGTAGGGATGTCTACCGATTCAAATTTAACATATTTAACATAATAAACATTTTTTTTTTGTTTTAGTATAACATAGCCTCTAGTATATTCAAATTACCAATCGTATTTAAAAGACAACAGAACTGCTATCGGTTTTTATAGACAACTTTAAGACTCAGATATAAACGTAATTTCAAGAAAGAGAGCTCCGGTATTTATATTTTTGAAAATAACCCTAACTACCAATAAATACCTTTTTGTTGCAATTTCCTCATCTGTTTCTTATGCTTCATCCTTCGATTCTGAAACCAGGTCTTTACTTGCGTCTCAGAAAGGTTGAGGGCACTAGCTAATTCCACTCTTTCTGGTGTCGACAGGTAGCGTTGGGACTCAAAACGTTTTTCCAAGCCTACATAAAGAATCACATATAACCTTTTTAACTTCAATTTTTAAAGTCATAATTTCATAGGCCTAACGAGAGTGGAGAAAAAATATCGAATTCTATGTGAATATAATTCATACAAATTCTATTAAATTATTCCTTAATGAGTATAGATTATAGTGAAGCGGATGCATTTATGTCATTTATGATTCTTTGGTTTTGTATGGTTAAAATAATATTTTAGTCGTTTGTTGGTAACTTTTCTTCCGTCACACAGTTTTTTAAACCAGCGCTAGCCGTTACTATCTGTAATTTAAGTTAATTTAATGAAGTTATACTTCTTTTGGCGCGTTAGGGAAATATTATGAGAGCAATTTTTTTTTATTGTCAGTGTTTCTACAAACGTAGAATAAGGTGGAAGATAAAAATTTTGAAAAGATTATTATCTTGTCAAGTAAAATCAAAAGAAGTATACACACGTTTTTTTATGGTATCTGTAAATGAATTGTTATAATAAACATTCACATGTTACCTTGCAACTGAATCGAGTTCAAAAATGTCTCCGAAAACAACTTATAATAAAATAAAAATACTGATCATTTGGTGATATGAGCCTACACGAGTTACAGAGAATTACAAACATCGTTTTAGTTCTAACCTGTTAACTGTGGATCGGAAAACACAGTCCTTGCTTTCCTTCGGCGGCAGTGCTTCAATGCTGACAATGACAGCTCCGACGGAGTAAACAAGGCGTGGTAGGGTACACCTGGTACACAAATTAAAATCAATCAAACACTGGAATTAACTTTGGTGGCGGTTTTTGATACTTTTAAGTAAAACTCTTTATTTAAAGCTGGGTAACAACTGACTTTAATGGTTTAAAATATGAACTAACACAAAATTAGGGGTAGAGAGGTTGCGACGCTATCAAAAACAAACTTGGCTTATCTAAGAGTTCATAAATCTAAACGACACATGACTTAACGAGAATGTTAAAATATAATTTATAAGTGTGGTAAAAACTAAAGGGCTCATATTAGCTTCAAGTGTGCCATGATTGTTTACATTTGTTTACGCTTCTAATTTTGAACTAAAATATATATATATACTTATATATGTAACTTAACTAACTTAACATTACTCGGGTCAACACAAAATTTGGCTTTGACGTTAATGCATAAAATTTAGATATTTTAGGTCGTAATTAGACGGTATAAATATTTACTTTTGTATTTAGGAGACCGATTGAACGATACCTATCAATATCTGTGGTTTTTATTTTTTATTGAAGATAAAACCATTCAAAATAATATGTTTATTTACACCTCATCGTTGTTTATCGCTCGCATAAAAACCCCACTCTTATCGCGCCGTATTTTTGAATGTATTAAAATTATTAAAAAGCATAAAAAATAAGTATCACGACAATAACTAACACAATTTTATACCAAAAATGGTTTCTTTTTTAAATAATATAATAAACTTTAGGACAAGGAACGAAATCTTTTTTGTATATATTCTTGTTACATTAAGTGTGTACGACAAATGACCATCTACATATTATAATACACAATATCTTACCCACACATGTATTATCTAAAAACTTTTAATGATATTCAGTATTTTTAAAATGTATAACTTAAATTCAGACATATGTTACAAGAGATAATGTTTATGCAAATACTAGTTACAGTATTATAAAGCCTGTTGGGAAACCCCAGTTATATTAAGTACTCGGCGTAACAATCACCATGGGACACACTGAAATACGTGACGTAATAATAATAATACACCACAGGACTAATACATAACCTACAATTATAAATACCTAATATTTAAACGTGAGTGCCTTTTTTCTTGAAGGTCTCAAAACGGGGCACTGACGATACACAGGCTGGACGCTAAAGCTATTTACATAATAATATTACAAAATAGAAGAAAATAAAATAAGTTATCCAGAAATCAAAAATATCGACTAAAAAATTAAAAGTGCGCAGTTTGAGCTGCGACACATTGTAATTAGATTATAAGTTTTATTTTTATTAAATTTGATCATCAAACTCGTTTTTTATTTCCGACGGCGACCAATAAACCTATTTGTCGAATTTGTAATTAGAGGTACAGAATTTTTACAAGGAATTCCTGGCTCTATACAGCGTGGGCACAACAACATTAGGTAGGAATAAAAAATAGATGGGATGATTAATACCAAAGAACCATCCCGAGGAGGCTAAGAACAGATGATAGGTACAGTATGACTGTGGAGAAAAAAAAAATTGGTGAACAGCTTTGTTCTCAAGACTTGTTCTCAAGAAGTTATCAGTTTATTATTATTACAAACATCGATATTGAAAAGGTAGTCTTAGTTGTAAAAAAATAAAGGTAATATTTTTTGCTAGTTTTCTTAAACAAGAGTTTTTCTGAGCACTTGGCTCTTACCACTACGATAAGCGACTCTGGGTAAGCCGTTTCATTGTAGATAAAACAGGATATTTTTTTAAGGGATGGTGACATTAGACAAATTCATTGAATTTTTCACGGTTATAAGTTGAAGGATTGACTGAGACGCTAAATTTTTTGAAGTTATACTTTTTTAGGCGCGTTATGAAAAATTGATGAGAGTGAAATTTTACGATGCGCGCGCACCGTGACACAAAATTAACAGAATGAAGTTGCCCACGGAAGATGCTACGGCATTGGACATAATTTAAAAACCACATTCGAATAATAATAGAATTTATGTTACACTTAATTTAAGAGAATAATAATAAATATTTATTTATTAAATTGTTCAAATGTAAACTGAACTTTATTGACTAAAATGACTCCTTTTCCAGTCTTTGATTATTTAATTGTGATTAATTATTTGCATGCAATCAAAAACTATTTTTAATAATGCCAAAGAAGTATAACTTCTTACTCGCGTACCTACATAAGTACACGCACCCTTTTTTTTCTTAACACAAGTAAAGTTCGGTGGCGTTTGTTGGAGGGATGTTCAATTGTATGATAAATGAAACTCTTTGTTTGAAGCTGGCTGTCAACTGGCTTTAAAACATGAGCTTATAACTAACACAATTAGGGGGATTGCGACGCTGGATTAACAAAAAACTAACTTGACTTATTTAAGGGTTCTTAAATCTAACTAACACTTTTGTTACCTATAAAGAATGTAAGTGTAATCGTCGTCGTGTATAAGTAACTTAAATAATGTTAGGTTTATGAAACCTCTATGTTTATGTAAATATTGCTGTGGTATGCTGTGATCAAGGATTTTTTAATAGTTTTTATTATTTTACAAGATTCACTATTTATGAGTTAGTGTTAGAAACTGCCTTAAATCAGGTTTAATCGTGATAATAATTGTTATTAAATCCCATTTTGGTTAAGTGCCTCCATTTCCTTTCAATGTTCTCTCTTTTTTGTTTGTTGCAGCCACTTTCTATCCGCCACATCTGTGAGATCACATGCCTTCTGGCAATGTGAGTGTCCATGGGCGGCGAGGCGGTATCATCAGATGAGCCTCCTGCCCGTTTGCCTCATATTACATACAAAAAAGACCAACGATAGACCCTACGAACGACAAGCTGTAACGGAGATTAAGAAAAGCGTTAGCAGACCACGTCTTGTATGTAATATGTTTGTATGTAATATTAAGAAATAAAGATTATTCTTTCATCTTAAAGGGATCCCATTTTTTTATAAAATACTAAATCGATTATAAAACTAGGTTTTTATCTCTTGATACGACAATTAATCTATAGTTTAATTGATTTATTATTAATACCGTAAATGTTACGATTGACAATAAACTTCTGATATGAGTTACGAATTTATGTTATCTCCCAATAAACCGTTTATCTATAAGGGATCAGATCATGCGATATTACTTATATGTACAATTTTCCTCCTTTTTGTAAACAGGAGTGATTTATTCATTTAATCAAGCCTATAATTATATTGGCTAATAAGTAATGCAGAATTAGATTTTTTTTTTTTGATTGAAATACAAATGATTGATGTTACTGCTGTTTTTTTAGAAAGTAAAATGTCTATGTTTCTATATGGACTTATGTCCATTATAATAATTATTATTATGACTAGTAACATTATATTTTTCTGACACAATATAATATTTTAAATACAAATAATTAATTGCTTTATACGGCATTTATCTCGTGAGACAATCTTTATTATTTTATTCACGAACACTTGGTATTTAATAATTATTATTCAATAATAACTTTGGTAGCCGTCTAGAAATGGGTAGGACTGGTGGTGGTGGTGGTAGGACAAGGTGGTCAAACGCGATTGTCATTCCATGGTCGTATTTCAAGTACCTACATTTTGCAGGGAATGAATGTCTTTATGGCTAAGGGTTGGAAAGTGGCGATCCTGTTAGCGGATTTAACTACACTGCCTTTAATTAGCTGTCTGGAACAAACTTAGGGTAATGGTGTAATAGCTGGGGAGGCACCCAATAGTCCTATACTCTATCGGAAGTAGACTGGGGTTGTATAGATGCAGTGGAGAGGCCTATATCCAGCAATGGACTTTGACAGGCTGATAGGATGGAAGGTGGACTACCTACTAGGAGGAATAAAATAAATAGTGTTACTTTATTAAAAAATCGTTAGGAATATGGAACAAATCTATATAATTTCAACTTCACGATAGATATAGGTTTTTATAAATGTACAAAAAACTGCTCCAAAAGGTATTGCCATTATACCATAATATTTTCAAGATAGCGTTAAATACAAAACCTTTACATAAGACTTATATATAATATGTTGGTAAATTTGTATGGTGGAAGTAGTGGAATGTACCTATCGACCTTTTTATAGATACATGACCGCCAATAAGTAATAAAATATCCGTATCTCAGGCTAATCATTTTTTATACTTTTTCCTTGCAATAAAATGTTAATGCTGCGCTATTTAGATTTAAGAAATTTGAGATAAGTAAGTTGTATATAATCGAATGAAATTACCAAAATTTATATTGTATCAATCAGCTACTAAACGGATACAGGTATGTAATTTATAAAGGGTTTTTTTTTACAACGGTTTGACGAAGCTACTAGCTTCAAGAAGACTCCACTTTTCAAATTTACACGTAATTTATTCGGTAAATTTAGTAATTTTCATATAAAAACTGATAGTCCAAAGTCCAAAGTCAACAGATTATTTTTAATATAGAAAAGCTTCCTACTTGAACAGTTGAACCCTATAAGTTTCTTACTAAAAACTATTAATCTTTTGTCTTGTCCACACTTGAAATTTGTTTTTAAATAATTTATTTCTCTTTAAAATAAATTTTTTTAACTTCTCGTAACGTCCTGAACTTAATCAGTTGTGTTTTTATACGTGATAAAATTTCTATCCATCAATGGTGCCAGGCCTTAGAAATAATCTCAAACTCTTTACATGGTTTATTTATATAATATTTTTTTAGATACATTTACAGATAGGTAGAGACAGTAGCTATAATAAATAAAGAATATATGAAACCTTATTAGTTACAAAAAACACACACACGAGAAATAAATTCTTCATCTATATTATTGCTATAAATGTACTATTATTGTTATTTTAATTTATTTATTTATTGCCGGCTTAAGGAGAGTTATGGGGGGGATAATAAGGGTCCTTAAGGATCCACCCTCGTAAGGCTTCCATGAAACAAAACATACAAACACTTATTGTTTTAAAAGTAGGAAATGTCATTTTCTGCGGCTACAATTAGTGCGATGACCCTTAATCGCGCCACAGAAGTCTTTCCGACCTCTGAGTATACAGGGTGGCCAAAAAGTCGTGGATCAAACGCAAATAGGGGATAGATGAGGTCATCAGCGGCAAAAAATTGTTCTACGGGAGGTCTCTAAGGTCAACCCCTGCAGAGTTATGATTTATTTTGGTTTTTATATGAAAATTGACTTTTTTTACTATTTTTTATTAAAATTCGAAAAAATCTACATCCTGTATCTTTTTGATAATATCCACTAGATTGGTACTGACAAGTTCTTGCGTTAGACATACTATTTATAGTTGTTTATTGAGTGTATTGAAGATAATATTAAGTTATACGATATAATTTTTTTTCAAATCAAAACTTTTTGTTTATTTCGGACCCCACTGTGAAAAAAAATTACTCTACCGAAAAGTGACCCTGTATTACAAGTTTTGGCGCATTTAATATGGATTCTGAAAAAGTATTACACGTGGCCATAAGTCGCTCTAATATCTTTCTAGGACTAAAAATCAACAACGATTCGGACTGATGATAGATTATTTACCTACCTGTGACCAGTACTGTGTGAATCGGACTAGATTCAAGAAATTGGACAGATGGCTGGAGGGTTACGTAGGAATTTGATTAGACGGTCAGATTAAGTATTATGGTCAAAGTCAGGAATTTTGAGCATATTTTATTGAAAAATATTTTGTTTCCTACAAACAACCATTGAGAAATAATTGTTTTAATACTATTATTATTTCACAATCGTTGTTTGTAATTCTTCCTAGAAAGATATTAAAGCGACTCATGGCCACGTGTAATACCTTTTCAGAATCCCTATTAAATGCGCCAAAAGTTGTAGTACAGGGACACTTTTCGGTGGTGTAATTTTTTTTCACAGTGGGGTCCAAAGTAAAGAAAAATTTATGATTTTAAAAAATGTTATATCGTATCACTTAATATTATCTTGAATACACTCAATAAACAACTATGAATAGTATGTCTAACGCAAGAACTCATCAGTACCAATCTAGTGGATATCATGAAAAAGATACAGGATGTAGATTTTTTCGAATTTTAATAAAAATTAGTAAAAAAAAGTCAATTTTCATATAAAAACCAAAATAAATCATAACTCTGCAGGGTTTGACCTTAGAGACCTCCCGTAGAACAATTTTTTGCCGCTGATAACCTCATCTATCCCCTATTTGCGTTTGATCCACGACTTTTTGGCCACCCTGTATATACAACATCCCGATTAGCTGGGGCTTTCGGGTTGGCGTGTCAGTTATTAGACTGTTATGTACATGATTAACACGATTACATAATTTTTCAGAGATGAAGCTACTTCTAATCGCTGCTTTTGTTGTCGCCGCGGCCGCCCGCCCCTCTACCATTGGCATTTTAGATGTAGAATCTGCAGGACCTATTATTATTGAAGATGAATCTTCAAACATCAACACTAACCCAGCCTTAGTCGATGAGACTGAAGACATCAACACTAACCCAGCCTTAGTCGATGAGACTGAAGACATCAACACCGACCCAGCCTTAGTCGATGAGACTGAAGACATCAACACCGACCCAGCCTTAGTCGATGAGACTGAAGACATCAACACCGACCCAGCCTTAGTCGATGAGACTGAAGACATCAACACCGACCCAGCCTTAGTCGATGAGACTGAAGACATCAACACCGACCCAGCCTTAGTCGATGAGACTGAAGACATCAACACCGACCCAGCCTTAGTCGATGAGACTGAAGACATCAACACTAACCCAGCCTTAGTCGATGAGACTGAAGACATCAACACCGACCCAGCCTTAGTCGATGAGACTGAAGACATCAACACTAACCCAGCCTTAGTCGATGAGACTGAAGACATCAACACCGACCCAGCCTTAGTCGATGAGACTGAAGACATCAACACCGACCCAGCCTTAATCGACGAACACGAATATGAACAAATTGACACCAGCCCAGCTTTAATTGAAGACAACCCAATCGTCGTTCCTGGTGGTGTTGGAAAATCCCCTCTGGTTCAAATAATCGTGAATGTCAATTCTTCTCCTATGTTTGTACACCAGATTAACAACCCCCGTGGTGTCTAATTTATTAACTACGACTAATATCCAAACGATTGCATGTATTTTTTAAATAACAAAATATATTGCATAACAAATTGTACTATTATTTCATAGATTTTAACAAACCTTTTATTTATGTAGCTGTTTTTAAAGAGAGACATAGATTACACTAAGGCTCGACACGACTATAAAGATATTGTTGAAATACATATTGACCAAGACCAAGGATTGTAGCGCCACAGGTATTTTATGTAATATTAAGTGCTTTCCGTGGCTTGACGGTTAATGACTCGAGCATATAATAAACGCGCTATATATTAAACAAAGGAATACCTTATCTTTAATACTTTTTTATTACACGTATTAAATAACATGCTTTATTATATAACTAGACTGGACGTAACTAATGGTTATAAATAAATGAACTTAGTTTTTTTAAGGTTTAATAGTTTATTTTGGTAGAAACGGTGGTATAATTTAAGATTTTTTTTTATAGAACGGGGTGCAAACGGGCAGGAGGCTCATCTGATGTTAAGTGATACGCCCATGGACACTCTCAATGCCTCGGCTCGCGAGTGCATTGCCGGCCTTTTAAAAGTTGAACTATGACGTTCGTTTCGTGAGAAATGAAAACATAACACAAAAAGCTATTTACCTTGTGACAAAAAATACGGTGTCTCCACAGCCTTGTAAGTGTTGGGCGTGTGTAAATATGCCCCTAAGGCTCCCATGGCCACTTGCAAATAACCGTCTCTTGGCACATGAGGCCTCACTTCAGCGGGCGATGGAAAATATTTAGGTTCAACATCAAACCTTCTTGGTTCTGGTTGTTTGAACGGTTGTCTATGACCGCGGTACAAAATATCCTCAATTAAAAAAGACGTTTTGGAATCTTGACGTTTTTCACTTGGTGAATCACTGCGCGTTTCTTGATTCATTGTTTCATTTAATTCACATAATCTTTTAAATAAATAATATTGTTTTTAAAAATTACATATTTGAGTCTATATTGTTATTAAAAATTTAAATAATTTGATTTAAAAAAATAATATGAAACTAGAATTGCAAAAACCCCGCGTAATTTGCACAGATTAAACGAAATGTTGAAAGAACATAAATTTAACGTTAAATCGATAATTATAACGTGGATAATTGTCGCTTTGCTCGTTGTGTGCCAAAACGAGGCTATTTCGTCTACGGACCTCGGTAAACTGTTGTAATAGGGATGGAGGGATGAGTGCTCGCGTCCCGCCCCTAAGGGGTGGCATAGTTGACGAGAACTTTTACGTTTTTTTAATTCGATACTAAAAGGTCGAGTTTTGCGTTCGATTTCGTACAGCAAACTGTCTATTTTTGTGAGCGTTTCCTAATATGTAATATGATTTTAATAGTGATGTAATATATGTAAATAGCGTTCATTCTCTGCAATTTGTTAAAATGGTATAGTGCTATAAAATAATTCCTTATTAGGGTAAAAAACTTAGGTATTTCTCAGAAATAATATTATGTATCTCAGTAGTCGGTACCCGTATTTTTGATTTCTAATTAATAATAAATAATAAATAATAATAAAAGCAAATACATTTATATTTCTATTTTTTTTCTTTTTATAATATATAATAGTTGTTGTGTGTATTTTTTATATAAGGAGTTTGGGTTTTTGTGAACAGCGAAGTCAGGAACATTAATATTTTAATGGTACTGATTCTAATCTTTATTATTATAAGTAATCCTAACAATAAAGTATACAGTATTTAATTAAAAATTAATAAAAAGAAAATTAAAACAAATTTAAAAAGTTTGTGGCAGTGTATCTTCAACGCTCACTGCATTTCCTCACTGTATACTCACGGTACTTATTCGTTTTTATATTATATATATTTAAATAAAAAATAAAAAATTCTAGTATGTATGCATCTTTACAAGTTTCAGTAGAAGCATTTGGGATCATCCATGCAAAATCGCTGTACTGCGATCGTTGCGTGTGGTACTTTATTTTAACAGTTTTTTAGAAGATTTTTTTAGACAAAACAAGCTACCATTACAGATTAATCCAATGTGGCAACTATTTATATCACATACAAAACAATACATACGCAGAAAATACAACTCAACATTAAACCGTGATAGATTAAAATATTTACAAAAAGATTTTTTCTTACAGCCCTGCGATTCTGTAACTCACTTCACGAACTCACACAGCGGTGCGGGAGAGAGACCGCCGATGCGAAAACCGCTGTGTGAGTTCGTGAAGTGAGTTACAGAATCGCAGGGCTGTATATGAACTGACATATGTCAGCTATATAGCAGACCTTTTGTCAGTTCACTCAACGGACAATTAAAAACGACTGTTAATCTATGCAATTCTTTAACTATTTCCATACCTACAATTTGTCGTGTGTGTCCTTTTTGAGAGGTTCGATTATGATGGATATTTATGTGGAGCAATGGATACAAACAATGAAACAAATAAAGATCGACTTTCCGAATGTCAATCTTAAAAACTAACTTGAAGATAATAATATACTCCAGCCATAAGTTCTGTTACAAATGAATAGGCATTTTTTTTAATGAAGTAGTGTAATATTATTAAAATTTATACCTACATATTTATTAGTCTCAGCAAAAAATAAAAAAAATATTCTATTCGAAATGGCCACCTTTGGCGTTTATACTGGCCTTTAATCTCTTTGTCCACGCATCAATGGATTCATGCACTGTTTCCAAGTGATATTTCGCCACTGCTTGCTCCAAAGATTTTTTAAGAAACGTTAACGTTTTTTAGAAACGAATGTTGCTGTGTCATTTAGAGCAGGCCATGAACTCTAAAACTGACAATAATTTGAAGTCTAAATGGTTAAGGTCTGGGCTAGTAGTTTTTATTTAATTACAAACACAGCAAAGTCTGCACTGCAGATAATAAATAAATGTCATTCACGCTGAATTTAATTTAATCCATAGTATCAAAACTGTGTCATCACAAACACCCTGAATCTCACCCTAATCCAAAGGGGTGGGATCCAAACAACCAATGAGAAGCAAGAACGCGCGCATAAATATCTAGTCCACCAATCAGAGGGCGCCAATTACGGATCAAAAGCGGAGATTTGGGGTCGCTTGACGTTTTATCGCCGTTTATGGATTAACTTGTGCTTACATCTGAGTTTACGTGTTTCGTTTCGAGTGTTCGAGAATCTTACAGTACTCAGGCCACTCACATTTTACACACAATTTTAAAGAAATCAACAAAAATACATAGCGGAACGGATCGTTTTATCTAAGAGATCTCTTCCAGGCAAGGTTTTTGTTGTCGTGGTTGCAAGGTTTTCTCAACATAATGGCTAGGAGTCGATAACTGAACTTACTCCCGTAATTGAAATATGTATTGGTTGAAATAAAAAAAAGACTTATTGGCAACCCTACGCATCAGGTAAAGTTGGTTTGGTTTGTCACCTAATCTATAAAAAAAGCGGGATTTTGTTCTCGCTAAGTCTAGTTTTTTAAATGTGACTCGATTATCTAAGAAGTATCTATGAGCTTTACAATTCCATTTATCACTGGTTGTAACAAGTATATTTCCTTACATTATAATTCAATTAATAATAATAAGTTTTTTTAAAGACACCCATCGCCTAATCTAAAAACTATAATTTAACGTAGTTACTTATTTAACGCCATAAAACAAATGAACTAATTAAAAAATAATTTCCTACATAATGAAATATACACTGGAACTAAAATACGATAACTTCTTTTGTCCTCTAAGACCTCAAACCCCTTGCCATAAACCACTTTTCCAAGGGCCAAAATTCCCAGCTAAATTAGTTTATAGCTTCAATAAACACAAATTCGTGCAATCAAAAGGAGCGCACGCATTATTAAGCCAAATTAAATTATACCCCTTGTCAAATTGTAGCTGTCAAAATAAATTTGCCGTAGATAATAGAGTTTGCGATGATTGAGGACGCGTGCGCAACTTGTATTGATAATTTTGCTTTATTTTCGCGTTATTGAGGTGGGAGATTCCTGCTGAAGTTACCAATAGATTTTGCGTAACACATGTGAAGTAAAATTTCGTAAAGAAACCGGATCAGATACAAAAATACGCGTGTCAGGCACAGAAGGCTGATCACAAAATTTTATTTATTTATTTTCTATTCTCACAGTATTATAATAAAATAGAAAATTTATTAATACGAAATTAAAGCTAAGAATATAATATTACATATAAACAAATAAAGAAAACATACAACCTTTTATAACAAATTATTAATAATGTGAATTCAGCCTGTGTGCAAATAAATTTATCATTGTATCAGGTAATGTAATTCTTTTTCTTAACTTTTTCAATAAACCGTCCAACCCTTTAATTTATATAATGAGTAAGTCGTCTAGTATAATCATTTTTGTATGCCCCTGTTGTTACAATAAAAGTGTTTAGTCAACTAATCGATATTTATCACAAGTGACCTCTTGATTGGCTCATACGTGCTTTCCCATAATTAGCCATGGGAACTTTACCTGATGCGTAGGGCTGTCAAACTAATCAAACTTTTTGCTGCTTCAGATTTCTGTTTAAGCTTTTAGTTCAAAATTTGCAAGATTACAAGACTAGAATTTGTTTCTGCCTTGCGATTCTGTAACTCACTTTTCGAACTCACACAGCGGTTTTCGCATCGGTGGTCGCTCTCAAATCAGTCGTGAAGCAGTCATTTTATGATTTGGCATTCTGATAAACAATAAACTACAAGGTCCCACCTTTTCAGAATGCCAAATCATAAAATGATTGCTTCACGACTGATTTGAGAGCGACCGCCGATGCGAAAACCGCTGTGTGAGTTCGAAAAGTGAGTTACAGAATCGCAGGGCAGGTTTGTTAAATTCAAATTCATTTAGGTAACACAATGTACACTTGAACGTCAATAAAGATATACATATTAAATGCTTCTAATTTTACATTTACTGCCAGTTCTCAAATCAAGAGTAGAACGGATGAGAAGAACTGGCAATATACTCTTGTTAAGTTTTTTTTCCTATTGATAGGATTACGTAGTTCATGAGGTCTTCAAGCTTAACGCTGTTCTCCTTATACGTTTCAGATTGACGTCTAATGCTGGTCACCGTCCTATAAATTTCCAGCATATCTAGTTCCTAGCGCTTTGCTTGCTTTTTAATGAGTAGGTATATAGTATTCATGTACTTTTTGCGTTGCACAAATGCTTGGCTCTTACTACAAAAAATTACAGTGGTACATTTCTTAAATTATTGTATCACTACATCATCACATTATTAAATATATCACCACATTATCAAATTAATATTAATTGCAATGTTTCACTCCAATAATCAAGTTTGCCAAAAGTAGTATATATATTAAGTAGATTTAAAAACCGTAGTAGTTATTCTATACGTATAGTAATTAACTATGGTTACAAGCATTTTAAATGGCCATGTTTGCGAAACGATTATGAAGGTAAATAATGAAATAAAGTAACGTTTTATTTAAACGAAGTTGTATACATCCCTACCGTATGTTGACAGACAACGTGTCATATCAAAAATCGCACGAGTGACACTTAACGGCTGACTCTAATTAAGGCATGTGTCTACTCAACCTCGATATAAAATCGTTGTCAGGTGTTAAAAACAGTTCTATCGCCTTTTGTAAATGTAAGACGAAATATTGTTTTTTTTATTATGTTTAGTGTACAAGTGTATATGAATGTGTCGAAAAATAAAGATAAATGGCATATGCTGGACCGAAGATGGGATTCTAACCCTTATTCTACCCTGTGTACTGTAGGGTTAGAACACTAGTGTAACAATAACTAACACTTGGGTTCAAACACTAAACTATTCTATATTAAATTTTATATAATTTTGTTGTGTTGTAAGCTAATTAACAATAATATTATGTAAAGCACTGAGCCTAGCCTATTATATTCAATAATTTCTGATTTTTTTTTTTCTTAAAAAATATGTTACTTGTTGATAAAGTGGTTTTTTATGTTTGAAAGTCTTTAAGTAATTAGTACAGTTCTTTCTAGTTGCGAGTACAAACAAAGAAAATACAAATATTATCTCTATAAAAGAAATACATACATGTTATATCGTAATGGGTACAGATAATAGAAATAATTTTAATTATAAATTAATCTTTTATTCTAAATTTATGACGTTATAATACAAAATTTATGGTCTTAAAAAACTACATATTTTAAATCTGATTCTTAGACCTACAACGCACTAGCGGCTGGCCGCAATGCGGAAAAATAATCAGAGGCCCTCCAACCTCTTTAGGTCTAGGCCTCAGATTTCTAAATCTGTTTCATGATCACTTCCCAATCTAATATGCAAGAAGATGATCAACCTCCAGGTCCTGACACACGTCGTCGACTTTTTGGGTCTAAGACATGTCGGTTTCCTCATGTTTTCCTTCACTGTTAGAGCGAATGTTAAATTTGCACATAAAAAGTCCATTGGTAAAAGCCGGAGATCAAACTTTCGACCTCAGGGATGAAAGTCGCACGCTGAAGCCACTAGGCCAACACTGCTCATATCTAAAGATAACTCGTTCTAATACGAGGCGCTTGCATTAAGATAACAGTATGTTGTAAACCAAACAAAAGACTGCTAAGACGTTTAGAGCCTCTAGAACTTCCGTCAAAAAACAAAAGCTGTGACACGCGCACGACACGCGGCGAGAACTTCCCTCTCTGTAAACGTCAAATTGTAACTTGACACGAACTTAATTGTCAGGAAGGGGTATCTTATTAGCGTATCACACGCTATTATGTAAACAATTAAAAAGA
The DNA here is from genome assembly GCF_905475465.1 of Pieris napi. Lineage (NCBI taxonomy): Eukaryota > Metazoa > Arthropoda > Insecta > Lepidoptera > Pieridae > Pieris > Pieris napi. The sequence continues at coordinate 9,120,067 of NC_062246.1, forward strand.
TAAAGTTTAAAGATTTCATAAGGCCAACAACGCGGCCATTGCGGTAAATAATAACAAAACATTGGCGCTACAACCCATTATGGGTGTCTTACTTCATCTTTATGCTTTCATTGATAATTTTCTTTTATAGGCAAGTATCTGATCAGCCTCTAGTGCCTGACACTTATAGGTGAGACACATTCCGATCTTTTTCATGTTTCCTTTCACCGTGTTAATGTAAATTACACACAAAGAAAAATTAATTGTAGCAAAGCTGGAGTTTAAACGCGCGGCCGCAGGGTTTGAAAATCATTCTCTAAACCGCTATTACTGCTCCTGCACCTCCTGCTTCTTCTCTCTTCTTCGTCTGTGATTTTTACCTTCAGGAACTGATCATATTACATTTTATCACTAAAGTCATATTATGCGAGTTTAATCATTAAGTGGTATGCTCTGGAATTTTGTGTATCCATGTTTTGTGCAATGATATCGACATGGATCGAGCACACGAAAGCTCAAGAGACCTATTATTTTATTACAAAAATTAATCTTTAAACTTATGTAGTTTAAGTGTTTTATTTAATCATTTTTCATATTTCAATACTTACCTAACGTATTTGTACGCATGGATTTATGCTATTTATATAACCTAAAAGTTACACACACCCACGCGCCTTTTATTTTAAAAATTAGTTTAATAATATATTTATTTTATTTATAATTACATTATACGAAAACATAACAAAAAAATAAAATTAAAAAGCAGTTTAAATTAGTTATAAGGCAACGGGCGGCCTTATCGCTAACAAGCGATTTCTTCCAGGCAACCTTAATGTGGAACAAAAAAAAAGGAACACCTACAGAGGGCAAAGTACAAGAAGTGCATACAGAATTAACAAAAAAACTCATAACACGCATATATATATATATTTATAGGTAAGCTGTAAGTTTTTCTAAATAAATAAATAATTTATTAAATTTATTACGAATATAAATATAGCACATCCGGAATAAGAATAATTGTAATATAATTAAGACATATTTGTAATTATTTAAGTTGTTACATTTTTTGTTGAATATTGAGAATTCTATGTAGCTCTCGGACTATAAGTTCTCTAAGGGTGGATCAAATAACAAGGGTTTTGCAATCATACACCAATTATTTCTGGTTTCCACTACATTTGACATATTTTATAACGTTAATTGTCAGAATATTTTATAAACAAGGGTAAATTAAATAGTTCTTGGAATTCAAAGGATTTGATACAAAGGTATAGGTAGAAAAAAAATCTTGGATGCTATAAATAAGATAAACTACAAAAATCGATAGGTTCTCATATTAAGTATTAATTTAATTCCTTAATTAATTTTAAAAATACCTTAATTTCATCTTCCGTTTTTTTATTTTCTACCCTTATTTAATAAAAAATTACTACATTTAAGACGGTGCTGACATCAAGTGTTGGGTAGTTAAACTAATAACTTAATTATTATTATGCCGCTTATTGTGAACACTGCCACCTAGTATCGAATAGTATGTTTTATAAAAAAATACTAGATGGCACTTTTATAAATTCACATTACGGGGTTTATTTAATTATGATGTACTTTTTATCATAGAATATAATATACCTATATTATAGATATATATTTCATTGTAACGCTGTATTTAGAATAAGCTATTAGCTAAATATTTACACATTAAGGCATAAAAACTTCATACATACTTCTACGTTTGAAATACTCGTAAATCAAAAAAATCTAAATTCTAGGTGTATTTTAACATTACCATTAAAATGTAAAGAATTTCATAAATCTAATGACAATTATTCTCGATGTTTTTATTCATATTCGTTTGTCCTGCTAAAACTCGAGAATGGCTAGACCGAGTTGGCTAATTATATTCTTGAAATATCAGAAGGAATCGGAAGGAATTATGTACTTTAGGGAAGGTGTAAACGGTGGTAAGAATAAATAATAAGTAATGTAAAATACTAAAAACGACAATTGAATTTTCCAATACAAAAGCCCTGGTAAATATTTGATGTCTCTTGACTTTTGAGAAATAAAAAATTGTAACATGGTTTTCATATATTTATGCGTTTCATATCAGTAGTATGTAGGTCCGATCTCTTTTGTTTGTTTTAAGAAAATTCCATTAAGTTTTGACACAAATATATTTAGGTGATACGAAGTTCACCGGGTCATCTAGTACTTTAAATAAAACAGTAAAAAGGGAAATAATACGTATATTTCAATATATTTTCACAACGTCATATACCACGGCACCAGCTACATTCTTTATTCTAAATCACAATTTTCACACACAAACATACAAAATTATATAAATAAATTACAAAATAGGCGTTTACATGGCAATAGTGTCAAATAATACGAACATTTATGAAAGTTTTGTACTACTTTTATGAAATCAAAACATATATGTATTGAGTTTTAGTCATTGATTTTGCTAAGAGAATAAAAACATATTATTACAGACACAACGACAAAACAAAGCATTTGACGCATTTGTATTACCGTACATGTTTTACATAATCTATCAACTTTTAATATAAAAAAACGACATTTTGAAATCCTGAATTTTAAATATTTGACAGAATTCTCGATACGATTTTTACCTAACTTAAGATAATACTAAAAGATTCGACGCAAAAAGCACTTCAAAATCACGCACGCTCCATTCCTACGACTACCCATTGAGAATTTTCAAAAATTCTTACTTTTACTTCACCTTACGACCCAAAAAAAGATTATTTGGCATTAATTTGACACAATAAAAATATACACTTGTTTTATATTCGATTTTTTATACAGAATGTAAACACAATTTAAAAAAAATATACAAAAACATATATATAACATAACATGTACATATTTAAAAAAAATAAGATGTGACTCGGATATTTCTAATATTATTCTTTAAAGCGTTTACTTTAAGCCAAACAAATGGACTGAGCGAAAAATAATTCCTCTTCCGAAGGTATAATAGCAAAACCTGTAAAGTTATAGGGGGCTCAAAGTTCAGTTAAAATGGTTAATGTATTTTCTTTTCGTTTGCGTCTATTTACTTAAAAGAAGAAAAATATATTATAGTTCCTACTAGGAATCAATATGAGGTCATTGACGCTGAGGTTAATGAACTTAACCTTACAGCTGTTCGTTATTGAAATGATTTCAATTAAGCAATTATCTCCTGTATATATCAAAGACCAGTCATCCGTCAGGGCGATCTATACCTCAATAAATTATACACGTTATATGTGGTGTCTCTTTCCCGCAGATAATGATAGTAAGTGACAAAATACAAGTTACCTAAGTCAAGCTGAATCGAAATCGCTCAGTCCATTACGTTTTTAATTAATACCATATTGAAAAAATATATAATAACTGAAAAATGTGTTAAGGCTTTACTTTAGGCTTTATATTACGTATATTTTATATTATACATTTGTCACACAAAAATATTTCAACATCGTTGGTGTTACCAATTTTATAACCTACTTATATTAGCTAGGAAATAATCGCCAGTCCAAAAATTCTAGTTAGAAAAAAATGCGTTATAAAAATAATATTTTTGCGAAAAGGAAAATATTTTTTACACTGGCAATTATTTCCAAATATATGTTAGAACTACATTAAGGCAGATTTTTAAAAACTTTGATTATTGACATTACACAACAATTTTACTTACGTTGGTATTAGTGCCTGGATTCGTAATATATTTGCTAGGTGAAATTTTTTGATTCAAATTACGTTTTTTTTTTAATTATAACGGAGAGAGATTATCTTTATATACCTTCGATATATCAAAAATTCAAAAATCTGCCTTCGCTCAGAAATAGGCACCTACGCAATTAACGACTAGGCATTTATAATTTTACATTAAACTATAGTTACGACCAACTATGACCATCTTCATAAAGTTTGCTAATTATTGACAGTATGTTACAAGCACTAATCGCAATACTTCGTAATATTCGTGCATTTCAGTAAGTTTTAAGACAAAAAATCAATATTTGTCAAACTTTATGAATATTTTAGATGACATAGCGTTTATTTAAATGCGATTATAATAAAAAATTGTCCAAATTTGAGATCTTTATACAATAAATAAAAAAAATTGCCTCTTTCAGTTAGCTTAAAAATATCTTAGTGCCAATTACAGGAATAAAGAGGGAACACGCACATTTATACATGAACAAGATAGGGACTTCCCTAAAAAAATTTGCCCAATCTGAATCCAGCAAATTTCAGTCCAGAGTATGTTTAATTAATTTTAAAAAAAATATTTTTTTAAACATTTCACCGGTATGATTATTAGATAAATTCTATACCAATCGAAAGTATGAAGCCCATAGAATATGCAAACGTTAGGTTGTTTTTAATCAATTAATTATTTATGTGTATATTTTTTATGTGACACTAAAGTATATATACATCTTTAGTATAAAAGAAGTTTATAGTGATACATATATAATACTACCCTGATTAAAAATATTGATTGAAAAAAGTTCAAAAAATTTACTACATGCAAATTATAAAAAAAAAAATTTTTTTTAAATATTAATTAAACTTACTCTGGACTGAAATTTGCTAGACAACCCATATGGATTATATTTATTGACATATTAAATTAAATATAAAATAAGTTTCATTAAATAAGCATCTCGGTGAAGGTCGTCGTATAGCGGGATCTTATACTACAAGCAATCCGAAATTTGCGACATCAGTGTGACGGATATTAAAAGAACTATATCGAAATTGATTACACTCTATACTAAGTTACAGAGTACCGGCGCTGATTAAGAAGAGAACAAGACGAGAAATCCCTTAACCAAACGTGATGACCGGACTTTAATTCTGTAGTCGTGTGGGCATATAAATTTTAAACAAAGCTTATTAAGATCATCTAATTCATATATTTTCTAAATATATATTTTACGTATACAGAATATATTCAAAAAAAAATTAACAACTATAGGAGAAAAAATGTTTTACCCTGAAATTACGGGGAAAAGTAATTTTATTGAAATACTAAAATATTCGTTTGCACTTTGAAAAAACAAGTACATATTTTAAATACATTCTGTATAATATATTGCTTTCTACAAAAACACACGTAGTTATGCAGCACAGCGTGTTCTAATAAAAACAGCTGTAATTTTTACATAGATTTTTGTATCACATGCAAAAAAATTTTTTTTTATCAACTTTTGTGGCGATAGACAGGTACATACATACACGTCTTACATTTAAATTATACAAACTCTTTAACATTTAATGAGTTTTGATATTAGTAAGCATTTGATAGGAGGTCCTAAGTTAGAATCTTGATACAAAAATATATTCCGGTTCGAAGGACCATAAAATGGGATGAACGGTGAAATACTTTAAGTAAGGTAGAAAGGAAAAGATGTGAAAATATAGTGAGAAAAGGAAATAGGGTTTTTAGAATGAAGATTTTTTATTAATTTCAGTGTTTGTATTCCTAATTAATATTTTGAAAGGTTTAATCTAAACATTTCAGTTTTTTATATAAATGCGTTTTAATACACGTCTTATAACTGTGCATGAATATTTAAAGCAATCAGGCTGTCTCACTCTAACTTATGCGCTTAATACTATTTTAGAGTAAGCATATTTTTTGTTTACGGTCGCTTATTTTAAACTATGAGGTACCTGAATAATAATTATGTGCTTATTGATTTTAATTTAAGAAATTACTTCTTTTGTATGACCAGTTTGCAGTCCAGTAAAATTAAGGAAATAAAACCATTTGCGATACAATTCTTGGCTTTAGATTTCTGTATTTTTCTTAATATTTTTTTTAAAATAATAGTACGTGTCTAACCACTAGGCGAACATTGGTAATTCTAAAATATTTGTTTGCAGGGAATGATATTTATTAATTGGTCTTAAATATTAGACATTTCTCACTATTGACAGTGGATTTTCTTCAATCTGTATCGACCCTACATTTTGTTTTAAGTATTTTTGTTTTTATAGATTATATGAAAGCAGAAAATTAGTGATGATATCTAACGGAATAATCAGAAATCCGATTAATATATCGTAAACAATACACATTTGAACAAATATTTGTAACGAAATTCGTATCTAGAGCGGCGTTTCCTTTCTCCATTGAAAAGCGTTGCTTTTAACAGCTGGGTTTGATGAACTGGCGCTTGCAGCTATCGCCACACCAGTTCGACGAATATTCGCCGCTGCATTATCTAGAGAAAAACATTTTTAATGAAACATCTTGCAGTAAGGAAATAATAAAGGTACAGAGCGTTTTTAAGGCAGCTTTTGCCACGCAAAACCACTATGTGGAACCACCTATCGATGTATTTCCAATTCGACTTAGGGTCCTTCAAGAAAAGAGCGAACCTATTTTTAAAAGGCCGACAACGCACTTGCAATGTGAGTGTCTATGGGCGGCGGTAAAATCAGGTGAGCCTCCGGCCCGTTTGCGATCTATTATATAAATAAATATATTATATGAATGATACAAACATAACTATGACGTCACTTACCTAAACCGTTTCTCACATTGGCTACCAATCTCATTGCCGGATTAGTTACTATTCCATTCCTTTTGTTCTTGCTGAAAAAACAATAATATATTCTGACTAATGACAAAATTTTTTTTTTATGTTAAATTAAGTAAAAAAACATGCATCCATAACCTTCAAACCGTATTAGTTTCAAGCCCTTAAGCGTCACGTGTCAAGACTTGCGTTCAACAATGTGGTGATGGAATGTGATGAAGAAAAGTGGTGAATATGTGCCAAATTTAATGAACACCAAAATCAGATGTTAGAAAACCTTTGACCAAAATGATCGGCGGAATAAACGAATGCCAAATATAAAACCTAAAAAGGCAGCATCAAATTATGCCGTGGAACACACCTTAAGAGAAAACTTCCTAAGCATCAGCCAATCGCATTCACGCATTACAATCTCAATAGCTTATATTCGACATTATAATATTAAAAATAAATTCGCTTTCTCCGTAAACAGCTTGATACAGTGTGTCCACGGCTAGTACGTACTGGACACGTATACGTACGTATACATGACCAAAGTGTTAACAAGATAGAGTATGAAAGAACACAGCTGCTAAATTCAAATTTGCTGCACGTCATTTTATTCCTAAAAATTATGTACTTTTAATATGTTCAAGTATCGTTATGACCACATAACTATATAGAACTAAACATAACAAAATAGATAAGTACTGTGTTAGTGCTGCGACCATAAATATCGGTTCTCTTTAAGCACAGACTTCATTAACACGTCATTTTTTTAATTATTTGATTGATTGTAGTATAAGGTGAAATAATATAATCTGCCTTTTTTTTCCATCTTTAGGAAATTTCTACCTAATACTGCATACAAAGCTTGAAAACCTCTAAGATTGTGACAATCGAATCGTAAGCTGTTGAGTTGCGTCTGTTGCCATCCTTATCACTCACGTTTTCTTAAATATCTTCCCTCTCGCTTTCCCGAGTCCGCCTACAAACTTGTTGTACGCAAGCCTCGACGCCAAAAACACCACGCTACGATTTAGTAAATTAAAAACATAATAATATATAAATAATAATAAAAGGAACATTAGTTACTATGTTATAGTTTGTAAAAAAGAAATAAATTTTGAACATAACCAAACTATGTTTTATCTATATATATGTACACTTGTACGTATCGCTAGTTTGCTAAGGCATTAAAAATATATATAGATTTTCTTTTATTTAATTAACTTAAGGCATTCATTTGTCTCAGGTATTAATGAATGAATGACCTCCAGTTTTAATTGATACCACTTATTTTTTTATAACATTTAAAAATTATTACAAAACCACCAATATGTGTATGTTTGTTAGATAATATTTCATCATCTTCAAACTATTATAATTAATTCATTTATCTTTACAATTTTTCTATAGCTGCTATACTTTTTTATATGACTATGATCTTATATTGTATAAATGAACCAATGACGGATCCAATATCACTGACCTCTCATTCCTATCGGGTTTGCTTTCTCGTCCCAAAATAATTCGCATATGCGTGTCCCTGTTGAAGTGCGTATCTGTCACTAGAGGCTGTGACGTCAGACTTGGCGGTTGGGAACCTGCGAAAATAGTTTTCAAATGGTGAAGGAAATATCGTGAGGGCATGTCTTTGACTCAAAACGTGCACCACGCACTGAAAAATCACTTGCATTATAAATTATTTTGCCCACTTCTCATCGTCCACTCTACGGCCTTGAGAACTGGCAGTAAATACCATTTTTTTTTATTTTTTTTTCTCTGCGGTTATTTGCGGATTTTTTTCTGTGGTGCTGTCATGTGGAGTGACTTCCCATTGGAAGCATCTACTCATCTTCTGTCTAGAGCTACTGCCGGTGTTCTAGCTCTAGAATATGGTGACGTTTTAGTCGACTCACACACTGTCTAATGGTGAGTTGGCGAAATATACTCGAAATACCATTTAGTCATTCATTTAAACATTCATTTGGTACATGAAAAATAATATTTTGATTTGAAGACTGTACCATTCTGTATAGCTCGAAAGCAACAACTTCGGGCAACAACAAAAATATAGTTAGAAAAAAATTGCATTGATCATCCGTTCCTATAAAATAGATACTCACTATCATCTCTATCCCTCTGTGGCGAATGAGGCGGCGAAGCGTATAACGGCGAAGTATCACCGTGACGCATCTCCCGACCGCGAGATCGTGACACGCCCCCACGAAGAGTCACGTCACGCTCGTTGGCTTGGTAGCTCCTTGGAATGGTAAGTTTCAAGGATAAAAACAACCTAGGTAGACCTTTTTTCTTTTTTTGTATAATATGGGGGCAAACGAGCCTGCGGGACGCCTAAAAAAGGTAGTCATCGCAGCCCATAGACACCCATTTTTAGTCGGTGCGTTGCCGGCCTTTGTGGGAGGAGTATACTCGAATTTTGAACATTTGGAGGTCGTATCTCTCAGGGAAGACCAACACCGGGAGTCGATTCCACAGTTCAGCAAAAGAAAATGCCTTTTGAAGACTGTGGAAGACTTACAGCCATCAAGGTACAGTCGTCTCTCGATAATTTGAAACTCAAGGGACCAGAGATAAATTTCAAATTATCAAGAGTTCAAAATAACAAGTGTTTGAATAACCACGAGGGGGAGGGGCGACTGAAGGAAATAAGAATTTGATCAAAATTTGTTACTTATTATTTCCGTATTCTTATTTTGTATTAACAATTATTATAACAATTATTCACAAATTTTTATTTCGAAAGGAAGTCTGTAATCTTTTTTTGAGTGAGTGACTCATTTATGTAAACAATTGACAAGTCTGTGCATGTATGTAAACAAACGACAGGTTATGCATGATATACGCTTCAAATTATAGAGAGTAGGGAAGACCGGATTTCAAATTATCGCATGTTGGCGAGCAAAATAATACTTTTTCAACTTCAAATTACCGAAGGGACCAATTATCATTGATTTTATTCAATTTATCGAGTATTTTTCAAGGGACCGGAAAAAAATTCAAATTATCGAGAGATTCAAATTAACGAGTGTCAAATTATCGACAGTCGACTGTATTCCATTATTTATACCTTATTCAATTTTAAATTCAATTAAGAAAAAAAATTCCTTTAAAGTATATTGGCAAACTATATTTTTTATTTGCCCTTCTTGTACAACTTTACGGATACACTTATGTATTTGTATTTATGATTTAATAAGCTTTGGCCCTTACCTCAACTTGGGATCGTTTTCGACGACGTGATGTTCTGGTATGGGTTCATCTCTGTCCAAGTCACGCCTTCCCCAACCGCATCGCGCCACTTGTTGAGCGAAAGTTAGAGAAGAGTTTGTTCGGCTCTGAATATAAAAAAATATGAATAATTATTGTATGTAATGATCAAAATTCTTCAAGGTTCTTGGTTTATTCTTCTCGAACTAATAGATCTACTACCGGCTATATTCAATACTGAATTAATCGGATTCGATTCGAAGTACCTAATTCATTCTTATATTTAAAATGTAAATTATGTAAACAGAAATTATGAATCTAAATCGTATACAAAATTAAAACTATTTTTATAGCTATAGACAAATGTAACTGAAATAATCCTAGAGATCGTAATAACTCTTCGATTTTTAGTCATTTGGTTGAATAGGATTTTTCGTCCAAAGTCAAATCCAGAATAGAAACCAAACGAAAACGTAACTCTAGTCATTTTAGAAATGCAAAAATAAAGGAGATTGTACATCAAAAATATAATACTGAAACAATTCAATAATAAATACCTTCTCCACAGTATCTTCATGTTCGTGAGACCTGTTCGATCCTCCAGTGAGATTCGATGAAGACTTGGTTGAGTTGGAGCTATGTACGCTGCGACGTTTGTAGTCTGGAGATGCTTTAATAAAAAAAAATTCACAACTCATAATATAAATATAGGTTTAAGGTCAATTAAATTTTGTATTATCGTTGAGATATACTATACACACACACAACACACACATAAAAAACACATAAAAATATAATTACATATTTTATATAATACTAACCGGTTCTCAACGGTGCTAATAAATCGTCGTCATGTATTTGCGCAGGCGCAGAGGGCGCAGTCCATTTTTCGAGAAGACGGCAAATATTGCCGTGGCCCGCGCGCCACGCTACTTTGGCGGGTGTACGACCTGAATTTTTAAATAGTTTTTTTTTATATTAATTTCCATGATTAATACCATTAAACTCAAATTCTAAAACGTTCATTAAACTAACAACTATTTTCAGAACTGAATGACAATTATTATACATAATTAATTCTTTAACTAGTTTTGACATATGACTGCACAAGATAACAGTGTGACCTTATCACATCTATCTTCTTTAACTAAAGTTATTATTTAATTTTTACTACGTATTAATAATAATTGCTTATTATAACTTGTTTTCCATATTTGAATTTAAATATTAGTATAAAATAGTAATTTTATTATATATTTTCTTACCGCAGTGATCGGCTTGCAACGGATCGGCGCCATGTTGTAATAACCACAACACACACTCTTCGTGGCCTTCTTGAGCTGCAATACCTACGGAACATCGACATTCTTAATCACATATAAAGATTCTGATACCATAGTTAACTCAGAATCAGAAACAAAAATTATCGCTAAATCCAAATCCCATTTGTCAAAAATATATTAATTTTGTTTCGTTAATGTTTTTAAAATCATTTAGAGTACAATAAAATCTAATTATTTGTTTCTATAACATGATTATTTGTAACATGGAGTAACTCATACAATAAATGTTGTATTAATGCTTACCGAGGGGCGTAGCGCCCTGAGTACATACAGCTGCGGGTGAAGCTCCATGCTTGAGCAATGCACGTAACGCGGCCGTGCGTCCTCTCCAAGCGGCTGCGTGCAAAGCTGTTCTGGCACAACGATCGCGGCCGTCTACTTCAGCGCCACCTATATCAATAAAAATATAAATGATTAGCGAGTTTCATTTAAGATCGTATCTCCTGGTGTAGTGAGAACTGTATGTTTAAATCCAGTCCGCTATCACACTTTTTATGTCGAAATTACAGATATTTAATTTTTTTAATGACACAACAAGAATTTCTTTCTTTGTTTTACACCACAACTTTTCTACACCATTGCGGCACTCATGACTTTCATATATAGTTAAGTAGATACATAATATGAAGCACCTGGCCACAAAATTAGATTGACCGTACAAATTATAAAAATAGTTTTTTTAGAGAGATCTTTTAAACTACCAGAAGCTGAATCTTTTTGCCCACTCTTTAACAGTACTTACCAACTTTGACGAGCAGATTAACCATCTCTGTGTGCCCCTGCCATGCGGATACGTGTAATGGTGTGCGACCCTAAAATAATATATTAACTATAGTTAGATCAAAACTTATTCTTTAATGTTTATACTGCGATGTACAATTTAGATGAATATATAAAGGCACAATATAGAAACATTTTAATAAACACAAAATAAATTTTAAATACTTTATTAATTTCTTTTTTTGTATAGAAGAGGGGGCAAACAGCCAAGAGACACCGCCGCCAAGTGACACTCTATCCCAGAGGGATCGCAAGTGCGTTGTCGGTATTTCAACTTAAAAGAATATTATCTTATGCCCAACATAGTAATAATTATTTATCCTATTCACTTACCTCTGTATCACTGCAATGAACGCTAGCCCCAGCGGCCAATAATTGTCGCGCCATGGCCAATCGGTTATCCAAAGCGAGTACGTACAACGTACTACGTCTATCCGCATCAACAGCGTCCACGTCCGCCCCACGCGAAAGAAGGCACGAGACTGCCTCGAATTGGCCTTCGAGAGCTGCTAGTCTGAAGATTAAGGTTTAGATTTAGCACTTTTTGAACTGACCTACTTTTGGTTTCAACCTTAAATAATGTATGTAACCTGTTCCTGTTAAACTTATAGTCGTATTTTTAATTAGACGAAGCCAACTGACAGTAGCTAATGTCACTTTGTAAAATAATGTTGCCATATTTAAAGTAATAGTGATACGTTCAGATCTTGTTCAATCAGATGAATGAACAATGAGTGTGAATAGTTAATCATTTCAAACTATAAAATAATATTATTTATATTTCAAAATTGTATTAAAGTGCTCTGATATAAGTAAGGTACTATTACTATGTAACTACAATCAGTTTTTTGACGTCTTATTACAAAGCGCGGCGCGGCGACTAGTGCCATCACCGATCCTTAATTCAGGGGTCTCTACTTTGTCACAACACCATTTTTATTTCATTAAAAACTGACAACACCGTAAACGTCAGTTGACTTCGTCTAATTAAAAATTCGACTATAGTGTAAATAAATAAATAATTACGTACTCGTAGCAATTACGAGTCGTTTTTTGGAGAGAGACAAGACCTACTTATGCCTAATCATGTAAAATACGACTTGGTAATTTTACGAGTACATCTTATGTCATTAAATGAATATCTCTTTAAGTAATCTATGTGATGGATTATTTTTACAATTTTAAAAATATTTTGTAAAAATAAAAGTTTTCTATTTAGTAAATCAATATTGTAATTGTAATTTCGGAGAACATTTATCGTTCTCAACTTAGCAATACGGGTACTTATTTAAAAACATTATTTTTCGATTTAAAATTACAATATAAATAATAAGGACATCATAATTTTGAGCGTTGGTCAACTCAACTAACCTGAGCGCAGTTTTTCCATCGTGAGCTCTTTGGTCTACTGGTGCCCCACCCTTGTCTATTAGCAGCTTCACCAGGTCTAAGTGGCCTTCTTGCGCAGCCAGAAGTAGAGGACCCTTGCCTTCGTTATCTGCTTCGTCCACTTTTGCGCCAGCTTCTAGTAGGGCTTCGCAGACTTCTATATGACCTGAAGATGCAGAATAAATACTACATTATGCTTTTATGTACTTACTATAAATGGTAATTAGAATATTTTATTTAAGCTGTGTTGATATCTAATAAAAAGGGTGCGTGTACTTATGTACGCGCGTAAGTTATACTTCTTTAGCATTATTAAAAATAGTTTTTGATTGCATGCAAATAATTAATTACAATTAAATAATCAAAGACAGGAAAAGGAGTCATTATAGTCAATAAAGTTCAGTTTACATTTGAAAAATTAAATAAATAAATATTTATTATTATTCTCTTAAATTAAGTGTAACATAAATTATATTATTATTCGAATGTTTTTTTTTAAATTATGTCCAATGCATCTTCATTCTGTTAATTTTGTGTCACGGTGCGCGCTCATCGTAAAATTTCACTCTCACAACAAATTAATTATCATCTATTTTTACCTTCAAAAGCAGCATAGTGAAGAGGTGTCCACCCAGAATTATCTCTGTGATGTTCATCCAAACCTCTGTCTAGCAACTGACGGACTACTTCCACGTTACCTGTTTATGTGAAAATGTAAACTATATATTGTATAGCCACTATCTTTGTCACCTCCGTAACTTATACGTATAGGTATATTTTCGTTATATACAGTGTATACTCTTTATAACGAATTTCGAGGGACCGAGCATTTTTTCGTTATATAAGGATGTCATTATAAAGAGTGAATAGAAAAGGAACCAAATTTAACCAATAACAATAATTTCTAATTTTATTATGATCTTTCTTAGAAATTTCGGCATCTCAAAAGTTTAGTTTTGTAAGCTGATTATAAAAACAATTACACTTAAGTATGTTGTTGATCTCTAAATATGACCATATCTTTTCGTTATAGAGAATGGCGGATGCGTTATAAAGAGTGAATTAATGTATGAGTTTTGTGTTAAACCAAAAAATTTAACGTTAACGTTAAACCTATTTTTACGTTATAGAGAGTTTACACAGTATATATATTTGTTTTGGAAAAAAAAGGGAAGGGCATGACGTACAGACCCCAGCTGTAACGCATGTTCATCTTCGTACTTCTAGAGCAAACAACGTCTATGGTGAGAGAACAATGAGGTATAGCCTAACGTTAACCAACATAAAAGTTGAAGAATTGCTTCGCTCCTGACAAAACTGTTATTTACATTACCATAATGGTTTTAAAATATACTATGATTTCGATTATATTATTGTGTAAAATAAATAAATTAAAAAACAAGGGTTAGTTACTATATGTAAAAAAACAATCGGTTTTGGGTAAAAGTCAAAATAATTTATTCATATAGGTAACACAATGTAAACTTATGAACGTGAAAAAAATATAATAATTTTACATTTACTGCCAGTTCTCAAAATGGAGTAAAAACTAGCCTATGTATCTTCCCAGAGATCACGGAATTTAAATATTATCAGCCTTGGCTCGTACACAAAGATTATACATAAAATTTCTGTAGCCAAGTACTTACCCTGTGCAGCGGCTGTACTCAGAACTGTCCTTCCCTCGTTATCCATATTATCAACACAGGCACCCCAGAACAGCAAAAGCCGTACAGTGTCCGCATGTCCCGCTGAGGCAGCTGCCCATAACGCAGTGCGGCCCGCACAGTCTGTGGCTTCTATATCCGATTCCGCTTCGAGAAGGACTTCGCAGATTTCACTGGAATTGTAATAACAGTTCGTGGTTTATAGACCAGTGCCGATAATTTTTGAAACCTAAAAAAATAATAGTAGGATGAAACCTATTGGAAAGGGAGGAGAATATTATAAAAATTAAAGGAAAAATAATTTACGGGCGATCTGAGGTCGGGAAGGGGAGGGGGGGAGGGGAGTTTTAAGGGTAAAAAACGGTTTATCTCGATTTCCGGCAAAACTAAAAGTCCTATCGAAGAAAGTTAAATGGCAAAGTTGTAGGTAATAAAAAGATCTAAAACTTTTGTATTCACACATTTTTAACATAACCTCAAAATTTATGTGAAAAATTCAAAAAAACAAGTTATTTAATTTTTATAATATTCTCCTCCTTTTCCAATAGGTTTCATCCTACTATTATTTTTTTCACTTTTTATTTATTTTAAAGGCTATCTGCACTGGTCTATTAAGGGTGAACGCACTTTCACAATAGCTGGTCCAGTTTTGGCTTGCCAAACTGTAATTCTTTCATGTTGGTCGGTACAGAAGACTGAAAAAACGCTTGCTTTAAAAAAATATCCCTAAAACAGATACACGGACAGTGTAGACAGTTTCTCTTTAGCTTTGTAATATCAACAAGTACTCACGTGTGTCCCTCAAAAGCAGCGACCAATAGGGGCGTGGCCTTATCTCTATCGGGCGTATTGACGTCTGCGCCGCGTTCTATCAGCAATGCTGCGGAAGAAGCCCCTGTACCACACAATGCCGCTACCGCTAGAGATGTTCTACCTAAAAGTTAAATATCATTTTAAAAACTCTCGCGGAGGTTCGCTGGATACAACTGCTGCATCCGAAACGACTTATTTGTGTGTGTGAGTGAGGGAGATTTAGTTAAGTTTTATTTATTAGGAAAATACTATCGCAATTTGGCTACAGTTTGACATGTCCTCGTAAATTAATTTTTAAACGCTCTACAAAGCACAAACTGATGTGATCTCTCTACAGTCACTGAAAATAAATGAGGAATAAGAATATTTTTACTATCTATCTATACTATCTGAACATTTTAAACATTTATACCTCAGGCAGGATTAGCCATATTATATCGCCACTGCTATCACACATTTTGTATACACTTACCATCCTCATCAGGTCTATTTGGATCGGCACCAGCATCCAACAGCATTTTTACTATATCTGCATGTCCCATATATGCTGCAGCCATAAGCGCTGTTCGACCGGACGCATCCGCTCTATCCGGTGCCGCACCGCCGACTAAAAGGCGAGCAACTACCGCTTCGTGACCTGACCATGCTGCAGCACTAAAATATAAAAAAAAACAATATTTAAAAAAAGAAATTATCGACGTATCTCCAAGGGAGCGTTCAAGTATTACGTCACGCAATTTTTGGAGATTCTTGAGGGGCCATGTAACGTGCCGTAACGTTTTTCATCAGTTCAGTACCCAATAGTAAAACGTTTCATGACCTGCCATTTACTTTAGACCTAAAAATTACCATTATGTGGTGTAAAGTATTGAAAAGTCGTAAATAATATTAACAATAACGCGTAATTCAATCCCCGCCCCGCATCGTAACGTTTTACGCATAGGAACCTCCCCCCCCCTCCCTAAATTCGTTACGTAATACTTGGACGCTCCCCAACCCAAAAAGAATGGTAAGATGCCTTGGAACTACTCAATACTCTGCAAGTCCTTATTTTACGCCGTCAATTGTTTAATGGGCGAAAAGAATGAATATAATAAAAGTGAATGACAACGAAATCAATTTTTTAACTTCTAAGCTAATCTTCTTTTCTTTGAAGTGTCATAAACTGAATTAAAAAAAACCGTATACAATATAGGCAAGGTAACTTACCGCAGAGCAGTTCTATTATCAGCATCCACACAATCCACATCACATCCGTGTTCTAACAAAACATCGACCACCTGAAAATATAAAATTTCTTCAGTAAATTTATAATTCAAGAAAAATCATCATCTAACACGTTTAAATTTAGTACAACACAAATTATGACCCCATGCCCACCTCGCTATGTCCCGCCCAAGCAGCAGCTCTTAGCACACTCCAGCCATCTGCATCAGCAGCGGATGGAGAGGCTCCAGCTTGCAGTAGCAGGGCAGCACAAGCGGCTCGGCCATTACGCGCGGCCGAGTGCAAAGCTGTACTTCCCGAACTATCGCGCGTGTCTGCTAGTTGTGGGCATTTCTGTAAAGGCGAGGTACTTTTGATTTTTAATTCAAATGTCTAAATTACTTTACATTTAAGGCACAAAAATACTATTAATTTAGTTGTTTACGTGAAAATTAAATTTAAAAGAAATAATCTCTTACTCCAGAAAATTTAAAATTGATATTAACTACAGATAAACGCGAAATAGTTATAAACGCGAAAAACCTACATCAGAAAAAGATTGTAGGTGCCACTGATTTAATTTTAATGTAATATTATTGAAATGTGTATAATATTTTATATTATACATTTGGTACGCCAATTTATGGTTTTGACGTTTGATACTAAATAAAATATTCACGATACGGAAGAACATTGAATACTATTAAAATTTATAATTAATTAAATGATATTAATCTGTGCGCGAAGGACGTAATGTGATATTTGGAAAATTGCAAATAGCCGAAACATGTCGTACAACTTTCACTTTTTATATCGCGTCAATTCAGACCCGATATTTCGTAAACAGTTTCAACTGGTTCCGTGGTGTAGTGGTTATCACATCTGCTTTACACGCAGAAGGCCGCCAGTTCGATCCTGGCCGGAATCATATCTTTTTACTTTTTATTTTTAAAGCGGCATTATTTTTGTACAATTTTAATTATGTAATGGAAGAAATAAATACATTTATATTTAAAATGTATAAAAATAGAATTAAGTATAATAAAGCATGCCCTCTCACAACATTGCTGTGCCTAACCAAAGTTCTTATTGTAACAAAATTATAACATGTCACCTGTAAAGTATACAATAAAGATTTGACTTTGACTTTTTTATTTAACTTTGCTCGCATTGTGCTATATTTAAACATAAACACTATCATATTTTAACGCCATTGAAACGCACGGGCAATTGCTAATAAAAATAATAATAAATTACTTGAATCAATAGAAACATTATACAAAAAAAAAATTCTTGCTCAGACACGGTATTTTTTCTCTTCAACAGTATAAGTATGCCAATGTATCAATATACCTTTAAAAGCGCAGACAGCGTTTCATCATCACCCTTAGTAGCCAACTCGTGTACTGTACTGGGGTCTAGTAGCAATGTTTCATCTTGCTCATCACCCGTTGCGTCATTTACGTCCTCACTTTCTACTTGGTCTGTTGACATCTGTCAAAAATAGATTTAATAAATGGTCCCGTCAATTTATATATTTTTTAAAAGGTATTAATAACAATTAAAAAAAACAAAAGCAATTAAATATAATCAGAAAAAGCAAATATGAAACTCATTAATAAGAGTGAGTCTCTCTCTCAGAATTCTTTGGGTAAAATTTAAGGTCCGAGGTAAGCGCTAAGTATGATTTCTATATGTTAAATACGTAAGAAATTTGACTGTATATGGTAAACATTCATGTTCAGTTTATGATACCCCTGTACGAATTTTATTTTATTTGCTCCACAAGTGCATTTTATTCTAAAAAGACTTAGATTTTATTTAACTAGAACTCGTAACGTTTTAAAACAATAATTTCCATACACAAAATAATCGTCGTACATGTAACATAAAGTAGATCGACTCATTTGTTATGATATATTGTACTATTATAACAAATTTTAGACGATGCACAAAATTCTTTAATGTTGCCACTTTAGTCGGCGCCTTAATGAATTAGTTATAGGATATAGGTATTGATTTTGAGTTCTATCTTATTAAAAAAGTTAAGTTATAACTGTTAAGATATATACGTAATAACAATGTGGAAAATACATAAATATTAAAAGTATTAAATCCAAAAGCTAGTAATAATTATATTCTAAAAACGTACCAAATCATTTAATTCATCCACTTCTGGTTCTGTGGGTACTGAGTCTGCCCGGCTCAGTTCCAACAAAGCGCGTAGAACTCTTCTGTCCCTCGGCCATGGAGTCGTCATCTCTCCATTCACCAGCTCAGGCATTATGCTTTCTAGGGTGGACGGTTCCACTACAAAATAAATTAAACTATTTTCTTTCTTCTACCTTTATAATAATTGACTTTGTTAACGATAAAATAAGACGGTAGGTGTTTCATAAAACGAATAATATTTATTATGGTGATGCATATATTGTGACAGGGGTTTTGTTACACTATACACTGATTAAATAATATATGAAATTTTTAGTGGTAGAATATTTATTTGTAAATAAAAATAAATCAGTGCCACTACAACCTTTTTACGTCTGGGATTTAGATTTCTGTATATATTTTATGATCATTTGTCAATCTAATAGGCATGTAGGTGATCAGCGTCCTGTGCATGATCGACGCCGTCGACTTTTTGGGTCTAAGTCAAGCCGGTTTCCTCACGATGTTTTCCTTCACCGTTCGAGCGAATGTTTAATGCGCACATAGAATGAAAGTCCACTGGTGCAAAGCCGGGAGTGAACCTACGAGCTCAGGGATGAGAGTTGCACGCTGAAGTGGCTTCAACAGCCACAGGTAGGCCAACACTGATGCTGTATTATTTGTAATATTTTAATTAAAAACCTACTACTTAGGTACCATTCAATCACCATCTTACTCAGGACAAAGAAGAATGTTTAAACCATAATTTAAATACAAGTATAATGATTAAATTGTCTTTTTTGTTCTGCTATTATTTAATCTAAACTCATTCAAACTATTGCGGATTACCTTGAGCAAACAAGAGTCCTTCATAAATCCTAAACACAATTCAAAGACCGCTATCACTATTTTAACAAAACATAAGCTAACAAATTTAGAGTCAAATGTTCCTAAAGTTCACTGCGTATTGTAAAGTAAAATCAATTCCCTTTAAGTGCGTAATAACATTCCTCTTTGCTGGAAATAGTTTTCCTGGTATTGAGGCAGTTTTCCTTAAACATCACTCAAATCAAAATCCAATTGTCACCGCAACAGGAAGTCATAGTTTGGTATATATTTAGTGTAAACAGACTAATAATAACCTTGTCTAAAAATATTAATTGCAAAAAAAAAATATATCACTATTTAATATTTGTTTTAATCAACCTCCCAATAGGCATCATTTCAGCGGCTGATTTATGTATATTTGCTTGATAAAACCCCAGAACTCGCTACTTTAGGATTATATGTTAGGTGATTACATATACCACAAAAAATATGTATATATGTATATAATATAACAAGAAAGAAGATATTTTAGTATTAAACAAATTGAGATGTGTGTTTTTAATTGACAATACATACTCGACACGGATTCCTTGCTCTCAGATTCTGGATCTAAATCTTTATCTTCTGCCTTCGAGTCATTCTGAAATTAGTCAATTATACTTTAATTAACGAATTGCACAGATAATATGTTATAAAAATATACATAATTCATAAATAATATAATTGTTCAACAAGTAATAAACTTAACTAAATATATAAATTTTAAACATAGGTTAATGTGAAAGAACGATGTACTTATTTGTATAACATTTTATTAAAATTAAGTATATTTTTTTCATAATCCGAATATTATTATCTCGTGACAATAAATACAAATTATTTAGGAAAAAACCCAAAGTGAAAAAAATTCTCTTCACCTGCACATCCGTCTCCATCTCTCGGACTAGATCTGTCTCTCTCTTCAAAGCCAGTTCCACATCACAGCCAGAGTCCAGAATCCACAGCAATATTAGTGTGTGAAGGTTTAGTACATCATCTTCGCTGAAAACAAAAATATTAATTAGTGAATAACATTTTGTTGATTTACGAATAAAAGCTTTTGATTACAGCAACATCCACAAAATTACTAAAACAATAACTTTAACCAACAATAAGCCCATTAAGTTGCTGTCCCCAACTTTTATGTTATTTTAATAATGTCTCTGAAACGGTATATTATACTAGACTTTCTGAGTGACTCTTAAAATGCATAGAGCTTATATTTCTTTCTATACTAATATTATAAAGAGGAAAGATTTGTATGTATGTTTGTAAGAATAATAAAAATATTATTATTATTATTAACAAATTGGCTCAAAAAGTACTGGACCAATTTTAAAAATTCTTTCACCATTTGAATGCTACATTATCACTGATTAATATAGACTATTTTTATTATAAAAAAATAAGGATTTCTACTAAAATTACGATAATTATATCCAAGGTGTAAAAAAAAACCTATAAAATAACTTTCATCGCATGTGCTGCGAAAACGATTGATAATAGAACAAAAAAGTGTTCCACAATATAGAACATATCAATATTTACAATTTTTTTAAAAAGTAAATGTCCACCCGTGCTTATCTGGTACGGGCACCTAGTCGTTGATAATTTCATAAGGACCTTTAAAAATCTAACTAATAAATACCTTGCTATCTTGGGAAAATTATGGGATATTATTTCATTTTAATTAAATTTGTAATGATTAAAAGCACTTACTTGTTCTTATTTTTCTTCTGTGATGATAAATGTTGTTCGAGGTAGGTCATGTGATAAACATAATTGTGAATTTCAAGAGCGGTCAGTCTGAAAGTAGTAGATTATGATTATGAAAAATTACAATAATATAACTATGTTAAATTAAAATTGGCAACCTAAATTCATGCATTTAAAGTAGCATGAATCATCAAGGTCATTTATGATTTTTAGTTTTCAAAAGTCAATCAAGAAAAGTCAAACTAAAATCCATTTTGAAAACGAAACTATGGATCGTTTAGCTTCATCGGGATTAATATCTTCTCTATGCCAATAACAATAAAAAGATTCCCTTTGAAATAAAACATTATTTACCTGTGTTTTTTAGTTAATAAATAAAGAAGTGAGAAGCTTGAATATTAATTTTACCTTTTAGCAAGTAGCGTATAATACATAGCGACCGCCGCGTGTCCGTCCGCAACGCAGCACAAGTAACGTCGCGTGCAATGCTTTACATCCAACAGCCATGACGCGAAAGAATGATGAAATATTGATAGATAGCCCGTTGCACGCTCCATTACCAGGATTCTAAAAAAATATATCATTGGTATACCTAACTGTACTCGAGGAAGTAGACATTTTTTGAGTCAATATATATATATTTTGTATGTCTGCACATGCAGTGTAACCTAGTGGCTTAAATCTGAGGCCCAGACCTAAGATAGTTGTAGCGCCATTGATGTTATCCCTGAGTAACTATAATTATTTTCAAAATATTAAAAAAATAAGGCCACAAGAAGATAACAGAAGAGTTATATATTATTCTACATAATAAATAAGTCATTATAATTAATCAAAATACACATTCATTTTTAAAGAAAAAAAATTACGTCCAACCAATCACGAACGGTAATATGTTCATAGAACTGTCATTAGACTTACCGTCGCAAGAGATGCAGCCTTCGATTGAAGTCCTCTCTTGTGACACTGTACTCCTTTGTAAGAAGGCATTTGTATAACATCTCTTCCGTTACACCGCAACGTGCCGCTAACAGCACGTCGAGAAGCATTCGTACCTGGAAAATACCTATAGATATAGATAGATATACCATAAAAACCAGCTTAAAGCGATTTTCGAAAAATATATCCTAAGGGGAACATATAATAAATCGCGTTTTTGATTGAGTTTAATTTTAAGAGACTTCGTTGGCATAAGTTTGGGATATGGGTAATTCGACCCTTATCCTGTCAAACTAAAGGAGTTGTTTCAATAGCTGGAATAAAATAGCTTAGATTTAAATAGATTAATAAATAGTACCATCATTTATTTTAGAGGAGAGTTTATTGCCAGTTCTTCTCTTCCGTTCTACGCCCTTGATTTGAGCACTGGCAGTAAATGTAAATTAGAAGCATTTCATATATATTTATTTTTTGACGTTCATATGTGTACATTTTGTTACCTATATGAATAAATGACACGTAACTTAACGATCAATAAATTACACTAGAAAAAATTTAAGAACATATTACCTTAGTAAACCTCCGACCGTGAAACAATCTCTGCGCCAGCCACAGATACAATCCATTTAGAGTTCCAGGAATTTCCCTTATTTCGCGCAAAGCTATGAAACCGTCAGCAACGCCATCTAGTACCTGAAAAGAAAACATTTATGTAGTGACTGAATTCTTTTCACTGGTCTTTTTTCGGACTCAATTTCTATATCTGTTTCTGAATCATCTTTTATTTCTTTAGAGGCGAGTAAGTGATCAGCCTTCTGTGCCTAACACACCATTAAGTCTGGCGTTTTCCTACACCGAATGAACGAGTATTTAATACCAATTGGTGCAATTGGGACTGGTGACTTGTAATAACAGGTTTTCCCAACCTTTTTCAAGCACCAGTCTCTCAGTATAATACATAGCTTTAAGCTTATTGTCAAGTTTATTATTATTATTAATTAATTAAATTAAATTATTAATTAATTAAATATTAATTAATTAAATTAAATTAAAAAACATTTTTTTTGTGCAGGTCAGTCGAACGCATGGCTCGGGTCTAGCTTCGAGGCCAACACTAAATGGTTTTATTAATTACCTTCTCCAAGTACAATAGGCAACCGTCGCTCTTGATCCTGAGGTGGTCTAGAGCCGCCGCTGCCGCAGCAGCTGCTGTTGAATCACTTGACACGCGGCTTCTGTAATATATGTAGGAATTTCAATAGTTTCTTTTCTTCAGAGGAAGCCAATTTTTTTTTTTAGCTTTTATTTAATTGAATACTATAGGAGACATTGGTTTTTAAATAATTACGCAACAAAATAGCGGTAAGCGTACATTTCAGATGAGTCAGAATAATTAATAGATTCGTTTTTTTTTTCTACAACATTTGGAATGGAACATTACGATCTAGCCTAGCTTAAGACTAATAAGTAATTTAAGTCTAACCTAATTTACTAATAAGGTTTTTTAACATAAGAAAGTGTCCACTAACACTACTTACAGACTCTATTAAAGGGAAGACACTCTGTTCTTGTGTGCTATTTTTGCACTCACTGTTTAGCACCTAATACTAACGTGCACTAAGACTAGATTTGTTATTAAATAATAATAAATTAAGTTTGCAAATCTTACTAAAATATGGCATAATATATTACAATAATATGATACACCATGTATTGAACCGTACCGTAATCTTGGTTCGCTGTCCAGTCGCGCGAGCACGTACCGTTGTACGTCAGCGGAGACGTGTGCACGCTGAAGTTCATCTAAAGTTATCTTGCGAAAACCTACAAAATAAGTTAGTTATTTAATAAAATCACTTGAATAAACTTTTACTAATCCAGATATAAAACTTATTTATCATAAAAATAACCTAAGTTCACGTAAAGTATAAATTTAGAGGGGTTTTCTATCTAATATATAAAATTCTTGTGTCACAATGTTCGTTCCCATACTCCTCCGAACGGCCCGACCGATTCTTATGAATTTTTTTTATGCATATTCAGTAAGCCTGAGAATCGGCTACTATCTATCTTTTAACCCCTAAGTGATAACGGGTGTCAACCCCAATTTATTTGTTTTTGTTTTTTTATGATACATCGTACATAAATACATACAACCCCTTATTTTCACCCCTCTACGATCAACCCCTATTTTTATTATAGTAGATAGTTATTTTTATTGAACAAAAAAATGTTTCCTAGAAATAATATATATGTCAAAACAACATTTGCCGGGTCAGCTAGTTTTTATCTAAAATTTAACTTCATCGATTTATTTGTACTAATCTACATAAATCACCCTATATTATTACTTTCTTAAACATTTACCTGTGAACATCTTAGTGAGATGCCGTGAGTGTCGTCTCGCAGTGGCGACCAATAAAAGCCAATGTGGCAACAAGTGTTGGTGTCGCGATAATAATGCCCCCACGCTACATTCATTCTCCGATTTTCCTGAAAATATTAATCTATCAATAAGAAATACAATAGTTAAGATATGTTAGAAAAATATAACACTGTTTCTGTGTTCCTAAAATCATAAACCTCTTGTTTCCCCAGAAATTGAACCCGTTTCTTTCGAATGTAATGGAGTCAATCAAATAAAAGTGTTTTGGTTTAAAGACAGAATTCACCTAAATTAAGTCGAAATCAATTTTGGTTAATTCATAAAACAATCAAAGTATGTGTTTAGATAATAAATGTATATACAGCTCTTCTTAAGTCTTATGTGAGTATAAATCTTACCATTACCCCCTTCATCGATACCGTCCACCAGCAAAAACAAACACTGTTTCGGAGGGTCAATTTCCAGCAACGGAAATAGTATAGCCTTTTTGAAGCACTCATCGGGATTTTTCTCTAAATTCTGAGGCAACAACGCCTGTTGTATCTCACAGTCCGACAACAGTTTGTCGTAATAGGCGTTCGATATTAATGTCCGTGGACTTATTGGTAGCGTGGGAATTGGGGGGGGAGCTTCTTCTGCTTGTGAACGCTAAAAGGAAAAGCATTCTCTTAAAACGGTTTAATATTGTATCTATAAATATATATCTATATATCTGAAAATTATTAATTTTTTTACCAATTTTTAATATTATATTCATGCCAATAGACTTAATTTTTTACTAGCTAAAGTAAAAATAGCATGACGGATTTTAATAAAGATACATATTTTATATATTTTACAGAACAAGGTTAAAAAAAAAAGAACGGGGTGCACTCCGGGAGTGCCGGCAGAAGTGAAAACATGAATATTAACGTTGTGCATTTTTAATATTTTGGAATGGCTAGGGAATAATTTTGCACGAATTGCTTTAATTATCAGTATAAAAGTACTATCATTTATGTGGTAGAATATAATATTTATTTATTGCGCTATCGTACACAAACATGACAATTTATATTACATATAAATACGCCGCGCCAGCTGTCTACTCTCCATCCGTTTTACGAATTTTCGATCAGGTTACGTGTCTTGATGACAGTTTAACATTTTTTACCCATTTCAAAAAATGTGTACAACGCCGCTAAAGAAGTTTTCACTTCAAAAACTATTACGAAAAACTTGTTTATTAATGTCACATCGCTTGAGAATCTTCTTGACTTCTATTCAATACTCAGAGAATGAAAACTATCGAGAACTTTTCTTAATTCTTATAGATTGCTAAATTAAGTAACTTTCCACAACCAAAATTTATCTAGAAGAATTCACCAACCTTTTTCTCTAACAACTTCTCCAAATCCGTCTGCGGATCATCCTTAACGGGGTGAACTATATTGGTATACTCCGGCAATTCCTCCGTCTTCTTCGGCGACTCCGGTTTCAGATCCGTTTTATTCGGATAACGGAAATTCGCGACCGGTATTCTCGATTTCGGTGGTGAATCCGGTTTCTTCTCTTCGGTGTCCGTAGACAGGCTCTTTTGAAGCAGAGTTGGTTTCTTCTCGTTCAACGGCTCGGAACTTTGGCGTAAGAGGCGAGAATTTCTTGACTCCTTTGACTGTCTCTGCGATATATTTCTTAAAAACACGTTTTCGTGGTTCGCGTAGAGTCGAAAGTCGTCGTCGTGGAAGGGGTTCGTTGGTTTTATGTTTGATTTCGGTAAAACTTCTGGTACCTGTAGATGAGGCGAATTTATTAATTGTTTCCGGTGTTTTGAGTCTCGCGATAATGCACCGATTATTTCCATAAGGTAAACCAAAGTAAGGCCAACACACAAACAATTACGATGTACATTTTACAGCTATTTATTGCGGTTAAAAAAAACTAGTGGCGCTAGAACCTTTAGTCTTCAGGCCTCAGTATTTGTTTCGAGATCATTTGATTTTTCTAATAGGCAAGTAGGTGATCCTTCAGTCAGGACAGCGTGTGTCAGGTGATCCATCCTGACACACGCTGTCGACTTCTAAGGCTAGCTGGTTTTTACACGATATTTTTCTTCATCATATGCGCTCATGACAGAAAGTCCATTGATGCAAAGTTCGAACCTACCACCTCAGGAATACAAATGCTGCTCCATAAAATGAGTATGAACTAACGTATCGTTTAACTATTATATATATTTTACACGCAATGATAACTAAAAAAAACTGCCTACCTGACTTTAGTACTTACATCATTTCCATCCGCCATACAATCCATATAAGAGTCTTGCTCGTGCAGTCTATCTATGGTCTTATTTCTCCTACTGCTGCCCACGTCATCATCGTCAGTGCGATCTGGAAATATGGTAAAAGTCCATTTTTATTTGGATAACTCAATCCTTTAATCTGTGAAGACCAGGCCATAGTTACACCAGCTGGGTACTAAAAGTTTTTTGACATTAATACGCTCGTCACATCACTTTTTCTATACAAATTTGTGTGTCTGCTTTAAATCATATAGATAATGTCTTTGCCTGTTAAAAAAAGTAATGATCTTGACCGTTCTTTATATAATATATAATTAAAATATACATAATTTAAATTAAAAAAATATTTTTTTAGAATTCTGACCAGCTAAGAACTTTAATTTTTTTATATAAAGCTTTGCTAAACTTCCTATAAAAACTAGTTAACCTATACTAAACTATTTCAGAACCGATAAATTTAAATTAATACCTTCACTATCCCCCAAAAGTGGTTTAGAACTATCCTCCGTGTCTTCGCCCATCTCTCGAAATCTTTGTATTAAATTTTCTTCTGAATTATGCCTGAAATTAATTAAATTTTACTAGAACCTTTCCGAATTTCTATAAAATTAAAAAAAAAATCCCTAGATACGGTCGGCAATATTTCTATAATTATTATTTTTTTGTAGAATTGCAGCTATTTCTAAAAACCTGATCCAGTAATTGTAACATTTTTTAAGAATCAATTGTTCGTCTACGTCATACGAATAAACAAAAGAATGGTAAGAAGTTCAAAAACATTCATTTGTTTTGACAGTTATAAGGACAAATCATACAATTTATGGTTTATAGTAGGTACGTTTACATTAGATGTTATATTACTTAGATTTTAGACAGACCAATCTACTTCTGAGCGAGATATGGGATCTTTTTGCATCATTATGGGACCTGTATTAATCCGAACAACTCTGAACACGGCTCTGAGTGTTCAGATTAATACCTGCAGCTGAGTTTCATCATCAGACACATCACCTCCACGTCTGTCGTTGCACAACTGAGCGTTATTTAAGGCAGTTTTTGCCGGCACACGCGACTACTACTATATGGAACCAGCTACCCACTGAATTATTTCCAAACCAAATCGACTTAGGGTCTTTCATGAAAAGAGCGTATCAATTCCTCGGCAACGCAATAGCGAGCCCTCTGGCATTCAGTGTCCATGGGCGGCGGTAGTACTTAACATCAGATGATGATTTTTCTTTTTTTTCTGCTCTAAGTGCCAACAAATTTCTGTAATTTTATTTTATTTTATTGTGTGCTTTTACTATCGTATATGTTTTAATTGTATTTTTTAATTTCTTTTTAAATTTTTTTGTGAAACTTATGCTTACATTAATTGTCACACATTTTAGATGTGAGATTTTGTAAAATAATTAGTAATTTTAGTACTGTGTGTGATGTCGTAAGCTTAATAACTAAATAAATAAATAAACGAGCCTCCTCCCCGTTTGCACCCTGTTTTATATAAAAAAGAAAACCCTACCTGTTATTCAACATACGCTGATCATCTTTAGGCGACTGATCTCTATCGGATTGTTTCGCGTGTGACGAATGACTGAGTATTTGCATCGCAAGTGAACGAACAAATTCGCCAGGGCGCTGTATTTCTTCACCGGGTGCCTGTTAAATTAAACAATAAGTAGCAAATAAATATATTGGCCAAAGTACCGTCATGCTTTTCCCCACCTCGCAATATCTGTGGGGTGAGAATGTTAAAAGAAGAAGAGGAGAGGATGAATGGTACGTTCCGTTTGATGATGATGATGATATTAATATATCCCTAATGGGAAAGGCAAAGGACTTTGGTCCATCGTTCCGTTTGATTGTTAATCAACAGCATGTCAAATACGACATGATATGTCATATTACGTCCGTTTGTCCAATCACAAACAAATGAACGTTCTTCTCTATGGTTTTACTTTCTCACCAGCCACTTACTTACTTTTTTAGCCAGGTAACATGTCCAGATTATTTATTTTTTTAAGGTAGCCAACAGCTTTTATAAAAATTTCAAAACCAAATGTAACTTGAACTGTGATGTTTTCGCTGTGCAGTATTTGGAGGAATTCACTAGTTACTAAGGTCATATTATATACAAATTGAAAATGGTAATAACGTAATTGACTTAATTAACATGAACGGCATACAATTTTTGTAGGCCTTTGTTTATTAAAAATGTCAAATCCAGAAAATAAATCATTATACTGGCCACATTATATTTATTTGGCCGTTATTTTTATGTGTATTAACCGAGATAAGAGTAGTGTTTATTCTATTCGTCTATGCCTCAAATAACCTGTGAAGACAAAGCTTATAAGTGAGTTTTTAATGCATACCTGTAAGAAATGTCTAGCCAAAAGTCTTCTATTCAATGCGCGTTGTTGCCTCGCCTGCGGCCCTGGACCTGGTTGACTTAACTCTTGACATATCGCCGTCTTTCCGCTTCCGGCGTCACCTGAAATACATACAATTGTAGTATATACCTTATTTATATTGTTCTAATCGAACTCTTTTAATTGTTTTCTTTTTGTATATAATAGGCTTAAACCAATACGCCATCATGGTGTTAGAGATAATTAAATTTCCAACTTATCAGGAAACAAATTTTTAGGTAAAGGCAAAAATATTTTTCCTAACAAATAGGCTAAGAAATAGGTAATATACTAAAAAAAAATAAAAAATAATGCCTTTAATTTCCTAAATTTTATACCACTTCGTTACATTTATCGAAAAACAAATAACGTAACATACAAATTATAAGGGATGCAACGGGCGGCCTTATAGCTAAGAAGGGCTCTCGAAAAAAACTAAAGAAATAAATATGATGGGTAAAGTGCAAGAAGTGCATAACCAAATCTTATATTAGTAGGAACCCCCTTCACAGGTATGAGATTATGATATGGACACTTTGGAAATAAGACTACTGACCTAGAATCAACGCTCCACATGTCTTACTAACTGCCCTTTGTTCCAGGCAATACGCTATCTTTTGAAAAACCCACTCTCTACAGAAGAAACGTCTTTTGTCTGTTGATATAGACGTCTCGCTCACACGCTGCGATGAAGAGGACTTGCGAAAGGGACGACTAGAATCCTTTTCCGCCCGCGGTGCTATCGGGCTTAGCGGTGTACCTTCAAAAAAGGAAAAGATGAAATCATTTTGCCAAAATTATAGTATACAATACTTGAAATAGTAAAAAATAAGCTGTATATTAACAGGTTTATTTTAAAAATATTGTTAGGGAGCTTGGGGATCTGATAGAAAACGCCGTAGATCTCTTCAAGGGTTTTTTTTTAAGAACTCAACGAGGAACTTATTTACACTAAAAAGACGCAAGTTACGCCCAGAAATACACTAATTATGACACATAAAATTCTGTCACTAAAATTACTTTAATTATGCGCACTTCACATAGTACCTATCACTTGTCTACACTATTCGCACTTTATCTCTTCGATGTTAATCTCTGAAAACGGGTTTAAACTGTACCACTCGAATAAATCGAGAAACATTTATGTCAGCCCTTCGTAACAATATATTTATTAGTGCCGTCCAACTTTTAACCAACTATAATATATAATAATATAAAAAAAATTAAACATTTGCCATTTATTAACTTACCACCATCAAAATCAAAATCCCGTTCTTTCTCCTTGTCCCTATCTCGCTCTCTCCTATCAATAAAGCCACGATGTCTGTCAGTCGGCGTTCGATCGTGTCCACGAGTGGTCACTTCGTTGAGAGGTAGAGATCTGTAAAAGTAAAATAAATAAAACCGATTACGGTTATATAAGTAGTATTGGTACCATGAAGCTCAATGCAGTTAATAACACAAACTAATCAAAAAAAAGGCTACGTTTTATATGGACGGAGAGGCATAATACAAAATTTCACTTATATTCGACATTCCACAGATTCACGTCGTACATAAGGTGTTTATGTCGCAGACAGCTAGTTTAATTAGCCGTTCAATCAATAGCCTAGCCTCTTTCTAAGGAGCGCCGTTTAACTAGGGGTTTGAATTTAGCAATTTTGCCGCGTACCACCACTAGGGGGTAATAATTAAATCCGGGATATATCCGGGCTTTCCGGACAATTGAGATTGGCCACCAGTACTTCGGAAGTACTTTATGATAATTTTGTTATAACGTCGGGTATTCACAGGCTACTATAGTAGAAAAATCTCGAAAGTTGCTTGTTTAGTTCCAAATATGCCCACAAAGAGCTGCTCAAATTTAATTTTATTTAATTTACCAATTCGACCTAGGGTTCTTCAAGAAAAGAGCGTACCAAGTCTTAAAAAGCCGGCAGTACACTTGCGAGCCTTCTAGCAATGTGAGTGTCCATGGGCGGAGGAATCTGTTATTAGGTATCACCTAACAACAGATGAGCCCGTTTGCCTCCCATTACATATAAAAACTATAAAATACAACATTTATGACTATTATACTATAACTTTAACATCCTCAACCCCTAGTTTATACTAAATGTGTCCACCAGATTGATCAATAAAAGAGTTGCAGTTACACCCTTGGCTTAAATCACTAGGAGTCTACAGAAACTGCACTAACCTCAAGTTAACTCTATGTTCCGCCTGCCTCACCGCGGAATGCCGATGCTGTTGTTGTCGTATACTGACTTGATTCTGACGTAAATAGGCCTCCACCTAAAATACATAATTTCGGTAAGGCTAAGATATAAACACAAAAAAGTGAGTGCCTATAAATAGACATTAAATTAATTATTACTAAGGTAAAAGCCCCAATAGATGATCATGTACCAGTATATGATCACTCCATGTACCTATATTTGTTAATATAGATATATACAAATTGAAAATATACAAAATTGTATTTTTACAATTAAAATAATTTAAAATTAAAAAATATATAAATTATAAAATACTAATATTTCATAAATTCCCTTTACGAAATTTTAATTCTAAAAATTGACTTTCGTATTTTTTAATCGGTCTCAATCATTCTCTCCCTTTTCTTCGACAAAATCCCTGCACATCTTCGTGACGCTAATATTATTATTATTGTGTTTCATCCGTAAAAATTTTACCCTCATGCGCCTAAAGAAGTTTCACTTCAAAAACTTTATCTGTAATTTTTCGCCACATACCTTTCCCTCGGTAGGATCCCTTTGCGTTCTCCTCCTAGTCTCTTCTTTTCTCCTACCCTCCCTTTTCTCCATCTTCTCCAGTCTACTCTCCTGCGACGCATTTAGAATTTGAACATTTCCTCCATGATTGTAATTTAAGGGATCAAAATCCCGGGGTTTAGGTTTTTTCTTTATCTGTTTCGGTGCGACCTGACTGTATATAGGTTGTGACATCTTATCCTAACTTTGGTAGATATATAATTTGGTTAATTGACGTAATTATCTAGAGGAACGTCTATCACAATTGTGAGACTGGTCGGGGCGGCTTTGCAGCGTCATGACACCTGCAACAAAGACAATGTATATTACTATCTAGCCATTTATAACGTCAGATTACTACGAGTTGTTCGAATGTTCTCGAAGTCGGACAGATAGACGGATAATTTACGATTAAATCTAAAATATTAAATATGACGTAGAGAAGAAATAAATGAACTTAGAAATCTTGTGTTAATCAGTTAGTAACTTGTGTCAAAGTTTTCATTTTCTGAATACAAGTTCCGTCTCTGATGACGTAGTAAAGTTATACTTTTTGTTTAAAACAGGTGTTACAATATTTCACTACGACTACATATTTATTTAGTTATAGTTAAAGCACAGTAAACTGTCCAAAGACTAAGATAAAATTATAAACTTCAAAAACAGTCAAAACCAATTATATAATGCAGCAGCTAAGTTAAAAGAAGTTCTATTGGACATGGACGCTCTATGAAGGAGCCGTAAGGCATGACGAAATGTGGCCTAGAAAATCTTTTCATGGTTTACCTTAAGCTTCAGCATAAGATAACACACACACTACAATATAATATAAACATATTACATTTCAGATACCAAATTTATCAGATTATATCATAAAATTTAATTAACAGCTTAAACTTTGATGAAATTTAAATCATTCATACATCAATCAAGTTATCTACACATAGATAACGAAATATTTGTGTTGCACACACAAACTAATTTTCAATTAAACTATTTTACTCATTTGGGGAATGGGTAAATGAATTAAAAACTGGCAACATCTACACATCGATTGTAAAATTAAATAAACCAAACAAAAAATACACTCGGAAACATTCTCGATAAAACGCGAGTTTTTACAAGTCGGTTAACATTTTTTTAAGCAAAGCGTCTCCAAGTTTTCACAAAAGGCCATTCAAGCCTCGGCGTCATTCAAGTGCCTGGATGCGTGCTTCTTTTTAATATTAAAACTAGCTTTTATGTCTCTTATGTAGGTTTATACTGCACTTATGTTACTAGAAGGTAATGTTCGACTTATTTTAAAAAGTCGCTCAATAAAATAAATCTTTATGTTACAAAAATAATCGATTTTTATTAATTCATTTAAGTGAGAGAGTTTGAATACTTTTAGATTACTTTATATGTATCATCATGAAAAGTTATAGGTTTAAAATGGAACAGTGTCTTCTTAATTTCACCAACAATTCGTCGTTTCACAAACTTATCGTTTCTTTTTCTTTTCTTAAAAAGCCTTATGAAGGATAAGACAAAAGCTAACGTGTTCAAATTGTATTCATATAGTATAGTTTGCAAATTTTAGTCATAACCCCATGACAATATTGAAAGCTAATTTCAATGTATCACACCTGTATCTTCAAATTCTTCAAGCACTAAGGTTAAACACCTTTGTGATTTTTTTTTTGTTTTCTGTACTTTTAGTTTATCTATATTAAGCAATAATAAATAAAAAAAATCTGAAATAATATTAAAGTGGTGTATGTATTAAAAAAATATTCTATGGTCTACGTATCAGCCGCCTCTATGGTTCCTATTACAATTTGACAAACAGTTAAAGGTTCTGTCACACTGCTCGCTCTTCCAAATTGATGTAAAAAAGCATTTTAACATTGTGCTTGATAGAACTGTCATTATTTATGCAATAATCAAACAAAATTCAATAATAAAAATAACTTATTAATAAAGATATAGCCGTTTTTAAAACACGAAAAATAATGCAATTAAATGAATCTGTTTATAAAAATTGCGCTATGTATAAAAAAAGTACGTTCGTTAAGAAGCGGTGTAAACATAACACAAAACCTATTTATATATCTAATGGGATTACATGATCCGATCAAGGTTACGTATAATAAGATGAGAGGATGTCAGCTGTCTCTTGAATAATTAATAAAGGTCTAATCCTTATTCAGATGAATATATTAGCTTGAAGAGTTTGTCTATAGGCTTCGAATTACAAAATAGGGGTGACGATATAAGATTTTTATGACGTCAGATCAGTACGATCAGTACTAGCGCTAGAGAATTATTCAAAAGCTAAAAAAGAATGTAACAGTGCCTCTTGTGGAATACTTAGATTATGCAAATATGCGACTCAGGAGCAGAAAGTAAAATTAAAAAGAAAAACGATTACGCGTTTCTTTTTAATCAACAAACAAAACATTAAATCCAAATAACAGAACAGAGGTATGCTCCCACAAATATACACTAATGTTTAAGGGGAAGGTGCGGTTAGCTACTCCTAATACCGATGATTTACAGCGCAACCCAAGACAATGTTAGAGAAGCAATACAATGGAGAATAAATAAAAAGGAAAAAAGAACGACATAAGTTAAAAAACCTTTAATGGCGCTAAAATATAGGTGTGGACAAATGTGGTACAAGAATTGTGCTGCTGCTCCAGAGCCTAAAGGAGGATCCTCGTCCAGTCTAACCACTGATTGGCCCGAATGCCCCAATGGCTAAGGTCGTGAAGTTGTAAATCCTTAGCGGCAGAAATAACTTCGTTAGTGCGTGACGTCATCCGAGTGGTTGTGAGTGATTGTAGCCGTAAAATGTAGGTGTCGCTACAATACTTACAATTATCCAATGTTCACAAATAAATTGATATTACAAATTATACGCAACCAAAACTACTTTTGGTTTACTTTGCTATTCTGTTAAACTCTATAACCTAACATAAGTTTTGTATTACGCAAAATAATAATATATATTTACGTACAAATTAAGTGATCCAGTAAGTGATAAATTAAATGAGGGTAAATCCCAAAAAAACAAATATATTTATATTACTTCAATTAAACTATTACAATTATTTAACTTAATTTAATATTGACCATTGAATCGCCCCGATTACTAATTTGAGGATATGACCAACCCGATATGAGATATCGAGCTTTTATAATTTCGTCAGAGGGGTGCAAGTATTGCTTATGCGGAACAAGGGAACAACATCTACACAATTTTGTTATTCTAAGATTTTCCTCATCCAGGAGACGGTCTCCTCCATCTTTTTCCACCCTATTTTATCTTTCGCTATCAGTACCAAATTTTTTGCCACCATTTCAATCTCGTCGAACCATCTTTCTATCTGCCCTTGTTTCTCTGTTCTATTAGGGCTGTCTATTCGGCTAAATTTTTAGACCTCCGTCCATCTGTAAAACGTACCATGTTCATCTCCATTTTAATGAAGTTGACAATGACAATAACCTTTAGCATTTTGCGATATCACTTTATGAGAGCTTATTTAGTATACTATGTTAAAGTATATTCATATTTTCGTTTAGCTCCAAAAACATTCCCACGGAGGGCTTCTATAGTTTTCTATACAAAACGTTATTGTTTTGTTTCTTACGTTTATACGTTCGATCTTAAGGCCGATTTACATTATCTTAGTGTTTAGGAGAGTGCTTTAGTACAACTTGAAAGGCAAGTTCTTTAGCGTAGCGTTTACTAAAGCAAGTAGCGTTTACATGTTTCAACTAAAGTACTATCCTAAAGCACTCTCCTAAACACTAAGATAATGTAAATCGGCCTTTACGTATTGTTCGTGTATGGGTACTAGATTCAGAGTCTTCATTCAGGGTCTCTAGCTTACATAAGTCAGATTTCGCCATATCTGTTTCATTATATAGCCAAATAAACTTTATTTTGTATTATGTACTACAATTTACGCTCACCAAGCAGGAAGTGGCCCTCACTGCCTACACCAAAATCCACTCAAACCTTACAATTTCCAACATAAACCTACTTGTTCTCGAAATAAAATCTAAATTCGCTTGATAAACAAATTAAAACCAACTTCCTTCTTCATCTCAATTGTCGGAAGCTGTTAATAACGGTTTCAATTAATTCTGGACGATAAAACTATGCAGGTAAGGTCCAAAGTCCTTTAAGCTCGCGCTTACCATACAAAGAAAACATTTCGTAGGCCTAACTTAATTTCTATTACGTGTCCCACAGTAATGTTTTTCAAGTAACGAACGAACGCTATAAAGTCAATAATGCTTTAACGCGAACTAAAGCTTATTTCCGAGCTTTTGTGTGTCATGTTATTAATTAGTGAGAAGACAAAACAATTATCATAAAAATGCAAGATCGGCTTAGGGAGCGTTCAAATATTACGTAAAGAATTTTGAAGAATTGAAGAATTCTGGGTGTTTCCCTCTTGTAAAATGTGTTACGCGTTATGGTAACTTTTAGGTATAAAGAGTCACTGGGTAATCACGAAACGTTTTACTTTTAAGTACAGAAAAACGTTACGCGTTACTTAGGTGGGGGGGGTGTCAATAATCGCCAAAAATTGCGTGACGTAATACTTGAACGTTCCCTCCGTTAACTCCCTTACAGTCTATTGCATGGTCACTGACTAAGGATTCAGAGAGACATTTAGAACTATTAATAATTTATAATTTTGGTGGCAGCGGTAATATTAGTCTTGATTTGTAAAAGAATGAATAAGATATTCATTAGACGAATTGGATATTTTTCTTAAGAAATAAATTTTAAACACAGTATTGTAATACAAAACCAAACCACTTTTACAAATGATTTAACGCTTTTACAAAATACGTGCAATCTTTTCGTAGACTGTATAAAATAATAACCGTACTCAGTTACGTCTGCCTATTGTAAAATGAATATACATTTCATAAATCGCCAACAAGCTCCAGTTTTTCCTTTTTCCACGCAGACACGCTTATTCCGAAACAAAGGCCCCACTTCGTTTAAGTGTTCCGAAGGCACTTTGTTCCGTGCCTAAACACTACCATCGCTGTTTTCTACGCGTGTAATTTTACGTGTAAAGGTGCTCAGTGTAAATAAAAATAAAAAAATGTGTGCGTGTACTAGGTGTACACACTTAAGAAGTGAAACTACTTTATGACCTTATTTTTCGAAAAATTATCTACTATATGCAACTTTACAGAAATTGGTTAAATAAAGTTAAATTAGATAAAGTTTAACAAAAGGTTTTTATTATCATAGACATCAATACAAATACAATTATTTCATTTTAACTTATTACTGTACTACTATGTAGTACTAAGATTATTACAGAATTTCATTAATTGTAATAGAATTATTAGTATTACTATCATTGGTATCGTTATTATATATTTTTGTTACTAATGGCTTCGAATCTCTTCGGATCAACCGTGGTAAGGACAAGAAAAAGATGGCGCGTAACCGAAAAATGTGACAAATGTGTGTAAATTTTTTTCCAACGCCGATAAAGAAGTTTGACTTCAAAAAGCAACATGGCGCGTAACCTGCTACAAAATATCTCCCATACGTCGATAAAGAAGTTTCACTTCAAAAGATGGCGAGTAACGGAAAAATGTGACGCGTAACGAAAAAATGTTACACTAAATTTTTTTCCAACCCCGATAAAGAAGTTTCACTTCAATAATGTCATTTAAATAAGTAATAACACTTTGTTTACATTACCATATGAAACAGAAGAAAATTATATGTGTATATTTATTAAGTTTTTCTATAGGACAGCAAACCTATGGAAACTCTTAATGACAATGGGGTCGCGAGTGCGGTGCCGGCCTTTTAAAGTGTTTACACTTAATATAAGAATACATGCACAGGTTAAGAAATTCATCTTCGTCGTTTCTTTAATAACAATTTAACATAAAAAAGCGGAGATCTAGATGAAAAGAAAGAGTATAATATATTTAATACTGTTAACTGTTAATTATAATAAACGATGTACATTAATAAAACTTTATATCGTTAAAACCAATTTTATCT
Source organism: Pieris napi (assembly GCF_905475465.1). Classification (NCBI taxonomy): domain Eukaryota; kingdom Metazoa; phylum Arthropoda; class Insecta; order Lepidoptera; family Pieridae; genus Pieris; species Pieris napi. The sequence goes on from NC_062246.1 coordinate 9,158,597, forward strand.
TTAAAAAAATGTACACCATTAAGACACGTCGATAATAATATTATCTGCCTACTTTATAAGGCTTTAACACTAAGTAACCGGAACTTAAAAGGAAATAGTCCTTTCCGGTTTACCAAAACAATATTTAAATTAATTGTAGCTATGCAAATTAATTACAAATTGCACTTATGCTTCCTTATCGGCATACCTACCAAAATAGGTAATCTAAAATAACAGTTTATATAACTTTTGTAAGATAAAAAGAGGTCTCAAAATTATAAAAATATTGTTATGCTTAGTAAAAAAAATAAAAAAGATATGATTCCGGCCAGGATCGAACTGGCGGCCTTCTGCGTGTAAAGCAGATGTGATAACCACTACACCACGGAACCAGTTACGATAGAGTCCGAAATTTTGAATTATATCATGAAATGTATTACGTCATTATATATTTTCATAACAGTACTTTCTCAGTGTCTTATCTCGCGTGGTATTTCGATACACAATATTAACTAATGCTTGTTGTATTATGATATCGCTATATTTTTAAATTTATAAGCTTGCTACTACTTTATAATAGCCACTGCTGCAATTACTCAATATTTGCGCACATAATGATAAATTAGTCACTACAAAACTTTAACATAATTTATACTTCAGGTTCAGAATAAGAGCAAAACAGAACAAAGCTTAGTTTTGTCAATTAATTTTTTTTTTATAGAAGAGGGCAGGAGACTTACCCGTTGTTAAGCGATACCGCCGCCCATGGACACTCTCCAGCCAGCCTTTTAAGAATTGGTACGCTCTTTGCTTGAAGGAACTCAAAGTACTCAGGAGTCATTTAAAATTTTACACTTAAGTAACAAATCTAGTAAACCCGTAAGTGTGTTTTTGAAAGAATTAAAAAATAAAAATATCCTTTATTTCGGACAAGTTCCTTTTTCTTACATACATCAATCAATAAAAAACAAACTTATGACCGTTTGCTGATCCCGACAAAGACCTCCTCCAGACCCTTCTATTCTGCCCTTACTCGCTCCTCTTGATATCTTATCTTCCCATCTCTTATACTGTCTGCCTTTTTTTCTTTTTTCCAGTTATTGGGTACCAACCCATTATATTTTTACTCCACTTTTCAGCTCCTCGCAAGGTGTCCTGTCCATCTCCACTCGTCCTATCGAATACTCTTTGTAATGTCCTCTATCCTTGTCATGTCATTTTAACATTACGTTAATATTTATTAATTTGGATTCCATTTAATAAAGGAAGGAATGACCTAACACCTATCTGCAGGCTTTTCCAGTAAAAAGAAGGAGTCTTTACCCAAAATAGGGTCATTCGGAAGCCAGCCTGTGTACACATAAATTAAAAATCCTTATTTAAATCGCCATAACTTTTGAATAGTGAATGAGGCTAATGCATTGAGATGTATACCAACTCCAAACTCGGCTCTAATAAAGTTGAAAACAATAGCGATGCATTGCCAACAATAACCAGTAGAGATGGGCCATATATCGATGTTATATAAATTCTTGCTCCTGTTTTTTAATACCTATCCATAGATAGTGCGACTCACATCCCTGACTCTGGTCTCATGGCCTGTTCAGCTGCTGTGCACCAATGGACTTTTCTATGTGCGTATAAAATTCGCTCAGTGAAGAAGAACGTGAGGAAACCGGCATAGAAGACTATAAATAAATATATATAATATATGTTGAGATATGTTCGTGTCTATTGTGCTCGCACTTTACTCACATGACGCCCGCAATGATGATGTCCATATCGATTGTTTCCGACACATATTATATATAATAATAAAAATAATTTAAAAACGTGTGTGTACTTATGTACACACCTTAGAAGTTATACTTCTTTGGCGTAACAAGATAAAATCTTTTCAAAAAAATTATTCTACATTGGTAGAAAAAACACTAACAATAGAAAAAACTAAAAAGTTCACTAAAGCTAACTTTAGGGTGTAGGTTTTTTGTTACGATGCGCGCATCGTAACACAATTTACTCTCATCATTTTTCCCAAACGCGCTAAAAGAAGTATAACTTCCATAATACATAGTAAGTCTTGTCTATTAGAAAAAACAAAGCATCACGAAACTAATACAGAAAGGCCCAGACTTAAAAGGTCGGTCTTCATTCACATTAGACAGGCGAAGGTTAGATTTTGCATATAAATGCCACTTCGACTCCCACCAATTTAACAATATTTTTCTACTAAAATATGTGTTCTTAAGACAGTAAAAAGTATGGCCAAGCGATCAGCAAAATCACTCAACAAAATTAAGCTTCAATAATGTACACAAGGACAATGTTACCATATCATCAAAAATACCTCGAATCCACTTAACACCAGATGAGCTTTATGCCCGTTTGACCTTCCGCTTTTTTAAGGGCATACATAATAAATACCTAGCTCTTTTTCAATCATATCCTTTAACGTAACGTGACAAACACAAAAACATTGCAATATCTAACTAGATACAGGTACGTACATGTCTTATCGCGACATTGCGAACAATGAGTCTCTATCCTATTTTCGATAAACTCAAATTCAGGAAACACTTATCATGTGGTCTTATTAATAATAATTTAAATGATCGTCAATCTCATACCCTCCTTACAAATGATAAGCAAATTAAAAACAAATCGGGCGAACAAAGTAATTTTGAAAAAATATTTAGAAATTGTTTATTAATACTTATGCCGTTTTTGTGTACACATATAACACATACATAAAGGCTGTATGCGACAGGAGGAAATCCAAAAGCCCCATCCACACGCTTGACAAACAATGGCAAACAGCCAACAGCAAACAGCAAACACGGACGTGTGGATGGGTGTTTGTCGTTGTTTGCCTGTTTGTGTTTGTGTTGGGCAGTGTTCGGCATCGGTGTCGGTTTTAGTTGCCAGATCAAAGGATGTTTGGCAAACAGTTTGCTACGTATCCACACGTTTGGCAGCGATCAGTATGCGCGCGAGCTTGCGGGAGGCGGACGTATTTACTTGCTACACTTTTTCAATTAAAGCCCAAATAATAAAGTCTAAAGCAGTACCTTGTACGATTTCTATGTATTTTAATCATCCACCATCGTCTTTGCTTTCTTCTTTTTTCTTTCTCTTGCTTTAATTTACGTATAATAAAAATATGTCAACCCGAAAGTAATAGCTGCCACAAGCTCGTCGTCCGCCATGTTTGCCGATTCGGAATGTTATGAACGTTCGCCAAGCATGTGGATGGCTGTTTGTGTTGGGTGATTGTGGTTGGTGTTTGGGACTTCGTTTGCTGTTTGCGGTGTTTGTGACAAACAGCCAGCGTGTGGATGCCCCATTATACATTAAATAGGCTTCTTATTTATATTGAGGTTATATTATATAAATACTTATAAAAATATCTGATAAAGTAATAAACTTTACAGTTCTGCCTTGCGATTCTGTAATTCACGTTTCGAAATCTCACAGCGGTTTTCGCAGCGGCGGTCGCGCTCAAATCAGTCGTGAAGCAGTCATTTTATGATTTGGCATTCTGATAAGGAGGGAGCTTGTAGTTTATTGTCTATCAGAATGCCAAATCGTAAAATGACTGCTTCACGACTGATTTGAGCGCGACCGCCACTGTGTGAGTTCGAAAAGTGAGTTACAGAATAGCAAGGCAGTTCTTTTAAAATATCTTATCTTTATTTGCTATAATTAATGTGATAACAATAATTCTGCATAAAAACTAATATAAATCCAAACCATATTATACAAAGACGATAAGTCAAGATCAAGAACGGAAAGCATAAAAAAACCCCTAAAAATATCATAATCATAACCCGACAACGTGTAGGCGTTTATGAATCCTGTAAATAAAAATATCAATAAACTTTTGACCGACATACCACTATTCCGGTATGTTATAATAAACCTATTATTATTTTAAAACATACATAAGCCATATTATTATGATAGACAAAGTTAAATAAAATAATCCAAAGAATGAACCACAAAGAAACAGATTAAAACATTTTACTAGAAGTTAACCCCCCTAATATTAAATTTATAATTGTATGAACAAATTAATAATGGAAAATATCTTTAATTATGAAACAGGTAATACAGCAATCATTAATTAGTAGTTATAATCCTTTTTAAAAATACTGACGTTCTAGAATCCGTGCCGTCAAACGTCAATAGCGTGAATCTCTTTTCTAGAGCTCTCAATACGAGATAAACCCGATTACGTATAATATACTCTCAGACAGGTTCAAAAAATTACGTCAGACTGCAAAAATCATAAATATCGATACCACACCATCCCTACTGACCATAGTTCAAAATTTGAATGGTTTCTTCATTCCATTATGGCGGAGCTCATTTCCCGCACTTTGCACAGGCGGTTGAAATTAAAAAATCCTCATGTATCGCGGCCGCAAACGCTATTTCAGACGCTTTTGTATATTTAATACGTAACTGTGTGCTTTTTTACGCGTACGGAATGAAAAGGACTTTATTCGGTGTCAATTTGGGTTGAGCTCTAGTTTATGGTTTGTCAATCGTCGGTAATGTTTGCTTGTAACATTATCTTTGCTCTTCTATTATTTAAACGTTAATTAATCTGATAATGAATCCAAAGGTTTCGGTTAATATAATTATGAAAGAACAGAGTCTAGGTAAAAGCGCGTTTGAGCAATAAAAATCTTATTATCAACCCGTTACCACGAGCGAACTAATAGATATGTTTAATTAATTAGACATTTGTGTAGGAAAGAGACTCAAAAGTATTTTCTAGATAAATTACGATTTATTGGCTAAAATTATTTTTTACACATTTACATTTGATAGTTTACCGGCTTATTTCAATTACCGAAAAAGTAAAAAATCAGCTCAATACAAAATAAAAGGATCTCAAACCAATATCTAAGATCTTGCTAATGGTCACGGCCATCATATCCATTTCATTCTCCAAAAGCTTGAGTACCCCATAAGTTTATTAAACCAATCTACCACACATGAATTAATTACTATTGTCGAAAATACATCTAGCTAAAATGAACTCTATGGCATTAGTACTAAAATCTAGTTACGGTAAAACGTTTATTACAACCACATGTGGGAATATTTAGGTTACGTAAAGCGTAATTATAATAGGCGTACAATACCGTTGAGATATGAGGAAGCTGTTGCTTTATAGTCAGCCTCATTGGGGCAGTCTTCATCTAATCTAATATAGTTTTAACTCATTTTGGCTTCCGTTTGCCTGCATTATACGAACTACTTTAAAATAGTTTCATCATATCATTTATTGCTACAGTATTGTAAAGGAATAGTACATTTTTAAAAGCTTGGTAGATATAGAATTACTATTATAGTATAATACTCCTAGCGTACCCGACAGATGTTGTCCTGCGATTAGGATATTAAACAAGTATGAAAGTACCGACTGCAGCGCCAACTGCCGAGCTGATTTGTGAATCTAAATTCTAAACCATCTAGGGCACCATCCAAACGCATACAAAAAATACTTTCAAATCGGTTAACCCATTTAAGACGAGTTCAGTGACATACACACGTTCAGTATATTTATATATATAAAGATAATATTATATGTATTTAAACAAACCTCTGAGTTTAGAATTAAGTTGCAAAGTTTACACCTATGATACATAAACAATTTTAAAAATAAGTTTAGGTCTTTCAAGTACATTAATTTAATTCCTAATTATATTTAAAATAATTGTTATTAAATCGACTACAAGTACCTATCTTGTAACAAAATTTATGAATTTGGCTAGCAGAGTTAGGTTTCGGACATTAACAGAAAATGTCCGAAACCACGGCCATGTTAATCTGTCATTCCTGGTTCCGGTCATGTCGGATTTCCTTTTAATCTGAAATATGTCAGAGGAAATTCGAATTGAACTAGGTGCATATTAAGACAATATTAGCATTTCATTGTAGACACAGTTTTATCTCAACCACATGATAATTATAACAAAGATTATGTTCAAATTTTTCAACTTACAGTAAGTATCATGAAACATCTTTTGTCTTCTCGTTTGTATATTGTACGCAACAAATGCTCTACTCAGCAGGACAAGGATTTTCCTTACATAAGTAATAACATCACAAGCTGTCAACCGCAATGTAATCTGATTACAGTGTCATCTGTCATTCTATTGAATCTTTAAACTTGGCTGGAGCGGGGCTAATCAAACACGGTTCGCAGACAGAATGCTAACAATTGTGTTAGTACAAAAGTAGTCTATTCAAATACAAAGTCACGTTACGCTTTAAATATTCAACATCTTTGGATTTTTATTTTGTTTATTTATTTATAAAAAAACAAAAGAATAAATCAACAAGAATGCATAAATTAAAAAACATTAATTAGGAAAACAAAATTACATAATAAAAAAAAATACTTTAGGCACTAACAAATAATAGTACTTTTGTCAGTTCACTCAACGGATATTAAAAAGGTTCGTTCCTATGTAAATTCGTAAAGTAGTACAACGAATCATATGTGCCCTTTTCATAAGGTTAGTCCGAGCCGTGGGAACAAGAAGTGACGGCGGACGTTATTGCCTTCTCACGTACCCATCAGGCACATTGACGCTACTGTACAGTACCTACTGCCTCTCCACTACTGGAGGTTGGCGGTCAGCTCGTCATACTTCTTCTTACTCTTCGCCAAGCGCATCAGCTGTTCTACGCTGGCGACTCCCGTCCATTCTCTGAAATTGCGGAGCCATTGCAAATTGTTACTGTCCTTGTCATGTAACAATTTTATTAAGTACTACACAAGCGCGAATTCTCGGCGTAATCAAAGCTCGTTGTAGCCCACAGAATCAAGAATAAATAAGGTCGGATACATGCGTGGGTAAAAAAGGGTACACACCATACATCCTAAAATAGATAGATTTGTTTAAAAGAGGTCAGTTTAAAGCCTTTCATTAGATTTACATTCTGCATAATGGCTTAACAAATGTCATTAACAGAATCATAAATAGGACATAACAAGTATTCCGAGCTCTAAGCTTTGTAACAACGGAATTGCGATATCTGCTTCTGACGTAAGCGTTGCGTTGTATAAAATAAATAATTCCGCAATTTCCGTAATTAGATACTTCAAGTAGAATACACCTTTCCGAGATTATGTCATAAACATTGAATCACTTGATACTCAGGCGTTATTCAAATATCTCCTTTGAAATTCCATATAACAATAATTTTAAATATAAACTATATTTTACATTATTCATATAACTTTCGTAAATAGCATAAAATGTCATTTACACAATTTTACGGGTTAAGTTTGTCGTATTAATTATCAAGCTAATACGTTTTTTTATAGAAAGGGACAAATGGGCAGGAGGTTTACCTGATACCGCCGCTAATGGACACTTTTAATGACAGTGGGCTCGCGATTGAGTTGCGAATTGAATTGAATTTTAAGAATTGGTACGCTCCTTTTTTCATATCGATTACAGATTATTCACTAATAAATGTATTCAATGGTAATTTAGTACTAATTTAATCTTAAGATAGATCCACGACTTTGGCCTAAATCTGTTTATTTTCGATTAAATTAAAGAGAATATTAGAAAAATCTTTATTAAAACAGGGGCAAGCAAACGATACTGTATAGCAAAGATACTTCCAGAAGGCTTGGAAGTGCATGTGCAGGTCTTGATTAATTCGTACACTATCATCTTAAAAGACCCTAACCTGAATTGGCTTAGAATTACTTTAGTTACCTACTGAAGTTCCACATAGTGACGGAAAATTTATAAAGAAATTTTGAATATTGTTTTAATATCTTAATACTTCAAGTAGTACAAAAACATGATCAGACCTTCTAAGGCATGAAACACTCTTACAACTTTCAATATGAAGATCTTATACAACATTATCAACTTGCACTGAAGAGACACTAATGAAATCATGTTGCTCCATGCTCCTTTGAGGAAATATTTTTTCCTTTAGTGCACTTAGTCTGAGCCTCCTTTGAGTTGACACTCAAAGCCAGCAACTTTTCTTGAGCTACACATTTTTATTACCACATATGTTTTTTAATAACACTTTTTTTTATAAATCGTCGACCAATTTTTTAGGTAGGTACCTCAAATTTCTGTATTTATTTATTTAATTATCATTTGTGTATGGCAAGTGGGTGATCAAATGTTAGTAGGTGAAATTATATGCTACGAATACATTCATACAGACGCAACTCCCCACGCTAGGGACATCGCTGTATTATGGGTGACCAGATACTCTTCCTTGGTTCATATTTACGTGGAAAACATATACTTTTTATTACCTAAAGTACTACCTACTAAAGGCTACCCCGCGAACTTCGTTTCGCCTTAATATGATTTTTTCCATAGAGACTGTTCAATTTTCTTTTTATCGACTGTTTGGTTTTTAGGTTTTTCCGTGAAATTTTTTCCTCCGTAAACACTTACACAAGCTTCAAAAACTATTTATTACAAAAAATAAAAATTACTCTAAGTCCGTCTTCGAGTTTTACGTTTAGCAACATATTTTGCGATTAATTTTTATTTATATAGATCTAAACTTAAATCTATAATAAACTATCTATTTAATTTATAAACATTCATTTCCTTTCCAGAGAATAAATAAATTGTCAAATAAGATAACGGCCTGTTATAATCAACCCGTAATATAATTAACGACATCAACATTGACATTCGTAAGTTCCAATAGCTATCAGGCGACATGATTAATATATTGTACTATTTTAGATTACTACAGTAATAAAAATAAATACGAAATAATGTTAACAATAATTATATTTTTATTAATACTATGCAAATTAGTACATATTATGCAATACATTTTTATACAAAGGTGGAAATGCGTTTATGCTCATCCCACACGCTGAATGCAGCAGGTGTTCCCACATACCCCATGCTGCATTGAGTCCCCTTATTAGATGTCTGCTAGGTGAGGGGTTATCGGGTTCGATTCCCGATCGAAGTGCAAGTTTATTAAACATAAAATTATGTCTTGTCGTTGTCTGGCTTTGACGTTGTACGATACAAAGCGAATTTATAAGGCATGCAGAGGATATCAAACTTTAGAAAGGAGACGTGTGTTGTTTAGAATGTACATATGTATTGGCCAAGGTAGATGCAAGTGATTGGGAATTCAACATTCCCTTATGGTAGAACTCTAACGCGACCACACGTTTTTCCAAGTAACGTGATGGGTGCGAGGGGTTTAGTGGGTAGTTATTGCAAGTCCCACACTCTAAAAATGCATTCCTCTTTGGGAGGAAAAAGGTGCAGGTTTGTGGGACCCACTCCCTCCAGGCACTCAGCTACTAAGAGAACCGGGTGAACCAATAAAACCACCTCGGGTATAACCAACACAACCCCAAGAGACCCTTAGGGTCGCCATACTATAGCCATATGGCGTCGACAAAACCATTTCATACAAGACTTCTCAAGTCAACAAAACATACCAAAAATAAGAAAAATATTTTTGAGACAAATTGTAACTAATACGCGATCATAATCTACGCGTATTATTGAAAAATTATTTCAATACCAAAAGTGCTTTCATTTGTATATTATGTGTTTACCAACCACCAGACAAAGAGACATTAAGATATTAATATACATCGTGTATATAATAACCGCAAGCCACGCTCCATTTCATCCGTCTGTCCAAATGATTTATTTGGAATAAAGCTATTTCTAGACGAAACTAAATACGTCTACGTATGATAACTCTTGCTCATATTTACATTCTTAGAACGATTCATGCTTCATAGATCCATACAATCTATTATCAGAATCTCTTAGAATTCGCATGAATGTATATTTGTAAAAACAATGCTGCCACAAGGCTATTCTTCTATTTATTCGGATTCAAGGTCAAATTTATGCTGCTTTATGGGTGTGAAACGTCACTAACGACATTCGCACCGGCTCCAAGTCTTCTTCCACCGCTGTCTTCACCGTATTCCGCAAGGAAAGTGGAAGCAAGGCCGTCCTAGCCAACCTGGTGTCGTACAATTGTAGATGAGGCAAAGAGAGCCGGGAAAGACTTGGATCGAGCTGCAATACGTGGCTCAAGACCGAACGCAATGGAGACTAACTGCGGACGCCCTCTGCCCCATCTAGATGTTATTGGACTTAATAAGTCGAGCCCTAAATGGTGTATTTTTGTATAAAAAAATGTCTATGCGTAGTGGGCCCTCCTAAACCTTCTGCTTCAGGACTTTTAAAATCGGAATAAAACGGTATAAATACTACAATAGCGAATCTCTCATCTTAACACAAAATAGATTTTAAGTTACAGTTATTTTTTGACGGTGGAACAGAAATTAATCACAATATCTCCGCCCGCCGAAGCGACATTCATATTTTTTTTAAATTAACTACTTAAATTAATAAGGATGCTCCAACAATTTACAGGGATATAAAAATTTCAGGATTCTAGCAAGTGGAGATTATCGTGGGCATTGTTTGTTTTTATATATATAATTTTCTTTAGCTGTAGGATTACGAAATCAATAAATAACTAACACTAACAGAACAGAACAATCAGTTTTGTATAGCGCAGCCCGGACATACAACGACGTCTATTAAGACTTGACTTATAAAAGCTATCGCGGAATATGGTTGAAAGGAGTATTAAGAATATCCATAGCGCAAATCACCTGCATCATGAGCATACCCCACATACACACCTTTACCCCATCACACAACACAGCCAAATTATGTATTACTTAGTTAAATGTATTGAATATTTTTTATTGTTTTTTCCCTCTTGGAAAGGTTTGAACCTTTTCGTAAATATTATGTATTCCTTCTTTGGCTATATTTTTATGTAGTTAAATTGTTTCATTTTAAACATAATTTTCGTAAGCTGTAGGATTACGAAATAAATGAAGAACTTAGACTTACTTGACTTTAATGACAATTGACAGTTACATTTTGAACATAAAAATATATTGTTGCTTGACCTTTAAATGTTAAAGTCCGAAACTGTAGCTTCGACAGCCGTGTTTAATCCAACACCCACCTCTCCTAAACGTCTAAAACACGTAACCGTACTCCTAGCGATTCAACAGTACTCACGTGTGTGCACTAAAAGCAATGCCCCAGATTGTGTAACAGCTTTGTTCCCACAAATTATCGGCATTACCGAGGTTTGGCGATCGTACATTTTCCTTCAGTTTCTATGTAAAGGTATGGTACAATTTGTAGGTCCCTTCAGGCACCAAGGTCTTTTTTTGTGATTTTAGTTTATTAATAATGTTTAGACAGTATACAGACATAAAAAATATTTACACGAACCATCACCTCAGAATAAAATGCACCAGCATAACATATTACTGTCTCGTGGTAGTAGTCTACGACTAGAGCTGACAGTAGCCAAATGTCAGGAAAGTAGAAGTAGGTACAGAGTTACAGATCATATACATAAGAATTCCGAATCAGAATCGCATTGCTGGCTAAATCTAAATTTTTTCTTGAAGGACGTATTGATTCGAAAATGCCACGAGCAGTTAATGCCACGGTATGCGCAACCCGAAGTGGATCTTTAAGCGAACTTTTTAACTACGAAGGACCAAATCGTGATCAAGCCTAAATGATCCTCTAGCAAATCACATAAACAGCTTCAATCATAACGGCTTAAACGAGCCTAGACAGAAGTATCTCATTTAAGAGGTTAAGACACTTTTTGGGTCGCAAAGCCAACGTATAAATTAAAATTGCGATTTTAAGAATGTATGAGGACATGTCCCATGGGCCAACAAAAGTACTAGTTAACGTCACTATCAAGCAAAAATAATACCCAAAAATACTTGGAATCAATATAATTTTATCTATATGCAGTTCGAACGGAAATCATCTTTTACTATCTCATTTCCAAGAAACATTAATAACTCACTGGCGAACTTAAAAGCGATAGCGATACTTCGTCTTTTCACGGTGAAATATAGCAATACAGTAAAAACGCTCTATAATATTGACTATACCAGTTAGTAATAACGTCTACGCGATAAAAAAGCAACTATTAAGTTAAAAATAGTATTTATTTAATCATTTACCTTCTTATTTATAACAATAACTAAGAATCGACCACTGTTGAAGTAGTCGAGGGGAGAAATTGGCTTAATTTTTGAAATAATCTGGATTAATTTTTGGCAAAAAAATATAGGAAACCTTTTGTATGGCAATCAGGATTAATAATAATTTACAAAAAACATTCAAAGTAAACCAAAACCATTTCGAGTTTTTAAAAATCGACATAATGTACCTACTACTTTTGGAAAAAATATTATTATATTAATGATTATTTGCGTGAAACATAATATAAGAATTAACTATAATGATATGTCTCAGAATGTAATTGTAACTTCTTTTCTACCTTTTAAGTCAAATTTGCACGCCATTATGTGTGGCACAACATGCGAAGTTTAGATTGTACCACCATAACATTTTTATACGATATTCTTGCAAATAAATAATAATTATTAAATACTAAGTACTATCTGCCGCGTCATCGCAGCTTTAACACAATTAAATAAAAAGACGAATAATGTAAAAGAACGAAAGTAGTAGAGATATTGTTTTTATGAAAAAACGCCGGGTGCGTAGAACAGCTTCTTGTCATTCTCCCGTTTAAAACAAGTACTGGGGCATATTAATACTATACAATGGCAGTTTTACAAAAAGCAGTTTATATTTCATAAAAATACTAAAATACCTCTTAATTCAGCCGCATGCGGAACTCCATAACATTACAAACAAGAGATAAACAAACTTCACCCTACTAACAACGGAACAATGGATCGCGAACGTCGAACATTGTCACAACTGTATTCATAAAAATAAAATGCATTTTTATTTTTATCTTTTTCTAGTAATTCGTGGTGGTTTGGAATTTTAAATAAAAATTTAAGGCAACCTTAAAGAGTACGTAAGCGAGTAATACATTATTTTCTGTGGAATGCCTTATTTAACACATTTAAAAAGAATGTTATTAGTGCTTTTCAAAATGCTATCCGTGTAGAAAGTTTAGCGCTTTAAGGCTTTTTAAAGAAATATCAAAAAGGTTAATCGACATCACAGGAGACCAAAGAGCTGACAGCTACCTCGGACAAAGAATTAGTCTAGCTATTCAAAGGGGGAAAGTTGCCAATATCTTCGGAACCTTGCCTAAAGGGACTCATTTTAATAAAGGAGGATTTTTAGTTATTATATGTTAAGGTTAGTTATTTATTTATTAATAAAAATAATATTTAAACAAAAAACTTTAATAAATTTATAAAATTCGAATATTAAACTTAAGTATATCATCTGTCTTTTTCTTCATAGCGTAAACACAATGTGTCATATAGCGACCAAGTCCATTGGAGCACACCAGTCGGGGTTGAAACCTACGACCCTCAGGGATGAGATTCGCACGCTGAAGCAAACACTGCTCAAAATAAAAACCTGAGCCTATTTAAAATATTAACGATTTCGTCAAATGGGTGCTTTATATGGGTACGGGTGAAAGCCTAACGCCGCTGATTATAATTCTGGAGAAGGGTATTAAAGGTATGTTGTTAAATAAGTTAAACAAGTATACACACTAAATTATTATTTATTATATATTATTAAATTTGACAACGTAAGATATGATCGGTCTTACTAATAAAAAATCACTATACATGCGTTATAACCAGGTGATAGTAATTCAGTGAATAGAGCTAGCATAAACACCTCTTTGACCAATAATTGATGTGTATTGGTTGAATAACAAAACGACCCTTATTTATTGTTACCCTGGCAACCAGCAATGTTTGATTGACGTTTGATTTAATAATTCTGATACAACTCATAATTCTAATGTAAGTTGTATTTATTTTATCAACCAAAGCAATTATATACCCATTTACTTAATATACTAATAACATCTTATTATTTGCAGCTAATAGAAACTCCAAAACCTCAGACAAAGAGGACTAGAATTTTACATAAAAAGCCGCGTTCTGCAGTACAAAAGTTAGAAGAGGTTAGTATCAATGTGATAGAGAAAGGACTATTTCATTCAAAACCCCTCAACGATCATACTTAAATTTTTTAGGCATCTCAAATAGTGGAAAGTGCCAAACTCCGCAACACGGTAGTGTTCCAGTGTTTCCAGGAAGAGCACGAAACAAAACAAAGGCAGGTGGCTGAAACACATGAGCTCAAACAGAAGCAACTTGCCGAAGCTCACGAAAGGGCTAGACAGAAGCATCTTCTAAGGCTCAAATTGTTACAACAGCAATTAAATAAATAATTATATACTAATTATAAAAAAAATAAAACCCCTGTTTTAAATAAAATATAACTTTTTATTTATTTCAAGTCCTTAACTATCCACACCTATGTAAATAAAACAGCCTTAAAAATATGTTTCAATAAAAGCAGCTTGTCCAGCCAGATTGCTTGGGGGCGTCTAGGTTGGCCTTGGTTCTTCTCGAGCATTCTTAGTGTCATCATACGTAACATCCAGGTCTTCTTTGATATCAATAGCAATATTGTGGAGGATTGCCAGTGCTACTATATATAATTTGGCATTTTCTAATGACACTGAGAAGCCATGAAGAAGACACCTAAATCGAAAACCCTCCACCTCTAGTACTCTTTTCGACATCAGCTCGCACTATGCCACAGATCTTCATAACATACTTCTTTGAAAAGCGGTATTTTGTTTTGAAATCGCCATGCGAAAGTAATAACGGATTGCACCGAGTTTGGTATGTTTAGACTTTCCTTGGAGGCGGCAAATCTTCAATCGTATGTATTAGCTGCATATCAATATTATCTAAATCTTCCATTTGATCTATAAAATCAGATAAAATTACGCAAATTTTGTCTTATACACCCGTTAAACTAGGCCTCTGCGTTGTATAAGCATTGTACAAGTCTTCATACAAACCAGACACTTGTTATAACAGCAGTATACATCAACCTTGTCAATTCAGCATTAGTAAAAATTTTCTTATAACAGGCTTATACGATGTGCATAAATCTTTATTAGTAAGACCGGATATGTATACGTATGATACAAATAATATAAGAATTGACTAATTGTTATGACATGTAATGTAATATTCTTTTTAAGACAAATTTGCACGCCATTATTTGTGGGAGAATATGCGAACTTAGGATTGTACGACCAAACATTTTTGTACCATATTCTTGCAATAAATTATAATCATATATATTCATCATTCTCTAGTCTCGATCTTTAGATCAGATTTAATATACATTTTTTTCAGCAAAATCATTACTACTAGACCACAAGCCTTTTAACGCCTAATGACGTCAGCAATTCACCCTCCAACTGAATTCCCTCAATGTTGAGTATCGATTGGGCGAACCCCCAGTAATTGTATAGTCTAGACCCCCACAGACAGCTGTGTGGGAAAACCCCGAATCAATCAAATTGGACATTGGTATGAATGATATTATAATGTACTTGTGATTTATTAACTTTTATCTACAGCTTAGATACAATATTTTTTTTTAAGAAATTGGAATCTAAAACGTATTACACCATAAAGTTGTCTGAGATTTTTATTAAGAATGACAGCAGTGTTTATATTTATTTAAATGGGAATTATCGATAAAATATAGCTCCTAGTTGGTCCGACACAAAAACGAAATTTAAGGGCTAAAACCCGTGTAAATTTCATAAATAGTTTACGCAATGGTCATTTAAAAGAACTCATAGTCCTCATAGGTTTTTCTTAGGCTGAGATATCTCTAGTTATATACAAAATCTATCATAAGTTGCAAAACAACCAGCCGTAAAATATATGTACACATTAGTACATTTATTATATATATTGTATATTATATATATTATATATATATCAATAAAAAATTAAATCGTTTTAGATTTAATGATGTTTTTTGTACACATCATGTAACTCTAAAGTTACCATCAAAAATACATTTTACATATACTACGTACACATAAACCGATTCATAAATATCACCTATACTAATTTTACATACGTTCCCATCGATTGGTAACGTACTTTTTGGCAACAGACCCGCGAGCCAACTGGCCTATGCAGATGTTCATGGCCAGTCTTCAATTAACATCAGCCGAGCCTGCACACCGTTTGTCTATTAAAATCGTCACGTACGATTGCTTTTATAACACAAAAAATTGTTAACTATTTAATAAGCTGATTATATGAGTAATAGCAATTTTATCGGGTTAGCTTTTTTTAACACATTTTTTTTTTGTTCTATCACTCTCATGTCACATTGTTAATAAACAAACATAACAAAACATTCTTTGTTTGTTCATAAGATCGTACTGATACCTAAAGACGAATTCAATCGATAAGGATCCGCAGACAGATACACAACGAACTCATCACCCTCTCAGGGTGAAAAATCAGCTGTTCGCCGACACACCCTTGACCTGACGGGTCTGACGCGGTGTCAACGACCTGTCAATGATTAGCGAAGCCCTAGCTAAATTAAATGCATAGCGCCGTCTAGCGACTAACCTCACATATAAATACTAGATAAGAAAAAAATATAACTCCATAAAAAGTAATACAAAGAAATTATAAAAAGATGTAAAAGTAAAACAATAACTGCACAGAAATATTTTACAAAGAAATATAATATCAAGAAAAATTATTAGACCGCCTTGGCTCATGGTAAAATTATCATTTATATCTTAGGGTCAAAGTGCCATAAAAATATTTTAATTGAATTAAAAGAACTTTCTACAAAAATATATTTTTCATGGATTATTTCTCATACAATGCAAAACTTTTTAAGACCACCTTATTATAAACACGATGTTAATTAAATTAAACAAAAGCTCAAAGTAGAAAATCTATTCAAATTAAAATTAACTAGAGCATCAGCCACTATGTTAATGAAATGTGAATACAAAATCCAAGAGTCTTGACATCTTTCCTTTCTTAGTAATGAATAAAATTGTCCCATCTAGTAACAACTAACGCAGTATGGTTTACACCCTCGACTGGAAAATAAGGATCCCTGGTTGAATATTCAAAAGTTTTATTTACATATTTTGATGAACACACCTTGTCATAATGTTGAATATTTTTCTTTTAATAAAACAAAAGTACCTACTTACTTTTTCGTGACTTCGTATATAGCAGCTACGTTTTTTCTAGTTTTATTTATTATCAAAACAAATAAATACTATGCAAATGTTACTAATCATTATTGCGTCTTTATGCATTGTTTGCATGCGCATATTACGATAAACTTGTAATAAATTATTACCAACACTAACTGATAACATATTTCAGAACCATGCTACAAGGCAGCGTGGCCGAGCGGTCTAAGGCGCTGGTTTTAGGCACCAGTCCGAAAGGGCGTGGGTTCGAATCCCACCGCTGTCAAAATTTTTTTATTATTTTTTTCTTCATAATGGCACATTAGTCTTAACATAAGATTAGTTAATTAAATAGACTAAATCCCGAGTAGATCTTTAATTAATATTTACGATTTTGGAGAAAGTACCGATTACCCAAAAAAATATTTATTTTTAAATCCTAATAAGCATTTTTGTACAAAAAACTTTGTAACTAGTATATAATTTGTCTTCATCAACATAGTATTAGAAGTGTTAAAGTCACACTACTATTAAAAATTATTAATTAAATTACATATATCACTATGTAAATATATTAAGCAGGCTTTCGCGTTTCTTAAGGTTCATGTTAAAATTATGGCAATAAATAGATTCGATTGATCACACAAACAAATCATTAGCATATCTAGGAATTATCAGTTAGAAAACATACAAGAAGTTAGCGCGACGATTATGGTATTTAAATCATAATTAAAGTTTTAATGCATGAGCGTTGGGTTACTATAGTAAACTGCAAAAACATTGATGGAGATAACAGACAGTTGACACTGCGCATCTTGACCCCAATAAAAATTCTAAAGGCCTCGTCAAATGGTACCAGAGTGGAATACACTTAGGTAAACCTTATTATCGCTGAATCAAATACTTTTCAAGCGAAATATGATGACTTGATAGAATATGTAACTGGAACTACATCTACGAAATGTATTAATCGGTTTAGACATTATTTTTACATCAAATAAACGATGTGTAATTAGTTAATATAAATAAAACTCTTTAAATTATATGTATATATGCTATTTTAATGTCAATCTATTTTTATTAAATTATCTAACTATGAACATCTGTTACAGTTAAATTGTTGCTTTCTTTACATTACAATCCATCTCGCGATATTGAAAAATAACAAGAAATTTTAATTTGTAACATACTGCGTATGTTCTCATTATTATAGATTTAATTAATTGGTTACGATCATTTAAGTCTTCAATCGATCTATAAAAAATATCAGTTTATGTTGTGAATCGTAGTATACAACACATTAATATATTTCGACATTTAAAATATCGCGAGATAAATTATAATGTAGCGGTAATTTAAATTTAGGGTCATATATATAATAAACAAAGGGTAAATTGTCTTATCTTTAATGCATTTAGGAATGAAGAAATACTAGCTATGCAAAGATAAATATTTTTATTATAATATTTCGTAGCTCGACAGCGTCGCGCCGCATTGAGTCACCTTGCAGCCGTGGTAAGCAGTTATATAATAATAAAATATTATTATATCATAGTCTAAGATATAATTAAAATGATTCATATCCGTAAAATAATTAAATGCTATCTCCCTTGTCCCGTATCAGCGATTCAGATAGCAGGTCATTAGCTCCCCACCACAGCGAGGGATTAAGACCTTTTCCATAGACTCCACGTTTTTTAAAATAATTTACAACTAATATGGTTGCTATGAGGAATTTTAATTTTCTAATGATCCGCTCATCAGCTGGGAAAACCTTTATTGGTACCAAAACTATATATACGCTAAATTTTCTCGTCGTTTAATGGTTATAGGTTATTGTTAAATACGTTTAGCTTTGGTTTAGGGCTAAAGGAAATTTATATTATTATGTAATATGTTTTAATAGAATATTACGTAATTACTTTTAAAAGCGGTTCTATATTTAATTGATCTCACTCTTAATTCACATTCAACATTTTTAAAATATGTATTAAAGATGTGAAATATTCTAGAGACATAATATTAATTATATGCTCAAATTTTGATTCATAAATAAAATAAATATAAAAAATCAATGAAGTACATATTGAGACTATGGTCATAATCTTAATAGGTACTTCATGCAATGCAATTTGTGCATTGATAAGTGAAGAATCTGTTATCACTGGTTTATCTGAGATAAATACTGCTTATAAATCTTATCTCTATTCTAATTATCTTGCGAAACAACTGCAATCATGTGAGAAGGTAATTGAGAACTCTTACTATCACAAAATCTAAAGTTCATTGCTCTGCAGACAAAATAATGAATTAATAAAACAGTGAATGCTTGTACATACACTTAGTGAAAGATACATGAATGGTATTTCTTACTAGCTACAATTTTCAGGCAACCAACTACAGTATATTAGAACCTACTTGACTAAATTGGTTTGACACCAAAATTTAAAAGGCATTGACATGTCCCATACGCAACTGAATATTACAGGATTATGTGATCTGTCTCAGTGCAATACTAGTAATAAAAACAAATTTATTTGAATGGATGATAAAGGATGAAGTCCTTACCCATATTACATTTTACCCTTTCATCATAGGCATTAATCTAACTTAAAATAAAAAAATTACCTTGAAGATCTTAATGTTGATAGAACAAGTAATGCAAATAAAATTTGTATCTTAAGCTATATAAATTCATTTTATTGACATTGACCTCAGAACCTCTGACACAGTTTTTGAAGAACCATTAAAATTTATGTCTTCCTGGTAGTTTGTGTTTATTTTGCTTAAGTTAAATTATGTCTTTTGTCAGTATAATGGAAAATTAAAAACTTTTTCTTCATAAACAATAATTACCAATAGAAATACTTCTAGCATGTAAGATGATACTTAAGACTGTAACTTGTAACTGTAGATTGTAACTTAAGACTTGCTAATCAAAGAGAAAATAATTTATTTAGAATGGACAGTGGAAACACTTAATGATAAAATATAAAATAATATACTCATCATTTCGGTTACTCAAGCTTCCTTATAGTAAAACGAAGGTCTGTCTTACTGTTATAGTAATGACACAATAATCAGTTATGTTAAAAAAAAATATATCTATTATTTTTTAGGTAGATGATTTATTATAATTTCTAATTAATTTTGTAAAGAAAGTAGAGAGATAACTTGTATAGCGTTATTTAAAAAAATATTATTTTCTATTTTTATTTTAGATTCCATATACCAGTGTAATTGAATGGCTTCTCATATTGCTGGTACTATAAGGATGTAGAACGAAACTATTACAGCATTTTATTTCATATGGAATTCCAGTTTATCACACAAGAAAAGACAATTGCCACAAATCTTTTTTCTTTAGAAATATAATTAATATAGAAATATTCATTGTATTTTATTAATTCAATAAAATTTTAAATTTATTTTTGAAGTAAGCTACATATATAATATTTTAATTCATGTTCTGCATACCTGTAGATTAACTTACCTTGTAAATTTAATAAATAAATAAGTTAATAAACTGTACTATACATTCTGCAAAATAAAGATTCTACTAATTTGTACATCAAAGCATTCCTAAATATACAACATATCGTTAAACGAAATAAATTGAAGTAATTGACGCTAATTTGTATCACTTTCAACAAACGCGGCAAATTACGGCCTCGTAGAAATATGATAAATGTAAAAAAAGCAAAATGCTAGTCTGACTCACATATTTAAAACATGAACGAACTTAACTTTGATTTGCACAATTCATAACATAATTAGTAATCTGAACCCATTTAGCACACGAGTATACATACAAAGGACCAGAATAAGAGAAATACTTACTGAATTAAAATAAAATAAAGCTCGAACGAAAGCTGGATGCAAAAAAACTACACTGCACCAGTCACTTACACCCACGATCAACTTTCATGTCCATTTTGTGCGTTGTATATTTAAACGAAATTAAAATTACATTTTCAAGCAAAAGACAAGTTTGTAAACGAAAACGGTAAATGAGTACACTTGCACTTATAAATTATAAACATTGGACGCTAAAATCAGCATCCAACATCTTGCATCACTCGCGTCGAGATTCAAGACTAGCACTTTTTTATTACTCTTGTGGTTGTAGTCAATCGTCAGAGAACTTTCTGCTGGCTAATGGCAATTGGCAAGTGTCAAATTATAAAGTTGCTATCTAAAGTAATCCCACCTTACCATCAATTTCTAAAATTCACAAAAAAGTGGTGCTATTTAATCATTTTGGTTTTGCGCCCTTAATAATTATAAAAGTATTTTCCAAGCTCTTATTGGGTAAACATGAAGAAACATTTCAAATAACAAAGGACATCTTTTTAACATTGACATGACATTATTCGGTATAAATAACAACAGATTTCTGAAGAAACAAAGCTAAAAAACGTTTAGACAAAAGTTTGGAAATAAACGTCTCTTCTGGCAACATTTACAGGAGAAACATGACATTGACAATGACAATATTTACACACAATACAATATATAAATATGGTGTTTCATTACACGACTATACGTTTAACACAAAACAGAAATAGTAAAGCATTCTTAGTTTCTATCTAATAGTCTTATAAGTTTAATATATACATTTATTTACTGGAAATCAATCCGTGTAACAGAAAAATCTCATACTCATTCATTTCTTGTACAATTCATAGAAGTAGTTGATGAACACAAGTTTTCAAATCACAAAGGAATCATTAAAATTTAATAATATCTAAACGTCATTAAGCCGTATTACGAAACGTAGTCTCGTAAAATGGCTTCGTTGGTCAATGTTTTGCTGCGAAAATCCGCAAATTTAAATACTTCGAAAGGACTTTTAAAGAATATCCCAGCAATTTATAATGTGAAGTGAGTGTCAATTACTGTGAAATCTCCTTACCGCCTTATTGTTTCGGGTTTGAGGGATATAAAAATTATGTAATAACGTTTAGGTTAAGTTGTCTGCGTAATTTTCTTCGATTTTAGAATAGCTATAATTTGTTACTAGATTCTGTAACAAACTGGCACAAAATACTGTAGATTTTTATTGTCGAACAAATATTAAGATGGATGTTTGATGTTGAAAAACTTATTTGATACGTTACAAACATATATCCCGCATACATTCGGTTTTTGGGTAATGTTATAATATGAAAATATGCCGTCCTCGATAAATTAATTCAAAATAATTGTTGAACTCGAACCAGTAGTTCCGAGATTAGCATTAATCTAATAAGTTCTAGCATTAAATTATTAACTTTTAAAACCGACTTATTGATTTTTCCAAATCCAACATACAATATAATTGTAATTCATGTTTTAGCCAAGACAGAAAAGGCCACAGATGGCTGCCAGACCCTACATTTATGAAACAATTTGAGGGACCTGTTTTATTTGCGGATGAATTCCCTACTGCCCTGACTCATCCACCATACCATGGTATGTAAGATTTCAAAAAAGATAGATAGATAGATGTCTTTTTTAGACAAATAAATAGGTATAGTAATATAAAATTCTACTTTCCTAAAAGCTGAATTAAATGTTTTAGCAAACAAAGTAATGTGAAGTAAAACAGATGGGACTATATAACATATATCTCCTGTGTTCTACTGAAAGCTTTTGGGCCTCCACTTACAAGAATTAAGAGTTATAATATCCTATTAATTCTGTAATTTTTCTTTATTGCAGGTATTGTAACACCTACTGAGAAACAAGTAAAAAATATGATTATTAACTTTGGTCCACAACATCCTGCTGCTCATGGTGTGCTGCGTCTTGTGCTGGAATTAGATGGAGAGGTATTGATTGTTGGACACAAAAAGCTAATCTTAAAGTGCTCTTTTAATTGAGAAATTATTAAGAGAATTGGAACAATTATCTAAATAAAACCTTCATAGAGTCTTATATACTAAATTCTTTTTGGTTATTTTTAATATTTATTAATACGCAGTTTATCCATGGCCCTATAGTAATGACATATATGTCTATTACAGATAGTTCGAGCTGCAGACCCTCATATTGGTCTACTCCACCGTGGTACAGAGAAATTAATTGAATATAAAACATACACACAAGCATTGCCATACTTTGACAGATTGGATTATGTGTCTATGATGTGCAATGAACAATGTTACAGTTTAGCAGTAGAAAAGCTACTAAATATTGATATACCACTGAGAGCAAAGTACATAAGAAGTAAGTGCTTAATTAAGTTTGAAATAAGTGTCATAATAATGTTCATGTATGTGACAGCCTGTAAAATTAATAAGTAAGTAAGCAATATTGGCGTAGTGGTTTAAACATATGTTTTTCAACCCTGTTCACTTGTGTTCAAATCCCAGGTGAGTCTTGCATATTTATATACCTGTTTTATTTATTATTTTCCTTTTTAAGCCAGTTGATGAGTCTCTTAAGACTGACAATGGAGAACAATAATTGTTAGAAAGAAATTTTTTATACTAATTAAGTTACTTACGCCAGGATTACTTTTTGTTTGAAACATTTCTTAAACTTTCTTTCTGTATCATAATTACTAGCATCAATTTAATGAGTTTTAAACTTTTTACAGAGATAGATTTTGTTAGCCTTTCTTTTCTGTAGAAAATATTTTTTATAGATATATAAACCAAGTGTGATGAATTAGGTCTAGCTAGGAATTCTAAATATATTGCCACCATGTACTGATGGACATCAAGATCATTCCTTAAGGCTTAAACCAAGAGAACCGTAAAAACCTATGTGTGAATAATGGGTGTTGTCAAATTCCAGCCTTGTTCGCGGAAATAACTCGTATTCTTAACCACATAATGGCGGTGGGAACACACGCCTTGGATGTAGGAGCCCTGACACCCTTCTTCTGGCTGTTCGAGGAGCGAGAGAAAATGATGGAGTTTTACGAGAGAGTCAGTGGCGCGAGAATGCACGCGGCCTATATACGACCAGGGGGAGTGTCGTTGGTGAGTTACTAAAATTATTAAGTTAAGTAAGCAAGAAAGCATTTATCTTTTCTTTTTACATAAAATTCTTATATCATGGGAAAGAACAGTGTATTAAATTCTCTATTAGATTCCTAATATTAAAATTGCTCTATTATTTCTATGGAAATTAATTTGAAATCTTTATTACTGGTACTGAATTTATTCTTACTGGATATTATCTTAATATGCATATAAATAAATATGAATTGAAGACGTTGACATTGGGTCTATATTCCTTCCAGGACATGCCTCTCGGTCTAATGGATGATATATATGAGTTCGCAAGCAAATTCGGAGAAAGATTGGATGAAGTTGAAGATGTTCTTACAACTAACAGGATTTGGGTACAAAGGACCAAGGATATTGGGTTTGTGAGCGCGCAGGACGCGCTAAACTATGGATTTAGGTAATAATACTATTAATGCATTTATTGACTATATATATTTATAATAAATTAAGATCTTGGCTTCGCCATCTATTTAGGATTTTAATTTTTAATAGATCTAAGTTTTTAAAACATGACATTTTGTGTGCATATTGTAATACATCAGAAGATTATTTTATTAATATTATGTCTTTATATCTAGATTAAAATTAGGAAGGGATGGACCGATTTGTCTAATATTGATCTTGTAATATTTACGAAAGTTCAGGAAACAATTTCAAGGAGAAACATGTAAAATATATTTAAAAAAATATAATCTTTTCCTGTCAAATATATTATGATAGAAGATTGATTTGAAAATTTGATTGAGGTTTTTATTGAGTGTTACTGTATGAGTATATCTTTAAAATCTTAAACCGATTATGATGAATTTATTTGTGTGTATTCAAGTTGATTCCGGAATCGTTTAGATTTACAATTATATTTTTTTATTTATGACCTGTAAAAAGGACGTCTGTCGGGTCCGCTAGTATGAAACAAAATACTTCAGAAATCAATATTATTTCAGCTGTCCAAAACATTGTGGGAGGTTGAAAACTATAATGAATTATATTTACTTGTTAACCTTTCAGTTAAGGCCAGTTAATAGTTATTGTGATCCAAACAAGCTTGAGTGAAGGAAATTCTAATGAATATTAATTAAAATAATATTCCAGTGGTGTAATGCTCCGTGGGTCTGGTATCAAATGGGATCTTCGTAAGACACAGCCCTACGACGCGTATGACCTTGTGGACTTTGACGTGCCAATCGGAACCAACGGGGATTGCTATGATAGGTATGTATTGACCCGTTATAGTACATAATACATTTTACAAGATTCAAACACCTTACTCGTTTTCCATCAGTAGTTCTTATACATATATTACAAATCAAGAGTTAACTTTGTTGACTCGATGAACGAATTCTTTGAACACAATGCTAAATGCTAAATAATTTTTGACGACTCATTGGTCTAGTGGTTAGTACCCCTGACTGCGAATCCATGGGTCCCGGGTTCGATCCCCGGCTGAGACGAACATCGATGTGATGAACATTTGGTGTTGTGCTTAGGTCTTGGGCGTTTAAATATGTATTTATATGTCTATCTATCTATAATACGTATGTATATCCGTTGCCTAGTACCCATAACACAAGCTTCACCAGCTTAGCATAGGACTAGGTCAATTGGTGTGAATTGTCTTAAAAAAAAAAAATTGTTGACTCCGATTACTAAAATTCCACCCGTGTTTCCTTGATGACCCTCGTTCCACAACTGAGCGTTATTTATGGCGGTTTTTTGTGCGTTATGTGGAACCAGCTACCCACTGAAGTATTTTCAAACCAATTCACCTTAGAGTCCTTCAAGAATAGAGCGTACCAACTCCTAAAAGGTCGGCAACGTACTCGCGAGCCCTCTGTCATTCAGTGGGCGGGGGTATCACTTAACATGAGGAGAGTTTTCTTGCCGGTTTGCCCTCTGTTCTATGACTAAAAACTGATAACGGAATTATTCAATACTGACTTACTTTACCTAATATCAATTTGCCTCATCATTTAATATCTGTAGCGCTATTGATGCAAACTTGGCATCCTGAGGTAACGTAGTATCTAAACGTTTTCATTATTGGGATTTACGGAATTATTGGCCCTGGTTTTATGCAACTACTTAAAAAATATGTATTCTCATTTAAAAAAACTTAAATCCCTTAACGATAAAAAATTTCAAACAAAAATGTTCAAAAATTCCATACCGATAAAATTGTATTGTGAACCTCTCTGCTACATTCTCTAACAATAATTTAAGAATGTCTAACCCCACCCAAGGCTGAATTCGATTTAAAATAATTAATTTAAATAAATAATTTAAAAAAAATTATACAGGTACCTGATCCGTGTGGAAGAGATGCGCCAATCTCTGCGTATCATCGAACAGTGCCTCAATCAGATGCCAGCTGGAGAGGTTAAGACTGATGATGCTAAACTAACGCCGCCTTCCCGAGAAGAGATGAAGGTAGACATGAATAAAAATCTATTAAAACCTTAAGAGATCTACGACAATGCTAAATTTATTACAAATATTATAAATTTTTCATATATATAATCCTGTGCGGAACAGGTGTCGGAAATGCACCTCATTTCATGTATTCACAAAAAAAATGTATTATAGATCAAGTTACTGTCGAACTATACTGACGTAAAAGTGTTGTCAACAAAAAAAAAGCAAATTAGCACTCCTGCAGGCTGCAACTTCAAATAGCTTAAATATTCTTATTCCGGACACAGTAAATGCGATTTATCATTTAAATGTGTGGTACCTGTATAAACCAAAGACAATTTTCGGAAAGATATGTTTTGTTTAGTATGTGCAGTACGCATTTCACCAATCGTGGACCGCAAAAGACTTTTTAATTTTCAAATTGCTTTGAATATGGTCGACATATTTTTAAAACCACAACACAGAAAATGCAACACATCTGTAGTTTAAAAGGTTGATATATTTTTATTACATTTAAACTCTTGACAAAAAATCATAGGTAAACTGATAATTATGAAGAAGCCAAATAAAAGGTTCTTAATTAAATTGTTGAAGAGTTCTTGGGCCAAAAATAACTCCAATCTCTGCACATAATGTTATCTTAATTTTGAAGGGTATTTATTAAAGACATTAAATGACATAATGCATTGGAATATTTAATTGATGAGTATACATGACAAGTAATCTCTTTTTCAGACATCCATGGAAGCCCTAATCCATCACTTCAAGCTGTTCACTCAGGGTTACCAAGTCCCTCCTGGAACCACTTACACGGCTGTGGAGGCTCCCAAAGGAGAATTCGGGATTTATCTCGTTTCTGATGGCAGCTCAAAGCCTTACAGGTGAATTATTAACAACTTGAGTATTTTTTAACAATTTTATTAATCACATATATCAGTGAAGCCACAGTTCCGTCAACGCGTCCGCTCAGTTCAGTATCAGTGATACAGTATTGCATCAGTCATTCAATTCACACATGTCAGTACTCAGTTTACGAAGCTTCAGTGAAAACGTGTCCGTCGTCAAGTAACGTGATTATAGCTCTGTTCAATACTACGGAGCAAGCAATGATAGCTGTTGCTTTAGACCAGTGATTCCCAAAGTTGTCTATATCGACCCCTAGGAGTCTATGACAACCTGCAAGGGGTCTACGTCAGCGAAAAAAATTTTGGGGGTTCATGACATGAAAATGGGGGTCCACGATAGTGGATCTCAACATATACATTATTTATAAAAGTACCTATGAAGTAAAATTTTATTATATATGATTATAAAATTGTAAAATTTCATCCTTCTCACTAAAAATATTGAGTTATTGCTTATGTTATTTTATTTATAATTTATTTTATGTTTATTTAATGCTACGTATATTTTACATAACAGATACAACATTTTATTTTCAGTAATTTTAATTTAAATTCAATTAATAAATGTATAAATTAACATATGTTTTTACTTTAAGTTTTAACACTAAACTTCACTACAGTTAGAAATTTACAGGAAATCAATATCAGGTAAGTAGGGGGTCTACCCAACACGGAAAAACATGGCAAGGGGTCTACGACACAAAAGTTTGGGGAACTCTGCTTTAGACGAAGAAGAGCAGCATCAAGGAAAAAAAATGGGTAAACAGAGTACTGACATGTGTGAATTGAATGACTGACGCCATACTGTATCACTGATACTGAACTGAGCGGGCGCGTTGACGGAACTGTGTCTTCACTGATATATGTGAATCGGGCTTTAGAATCAGTTTCTTTTTTTTTTTTTCAAATTTTTAACAAAATTTTCAGTATTAGTCCAGGATCCATCGTCCATTTTTGCACTTGATTATTATCAAGCTAATTTTCCGTGAGTAGCTTTATTTTGATGAGACGCCCAATAATTTCCTGTAAGAAACTCTCGATTGTGGTAGCTAACAGAAGTAGCAAGGATAAAATATGTTGATTTGATGATTCTCAAATATTTATTACTAACTGATTGTTTTTTTGTTAAATCTCAAGACAATTATCTAAATTATTCGAAAAAATATTTGTCCTACAAAATCTATGGTTTGATCAAAGAGTCCCCTCTTTCCGACATGTATCGATAACGAGGTCATCAGAAATGATTACTAACCAGCTGATTTTTTACTTTACTTAGTTAATATTTATGTAATTTAACAGACATATTGTTCTACAAATTGCGCGGTACGTTATCCTGGTCCTACGCTCAGAAATTGTTAATACCACAAGACCATTTTTCTCATTACTAACTGTAGGACAAAAATATCATATAATAGATTAGTGTGTTCTCTGCCCAAATGAAACAACGTCCTACAAGAAAACAATTATGTATCACTAGTCCGACAAGAATTGTAATTTTTTCGTTTTCCTATTTGTAAAATAAGATACAGTGAAAAAATCTTTTTTAAAATTTAAAAAACTTTATTTTTAAAAATTTGTGTACTCATATACAAAGAAGTTAATCTTCATCAGATTCATCTGATAAATCTTCGCTACTAACATCGCTATCATCTTCATCTGTTTCACTTTCTTCACTCGTGATATCTGACTCTAAAATAAAATTTACAATAAAAGATAATAATAATAATTTATTGTAAATATAATATACTATCAAAAATTATTGTTTAAAGAATGTAACAATAATACAATGCTACAATAGAATGTTACAATGCTAATGCTCGATTTTACATAATTACGTAAAAATATGAACTTAATAAATTATGTTTCAATTATTTTAAAAATAAAGTAAGTAAATATTCGATCGACTTACCTTTCATAAGACAAATATTTAGATCTCACTCGAAATTCTTTGTAACAAGAGGAATGATAACCTATTACTTCGTCATTCCAATTTTCAGGTAATATAACATCTCGATATTTATGTTGATGATGCTTTCGCAAGTTTTGCAAGAAAGCCTTTGATTAAATTTCTTCACTTTTTCTCTCGAAAAGTAGAGTTTTCACACAACGAATTACACAAAAAACACTTCATAATTATTTTGCAGCACAAAAAACATTTCTTGAAATTATTTATCAAAATAAAATAAAACACGTGGTCGACTGAGAAAATATTTGCAGGCTTATGGTCGACACTAACGTGGGATACCTAATTCGCAGTAAGCAATGCTCTGCGCATGCGTACCGCCGTACCGGTGTGACTCAGCTGTAGTAGCAAAATACAGAAACCCACGACATATTTTATCATTGCTACCTCTGTTAGCTACCATAATTGAGAATATTCGCATAGGGAATTGTTGGGCGACTCATCGAAACGAAGCTATTCACGAAGATTCAGCTTGATAGTAATTATTTTTACATCAAGGATCTGTACTACTACTTTTGAGCGTAGGACCAGGATAACGTACCGCGCATTTGTAGGACAATATGTCTGTTAAATTACATAAATATTTACTAAGTAAACATAAATAAATCAGCTGGTTAGTAATCATTTATGATGACCTCGTTATCGATACATGTCGGAAAGAGGGGACTCTTTGATCAAACCATAGATTTTGTAGGACAAATATTTTTTCGAATAATTTAGATAATTGTCATGAGATTTAACAAAAAAAAAAATCAGTTAGTAATAAATATTTGAGAATCATCAAATCAACATATTTTATCCTTGCTACTTCTGTTAGCTACCACAATCGAGAGTTTCGTACAGGAAATTATTTGGCGTCTCATCAAAATAAAGCTACTCACGGAAAATTAGTTTGATAGTAATCAAGTGCAAAAATGGGCGGTGGATCCCGGACTATATTAATATCAGTTTGTTGCTCAATATACTAGTCCTTTAGTAACATTTTGTAATTCTTTCCACAGATGCAAAATAAAGGCACCCGGCTTCGCTCACTTAGCGGCGTTAGAAAAAGTAGGCAAAAACCTCATGTTGGCAGATATCGTAGCTATCATTGGAACACTCGATGTTGTGTTCGGAGAAATCGACCGATAAACTGACCGTGTATGGACGTAACTCGGATTTACCTGTAAATTGATAATCTATCTATCTATATCTAGATGGCGCTGTTTTTCTATTTACAATTTACTCATACTATTATGAGATTTATAAGTTTTATTTTAAATATTATCATGAAGAATTTGTTCTAAAATAATATGTAAATTGTGCACCTGTATCTCGAGTTGCGTCTGTTCTGAAGCTAGGAATCAATTGTATCTAGTAGTTTATGTAAATTCTTAATTTTAAGAAATAAATTATCGAACCATCATTTTGTTTTTTAAACAAATTTCCTTCATATTACTTAAATGCAGTTACGTTAAAAGTGATCTCTAATGTGTAATATAACTTCTCGATTTTCCCTAAGACATTACCGATACAAATCATATTTAAAAATTATTAAAAGCCTAACGATCATGGGTCAGACAGACGTATGTCTGTTTCACTCACTATATAAGGAAGCAACCTGATAAATTCGGTCAAACCAACCTATTATCTTTGGGTTATACGTGCTAAAGACAATCATTAAAATTTATTTGCCCTCCTAGTTACCAGAAATACTATATTTTTGTAAAATAAAACACGTCATTAAGTATAAAATATATTTAAATCCTTACAATCACATTTTTTATAGTTATAGTACGGTAATTTCAATATTTCTGAGAAGATTCCTTAATCTAACAATGGACTCGGACGTGAACACGTAAACTATACAAAAAGTGAATTTGGCTGCTAAAATCAATTATGTCATAATTTAACTGCAAGTTAACATTATATTGAGGAATCATAGACGTCGCCAGATGTTATTTTTATTGAAAAGTAGACCCTTTCATAAAATACTGAATCGGCCTATTTAAAGCCGTTTTCACTTGACACATTAGGCATAAAATTATAAATTTATATTAAAGTAATAGCTAAAGAAAATAACATTCCTTTAATTTTGTTTTATTAATCAAAGATATCGATGAAACTGAAAATGTAAATACAATTTTACTTCCGCAGAACAGATTCGCCATTGAAAGTTACAGTGTTGCATTATTTAACCCGTTTCTGTTGTCTTTGGCGGTAGATGTCGTTGACAGGAGGCGCAACTCCGAACTCGTCGTCATCAGAATCTTCGCCGGCTTTTCTTCTTCGGGCCTGTTTATGTTGATAGATGTTTTAGTATATTTGTACAAATGTATGTTACCATTCGTAATAATGACGGTCTTCTATATAATATTTAAAAAAGCGATTTAAATATGAAAAAATTACCTTATTTGTAACAGTAGTCAGGCCGTCATCATCGACAATCCAATGAACTGATCGGGCTAGATCAAACAGCTTCGTGTCACATCCGTTTTCCTGCGTCGGCGCAGGTGCTGGACAAAGATTATTAGAACATAGGTATTTGTTGTCAAGTTTAATTATATTTAAACATTGAAATTGGTTACAATGCCAATGTACAAACAAATGCAGGAACAAAAGTTTTCGTATGTAAGCGATAGCTTTATTTAGGTTTTATTACATTCTCAACGTTATTCCTATAATAGACAAGTATGTTTGAGGGCAAAACTAGCCTACTCTAAATATTTGGACCATAGACGGTCCGGTCCTTGTTTGGTCAAGGAAAAGGGTGTGAAGTAGTAACTTCGTAGTAATACTTACGTCTATCGGGCAAGGATATCCTATTGAAGAGTGAAATCAATCGGTCCACAGCCACAAATGGACCTCGGAAAGAAGATGGCGGAGGCATCAAGGTGCACAGGTGAGCTGCTGCTGGAGGCACGGGGAATGCCCCACCTGGAAAAGCAAAGAGTTAGGACCTAGTACTAAGAATATCTATATATACAAAGAAAAATATGTTGCTAAGCTCGAAGACCGCTGAAACAATTCGAGTATTTTTTTAAATTTATTCTTTCCTGAGAAAGGTTTTTATATGGACAGAAAAAACTGAAAAATTTAGTTTTATTTAGCAATTAGGTTTTTATTACGGAACAGCGAAAATTCTCTATAGCTACTAAAACTGAAGGCTATGTAAAAAACCGTAGGGTCTTCACTTAGAAATATAATAATTTTAACTCTTACAGATTTGATAAACCAACTTATAAGACACAGAATAAGCTTGTTAAGTCTTATTTAGATATTGAAAATGCTACAGTAACCTTTTTTGACTTTTGAATAAATAATTTTTTCAATTAATTACAGTAGTTAAGAATAGGCATTAGGCAAGTAATTATTCTTGCAAAGAACATATTTTTAGTAACTTACTTTTAAAACCTTTAATATCCTATCCTACTAAATCGTCACTTTTGTAATTCTTGTATTTCTGAATCTGTGAGATTAGCTCAGCTAGATTAGCTAGCTAAGTTTATTTTGTTTAAAAAAATTGGATTATTTTAGATTAAGGTTGATTTTTATAAGATTTGTTTATGCAATTTTTGCACTATACCAATCAAATTTCTTTTTTAATTTTTTCCCTTACTAGGTTGCCAGGTTTAGTAAATGGTATATGGGAATAGATTTGTTAAATGGTTCTTATACTTTTACAGAAAATACATTACCAGGTATAGGGTGTTCCCCAGGCAGTGGGTTTGATTTAGGTTTGTATGGAATCATCTGATTTGTGTCGGGTCGGGCTATGTCCTTGTTCGGGTCATTGTCTCTGAAAACATTCGTTATAATAATCTATATCCGCCATTTTTAAATTAAATATAAACACAAAATCTCAATTTTTTCGTTAGGTTGGCGATCATTTTATCATTAAAATTTTAATATTTCTTTTATTCTATATATGTAAATAAAAATCTTACTTTTGTCCCAAAATCACAGCGGCAAGTTCTGGTGATATTCCGGCCAAAGCGCCCCCTAGCGCCCAGGATCTGTTTGACATAGCTGCCACCTAGTAAAAATATTAATTAATACATGGTCCATCCTTCATGAAACATTAAGGTATTTATGATGGATTTTCTTCCAGAAGAAAAATTGTTAAGACATTAAACAGCAAAGACATTGTGATTTCTCTTGTACAATTAATTATATCTTAAACACACGAAAATCTAATGAAATAAAAATCTAGTTGTTTTCGTTCTAAATGCATAAACAGCAATAGACAAGGATTCACGCCGCCATTTTGAATTTAATTAACATAACCAATATTTTTTACCTCAGTATATCCAATTGATTTCAACTCAGCAATCGTACAGGGATAGAGATCAAGGAACTTGTATCGGTCCACTAACTGAGCTGTCTCCTTGCCTTCAAATTCTTTTATCTGAAATATTAAAAATAATAGTATTTTTAGGATATTTTTAACATGGTTGAAGATTAAAAATTTACTTCTGTAGACAGTTATATTTATAGCCGTAATTTTATTCGTTTTATATTTATTATTGACATATTCACTTATAAAATATACATTTAAAAAAATATTTTCAAAATGTCTATGATTATATATCAAAAGCTAGCAACACTGATTGTGGTTGTCACAACAATGAAATTTGACATCTCAGCCACCATAAAATTCACTTTAAAATAAATAAACATGATAATAAATGGCCTCAAATCGTAAAACATATTTTAGTACATACATAATTCAAATAATTTAATAAATATCTCTTCATGGGATCATTAAAAATTACATCTAATTTTATTTGCTAAAGCAATATATACGAAACAAGGATAGTACTTGTTAAGATTAAGGACCTTTTCCATCTAAGTATTAGGGAAACTTAAAATTTTACAAGTTAGTACAAATGTTTGTTCGCTTTTAGATATCACAAAAAGAATTTCTTTCAAACATACCTTTTCTAACACAGCCTGTCTCCGTTTCTCAACTTTGACAATGCTCACTAAATCTCCAATATTCGACTCAAACTCTAAAAATTTATTCCAAATATCGACTGAGCTCTCCGGCTTTAAACTACCCGAAGATAGAACCCGTTCGAATAGAACACGCGTGTTGTTATCCTCTAAAAATTTACAAAAAAAATATTCAAAAGTTCACTTGTTCATATTACAGTATGATAATTTTATTATTTAAATCTATAATTGAATTTGTTGTGTATTTTCATACAACTTATCTCAGTTGAATAAAAATCAAATAAGTGTCAATATTTAGTACATCTCGCGCCATCTATTGGCTCAAACCGAGTTTATTTTCAATACATTCACTGTTTCGTGTATTTAATACTCACTTTTCTTTTAATTATATTAATTTAGAGCACATTCGTATTTTTGTCTTGTATTTTTTTACACTATCTAGCTTTGGACGTCTGGGCGACTTTTTAATATTTTGGAATCAAATTTACTAAGCCTTCAATCGGATGAATATTTTTTTTATTGAGTCATATAGTTTTGAGTATATTTGTTACAGACATACAAAAATACTACATTTAATAAATATAGTATAAAAATAGATTTAGCTCAAATTCACTTTCCCGTAACAAAATAATAGAAAACACTTACCATTTAAATGCGATAAATAGTCAATATAACACAGCACATATTCGGGTATATGAGAGAATTTCTTGAGTCCCAGTTCAAATATTCTGAACGCGATATTCTTGTCTTTTGAGCAATAGTACTCCATAAGCGCAGCTGCTACGAAGACATGGTAGCGGGATCTGAAATGCATAATATTTAAACTAAAAAAATTGTTTATTTTAACCTCAAAAATTACTGGTTGTTCATTTATCAAGTTATTCTATAAGCTTTTTAGTATCGCGCTACCACCGAGTCAACTAAAAACGGATTTAGAGGTCTGGAGGCCTCGGTGCAATTTAAAAAAAGGGTGCGTGTACTTATGTACGCGCGTAAGAAGTTATACTTCTTTGGCATTATTAAAAATAGTTTTTGATTGCATGCAAATAATTAATTACAATTAAATAATCAAAGACTGGAAAAGGAGTCATCATAGTCAATACAGTTCAGTTTCCATTTGAAAAATTAAATAAAAAAATATTTATTATTATTCTCTTACATTAGGTGTAACATAAATTCTGTTATTATTCGAATGTTGTT
The DNA here is from genome assembly GCF_905475465.1 of Pieris napi. Taxonomy (NCBI): domain Eukaryota; kingdom Metazoa; phylum Arthropoda; class Insecta; order Lepidoptera; family Pieridae; genus Pieris; species Pieris napi. The sequence goes on from NC_062246.1 coordinate 9,194,119, forward strand.
TTTAAATTATGTTCAATGCCGTAGCATCTTCCGTGGGCAACTTCATTTTGTTAATTTTATGTCACGGTGCGCGCGCATCGTAAAATTTCACTCTCATCAATTTTTCATAACGCGCCTAAAGAAGTATTACTTAAAAAAATCAAATTATTTTCCAAATAAAATGAATAATCAACCGAGTTTTCCAATATATAGTTAATTGTGGAACTAAATATGGATTCTTTTATTATAAAAGTTTCTTTTGTAGAGGCCCTCCAGGTGTAGTCCCAGTTGCTCCCCCTAAATCCGGGTTTGGAATCAAAAAATTAAATACAATCTTACCTAGGATCCTCTCTCGCTCTTTTAAACACAGTTCGAGCAGATTTGATCCCTTCAGCTCTTCGAGCGAACTTCATGTACTGGACATAGGCAAGTGTGGGTTCGATGTCTTCCATGTCCAAGTATCTGGTGTACACTTGGTGTACCTTAAAAAAAGTATAATATAAGTATCAAGTTTACATTATTGTTATTTCAAGTTTATTGAAATTTTTTTTTCATTTAGTTCATGTGTGCGGTGCCCACTCATCCGAGGTACGCGAAAAAAATGTAAATGTAAAAAGACAGATATGGCTAAAATCAGTCAAACTTCTGTTACGTGTGACGGACATACGCACTGATATGTCCGTAGTTAGCCAATTATGGGTTTCTTCTTCTTTTTCTTCTTAGTAACTTTCTTATTATAACACAGGATAGACGAACTCTTCTGGACCATTGCTTACTATGGTAGGGGAGCCCAAGAGGGGATTTCGGGATTTACTAAAGCGCGACAGATTAATATATAGGGGGATACCTTGTACCCGATTAAGTACCTCCACAAAATATGAGGCCCATATATAAGGCCGCCCGTGAAGGAGACAGGATCAGATTAGTAAAAAAAAATTGACCATCAGAAATTCCCGAGCGCGTCAGATTAAGGTAGGGTGAGTTAATTACATCCTAAAAAGTGTATATTCCACTAATCTGACAATTTGAGAGTGACGGAAAAAAAGGGGAGGGCAACAAAGTTGTAAAAAAAAACCGTCATCTCGACATTCTCGAGCGTAGCTAATTTTTTTTTATTTTGAAGGAAATAATTCAAGAATAATGAAAAACATATAATCTGACGATTTCCGCAAGCCGAAATAACAAAAAATCGTCGATAAAGTTAAATGCGTGCAGCTGCGTGATGTCTACATTTCCTTTAACCGATCGGAATCTACTAAACGGCGTTCTAAATATTTCCCTCAAAATTACATTTCCTGTGAATTTGAACCGATTCGGACCGATAGATTTTGAGAAATTTTGAAAAATCTTTAAAAAATAAGAAATATTTTTTTTAAAGTGGTTTATTTATTGTTCAACTTCAAAAACTAATCCGCCTTTGAGCTTGAAAAACCACGTCGATCGCCACCAAGCTCGTCAAAAGCGGTTGATTAGTTCGAGAGATATCGTGAACGAAAGAAACCCGAAAAAGTGTTTTTTCGGGATTACTCCGAAATTTGTGGTTCTATCAATTAAAATTGCAAAATTACTTATGATGATGATAAAACTGCGTCGAATGCCGCCAACCGCGTGAAAATTGCTTGATCCATTCAAAAGTTATTGCGGTTTGAAAATTCCAAAAATAGTGTTCTATGAAAATTCTATCAGACTTTCGAGCTGGGAGAGCTCAAATGCATAGACATGTTATTTCTTTGAACTCAGCGAGCTCAAAATATCAATTTTAAGCGCCCAGGAATGGAAGTTGCAGGAATGGCCCTTTCGGTGAATCGTTTTTCTAAATTTTTTTTGTCAGATCAGGCGAATCCCTCTAGATAATCGTCAGATTATGAGACAGTACGTTTAGAACATAAAGATGAACCACATATATCTTAATCTGACGCGCTTGAGTATTTCAAAATTGCTATTTTTTTTTGCATATTATGAAAATGGCCGTGGGTTTGCGTCCCATCGAAATCGTCAGATTAGTGAATGAGAGCTTTTTTTTGGTGCACTCCCTTAGAAAATCTGACGCGCTCGATAAATTTTTTTTTTTTTCATTTTCAACCCTTAAATACAACCACCCGCATCATGCAAACGATCAGATTAACATACGTACATTATTAAAAATACGTAGGACATAGATGCTATCAATATCTGACGCGCTCGAGGATGTCCATGCAACAGTTTTTTTTTACATATTTAACTATCTATAGCCGCTTCCCCCACCGATGAAAAGGAATTTATCATATAACATTTTTTTCTTCTTTTTATCTAAGCTTTGCATCCCAATAGGTCTCTACGACGCTCGAGTAAATCCCCATTTAGCATCGTGGGCTCCCCTACCACTACACGTCCTTCTATCTCAAGTAAAGTTTTATGTCCTAGACAGAGGAGAACTCTTTACATTTTTATTTAGTACTAGTGCCCAGTATCATGAGTTATTTCCTCAATAATTTAGCTCTCACAAATGCGCACACACACACAAACACATACGTACGCACAGTACACCTATACTTATAAGTATAATATTTTACAGGTAGGCCGTTCATGGCAATTCTTGGTTAACACATACAAATGGTTTTGTAATTTTTATAAAAGCTGTTGGCTACCTAAATTAAAATAAATAAATAACTACAAAAAAGTAGAAATCGGCATATAATTAATATATATATATATGATTTATGAATAACAATACCTTATTATAATGCAGCCGACTTTCTTCATAGTCAGCATGCGCGAAATGCAATAACGTCGATTGCTTGAGCGGACCGCTCGTCGCTCGTTCGTATACCGCTGCAGCTTCCTCAGAGAACAGTTTAGCAGCGTTTGAGTCCTGTGAACAAATAATAAATTAAAAGCTGATACGATTTTTATTGAGATTTTACATGTAAACATGTGCACCAGTCTAATAAATATATATATAAAGGGCACATATGATTCGCTGTATTACTTTAGTTAACGAATTTACATTACTTAATTTCTATTATCTGTTAGTGGCTACAGTATTAAGTTTTTTTATTATTATGTAACTTTTTACGTTGTTTTTCCTAATTAATTATTTTTGTTTTTTATTTCATGTGTAGATTTCTATTGGTTACGCATTCGCGTTGATTTAGGGTTACCTGTTAGGACATGGTTGCGTTGTTTGTAAAAAAAAAAATACTACACTGCAACGTGTCAAAATATTAATAATTTCATGATTATCTTAATTAGAAAGATCTTAAATTGTTACAAACGCGAACTTATGATTTTTTTAAATATATAGGAATAAATATAGGAATAACCATAAGATAATTATAATTATACATTTAATAATACAAAATTTAAAAATACAAATAATAAAATTAATTATACATTTGGAAAGAAATTCCTTAATTTTTTCGAGAGACCTTGGCGTGTATTATACCCTTAAAAAAAGTAGAATACCCCCTAAGAAACTTACCCCTTTCTCCGTCAGTAACTTTGAAGAATGATCCAAGAACTGTGCAGCCTGATGCCACACATCAGGATGGTGCGCCAGACACAACAGACATTGTTCTATGGCAAACATAACCCATCGTGCCACTAATGCTGTGTCCTCATAACGAAGAGGGTTAGAACGCTCCCAGGATATATATTTCTTCCATAGTTCCACCTATGACAAATTTTGTAAATAAAACTCAAAATTCAATTATTCCATTAACAGTTTAAACTCGCAACTATCATCCCTCGTTTTAACGTATAACTCCCTAAAGCGTCGGATTTTCTCAACTTACCAATTATTACAATTATCTCGTAAACAAAAATTTGACGATTAAAAAGAGTAGCAGGGAGTTTCTTGCCGGTTCTCCTCGCTAGCTCTACGCCCTTGATTAGGGCACTGACAGTATAATTATGTAAATATTGATACTTATGTTTTTTAATTAACGTTTATAAGTGAACAGATTTGGTTGGCTTGCTACTATAGTAGTAGAATAATTATTTTCCAGACAACTGTATAATATCAGGAAATGATGTATTTTACTTCCATTCCATACTTTTACCAAAATAAAAAATAAAAATAGGAACTTAAGGAAAGATAATATCAGGTTCATCCAGGCGAGTACTTTTCATTAACAACTATGACATTACCAAATGTACGCTTGAAAATTAAGAATAAATAATGTAAGACAGATACGAGGCATGTACTTTGAGGAAAATATGTTACGTCTATGATACAACAGATCTTATTAAACATAAAATGATTTAAATATTGTTGTGTGTGTGTGTATGTGGAGCCTCTTAATGAAACAAGGCTTTGCAATAACGATAATTGATAAAATAATTCGTGAGTCGTAGAATTTTTAAAGCAGACCAAACTATATCTATCAAGTTTAACTTGGCATTCCAGAGGCGACAATCTGTGTTGCCACCCTTGAAATTGATTCGCAAATGTTATCCATTAAATACCACTAGATATAATATTAGATTCATAATTCAGTTGTAAAAAAAAAAACTTAAAAAAAAAATTTTTTTCACATTATTACGGAAAGGGAAACAATGCAACAGTTTATTTTTGCCCATCACCCTCGCACTACTATAATTTAATTATTTATCACGCACACCAACTTCAACTGGACAGAGTGTTTACCTGTTTCATCTCCTCTCTATCCGCCGTGGGTGGTGTGGCCGGCATGTTCCTATTGAGACCTCGAGTAACTGTCTCTAGCTCTTTGGACACACGACGCGCATTCATATATTCCCTAGACCGCTCCATTGCCATACGTTCCGCTATAATTTATATTTTAATTCACTTTTAAAATTATTTATTTCTAATAATATTAAGTCTGTCAGTCATTTAGCAGATACATTTCTGAGAGGGTATACCTATAGATTATCTTTAACTAGCCATTATATATTTTTTACTAGAGTGAATGTTCCACCTTTTTGTATATGTATATTAAATAATGGATAGTTTTGCTAGAATGTTAAATGGCAAACAGTTGATCTACTGGCTATATATAAAATTAATCTTTAAAAAATCTTATGTTAAAGCGCAAATGGTGTAATAAGTTTTCCTTTACCTATAATAGTATTAATTCCTTGTTCGAAGGCAATGTAGTCCTTCCACAAAGTCTCTATTCCAATAATCGGAGTAATTACAGCTCTTTGATACACCTGAAATCAAGATATATATCAGTTTCAAGATACCATTTCTGATATTTTTGATTAAACCTTGCATTTATTAAATGCACAAGTACTTGCCGAACTTGAGCCAAAGAGTCGGTCTTTAGTATACATACGTACATACATAAACATATATAACAAAATGTACTAATCTACCTTTCTAACGGCCGAGATTTTTTGGTTCTCAGCGTACGATCCTACAGCATCAACAGACTTCAGAAAGGTCACATAGTCATTCCATATTGGGTAGGCGTGTATGTCCAAGCCAATTTTGTCCAAAGCGAAGTCGTAAGCCTGCGCCATTTTTTCTCTGAAATTGTTACAAGTCATATTGATGCTTAACCCACTGTTTTATGGTAACTAACCAATTTTGATAAATTTGTATATAGCATTAATAATTGCCTAAGGATGTGCATACTATATATATTCTATGATATTATATATCATATATGGGCAGAATAATTTTATGTAGAGACAACAAATTAATTAATAGAAGTTTAACGAAACAGGGCAAGTTCACACCACTGTTCTTTGCATTGGTGAATTTCCCTCACATTTCGTAGCAAATTGGTAGAATTTGGAATTAGTAGAATAAACACTAAGTGAATCTTTCAATTACCTCAAGTCATAGCAAAATTTAATTCTGTATTGTTTTTGAAGTAGTAGATGTACTTATATGTGATTAATTTATCTATGGTCTGTAAATAATGCGGAACAAAGCAAAAAAATCACTGCTTTTGTCATAACAGCATTGCCAACTTACTTGTAAGTGGGCAGCATACACTTTGTTTCCTTAACATAATTAAGATACAAACGCCACAGTTCAATGTTTAGGATTTTCATAAGACATCGCTGGAACAGCTGTGAAATAATTATAAAAAAATGTTTTGTTTTATGAAATGACGTTTAGAAAGTCTAATTTGTGCAAATGTAAGTAATGATATTTATTTATTTCAGATCACAATTCATATTTAGTTCAATGCATTAATATCAATAAATAATAATAATACAGCAGTGTTGGTCTAATATGTTAAGCATGCAACTCTGACTTATGGATTTGTCTTTCTATATAGACTTTACGACAACATTGTTGGTTCCTGCTGGTTTCCTGCATTTATTACTCTAAAAATCAAAGTTCCATATAGGGTACGGCATCAGTTGAATTTTTTGCACAGGATATAAAATAAAGATATCATAATAGTATTAATTATCTACTTCTTCCTACCCTATTAAATCTAATCTGTTAATTATACTAGTGATGAACTCAGATAATAAACTTTGAGTGTATTTTTATTTCTATGCTTACCAGGGTCAATTTAAAAATAAGATTACATGTGAGACAATTTAGGCTTATAGTAATATAATAATCTATTCCTAGATAAAATCTTCTCAATTACAGTAAATATGATAATTATAATAGAGAATAAAGTGTCAAAAAACTCACCTGAATAATATAACAAAAAAGGTAAAAATGTACCAGTCCTTTGAATTTATAATCCACAGATACAGATGTATGACAAATTAAGAAACTCAGAATTTACTAATATTCCACTGTAGAACTAATATTATAGTTTATTTTTTAAATACTTTGATGTAATTAATATTATGTATCTAGCAAATATAAAAAAGGTAGTGTATATTTAAGAGGAAAGGGATATACATTTCAAAAGTGACCTTCATAGGCTTTCCTGAAATTTGGTTTAAATGTTTCTGTATTATTGTTTGGTTTTTGAATATAGAATAATTTGAAAGTATTTTTACCAAGATGCCTGAAAAATCACCTCCAACATGTCTGAACACGCATTACCCTAGCCATAAAGAAAACATGTGTTTTAAAAACAGATCACAATCTTTATTTCATCTTATTACTATTTACAAGCTCTAATATCACAGTGTATAGGAAACTTTATATATATAACTAACAATTTAAAACATACTGACCTTTTCTACTTTTTCAAAGTTTCTCGCTTTCATCTGTAACCATAAGTCAACATGAAGTTAAATTAAATGAACATAATACATAATCGTTGTAGGTAATACATCTTTATTATTGACTTATTTATGGACTGTTGATTGTAACAGCTTATGGAAGCATAAAAAAATTAAATTGAGAATCAACCCACAATATGCTGCCCAAGGTATTTTAATTCTAAAACATGGTAAATTTATGTTCAAAGCAATTATGTTATAGATTACACAAACTGAAAGGTTGTATGAAACCAAAATAATATGGGATCATTTAATTACCTCCTGTTCTATATAGATTTTCCAAAATCTTCCAGTCGTCGGAAAGGCAGCAATAAGTTTCTCATACACAGTCCGAACTTCGTTGATAGGTCGCGTTTGAGCCTCCCGTATTAGGAGAGACCAGGAATCTACATCATATGTATTTGCTTCTACAGCACGTTGAGCTCTGCTTAAACGCTCATTACCCCAATCCTAAAAGATATGTACATTTACAAATACAACTTATTAGTTATTGTCGCTAGGACATGGGTTAAGAAGGTTCAATTAAACTTACGATTTCCACTTCATCTATCGACATTCTTGATTGCTTCAGTCAATATATGTCGTGAAATAATAATGCACTACTACTAGCAAATAAAATAACAAAAATAATCAATCTTTTACGACGATTTATCCACCATGCTGTCTAGCTTCTTTTGAGTTTGCTGGCTACGGCTACGGCTAGTGAGTAGTGGGCAGTGGCATAAGTGGCTTGAGGGCTGAGGCTTCGGAAAACAGCATAGAACTAGAAGTTGCAAAGGTACTCTGTGACAAGTGACAACCAGTTACCAGTAACGAATGACAGCCACTTGGCGCTTACCGTAAACCATAGACTATAGGTGTAGAGGCCTTACCATACATAACATTTGTTATTTCTATAAAACATCAATCCTGTTTAAAATTAAACTATTAAACTAAGTGATTTAAATGACACAGATTCGATTATTTGTTATTAAATTCTTTCAAATGATTTTAATTGATCTCTGACGCCTAGACCCTAAAAAAACTAAATTGTTATATTTACCCATAAAGTTGCTAAATTGGATAGTCTATACTCTATAGATAGACATTTCGTATAAAAAAATTTCAAGCAATGTTATCTATGGTTAATTAGTATCTCTGTTTAGTCTGTTGGCCTAAAGGTCTAGATACCAGGCCATAAAGTCCAAAAAAAAAAAATCTGTTTAGTCTGTGACTCAAAACAATATACATTTTGTTCGCATATCACAGGACACAGAGCGCCAGCGGCTTTGTTGTTTTACACTTTTATTATTAACATTTAACGTTGACTTAATACAAAATGTTGTTTTACTCTTTTTTCAAGTCTCTTGTCGGAAAAGACGTAGTTGTAGAATTGAAGAATGATCTAAGTATCTGCGGAACATTGCATTCGGTAGACCAGTATCTAAACATAAAATTGTCGGATATTAGTGTGATTGATCCCGATAAGTATCCTCATATGTTATCAGTCAAGAATTGCTTTATCCGAGGATCTGTAGTTCGATATGTGCAGCTACCAGCAGATGAGGTAGATACCCAACTTTTACAAGACGCGGCCAGGAAAGAAGCAACAGTATCAACAAGATGAACATAACCTATGAAATCTCGCTGTAAATATTTACTCGTAAGATTAAAATTTTAATAAAGGTAATTTAAGAAATGTAATTTTATTCCATCAAACGATAAAGTATATAAATAGTAATAATATAATTAGAAATCAAATATTCTGTATCATAATGTATAACATCAATGAATCAGCAGACAGCAAGCTCCAAGCTGTAAAATCTATAAACTCACAGTTTCATTTTGTGTAATCTTCAACCAGACCTATCTTTAGTCATATTTTTTTATATATATCAAAACAGATGAAGATGTCATTTTTATTTAGTGTACATATTATAAACCTTGTTGTTAAATAAATAAAACTGAATTTTAAACATAAAAAAATATATTTACACATTTTTTTCCTCAATCTCTGGTAAATCTCTGTCAGATTCTTGATCAAAATAACTTTCTGGAACAACATAGTTTTCTGGGGGCCGCATTGGGCCAAATACTCTAGTCTTATCACCTGTACTTTCTATAGTTAATTGTGTTTCAATAGGCTGAGATTCTTTAGAATCTTTAAGATTATTACTTTTATTAGAAACTTCGTCTTGGTCATCAATTTTGATAAGTGCAATAGAATCTTTGTTTTCAATTTTCTCTTCTTCATCAGAGTCCATTTCTTCCACAAACTCTTGATCAACTTGCTCTTTTTCTCGTTTTACTTTGACTTTTTTAATGAGATCTTCCTTGAGCTTTATCCTGTAAGGTTAAATGATGGTTAAAAAATGTTTAAGAACCAATTATTTGTAATTTAAACTATAATTTATATAGTTGTAATATTTGAATTATCAATTATGCAAACAAAACAATTTTATCATTACCTCTTTCCGTAAAGAACTGAGTTCGCCTGCTTTGCCAATGTTGTGTTCTCAGCTTTCTTAATAATGGGAGGCATATGAGCAGGACGAGCTAAATCTGCCAGCCGCTGTGTTTTTGCTAATTCGGATTTTAGTTTTTGTATGTTCATCTGTAAGGTAGGTATGTTATGCCTTATAACTTTTGTAACCTGTTTTTTATTTTTGTTATGTGTATGTTTTTGATTAAGGTAATAAAGTATAAATAAATAAATATGTATACTGTTTAATATTTATAAAGAAAAGCCCAAAGTAGAGATAACACCTATGGTTTCAAATGTTCTTTGTTCTCTTATTAAACATTGATGTTTTTAATAACATTGCTAATTTAGAAACCTTAATGTTTAAAAAATAAAAAAGTGTTATCTATCATGTTGCCTTGTTGAATTACTCACCTTTGCAGCAGAAATATCAGCCTTGTGTGCCATACTCTGAGGAAGTGTCTTCATGAACTCATCCAATGCATCCGAGTCATCACTGGCTGCCTGTTTGTTGTTTGATCGAAGGCTCTCAAGTGATTTAGATTCATTTTCTATTGACATCTCAATTTCTGATATTTGTTTTAGCTGGCAAAAATAAAAAATATTAGTTTCTGCTAAGAAAAATAAAAATATTATATCACTTATTTAGTTTTTTTTCTGATTAAAATTTGTATGACTTGTGCTATCTACTGTATATAAAAATTATTAATATTTACATGTTTGAAATAAGAAACATATATCATTATTTAAAACATACAGCTAAATGAAAATATTTTTTAGATCATTGTTTTAGGTATATTTATTTATTAACACTTCGTTATATACACATAAATATAGTACAATTGACATAATTAAATAAAAAGGAGAGCACTGGCGGCCTTATCGCTTTCGAGCGATCTCTTCCAGGCAACCACTCTTGCACACGTAGTAAGCAAAAGGATTTATACTGTTGTTAGCTACATATATATATGCTTACCAACTGATCGTATGTTAGTGCTGTCTTATTCTCACTTGGTACAACTCCATGTTTACGCATACGCTGCTGTCTCTTTTTCTCTACACTGCCTGTTCGGTCTAAGAATGTGTCTTCATCTGAATCATAATAATCATCTGCACTCCAGTCCCGTTGTTTTCTTCGACGTGATTCTGTAAGAATGGGTTTTGACATTAATTTCCTAAGTCAATATGAACTTTGGCAAAGACTTGGTATGTTGTAACCAAGTATTTTTATTGAGTTTTCATTTTCCATGTCCATTAAAAACACTCGCATTGCAAAAAATAAGATTAAGTCCATGTAATTACAAATAATTTAATTTTGTTTATTTACTCTATGCATTATTGCAAGAAATGTTTTTTAATGTTTATTTATTTATTTATTTCGTAATCCTACAGGAAACATAAATCATATATAATAACAAACAGTTACACTGAAAATACAGCCAGAGATAGAATACATAATACATTTTACTACAAAAAGCTTCGAAAATGTACAAAAGGAAACAAACAAACAAAAATTATGTTAGCCAGGTATTTGCTATGAAAAGATTGGTATTTACCATGCTTTGCTTGTCTTAATAGTCCAGCCCTATCAAGTATCCTGCAGGCTTCCAACGCACAAGCAACCACTGCTTCTTTCTTTTTGCCACGGTGTATTACTTCTGCCTTCACTGGTCTACCATGTGGATCATCTATTGGAAGTTCAACTCTGAAATTATATTAAGATATAATATCAGAGCTTAACTTTAAAAACCACATTAAAAAAATTTAAATAATTATTTTTATCACTAGCAATATGCACAGCTATTAAATATGGTCATATTTAATAGCTGTGGTCTAATTCCAATTTATTGGTAAATAAAGTCCTTTAGAAAAGTAATATTTCTTACATACCTACAAATAAACTGACCAACCCCTCTTTCTTCACAATCATAATTTAACTCATGACCTTCCCTCTCAAAATAACCTCGAAGTGTTTTCTTTGGGTCATCTAAATATAATTCTTCATTGGTCGTCACTGCATATGGGTTATCTGCCAAATCCGATGTTTCATCTGCATCTTCACCTATTTGAGAAATATTGCAATATTGAGTAATATGTCTTAATTAAAGAAATACACATATTAATAATAACATACCCATTCCCCAATCAATTCCCTGTTCTTCTTTTCTCTTTTCTTCCTCCAATCGTTCTCTCTCTCTTTGCTCCTTTGCCTCTTGTATCATTCGGTCTCTTTCTATCTTCATCTGTTCTGCTCTACGTTTGATTTCTGTCACTGTTAATTCTGATTCACCTTCGCAGTCATAGTCTGGTCCCTATGAAACAATAATATTACAATAAAGTATGAGCAGGTACTACAGGTAGGTCAGGAGTCAACAGGTCTTGTATAACTGGCAAATATTGTTTGGCCTAAAAGATTGCTATAAGTGATAAGGCTGCCAGTTATAGTACATAATTTTTAAATCTATAATTTATTTATTTATTAACACTTTGTTGCATTAACATAATAAAAATTGAAAATAATTAAATGAAAAGGAGAGCAACTGGCGGCCTTATCGCTTTTGAGCGATCTCTTCCAGGCAACCACAGTGGAAATAAAATTAGATAAGGTAAGCAAGAAGGTATTAGGTAAGGAAAAATACATAATACATGTAGTTATTAAGTCAAAACTAAACTAGTAAAAAGGATACATGAAAAATAAAAAGTGCACATTAATAACAATAATTTTATAATATTGCATTGAAACTACATTTGGTTTTATTACTATATGTATTATGTGTGTAATTAAGTTAATAAATCTATAGAAGTTTCAGGGTACTGCTGATCAAGTCCTGTGGTATATAAGACATAACATCAAAGAGGAGTAGAAAAGTATGAAAACATACACATTACACAGTTAATATTACAAAGAAACTAATATAACTTACTATAAAATACAATCATTTCAGTCTGAGGATGACACTAATGAGAAGAGAACTCAGTTTGCTGTGCTAGCAGTAACTATTAGTGTGCCTGAATTTAAAAAAAAGCTTATAAAAAGCAACAAATAAATAATAAGTAAAAAATTAATGTATTAAATAAAAATAGTAGCATTAGTTAAACTAACCAATAAAATATAGGTCCTAGTACTACTTCCAAATTTGATCTGATGTCCAACACGCACCCTAGTGTAATGTTTGTGTTTCAATTTCTCTCTATTTAGGAATGTACCATGTGTACTGCCCAGGTCATATAAATACCATCCAGATGCCTGTTCATTTTCATCAGCAAGTGCTTTATATTGAAGGATTGAATGATGTCTGTGAAATTAAATGACTTACACTTTTATAACTAAGATTCAGGATTAAATTAATTATAATATTTATATGAAGCATGTGACTTCACCTGGATATGGTAGGATGTGCCAACACAACATCAGAGTTTGCAAGTCTCCCAAACACATAGTAAGGTTTATTCGTTAATTCTACTTTCTCCACAATCATACCTGATTTCAACACTTCCAGTGCATATTCTGTTCCTAAAACATGAATACAGATATCTGTAGTTTAATGGTCATAGCCATGAACTGAATAAACATGCCAAATTATTATAATGGCAAGAGTGTCTTCTATTTAAAAAAACAGCATATAGGTATGGTATTGTGGCAATATTTATATACACTCACCATCAGGGCAAATCCCAGACCATTTAGGCTCCTTGTAAGGAATTGGAGTTGACAATTCTTTTAACAGAACGGCTGGCGGCAAATGACTTTTTACCGATTCACTAGCTTTTGAATCATTTTCTTCGTTAGAAATATCTACTTGCTGTGATAGTTTTTCAGCATCAGATTTTATTTTCTTAGGCACCTTACCAATACGCCCTATAAGGACCGGCTTTTTAAATTCTACATTCTCAGGGTGAGAATTTTTGTCATTGGTCTCTTCCATTACCACGGATTTATAGAAGTCAAAACGTTCTCAACTACAACGGCAACAACTTATGATTAATAATACATGTATAATCATATAATATTTAACTAAATCCTGAGCCTATAATATTTGTAAACATATTAGTTATTACTTATTAGTATTAGAATGCTTATTGCTTATTTTAATGATAAATAACACAAATGTCATCTGTATATTTCATCGAAAGTTTTTTTTTTTGGAGAGTTTGGCCTGGTAAGGGTATCTAGACATCCATATATATAGTCCTTTTCATGAAAGAAGTCCCCTAGACGCGGCGCTGCAATCGCATAACGTAATGTTGCCATTTATGAGTAAAAAAATTACCTGTTTTATTTACATTTAGCAGATGTAATTTATCAAATATTATTTTCTGCATACTTCGATGAAACAATATTTCTGTTATGTAAAAAGTATATTTTTATTTAATTATATTAGCGGTGTTCTACCTACTTACAGGGAAAAGATGAGAAAATAGGGTAAAGAAAAGCAATACAATTTTTTATTCAGAGTTTTATTGCATAATTGTTGGGTTACAATTTTTTTCGAAGTACACGCCACTATTATACCTTCGTTTGTAATTCTTGTTACAGTTTTCTCTGACACACCTGCAATTAAATTAAGTTTATAATGATTATGTAATAAGTATATGTTTTAATTTCAGTTACCTAGTTTCATCACGTTATGTATTTATTCAATTTTGTCGCAAAAACGAATTTATATCATAAAGTCCCATCAATACAGCAAAAAATTATTAAATGATAACTCTAAAAAGTACCCGTTATGGCGCCAACTCGCTTCCGAACATTGTTTAGTGGTATTAAAACACCTTGATTCTTATGTTCCGCTTCACAGAACTCTTTCACCTTTATATCATTTAACACACTATATAGTGCTTTTCATGAAAGAAGTCCCGCGGTGATTTTTGGAACTAATTTTGACAGGTCGGCAATGTTGTCATTCGTCGATATTATCAAGTTCGTTTGTTGTGGTAGATTTTTGTGAATTTTTAACTAGCTTAGTGCAATTTAAAGATTGATTACAATGCCAAAAGTTGTAAAAAGTTCGGCTCGAGAAATGATATTAAAGGTGAAAGAGTTCTGTGAAGCGGAACATAAGAATCAAGGTGTTTTAATACCACTAAACAATGTTTGGAAGAGAGTTGCCGCCATAACAGGTACTTTTTAGAGTTGCCATTTAATAGTTTTATGCTGTATTGATGGGACTTTTATGATATAAATTCGTTTTTGCGACAAAATTAAATAAATACATAAAGTGATGAAACTAGGTAACTGAAATTAAAACATATATTACATATTACATAAGCATTATGAATTTAAAGTTACTATTATTTTTAATTGTTCATAGTTTAATTGCAGGTGTGTCAGAGAAAACTGTAACAAGAATTACTAACGAAGGTATAACTAAGAAGGCGGCGTGTACTTCGAAAAAATTTGTAACCCAACAATTATGCAATAAAACTCTGAATATAAAATTGTATTGCTTTTCTTTACCCTATTTTCTCATCTTTTCCCTGTAAGTAGAACACCGCTAATATAAGTAAATAAAAATATACTTTTTACATAACAGAAATATTGTTTCATCGAAGTATACAGAAAATAATAATATTTGATAAATTACATCTGCTAAATGTAAATAAAATAGGTAAATTTTTTACTCATAAATGGCAACATTACGTCATGCGATTGCAGCGCCGCGTCTGGGGGACTTCTTTCATGAAAAGGACTATACCTACCCAACCTACCCACAGAACACAATTACTTATTTAACACAGATGTCTAACGTACCTAGTATACGATTTCTTACTTTCGATACATCACAATACCCAAATAATGACCCTTAATTTTTTTTTAAATTTGCAACAAACATAAAATATAAAAAAATCAATATATAATAATTTATTCTAAATTTGGCGTTGGCGTGAGCACTATAGACTCCAATCGCAGTCACCCTAACAACATACAGCCCACTATACGAAGATATTGCACCACCCAGCACATAATATTGATCTTATAATAGAAAAATGCTTGAAATCGACTGACTGAGGAGCTTCCTGAGTAAAGGACTCCTAATTACTTTCCATAAGAAAGGAGACCTCAACCAAAGCAAACTACAGAAAAGTAGTTTCGACCGCTTTTGTTTCTAGTCGTTTTTCAAAGTTAGGCCTAATGCACTAAAATCCCGTTGGTGCATTTAGTCGGGATTAAATAAATATTTGAAATACCTATAAGTGAATGACGTCTGCTTTCCAATCCAATTTCATTAATCAGCGCTTCTATGGCTCAATGATATGCACACGAAATAGATGATCTCTCTAAAAGTCTAAACGTCAGGAAGGAGCAAAACCCGGCCTTAAACTTAACTTGCGATAGAAAAAGGAGATGCGGTGTGGAGCCACCAGCATATCCCCACTCAATATCGATTTTCAAGCAGGTGAGGATAGAACGATCCTCCATGTTCACCTACTTGGCAAGCGTACTTATCAAACCTGTAGGAATAGCAGATAATATCATCACGTTTTCTATAACAAAAGTCAGAACAACATTTCCACGTCTCAGGTCAGTGGCAATCATACAACTCAGCAAGTCAATCTTTCGGTCCAATGTAAAGACCGTATTGCTGTATGTTTGCGAAACGTGATAAGTAATAAAGAGCACCATGCTACTACTCCGGATTTACGTGAACTGCCTACCTTCGTTAATTAATTGGGATATTCTGGCCCACGATATCGTGAATCATCAATGATAAGATAAACTATAAAACACCGAAAATGGTGGGCCATAAATTTCGGAAAAATCCAAGTTACATTGCCAAGTAAGCTCTCGACTGGAGCCCTCTAGGCAACGCCAAGGGATCAAGCCGCTCGGAGAGTGACTGGGCGTCGACGATTCGAGTCGCTCTTCGTTGAATACGGTCAAGTGGAAGGAGCTGGTACTGGGGAGCTCGCACCCAGAGGAGAGAACAGTACTCTATGTGGGGCCGAATTTGTGCTTTATAGAGTTGCATGCGGTGGCCCGGGGTGAAGTGCCGTCTCGTCTCATGGTGTTATTTAAATGGTTTAAAAGCAATATGCATCCAAATTTGATTTATGCTTTTACGACCAGCAAGCAAAAAAGGCAGTGATGGTCGACTATCTGTCTTATTCACCCATACACAAATATAAGTGGTTGAACATTAGAGCCAAATATCTAAGTGCAATCACTCTCTCTTATGTCTTTTTACACGACTTCTTGCTTATTTTTGTGGATCTAATGTTAGGAACCACAGACTGTATATTATATTATTTTTATATAATTATTATATTATATATATTATATAAGGTAATAGGTTATCTAAGTTTTAGTTAAGTAAGTTTTAAGAGGTAATTATTACATACTTTATCTATGCTACTAGCCTGTGATGCTAGCTCATCTGTGGCGCCTACTGCCTAGTGCCTAGTGGATTTGTAAATTTATTAAATAATAAGATCAGACTGTGAATCGGGCTGCTGTATTTTTTGAGGAGGAAATTGCATTAAACTCGTGAGAATTGGGTGAATGTAAGGTGTAAATTTTTAGTGTAGACTGTGTACTGTGCATGTTTTGTGTTCGTTTGAGCATTTTTGAAGAAATATTTGTCTCTTTGCTCATAACGAATTTTTCGGACTGACTGTGTTCAATTGTGTTTTTAATAACGAATTCGGTGACTATTAGGTAAGTGCTTTTTAACTTTACTATAGAGGTTACTATTTTTTAGTTGTAAACCAGCCGTAGTGAAAGTTATTGAAAAGGTCATTTTTAATGATAGAGCAATTGATTGATGTAAATGTATGGTATGTTAGTAGGGCATCGAAACTCGGTTCAATTTTGAAAACCCGGGTTTTCGGGTCTAAGAGTAATCAAAACCCGGGTAGACCGGTTTTTTCGAGCATTTCGATCTTTTTATTGAATTTTTTTTTAAATGCACTAATCTGCGTTTATATATCGATTTCCTACAATGAATACAAAATATAAAGGACGAGGAAGAATTTAAATAAATAAAACAGTACTTTACAAATTACAAAAACAGTTTTAATGTTTAAAAAAGTGATAAAGATTTATTTTTTCTTCAGAATATTAAGTAAAAAGTAGTTATGCATTTTACTCATTATATAAACAACATAGTTAAGATATACCCTCTGACCATCTGACCACTTAAAAAAGAGAGGAACGCTCTCGCTGTCGCGTACCGCCATTCTCGAAGAGTGCTATTTCTACCCTCACAGTAGTAAGCAAATCGTCTGATGGACAAGCTGATCCAGTTTTAGGAGCAGTATTATCAGTAGCAACAGCTTGACTTAACTGTCTGTTCAGTTCCTCTTCATTTATCAAAGTAGACAACTGAATGTCAATTTCTCGCAGGCCTTGGTCTGGCGCTGGCAAATTTTTAAGAGGTATATTTTGTTTTTTGGTTGTGCGTTTAATCAGATTATCAATTTCGTTTAGCATTTCATCACCTGTAGGCCGATAAAAAACAGTTTTATCTTCATTTTTCATATCACATATTGTTCTCAAAATATTAACCCGGATTTGCCAAGTACTGTAGTGTTGCTGCTTGAATTAGTATTTTTTTTGCGCATCGTTTGCTCAATGCAGTTGCCATTTTGTTACTTAATGGTGTCTTCATTTCATCCATTTTCTTCAATGCAAATGTTAGGGAAACATCAGCTATAATTAATGTTGCATCGCGTCGACAAAGCGCCTCGCCATCCAATATTTATTGAATCTCATCTTTATTTCTCCAGTTATCATCAGTAAATGCAATATCTGTTTTTAAATCATTTAAAGCGACGAGCTTCTCTACACCCTCCCCTCTCCACTGCTCCACACTTCACTTCATTCATGTCTTGAGATGGACGCGCGGAACGCGAATTTAACTTGCAAGGCTTGTTTTATTGGTAGGAACGTAGCAACGAAGCTACTTTTTACGTACAATAATAATTTATCAAAGCGTCTTTTTATTCCATTTACTTATTATTGCATTCAAAGTGGCTTAAACTTAATAAATAACAAAAACAAAAGTATTAAAAAAAAACCCGAAAAACCCGAGTTTTAAAAATTAAACCCGGGTTTTTTTGTAATCCTCAGAACCGGGAAAACCCGGGTTTTTTCGGTCCGGGTAAACCCGGGCTCGATGCCCTATATGTTAGTAAGTACCTTCTCATGAGTGTTACATGTGAAAGTTGCAATTAACAGCCTTCTAATAGTTAAAAAATATATATTATATATCTTTATGGCCTTTAGCAACATGCTGTAAATTTAGAATATTTAAAATAAATAAAAACAAGCTCACATAGATTTAGTTTTTACCATATTTAATAAAATTTAAATGAAATTTTGTGTGCCAAAATGAAATTAAAGATTTTGCCTATATTTATTTTTTGATAGTGATAATGACTTTTTCCTTGAACTAGTAGTTCCTCGCTTCATTATTACAAACCATTATCAGAGCATTAATATTATCAACAACATTGAGAAATATCAATTTGTCATAATTGATTTAAATCTAGAAATATTTTATGTATTATGATACAATAATTGTTTTAAATTAAATATATGTTTGTAATTGCAAAGGTAATTCTTTGTTTAAACACTGCTAGAGTAGTCACAGTCAGTCAGCCTTAGTTTAACAAAAATATTTACCTATTAATCATATAATATTATTTGTATTTGGTTTATCTACAACACATTTAAAAATATTTCTTTTTATTCATGATTCCTGTTAGGCACTTGTAAGATTTTATGAATTATGTAATAAATTTAAATGACGTATGGGACCAAAAGTTTTATAAATTATTTTTCAGATTTCATATTTTTATTAAAAAAGAGAAAAATTACATTTAGTCACTTCTGTACCTAGTCAAGATATGAATTAACCTATAACTTATTTTTTATAAATAGACACTAATTGTTGTAAGCATTCATATTTGCCAATTAAAATAATATACAACCTTGGTAATGAAATCCTCAGCTAGTCTTTGTTTATTTAATTCTAAATGCATTTATATTCTAGTTACTGGTACATTAATTAGAAAGTATAATTAAGATGGTAAATTTTTTTTTTGTTATAATAATTAATATCTTTATTTCACACAGTAATAAAGTGTTGTGAAATTTCGTTATCTGCTATAGCAGCTGCAATTATGAATTATAATTCATAAAAAAATTTAAAAAATGAGCTGCATTATTTTCTGGTCAAATGCAATTTCAATTTGTCTCAGTTTGAAAAAAAAATTTACTGCACTATAATTTTCTAGAAAATGGGTGTCAAAATAAATCTGTCCTATCACTCACTGCATTATGAAATTTAACCAAATTTAACTGATAATTGATATCATGTTGGTAAAAAATAAGGAAATCTCTATTTAATATTCAAGTGCGGAAAGTGTTATCATATCATAAATGTTATCTTGAATATTGGATTTTTATCAGTCAAAGCCATGTTTAGTTAGCCAGTGTACACATTTACCACAGCACTTTCAAAATCATATTTCCTTATTGTATATTGAAGAGGTAATTGCCCATTTTTATTCAAAATAAGTTCAAACTCTTAAAATGTTGTGTTGGCAAAACATTGCAGGGAGTTATTTTTTTAAAGAATTGTTTAACAATTTAAGCTCGAAAGTGTCAAATCCCATTTTTAACAGCTATAAAAATAAAACTCAAATTAAATTATTACATATATTATACACTAAGGGTCTGTTTCACAATGTACGTATAAGTTCCACATAAGTTCCCAGATAAGTAATTTAATCTATTTTTTATAAGTAGCTATTTTGTCATAGATCACTTACGCAATACGATAAAATGATAATCGGATTATGATACGTGAAATTTACGTGAAGCCTCATGTATTCCATCGAAGGACAAATTAAAGAATTTTGCGTTTTTATATTGATTAATCGTATTAGATAAGTAGAATTACTTATATGCTGATAAATAATAAAAAATATAGATTAAGATGAAAATTTAAATATGAGTTTTGGCGACGTCTTTAATTTCGTTTACCCGAATAAAATATGAATAATAACTTAAGAATTTAGTTTATTCTTAGTTTAAACAATAAACAAATAATGCAACACGCCTCTGTTGATTAATTTGTGTCAATTGATTGATTCTAAACTTATTTATATTAAATACAAATTGATCTAAATAAAATATCCCTTTAGCAGAGTCATCGCGACCTCAATGATTCATAGCGGGCATCGAACCAGTTACCCGCTAACTGTGCTGTGGGAGTTTATAACAATTACGCACAAAAAATATCATACTAACGCAGTTTTCAGGCCAAGTTAAAGCCGTAGTCTGTACAGTTTACCCAATGAATAAAATTCCTCTTATTAAGAGTTTAATAAATGTCTTTCGTGTCTAAACTCGTGAATAAATGTAATAAATATAGTTATACTAGCTGACCTGGCAAACGTTTGTTTTGACATGTATATTATTTCTAGGAAACATTTGTTTAGTAAAATACAAAATAGGGGTTGATCGTAGAGGGGTATAAATTAGGGGTTGTATGTATTTCTGTATGCTGTATCATAAAAAAAAACAAAAAAAAAATTGGGGTGACACCCCGTATCGTTTGGGGTTTGAAATATAAGAATAGGTCGAGCCGTTTCGGAGGAGCATGGAAACGAACATTGTGACACGAGAATTTTATATACAGTATATATATAGAGATGTTTTACAAAATCTTTTATTTTTATTGTTTAAGTGAGTTGAAAAATGTTTCGATGTTTTTGTTGATAGGTTTATGTTCGATATCCTCCATGTCCAGTAATTACGAAATGAAGACATTTTATGTAAATCGAATAAGACTCAACCGTTATCGCGTTTATAGTTTGCGTGCTGAGTAGTTTCACTAAGTTCTATCGGAAAGTAATTTGTTCTCGGAAGAACATTAAATATTAATTTAGCCGCAGCGTTGCGAGAATTATTTATGTGAATCTCAGGGATTCTGTACAATAGATAATAAAACGTTTATTAAAGGACCTGAACATATAAAGGCTACCGTAGTCGTTTTTCTTAAGTGCTTAGGTATTAGTCGTCTAGTATAAACGTACATGTGTGTGCAATTTATGATAACGGTGCCTTTTCTTGGCAAAATGTATGGTCAATAATTGAAAAGATTTTTTTTTAATTTGTCACAGATAATGTAGGATGTTTGTTTATTTTTTAAACTAAATAAAAATTAACAACAACGAACATGTTTTGCTAAAAGTATCATACTTATATTTTATACATCACAGGCGACATAATTTTAACTTTACTTGTACCTAATGGGAATAAGAAATTATGTACAGTTTGTAGTAGACGATGCCGGGGTTGCTGGTTTAGTAATAAGATTCTAGTGTTGCCAGTGGCAACTTGCCACTCCCCCAGTTATGTATTGAACATTCGATCCACATATTCAGGTAACAATGGATGTAAGACAAAGGCAGGATGTGGCGGAAGCAATGAATTTTTAATGCGATCTCTTTTATATGAGTATTCCATCTGTGGCTTATGGAAAATCATAGATTATTTGTTATTGTTATAATATTAAAGTCAATGAACGCTTTCTTTAGTACAAGTAAAACAAAACCCGTACCAGAACTCTGGCAGTTATGTAATTTGGGATTTTGTTATTTGCAGATAATCTTATTTAAAAAATTCAATCATAATAATCAGGATCTACTAGGCGTATTTTCTTTATCTATAATGATTCTACATTTTTGTATAATACTTTTCTCTAAATCAATGTAATATGAAATGATTCGATCGCGGAACGAAAGAGCATTAAATCGATGTCGAATTTCGATCATTCTATCGATTATAGAGAACAGTTTTAATTGCTGTCATTGGCACGGATTTGTAACTAGGTCAGTAGTAAATTGTAGCGAAATTAAACAGTGAAAATTACTTGAAAAGTAAGAAAAGTTTGGATAATATCGTACCTACCTGGTAGGGCACACACGATTTTTCGAACCTTCCTGAACCTTATATGCCTTCCAAACCTTAAGTATTTTTATATATTCAGGTTAGCGGACTTCTTGTTATAATGCATTTCCCCAAGTAAAAAAAAAACTTCTTGTTAGTTTAGACTTTAGATCATCATCTTCCTAAAAACATTAGATTATCTTTAGACAAACCAAGACCTCGCCAACATAGTAAGTAATAACCATATTGTAAGCACAGATTTATTAGTATTCGAAAAAAATAGAAATACAAAGAAAGTATCATTCTTTTCTTCGGTCCACACATAAAGCCCGTCACTAGCATAACTTGTCTTGCTACAACTAGAAAGAAATTAAGACTTACTCTTTTGAATATATGGTTACGCTTAGATTTGTTTGTGGGACGTTTTTATTAAGTTCTATTTTGACGTGATAACGTCTTTAAAATCGTTTTAGTCGGGTGACATGTTCAGAAACTTGTGTCACACCAAAACCTCACGAGCGCGATCGCAGGTATAACGAGAGAGAGACGGACCGATCTCCCGTCTCATCTCGAGCGCTGCCAGTCATTCCGTGAATGTATGAAGAAAAATGTATATCATAGTCGAATAAGTAAACTTGTCATTTTACACCCGAAATTTATCATCAAAAGTGTGAATAAAACGATAGATATAATTTAAAATTTGAAAAAATTGTTATCTTCATTAATTCCTTACTTCCCAAAAACTTATATCACCAATAAGACGTTATCACGTAAACATCTCGATCGTAAACCTACTTTACAAACAACCAATATTTTTTTAAGGAATTATGGTCCAGCCATTTAATATCATAACAGTACTTCAGTACGTGTTTACAAATGCGGTTCTATAATAAGAACAGATAAATTAATTGGAGCGTAACGGCGGACATTTCCGTCGATTGCTGGATGATGTTTTAACTGTTTGACAATGTTTACCAATATTAGTTAAATCAATACAGCTTTTTCTAAATATTGACAGTATGACCGATAAATATGTCAAATTTATCGGAAAATACTTGTATTTTGGCAGTGTTCAGTCAGTAAATCAGCTATTATTGTCCTCGCTTTTAATTTGTTTTTCTCTCCTTCCTTCCTGCATTTGGAAGTATGAGCTGCCAATTCGAGAAAAATGTTTTGCAAATAGAACCTTGGTAATTTAAATATGGACTTTAATCTGTGGGTCTTGTGTTATTTTGGTGTAGGCGAATATTACGTATTAGCAAAAGTGAAGGTGGACCGGATCTATCTATAATAGCTTTTGCAATTACTTTCTACAGATAAGATTGTATTTATTGAAATCTGTGCTTTCACTTGTTATCTATGGATGTTTTAATTGTTTTGAAAATCGAATCTTTTTTGGAGTATGGAAAGATATTACAGTAGCCTTAAAGCAGTATTAAATTTAAGTGCCTTTATGGTGAATACTTAAATATTTGGTTATTTACTAAATAAATATTTATCAGTTGTATTTAATTGTTAAAGTCTCAAAGAGAAAAAATATTTTACATCTTTATTATGTAATTTTTTTAAACACTATTTGACCTGCCAGATAGTCTTTTGAGATTTAACTTGTCAAAGTCACTTTGGATTGACAATTTACTGTTGAATACTTTTATATTTTGTATAAGGAAGAATGTACATATAATTCGTATCAAAATAAAAGTTATTTTGTATTCTTTAAACATAAAAGCTTTTAGCCTTAGGTATAACAAAACGTGTTTTTAAAAATTTTGACACATTAGTGACCTAATATGTTCGCTGAATTGATAAATACGTGCAAAATATAAAGGTCACAAAACCTTTGTTAGAAAATAAAAATCATATTCTAAAATTTGTATTGCATTTTATGTGATAAAGGAACTTGGTACTATCCAATTTAAATACCGAATTTTACAGAATTGAAATGTTAATTAATGCCTTAATTGACATATAATCTGTAGTTCCGGAATTGCTTAGATTGTATTTTTTTTAATGTAATTGGAGGTAAAGGAGGCTCATCTTATGTTAAGTGGTACCGCCGCCCATGGACACTCATATTGCCAGAATTGGGACGCTCTTTTCTTGAAGGACCCTAAGTCGAATTGGTTCGGAAATACTTCAGTGGGCAGCTGGTTCCACATAGCGGTGGTGCGCAGCAAAAACTGCCTTAAGAAGCGCTCAGATTGTATGTACCTACCTGAAAAGTATTCCAGATCCCGGAGGCATGTCTGTCTAGGTGGAGTTCACGAACTGTATATTTGTGACAGCTTTTGGAAGAATGAGAGATGAATTTAAATTGTTCGAAATTTTGAAGTAAATAAAAATATTAGTAGTTTAATGTAGTTAGTCTATATTATTGTTTGGTTTGCTGTAATGAATAATAATAATAATAGAACAGCAGTCCTATTGTGTCAGAAAAATACAGTAGTTTATTTTTCTTGTGATAATGACCCGAACCCAAACAGGCTCTGACTGGTTTTGCTTTTAGCCGTTTACGAGTAAAATTACTATTACGAAATAAAATGTATGTTATGTACATTAAAACATTATTTTACATTTTTTTTCTTTTCTCACAGTGGTTGCCTGGAAGAGATCGCTCGTAAGCTATAAGGCCGCCAGTTGCCCTCCTTTACATTTAATTAAATAAATAATACATCCAGTAGGAGTTCTTAGCCGATAAATGCGCCGTAATAGTCAAGTTTTATCCAATTCGTCGTCATTGCGATATATATTAATGTGTGTTCGTATAGTTAGAAGTTATATTATGTATTAGTGGCCCGCAGTCCTAGTCAGTTTCACATGTCTCGCTTGAATGACGATCACTTCATTCAAGAAAGGATTGAATGAAGTCACATTCCATTTGTTGAATGAATAATCTTTTGTTTCATTCATTCGTATATTGCTCTAACATTTGAGGGTAGACTTAGGCCCGGCGCTCATTATCGGCATCGGAACGGCTGAGGATTTTAGATGATAAAAAGCATTTTACATTAACTTCATGGCAATAAAGTAGAAATTTCCATGATATATGATCGAGGTAACAAAAATACCGCTTCGGTAAGCTTGAGGCTACTGCATCGGCAGCTTTGAGGCTGCTTTGGGATACTTCGGGATCCTTCGGTACGCCGTTGCCCGCCGTGCTGCCGGCGCCAAGGCCACACTTGAGGACGTTGCGGCATGCTTAAGGACGCCTCGTCATCCCTAAGAACGTTGCAGCATGCCAAAACATAATTGCCGATAGTGTGCGCTTGCGTATAGGATGCCGAAGGATCCTTTGTCTTGCCGATGCCGATAATGGGCGCCGGGCCTTAGGTTCTAAAAAAATTATTCTCATTAAAAACATAATAACCCTTTTGCGATACGGGCAGGAGGCTCATCTGATGTTAAGTGATACCGCCACCCATGGACACTCTCAATGCCAGAGGGCTCGTGAGTGCGTTGCCGCCCTTTTAAGAATTGGTACGCTCTTTTCTTGAAGGACCCTAAGTCGAATTGGTTCGGAAATACTTCAGTAGGCAGCTGGTTCCACAAAGTGGTGGTGCTCGGCAGAAACTGTCGTAAAAACGCTCAGTTGTCGAACGGACGACGTCGTGGTGATACGGAACTACCTCTATTAATACAAGTCGCTTCCATAGACTAAAGCTTAGGTTTACATGTTTTTTCTAAATTGAGTTTCAAATGTCGAGGCTATTCAACTTTTTGACACCACGGTTCTAGTGAAATGGCTATTAGTGAGTTAAGTAAGTGCATTAGTTATGTCAAAATAATAGTATGTGACTAAAATATACGAACAATATCTCACCCTTAATAGAGGGATTTAAGCTTAATATTCTGATTAGTAAATTTGGCTACTATTGGCTAGATTGAAAGGTCCAAGGTTGTCTCAGACAAGAGTAAATTTATTTTAAAAAATCCAAATTAAAAATAAATAAGCATACAAAGTCAAGGTTTTTATGGTGTTTAATTATTTAAGGAAAAACATTGTAATAAAAACGTCATCGGCCCTTCGAGTAACTTATTTTAAAATTATATTACAAATTGTAGCTGTTAATGTCTGAAAAGACCGGGATATAATATAGCGATTATATAAAACGTAGACTAAACTACCGTGTCTGTTACTATGGTTACAATGTTTTGTTAAATAATGTTTAGTAACCATAGCAACGAAAACTAATAGCAGACAAAGTCGCGGTAGGGGCAACCATAATTTACATATTACAAATAATACCATGTAAAATCAAGATTATTATGTATTCGTGGAAACACCTAATGAATTTACATAGGAATGTGGTCACATAATTTATGATATATTAGCGATACCTGTGGCTTTTTTTATGTAATAAGAATTTTAATATTTTTTTTTTATTAACCATCACCAGTCAGCCTCCGATCATGGAGGCTTTTACGTTTTTAATTTTATAATAAGTGTACTATTAAAAAGCAAGTGTATTCTTTACAGATTTTCAGAACTTAACAAAATAATATCAGAGCTTTTCTCTATGGTTTCATTTTGTTTTCTTGTTAGAGAAAGGTTTCAATTGTTTACGTTTCATCTTGATATAACAAGCACTAACTTTGGATAATTATATAGAGGGTAGCACCGGTGCGAAGCCATTCCTTCGTTATCTCTACGCGATAATTTGTAGAGTTAAAATTTGTATATTTATGAAGTAGGTTTTACTTGTCAAGTATTTTTAAAATAAAGGATTCTCTTTTATTTTTCTAAATAACGTTATTGTCAGTAAATTTCTTAGAATATAGCTTAATTGAGAGGGGTTGTATGCCGGCTCCAAATTGCACTAGGTATATAATTAATTAAGCCACAAAATAACATTTGTAAGCAGAATCAGAATTAAAAAGAATCTTCCTTTGGGCAACCACTTTTATTGTCAGATTGTGTGATTGTATTAGCCTCCCATTGTGTTATCAAAGTGCACTAAAAAGTATATTGTAATTGTATTGATTTTCCCCGTACTTGTAAGGGAATGGAATGTAAAATTGATAATTAATTTAAATCATATAAGGCCTGAAGTCACCTTGTTACGAAAATAATAAATTACATTATTTGCACTGTTTTTTTTTAATTGATCCGAAGAAGTTTTACAATTTGATGTATAAATTCTTTACCATATTTTTTTACATTTTGCAGATTACGATAATCATAGCTTTCAGAAATGACACAAAAGTAAAGAATCGATTAAGAGTGAAGCCGCGAAATTTACTTAAGATTTCACATTGATAATTCTCTGAGAGCATACCAATCACATACTACACATGAAAGTCTCTGACCAAAGATGGGCGGAAAATGCAATTATTATACTCAATTTTCTCTTTATAACTCCCTGACTGCGGTTTAGATGTGGAAACATTTTATAAATAACTATGAAGGTATGGATCGGGCTAAGATATAAGCACTAAAAAATCAATATTGCCCCATCTATTGTGAGAAAATTAATCTTACAACAAACAGTTTAGATAAAAATAGTTTAGTTTAGTATAAAAATAGTTTTGTTATTACCATTACGGTGTAACTAACAAAGGAAGACTCATTCAACAAAACTTAAATTATTTATCTGTTTTTAGAAGTATACAGAAAGTACTACAGACGCCATTTTGATGCACGCGAACTTTAATTAATAATTTAAGAATTTTGCTTTGGACGAGAGGAAAAATATCACCAAGAACGCATACAAACTGCTCGTCGGTAAATCATTATCTGGCCGTGTTTCCTCTTATGCCTTTTATATTTAAAAATGTAGTATAACGATTGGATAAGAAATAAACATCAATATTGATAAATAATACACGTCGAATAGATAACAGATTTTTTTGAAGACAGTAAAAAAATCCCATATTAGAATTGCTTGAGGTTTTATTGTTTTTTAAATGATGATGTTCTATAAATTAAACATGTCCGCAAAATGTTATAAAAGTTACAAGGTTCATTTCGCAAAACATTTGAATAAATAAACGCTTAACAGCTTTCCGAACATCGGTTCAAGTGGCAAGGTTATTAATTACACAATGACATTTTTAGCTAAATGATCAATGGTTTCATCAATTGTTAACAAGATCTATGAAAGTCCTTAAATTTTTAATCCCCGATGCTGTTGGTCCGTCTGGCTCTCCAAGTTGTATCGATTGGTATGAATTGTTAAAGAGTTTAGTATTTTAAAATGTATGTATATACTGGTAGGATGCAGTAAAGGTATTTTATTAAAAACATGAAATGGGTTTATCCAATATTGTATTCTTGAGTTTTTTACATTTACATTGTTATATTTTGCAATTTCAACCTATTGAAATAAGAAAAATAGATATTAAAGCGTTACTTTTTGCATAAAAAATCAATATACCTGCATTTGCTTTTAAAGATTGAATTAATTCATACTTTGATATCGCGAAACGTATATTTATTGGCAGAACCCCGTCCCATTCATATCTTTGTTTTGTCAATTACAATAATGATCGCTTCTCTCTTTCACAGGTACTGCAGTGAGCGAGATGGCAGATTGTCGTCTAGTGGAAATGCAGAGCTCTCCTAGCCTCCGTCGCGTTAGCGCATTTTTGTCCTAAATTTCAATAAAAATAACCGTAAATGATTTAAAATACGGAAATTATGTGATAGAAACCGACCATAGTGTTATTTGTGAGTGAAATATACGTGATTCCGTTCATAATATGCTCAAGTGTTCATTGCTCAAGACTGAAACAGTTCCTTGAAATGGCTAGTGATTATTTACGTCCAAAAAGTGAATTGAATAGTGATTTAGTGTCGTAAATATTTGTGTTAATAATTGATTTATTCGTGTTATTGATATCAGCGCCATCTATTGAGGGATAGTGATGTTAAGTTGACAATGGAGGCCGGTTACATACCGGTGAGCGCGCCAGGCGCGGCACAAGTTCTACAGTCAACCGTTATGGCGCCACCAGCGAATGTAGTTCGCGCGCCGGGTTTGAAACGCGGCAAAATGGAGGAGGCCATTTCTGATCGGGTGAGTTGCTTTTTTATGATACATTTTTATGATACATTTTTAATACAAATGGAGACCGAATATTTCTTTATTATCTAGGCTTATTTGTGTAAAAATAATTATCACATGAAACATACATAAAAATATTAAATGCTGACATCTTATTTACCAACTAGAAATTCTTTCATGCAAATCTTCCAAGACTTCTTTACTTACACTGTTAATTTTTACTATTATTATTATTACATTATTTTTCTTATTTGCGTCTGAGGCGCAAACTAACTGTTGTGGTCTCTGTCAGAATGACCAGCGCTGTGGAACACGTCTGCTCCACAGCATAATGCTGAGCCAGGGCCAGTTACAACCACAACACACACACATTACACACTTAAAATGTACCTGATTCCTTTATATTTCTTTTCATAATTTTTTGGTTATTTTCTTTATTATTAATATTTCATATTTTGTGTGTTTCTGTTTCGTAAGTAATAAATGTTATGTCTATGTCTAAATTAACCATTTTCATTCATGTATGAGGTTACATAATCGTATATAATTAGATGTATCGCATATAAAAATTAATCGAATTAAGTAAGTGACATTGATATTGACTATCATGATTTAATGATAGTGTACACACACGTGTATTTACATGTGTTTATATCCAATCAACTATATTAAATAA
Organism: Pieris napi; assembly: GCF_905475465.1. Lineage (NCBI taxonomy): Eukaryota > Metazoa > Arthropoda > Insecta > Lepidoptera > Pieridae > Pieris > Pieris napi. The sequence continues at coordinate 9,224,292 of NC_062246.1, forward strand.
TATAAATAGATTTATTGAATTACTCTTTATAATTGGAGATACCGATACATTTGATATATTAAAACTATTCACGGTATGGTGCGCATCTTTCATAAATAAAATATTATATTTTGACCGAACACGAAAATCTGGAGAAAATAACCCGAAATGCATAATTCACAGATTAAATTAATATCATTAGTTGAAGTTGGAAATGGGAACACAGAAGTAGGCCGCTCAAGTATACTAGAGATGAGTATTGGAGGCTGTTTCAAGATTTTAAAGTTTATTTTAGTTACATATTTAAATTTCATTGTATATAAAAGTAGATAATATTATAAACATCTTTGCAATTAAAAAGCCGGCAACACATACGCCAATCCCTATGGTATTGAGAGTGTCCATGGGCGGCGGTATCGCTTAACATCAGGTGAGCCCGTTTGCCCCGTTCTTTAATAAAAAATAAAAAAAATCGTGGTTAGAAGTGTTTGTATAGGCATTACGAATAATCACAAAATTGCGGCCACGACGACATTTTCGAGTTTTTTTACTACAGGATCCCAGGATTTCATACATATATTGCTTTTGGAAGTTATAGAGTTTCGTTAATGCTAGTTTGTCTAGATTTTCCAGGAAGAAATGAGACTTAATTATTATTATTATACCAACTCCATATTCATAAAACCCTAATCAGGTTAATTACAGCGTAATTAAGTCTGTCTCTTTCTGTCAAGTACTTGATGCTGCGATAAAAAGAGATAGTATTTGTTAATATATATGTATAAGTTGGGTCTTTAGGATTTTTAATGTTGGAATACTAGGCATAAAGTTGATTTTATGTATATCTAACTTCGTAAAAGCTGGCACAATGGCTTTGTTTATCAAGAGCCCTTTAGTTCTGGGCGTATCACAGTTTTTTTTAAGTACTGCCTACATAGTTTATATAGGGGCTTGAACTTTATAGTTCAACTGTTTCTGTTCAGATATATTTCACTGTTATCAGTATAAATATATCTGTCATTTTCCTGTGTAACCTTTTTATATGTTGAAGGGTAAATGGCTTAGGTCATCAATAATAAAATGACAGCCCCGTTATTAACAGTGATTAAATACTCTTTAGTCATTAATAGTATAGAAATTACAACATTAATCTTTGTCTGTGACTTATAAAGGCCAAAAATAATGCAACAACCCTGACCTCAACAAGTAAATGCTTCCCGCGCAAAGCAAATGTGTGCTCAGCTGTGTTAATTTGACGTGTGATGTCATAATCTGTGCCACTTACTTGACATAATGAACAATTATTGCAGGCTGTCAGCAGATCTGTAAACTGTTATTACAAACGTTACTTAGAATTTATGATTCAGTAAATGTATTTTTTTTTAAATATTAACATGGAGCATAAGGGCAGGAGGCTCACCTGATGTTGAGTAATACCACCGCCCATGGACACTCATTGCCGGAGAGCCTTTTAAGAAGTGGTTCTTGAAGGACCCCAAGTCGAATTTTAACCGCGATTTCAATGAAGAAATATCTATGTATCTATCTTCCAATAGGGTTCAACCTTCACTAGGTTGTTAAAGTAATTTTGCTACGTTAGGTAAACGAAGAATTATTAATGATATTTGACACGATAATCATTTCGTAAAGTATGACAATTAAAAAAGCATTTGCGTAAAGTTGATTAAACAAGCAAACAATATTTAACTAACATAATGTCATTTAAATGTCTGCGTAAGTTTATCAAATGCCAAATACTTTTAACATAGCAGGAGACTAGGAGCAAAAAGAAGTGCATGAGAAATATACCGAAGAAGGTATTACACATAACCTCGTGAGAAAAATATCGTAAATGTTTATGTATGTTGTCTTTTGGTTTTTCAAATAACGGGACAAATAACAACAAATTTTAATGTCTCAGAAGGAGGATTGCACAGGAGACGCTATTTATTCTTAACAGAAACTAAACGCTCAACCAAAAAGTCAGCCTGTCGGAAAACTATGATAACCACATAAACGAATTCTATTTCGAAATAGAATAATTGAAAACTATTGTTGTCGAAGTAAAAGTTGTCCCTAGTGTTAGATAGATGGATAGACCGATGGAAGCCTCGCAGTGAATAAAGCAAAACCCAAATTGATGATAGTGGATCAAGACAGAAAGCTCCCGAATTTCACCTGAAATAATCCTGGCATTATCATCGTTGAACGATATGTATATTTGGTAACCCAAATTTTCAAATATCCAATCAAGCATATGATAACATTGCTAATAATTCTAGACAGAAACACATAAAGAGAGGCGCTGGACAGTAGCCGATGGACACAGATAATTCAATCCAGATGATACTCTGGTGACTACGACGCTTGGAAGCTACCGACCTTAAAGAGATTTTGTTTTTAATAATAAATTAAAAATATGCTACAGATACGCATAAACATATATGAGGGTATATGTACATAATATATGAGGAACACATAGATATATACAAGAAAGTCACAGTATATTTTGTGAGTTTAATACTTAAGATCTTCTCATAATACGTTAGAATCAAAACTGTGGTAGTAATAATTGAGCTGTACTGCTTCTATATTGTTATAAATCTACATGTTAAAAAGATTATATTCATAACTTAAAAACCGGATTGCAGCTGCAAAAAAGTAATGAATGTAATAATTATACAATTTGACGAGCAACCTGCAATACAATTTGAACCCACGACGTTTAGCCTCCCACCAGCACATTCTAAACAGTGTCAATTCACGCGCCGCGCGCGCTAGACAAGCGTGCCGTCACAGATAATAGAATTTAAAAAAATTGCTCTGCATATGAGTAGTTTTGTAAAAATTGTGTTAGTGGCCAGTTTTTGTGTTAAGGAGGTTTTATAGTGATTATGGTATGGTGTTAAATGAAAATTTGAAATAATAGAATTTTTTATCGCTTTCCGTACGTTCATATGATTTGCGTGGAAGAATTCGTTTCGCTAATCGTGATCTGTGATTTTAAATAGGTTTATATTCATGTGTTGTATGTACTGGAACACACAGCGTTTAATTGTCGAATAAGATTTTAGGTTACATAATATTAGGTCAGAGATTATTTACTTAATTAAGTTTTTTTTATTTATTAATACTAAATTATATACGAAGTTGTTCTAATTAAATTGATATTAATAACACGAGTAATAAAATGACACTGCATGGCAAATGTAGGTCGTTGTTTTTACGGTTTAGGTTTACGGCAATTTTTGTTAACCAATTAAACTATTACAACCATAAACATGTGTGTTCTGAGAAAATCTGTGTTTAAAAGGGAATTAGGATGTTGAAAGGAGGTTAATATCTAATTGAGGATGTCCTTTGCTGCCACGAAGTAGGGTAATTTTTAATTATATCTCTTAGAACGGTTTACGGGTATTTCACCGTAAAATACATCATTCGGATTCATCTCGTGATAATCTAGTACCTACTATTTAATTACAACGCTTAAGATATATTTAAACTGATTCTTTTGATTACACATTTATAATAATTAATATAACTTTTGAATTGTATTAGGAATTAAGTTGGAACATTAGAAGTTTTTTTTTATCAATATATTTAATTACATAAATAAGTACGAAGTATTTGAAGTTACAAGTTTCCAACTAACCCAAGAATAGTTCACCTGTTTGACTAAATTTAACCATATTTGCATATTCGTTATCTTAGAACTATTTGTAATATTTGTAGCAATTGTTGTGTCTTCAATGTAAACCCTATGATGTTGTTATTAAAGTTGAAATTCCCGTAATTCTGAATATTTAGTAGATAAGCTAAAGCGAAAACAAGTCGGTAAAGTTAATATCGATAAGGTCTTGTTTTAACTGCTTCAGCAAAGATTGTCTTAACGGTTGCGAGTAAGTCATAGATCATGGTCCGAGCGCGATTAAGCGAAATAATGACTATTTCAGTTTAGGCATAGCACTTGCAAAGACGTCATCTGGGCTAGAAAAAATACTCGTGGTACTAATGCCACATTTAAAGTTTCTACATATTCAAATTTAATTTCAAATTCTTTTATTCATTTAGGTAACACAATTTACACTTATGAACGTTAATAAAGACATACATATATTAAATGCTTCTAATTTTACATTTACTGCCAGTTCTCAAATCAAGGGCTTAGAACGGACGAGAAGACCTAGCAATAAACTCTTTGCCACTCTTTTTAAACGCCAAATGACATCTTAAGTAATTAATAGTTAATTAATAATTAAAAAAACAAAAAACGAATGTGGTATTTATAAATGAAATCCTTAAATAATATTAGTATAAATACGATAAAAAATGAGGGTACTTTTCAAAGAGATGTCGGGGAATAGAGGTTAAAATTGTCGTCTTGTATTACTTTATTTAATAATATTCAAAAACAAATTTTCAATAAAAAGTTTCAGTTTTTATTGTTAGTTCGATTGCTATAAATTTTTCCCTATTAAAAAATAACTGTCGAAGGTAGAAAGAATAAATAATTGATATAGTAAATGTGTATGTGTTGGATTTAATTGTCGTCTGTGGGTTTGTAATGTAAGTAGGCTGTATTTTTGGCGGTAAGGTCGTATTTCTGTGTCAATGTTTGAATATGATTCAAATCGGCCAGTGTCCTTGGTATTAATTTTACCATCAACATACGTTTCAGATAGTAAACATAATCTGTATTTGTTCTTTTTGTCTTTAAATAATCGCTTAACCTGTTTAGCATACATAAAAAGACTACCAAATGATTGCCTACTCCTTTGCCGGCAGTTTCTTTCCTGGGAGATACGACCACCAATTGTTTAAAAAAAAAAATATCCTCTTCCTACTAATATGGGTGTACTTGGGCTGCGATGACTACTGTTTTTGGGCGACCCGAAAGCTAGTTTGCGCCCCTATCCTATAAGAAAACACTAATCTATATTTATAAATTTATCAGTCTTTTGCCCATGGAGAAGCGTATTATAAACTTATATGGGACTAAAGTGCCGCCTAAGACTTCCGATTAATAAATATACATTAGGCCTCAAATGGAGTAAGCCTTCTATAGACTTGTTTACATAAATGCGGAAAGAATAATATTTAATTACTTGGATTTATTTTATTGAAGGTCGAATAGATTAGTTTTATGAGGGAGTTTGCACACCACCAACAAAAAGAAAACATCAGTAGTATTTCCGAACCATTTCGATTTATAGTCTTTCAAGAAATTCTTAAAAAGCCGTTAAAGCACTCGCGAGCCCTCTGTCATTGATAGCATCCATGGTGGTTTTTAACCATCCGGAGATTGGACTGTGATTAACTCAATCGATCTGCGAGAAATGGTTCTTAAAATAATTCAGTTCGCTGCCTTTATAACCCAGTTACACCCTTAATAGAATGATTTCTGCATATAATATATCATTGATATTAGTATTGTCTTTGATTAACATAACTTATATTCATTTAAATAAAACACTATTTTGACCGGATTGAAGTTATCGATATTGAAACGTCGGATAAATTTAAAATTATGTTAAATAGTTGTAAATTTATAATAATACATAACTTCAATCCGGTCAAAATAGTGTTTTATTTAAATCATTGATATTTTTTTTAATGATAAACGTCGCCGAATTATAGGTCTGAGACTGTTGGTTTCCACACTATATCTTCTTTCATCGTAAGAAAATGTATAGTCAGTATTCAAACTCATGAATTTCAGGGATGAAAATCATATAACCACAAGGCTAATTTATCAAGTAGAAAAATGGTATTAAAAACCTGAATTCAAAAGTAGGTACATATTTAGTTTTCTTCTTATACAAACTTTCGCGATTATATGAATGCACGAGTTAGGTTTGTTCGAAAACCATACAAAATCAGGTTTAAACATATTTATATAATGCAATATACTTAACATGCAACGATAATTTCATGTTCCACTGACTGAAAAATGTGTTTTTTACGGTATTCGTAAGATTTGTTGAAAACTCTCTCATTTAACATTAAACTTATTAAACCTTTAAGTATTTTGAAATAATTGTAGTACTATTAAAAGTAAGGTGGTTTCCCCACCGTATTGACTGATTAAATACTAAAAGCGGTATATATTTAAACAAAGAAATGTATTTATGTAATACCTTCTATAATCAGCAGTCATAAGTCTGCATAATCAATAATTGCTAATTGAATATTAATTTCCTTTTTATATGAAATTCACTGTGTGATGCTTGAATGAGTACTTTTTAGATTTCACTTTGCAATAGTCAACTTAAAATGATCATAGTGAATTAGACTTTGTCGAAAGATCTTATTTAAAGAGAATTTTATTGTAAGGATCTGGACTAAGGATTGAACTTCGTTTCGCCTTAATTTGCTTTTTCTACGTAGCCTACCTTTTTAGTAGCTACATACCAACATATGGAACATTTTGCTAACTACCCGTTTATAGACTGTTCGCTTTTCACGTATAAAAACTTAAGTACCAAAAAAACTAAATTTTGCTGTCCAGAAAGAAAAACCTTCCTCAAAGCTTAAGGAATAAATAAAAAAACTACTACAATTCGTTCAGCCGTCTTCGAGCTTTGAGCTTAGCAACATATTTTGCGATTTATTTTTATTTATATGGATTTGTAATTGTGGTAAATACTTGGTATATTTCTAATAAAATAAAATATCGAGTGTTGTCGACGCCTAAGCAACAGTTTAAAATTCAATAATTGTCGGATTCCTTATTGGAACTGCATAATGTGTGACATCATGGATAATCTACGCAGTTTGTATCAGGTACGATCAATCCTTTTGCCTTAAAATATGATGAGAAATCTTAATCTACATTATAATAGGGTGAAGACATTGCTTGTCAAATAATTTTTGACATTTAACAAAACAAACTCAAATTACATATGGTGCCACAGATAATACTAATGTACAGAAGTTTTATTCAATTCAATTTTATTATGTGTGAAACTTTGTGAATAAAAGTGTTAACTCCAGAAGTTATAGACTACGTTGAAAGCAAACCTGAACAAAGCTTTTATGTAAACGTATAGTAAACTACTAGTAAACGTATGGAAAAAATCGTAAGGACGGAACGATGGAGTCTTATTAAACAACAAATTTATCACGTAATAAGTTGTTTTGGTAAATTTTCACATTACAAATAGGTGCTATGTAAATACTTAAAACTTACGTAATACAAAGCAATATCTCGAAGGTCGTTTGGGGTGACATAATAACGATACACGCTGTTATTACATTAGGAATATTACAGATTAGAATAACCAGTGTTTTCGAAGTGTACGAGGTCCTTCTTTCGCTTAGATTATTTAACTCTAATAAAGTATATATAGTTTTATTGATTAGTCTAGTTAGTTTTGAAATGTGTTATATATTTATTTATAAGAATATTTGAGATCTCTATACAGTAAGGCTTGCGTGTTTCATTTCAATCTATAATCTAGATATCGTGTCAAAATGTGATTTCGGAAGATGCCCGCATTGCCGAATGTAGCGTTACGGTCTGGTAACCCACTGCCATTCCGTTCCGCGACAACGCCAGACAGAATCTGTGGCACCACAGATAATTGGCTAAAAAATTGTCTATATTTACCAAGGTATTATTGGAATAAAAACCGTTATGATTGTAGTAGTTTTGTAAAGATTTTTTTCTATGATAAATATTTTTTTTGCTGACTTACTCACAGTGTTTTGATCATCATAATAGTAAGTATTAAATTGTATATAGAAGAAAAATGATTGGTGCATAGCTGCATATGCATCTCAGGGTTGAGAACAGCACGTTTTAACGAGGCTAACATTGCTACGAATCAATAAGTTAAATTATTCAGTTAGTTCTTACTTGTGATTAAATGATTAATTCAAAATTGATAACGTAAAGTTGCATTGATAACCAGATTTTTATATAGGATCCATTCGCTACAATGGCAATTATTTTCTTACTTAAAATGAATTATTTTATGTTGTAGGCAAACCTTAAAATAATAATCCTGATTTTATCCGTCTCTTTGATCATTTTTATTTTATGGACAAGTGATCCGTCTTCTGTCTGACACGTTTTTGGATTTGTGATCTGCTGGTTTCCTTCACAGTACGAGTGAGTGGTAGATGCGCATAGACAAACAGTCCATTGGCTGGGGATCGAATCTACAACTTCACGGAATAAAGTCGCACCCAGATGCCATTAGACCAACACTGCTTTATAACTTTTATTTCTAACTTTGAATACATCTAAGTATAGTATGCTGTTGAATAAAACATATGATGTCAATGAAGAAGCGTACATAAAGACAATAATAGTGTTATATAATATTTTACGCCTTATAACACATGCGGGCCAAGGATATTAAATTATAATATTTCATAAGGCAAAGTCTTTAAAGCAGCGGAGAAATAACATTTTTTTTGTCATGATTCAAAAAATATTGTTAAGAATCAATAAATTTAATAATTTAAGTAAAATATAGAAGTATTTATGATGGATTCAATTACATTGATCATTTCGTTCAATGCCCCGAGTTAGTACCAATTCACTTTTTGATAAATTTTAAACCTTATTTAATATAAGAGCAGAGCAGTGTTAGCCTAGTGGCTTTAGCGTGCGACTCTCATCCCTGAGGTCGTAAGTTCGATACCCGGCTGTGCAACAATGGGCTTTCTGTCTATGTGCGCATTTAACATTCGCTCGAACGGTGGAGGAAAACATCCTGAGGAAACCGGCTTGCCTTAGACCCTAAAAGCCAACCGCGTGTGTCAGGAGGCTGATCACCTACTTGCCTATTAAATTGACAAAAAGATCATGAAACAGATACAGAAACCTGAGGTCCACACCTAAAAAGGTTGTAGAGACACTAGTAATGTAATTTAATATTATGGTTCTGATATTTATTCATATACAAATAACACGTTAAGTAGTTTACTTAACTATAATTTACGTTCAGTGAACAGTTTGCAAGACTGTGCATATAATCAAATATGTATTATGTATAAAATTATTACGAATACATCTTGGAAACGAGATAGCTTTCATATTGCCACGAAATTGCCTTATACGTATCACTGAGTTCGGAAATTGTTGGGTTACCAGGTTTTATACATGATAGATTTATTGCTATACCTACCCTAAAATCTAATATATATATAAAATTCTCGTGTCGCGATGTTTGTAGTTAAACTCCTCCGAAACGGCTTGACCGATTCTCATGAAATTTTGTGTGCATATTGGGTATGTCTGAGAATCGGACAACATCTATTTTTCATCCCCCTAAATGTTAAGGGTAGTCCACCCCAAAATTATTTTGTTTTTTAGATTTTTTTTTGTTTTTATTTTTATATGATACAGCATTAAAAATACATACAACCCCTAATTTTCACCCCTCTACGATCAACCCCTATTTTTTATTATAAATGATATACATGGCAAAACTACGTTTGCCGGATCAGCAAGTATAAAATAAAAACTTTATTAATTAAACCTTATCCGCTTGTTACATTTGTAGATACATTTTTTTTTAGAACAGTTGGAAAAAGGGCAGAATATTAAGTGAGACCGCCCATTAATTGACACTCAGACTGCCAGAAGGCTCGTAAATGCGTTGCGGCCTTTTAGGAATTGATACGCTCTTATATTGAATGACCCTCGTCGAAAGACCCAAGTCGAGTTAGTTCGGAAGTACTTCATGGGGCAGCTGGTTTCACAAACATTATTATTCTATCTATAAAAAAGTAATTAATACTACGCAATTTTTTTTCTTTTTAAATATTATTAAAATAGTTTTAACTTTATGCCAGTTTCAAGTAAAAGGTTGGCAAACTACACGCGAGAAAAAATAAACAAAGACATCAATAAGAAATAAAGTACTACGCAATTTAATCTTGTTTTAAAATAGTTTATTTTCATTACAAACACATTGTTTCCAGTAACAATCATAAATTAAAATCCGTCAGATATTCATAGCTTGACAGACTATTTTTATTTGAGATTTGACAAATAAAATATATCGATATTGCCCCTTTAGTTTGGTTGGATTTATTACCGTTTTTTTTCATCCTAAACGGTATTAAATGTATTTGGTTTTATATTACTGTAAAAGTATTCTAGCATTCATTTCGATTCCATCAATGCGTATGGCGGTTACCATAAATGATAGAACGTCAGGCGTCACCTCGAAACCAATATGGCGGCAATTTCCCGCGCCTGTTGTTCCGGATAAGATGGCGACGTTTCCGCAAATCGAGTGTCGCTAGAAATGGAAAGTTACCGGTTTTTTATTGCATATGTCCGCATATGGAATCGTAATTATGTTTAAAGCTGTATCAAGCTTTACCGTTGCCCATTGTTGGATTTTTATGAATGTTCTAATAAATTTTCACTCATTCTTTTGACCCATCCTCATATCAGCTTGTACTTATATTTACTTATAATTATAGTATACTTAATTTTTGGCACACGATTAGGTATAAGACTACTATTAGACACGCACTATCCATTTGAACAGTTTTTTTGTGACTTAAATATATCGAAATGATAATTTTATCGGAAACATATTTTTATAGAATTTGTTTGATTATTTTTCCGACCCAAATATCGGCCAATAGAATTGCACCATTCGACGTCACGTGGTACAACCTACATGGTATTATACTGATAATTTTTTGTGAAAATTTTCTCTGGTCGTTGCTTCAAGAAAAGTATTAAGTAGTTGTTTTATTCATTATGAAATTCTTATTTGTTAACTGTACATTTCGTCTCATAGTGCAATTCTATTGGCCGACATTTGGGTCGGAAAAATAATCCCCCGAATACCACACGAGCTTCAAAATTATCGGGTATTTCCCGATAGGTTCGTTGCAAACAATTAATATAGTCGTCATGACGACTATAATTCGTCATGACGACTATATTTGTTTGCAGGGTATGTATTATAAGTGATTATTTTCATGAATTGATGATAAAATGTTAAGAAATATCATTATAATAAATCAGTAAAACCAGTTTTGGCCGGTGATAGTAAAAGTTATCGTAATAGTGAATCGATTAATCGACTTTCTCTAGAATAATCGATATTTGCACGAATTGATGCATGATGTACATCACGATTGTTACAGTTTTTACTGCCATCTCTCTACATGATTAAAAACCTATAGGTATAGTTCATAGTTTAACATATATACAGTTTCTATAGTTTTACTATAAATAAAATAAACATTGGCCTTTACTTGTGGTATGAAAATGTACCACAATTATATAGCCACAATTGTAAGGAGCCTTAAAATTGGCCTTTAAATCTATGTGGTCATGGATGGCGAAATAGACTATACGGTATGTTATATTGTACTCATAGTACATTAGGTGTTAGGGATTCAGAAATGAGAGCTGAGCTCGGTTAGGCCTAAGACCAAAGAATTGTTAGTCAATATATAATACGATATAATCATTACAAAAAGTTACTATGTCTTGATACGCGTAACAAGATCTATCACATCTCATACAAGACAATACAGGTATAAGTTATATAAATGAAAGTTGAAAGTGAGAGTTCCATTACAACTTACAAGTAAGGGCTTACAGTCGACGCCGCGAGCGTTGCCTAAAAAATCCAGATATTTTCTTAATCAGACATAACTATTAGAGATATAAGTCTATAACATATAAATTATATATGCTTTCTTAGCTAAATATATATATTTTCAGAAGAAAATGGCGATAACTGTAGTCAACATAACAGATAATTTTATATCAAAACCTATTAAATTATTATAAAACATAGTTTATTCAAAGGAGATTATAGTACTGTGGTAGAAACATAAATTATACATAACTTTCCGTCCATAAGGATTTCGAACAAATTTGCAACATATTTGAGATTTAATTGTGGGCACTACGAAGGTATATTGACCAAGCCATTGCAAAACATTTTGTCCTACCCACAGCAACAGAAATTTTATAAAGCACATACGTAATGTATATTTAATATAATTATTATGATATAGTTAAATCAAAACTGATATAGTAATGCAACAGACGGGACGACCTCACAAGGTCAGCCCGCAAGTTTGAGGTCGCCCACACATAATTTACCAGTTCCTATATCTAACGAGTAGTGTTAATCGTAGAGTAGTTAATCGTATTTATTTTTAAATTGGAAGTAAAATGTCTTTTAGTACGGGGTTTTAACTGAGTATTCAAGTGTCTAAAGACCGAAACTCTTATTATCTTGTCGGTATTGAATCTATTTCGAGACATCTTTATTTGGTATTATATCATACTTACTAATTTGTTCCACTAACATTAAATCGCTACAGTCGACGCATTTTCAACTGAATCGAATGCAACCCGTTATCGATACTTAGCTTCTTGAGCACGTACCATTGATCCATTTTATGACAACGGGGTATATAGATCGATGCCTAGAATTCTAGAAAAATACCAAGAACAGATGCCTAATTTTGAGTGCGGATATTCTTCGATGAGAAATTTTTTGATGAAGGGTGGCTACAAGTTTAAACAAATGCCGATGGACAAAAGTGTTTAATGGCAAGAGCGGATATAATCTGTGCCAGAGTCTAATACTTAACATAATTTAGCATATCAATCGCAGATACCTATCCCGTTATCGATATGTACCTCTACAATTTTTACGCACATCACTACACCTCTCCTGTAAGTGCGAGCGAGACAGCAGATTAAATATGATTTATAACCCGAAACCTCAGTTCATAATGCGTCGACTAGTGATCTAGAAAGAAATTTGCTTTTAGGCTCATTCAATATAGCGATTGTGATGAGTTGTATATTTCCACATAATTAGTTGCTATAACCAAATTCATCGCAGTAATTGCGGTGAAGGGACTAAAGAACTGAATGTTGCCACCCTTCAATTGATATGACTTTCTCTTGAAATATTTCCTTTTAATTGGCAATGCTGCAGCTTTCTACTCACTTTATGCATGATTAATGATAACTGATGATTGTGAAGTAGTGCCCTGTCCCGGCTTCGTACGGCTGGATATTTATTTATAATACTTTGATAATATACTGAAGTTACTCTGCTAGTAGCATTCTAATGGTGAAATATTTTTTCAATCGGTTCTTTAGTGACTGTAGTCTTCGTTACAATCATACAGTTGGTTTAAATTATTTTTTATTAGTACGTTCCGTTTTATAATATTAGTATATAATAGTATATATGTTCAGATGCAACACTACATATGTTTAAAATTGATTTTGAGTAGGCCCGTATACTATAACGTGAATTTTAATAACGAAAGCATTTAAATTCTCGAATTAATTATGTTATATGGAATGCTTTTGATAGGTCCCTTATACAGCCTTATCGTGCAGGTACTACACAAGGTTGAACAAATTTACGTTCATGTGATAATAACGTGATAATACGTTAGTTTTTGTCGCTACATCTACCGGTTTCGTGTGTTCGCTTTATTGAAAAAGTAATTAAATTAGCTATTATTTACTACTGACTGGGTGTGATATTGATAACAAATAGGTTATGTGAAGCGATTGCTACGCTACAATGTATCTTACACGTTTTCGATAATTTCTATAAAGAAACCTATTTATTTATATTTTTCAACTATAATCCTACCGCTAACATACATTATATATACAACAAAAAACAATTACACTAAACATATATATAGCCAAAGATTCAATAAATATTATATACAAAAGGGTTCAAACATGAACGAAAGGAAAAACTGAATAAAAAGTATTAAATACGTAATACCTAATTTGGCTGTGCTCTGTGATGGTCTGAAAGTGAGGGTGTGTATGTGGGGTGTGCTCATGATGCAGGTGATTTAGCTCTATGTATTCTATATATTCTTAATATTCCTTTTAAGCATATTCCGCGATACCTTAAACTAGTCAATAGTTTACTTTCGTTACGTTTTTGTTTTAATTCGTTTGACATCATACCTTGTCTAAACCAATAATAAGTAACCATTTGTATTATCAGCAATTACACGTTTCATACGTTGCCATAGTAACGGGGAAGTGATTCTGTGACCCGAGTTGATTTAATATTGGAATGCAGTGATAGTGCACGAGTTGAAGTGACATTTAAATTCGATATTCAAAATTGACAGTGTCATTGTGTTATCGAGCTTGGCGCGTGATTTTTTTTTTTTTTTTTTTTTAATTATTGGCCCGCACGGTTTGTGCAAGGCGCGTGATTTGTTACGAAGAAATATTTGTCCCGTTAAGTGACAGTTGACCTTGTGTCAACGCAATTTTAATTGATATTGACTTTTTAAAATGAGAACATGGCGTTTATTGGACCGAGAAACAGTGCGCCAGTCATTAAGGACAGCATCCATACACCGGCATATGAGGTGAGTTTAATATAAGTAATCAATGAGGAAATTATAGGAGAATTATGTATTTGTTGAAATTTCACCGGATACAATTAGACGACTTAGAAATATGGGAGTTCTGGGTCAGGCATAGAAAACGTAATGTATCGTAAATTGTAGAAAATAGTTTGGTTATTATTTCCTATACATGAATTAATTTATGCCACCACAATTTCGCAAGGAAACCGAAAAGCATGTAAAATATCTTAGTGATTTTTATACTTTGTAAACATTTTGGACAACCCTGAAAAAATCTACTAAACTAAACTATTTAGAGTGATATTAGACCAGTGCCGATAATTTTTGAAACCAAATAAAATTACAGTAGGATGAAACCCATTAGAAAAGGAGGGGAATATGATCAAAATGAAAGGAAAAATAAATTACGGTTGATCTGAGGTCGGGAAGGGGTAGGGGGGGAGTTTTAAGGGTAAAAAACGGTTTATCTCGATTTCCGGCAAAACTAAAAGTCCTATCGAAGAAAGTTAAATGGCAAAGTTGGAGGTAATAAAAAGATCTAAAACTTTTGTATTCACACATTTTTCACATAACCTCAAAATTTATGTGAAAAATTCAAAAAACCAAGTTTTTGGTTTTTTATTTTTATCTTTAACAAAAATATTTTTTTTTTAACAAAATTTGGTGAAAACTTACCTTTCTATCTCCCAAATACACTGTAATTTATTTGATTAAAAATATTTATTTGTTCACCTTATTTTTAATTAATAACGAAAAAACATCCTAATTTTCAATCGAAAATTCTGACGTCAAAATTTCAGCTTTTTTTAAAAAGTTGGTGTGCTTTCAGTTCGTTGAAATCTCTACTTTCCTATGGTAAAAAAAAATATATATATTGCCATAGTAAATCTTCTCAGAAAACGCAAAAAATCGTAAGCAGTAACGCCCAGACCTGTCATCCATTCATACCATTGATCCATTTTATGACAACGGGGTATATAGATCGATGCCTAGAATTCTAGAAAAATACCAAGAACAGATGCCTAATTTTGAGTGCGGATATTCTTCGATGAGAAATTTTTTGATGAAGGGTGGCTACAAGTTTAAACAAATGCCGATGGACAAAAGTGTTTAATGGCAAGAGCGGATATAATCTGTGCCAGAGTCTAATACTTAACATAATTTAGCATATCAATCGCAGATACCTATCCCGTTATCGATATGTACCTCTACAATTTTTACGCACATCACTACACCTCTCCTGTAAGTGCGAGCGAGACAGCAGATTAAATATGATTTATAACCCGAAACCTCAGTTCATAATGCGTCGACTAGTGATCTAGAAAGAAATTTGCTTTTAGGCTCATTCAATATAGCGATTGTGATGAGTTGTATATTTCCACATAATTAGTTGCTATAACCAAATTCATCGCAGTAATTGCGGTGAAGGGACTAAAGAACTGAATGTTGCCACCCTTCAATTGATATGACTTTCTCTTGAAATATTTCCTTTTAATTGGCAATGCTGCAGCTTTCTACTCACTTTATGCATGATTAATGATAACTGATGATTGTGAAGTAGTGCCCTGTCCCGGCTTCGTACGGCTGGATATTTATTTATAATACTTTGATAATATACTGAAGTTACTCTGCTAGTAGCATTCTAATGGTGAAATATTTTTTCAATCGGTTCTTTAGTGACTGTAGTCTTCGTTACAATCATACAGTTGGTTTAAATTATTTTTTATTAGTACGTTCCGTTTTATAATATTAGTATATAATAGTATATATGTTCAGATGCAACACTACATATGTTTAAAATTGATTTTGAGTAGGCCCGTATACTATAACGTGAATTTTAATAACGAAAGCATTTAAATTCTCGAATTAATTATGTTATATGGAATGCTTTTGATAGGTCCCTTATACAGCCTTATCGTGCAGGTACTACACAAGGTTGAACAAATTTACGTTCATGTGATAATAACGTGATAATACGTTAGTTTTTGTCGCTACATCTACCGGTTTCGTGTGTTCGCTTTATTGAAAAAGTAATTAAATTAGCTATTATTTACTACTGACTGGGTGTGATATTGATAACAAATAGGTTATGTGAAGCGATTGCTACGCTACAATGTATCTTACACGTTTTCGATAATTTCTATAAAGAAACCTATTTATTTATATTTTTCAACTATAATCCTACCGCTAACATACATTATATATACAACAAAAAACAATTACACTAAACATATATATAGCCAAAGATTCAATAAATATTATATACAAAAGGGTTCAAACATGAACGAAAGGAAAAACTGAATAAAAAGTATTAAATACGTAATACCTAATTTGGCTGTGCTCTGTGATGGTCTGAAAGTGAGGGTGTGTATGTGGGGTGTGCTCATGATGCAGGTGATTTAGCTCTATGTATTCTATATATTCTTAATATTCCTTTTAAGCATATTCCGC
Organism: Pieris napi; assembly: GCF_905475465.1. NCBI lineage: Eukaryota > Metazoa > Arthropoda > Insecta > Lepidoptera > Pieridae > Pieris > Pieris napi. The sequence goes on from NC_062246.1 coordinate 9,241,092, forward strand.
GATACCTTAAACTAGTCAATAGTTTACTTTCGTTACGTTTTTGTTTTAATTCGTTTGACATCATACCTTGTCTAAACCAATAATAAGTAACCATTTGTATTATCAGCAATTACACGTTTCATACGTTGCCATAGTAACGGGGAAGTGATTCTGTGACCCGAGTTGATTTAATATTGGAATGCAGTGATAGTGCACGAGTTGAAGTGACATTTAAATTCGATATTCAAAATTGACAGTGTCATTGTGTTATCGAGCTTGGCGCGTGATTTTTTTTTTTTTTTTTTTTTAATTATTGGCCCGCACGGTTTGTGCAAGGCGCGTGATTTGTTACGAAGAAATATTTGTCCCGTTAAGTGACAGTTGACCTTGTGTCAACGCAATTTTAATTGATATTGACTTTTTAAAATGAGAACATGGCGTTTATTGGACCGAGAAACAGTGCGCCAGTCATTAAGGACAGCATCCATACACCGGCATATGAGGTGAGTTTAATATAAGTAATCAATGAGGAAATTATAGGAGAATTATGTTTTTGTTGAAATTTCACCGGATACAATTAGACGACTTAGAAATATGGGAGTTCTGGGTCAGGCATAGAAAACGTAATGTATCGTAAATTGTAGAAAATAGTTTGGTTATTATTTCCTATACATGAATTAATTTATGCCACCACAATTTCGCAAGGAAACCGAAAAGCATGTAAAATATCTTAGTGATTTTTATACTTTGTAAACATTTTGGACAACCCTGAAAAAATCTACTAAACTAAACTATTTAGAGTGATATTAGACCAGTGCCGATAATTTTTGAAACCAAATAAAATTACAGTAGGATGAAACCCATTAGAAAAGGAGGGGAATATGATCAAAATGAAAGGAAAAATAAATTACGGTTGATCTGAGGTCGGGAAGGGGTAGGGGGGGAGTTTTAAGGGTAAAAAACGGTTTATCTCGATTTCCGGCAAAACTAAAAGTCCTATCGAAGAAAGTTAAATGGCAAAGTTGGAGGTAATAAAAAGATCTAAAACTTTTGTATTCACACATTTTTCACATAACCTCAAAATTTATGTGAAAAATTCAAAAAACCAAGTTTTTGGTTTTTTATTTTTATCTTTAACAAAAATATTTTTTTTTTAACAAAATTTGGTGAAAACTTACCTTTCTATCTCCCAAATACACTGTAATTTATTTGATTAAAAATATTTATTTGTTCACCTTATTTTTAATTAATAACGAAAAAACATCCTAATTTTCAATCGAAAATTCTGACGTCAAAATTTCAGCTTTTTTTAAAAAGTTGGTGTGCTTTCAGTTCGTTGAAATCTCTACTTTCCTATGGTAAAAAAAAATATATATATTGCCATAGTAAATCTTCTCAGAAAACGCAAAAAATCGTAAGCAGTAACGCCCAGACCTGTCATCCCCTTCCTTACTTCTCTATGAAATACGAAAATTTTAGCCCATCTAAAGGTTAAATTTTTTTTTTAGGTCACTCAGGTATATATAAGTTATCTTAAAATAGTAATAAATAGGCATCTGATTATAATTTAAAGAAGATTCATAGAGAAAAAGGGAAGGGGATGACGGGTCTGGGCGTTACTGCATACGATTTTTTGCGTTTTATGAGAAGATTTACTATGGTAATATATATATATTTTTTTACCATAGGAAAGTAGAGATTTCAACGAACTGAAAGCACACCAACTTTTTAAAAAAAGCTGAAATTTTGACGTCAGAATTTTCGATTGAAAATTAGGATGTTTTTTCGTTATTAATTAAAAATAAGGTGAACAAATAAATATTTTTAATCAAATAAATTACAGTGTATTTGGGAGATAGAAAGGTAAGTTTTCACCAAATTTTGTTAAAAAAAAAATATTTTTGTTAAAGATAAAAATAAAAAACCAAAAACTTGGTTTTTTGAATTTTTCACATAAATTTTGAGGTTATGTGAAAAATGTGTAAATACAAAAGTTTTAGATCTTTTTATTACCTCCAACTTTGCCATTTAACTTTCTTCGATAGGACTTTGATTTTTGCCGGAAATCGAGATAAACCGTTTTTTACCCTTAAAACTCCCCCCCTACCCCTTCCCGACCTCAGATCGACCGTAATTTATTTTTCCTTTCATTTTGATCATATTCCCCTCCTTTTCTAATGGGTTTCATCCTACTGTGATTTTTTTCACTTTTTATTTATTTTAAAGGCTATCTGCACTGGTCTATATACGATATACGATCCTACGATATACGATCCTACGATATAGTAAGAAACAAAACTTAGCGTTAAGTGTGACGTGCGTATGTCAAAAATGTATAGGATTTTGACATATACTTACTCTTAGGGCCGAATGCCGTTCATAGTTCGTTCTCGTTCCGATCTGAGGTGATTTTTTTAAATACAACATGGGCAAACGGGCATGAGGTACATTGGGTGTTAATTGATGGACACTCAATGCCAGAGGGATCGCGAGTGCGTTGTCGTCCTTTAAAAAATATTGTAATGTTAAAAATGTTGTAATGTTAAAAATGTTGAAATATTTATTTATATAAAGAGTGTATGATAGGTAAGCTACGCCGTGTCTAAAGGTAGTTTGATAAACCCACACAAACAATGTTTATCACCGACTATTACAGTAATCTTCTTGTTTGAAATGATATCATTTTTGTGACGACTTTATTGTTTAAATTGGAGTATAAAAGTTGCTCTGAGTCAGTATTGAGTCAGACAGAAAATTAAATTTATTATGGTTTGATTTCCGGGAAAGTGAGAGTACTCAACTATCTGCATGTGTATAGAAATAGAACTGCGTTTTAATCGATTAAAGCGTTAATAAAAAGAACCATTTTAAAATCTCGATGTATTCAATTCTCGTGCCACAGTGTTTGTGACTAAACTGCTCCGTATTATTGAACAATTTTTATGAAATTTTGTATAGCCGACAGCCTTGCGATTCTGTAACTCACTGTTCGATAAGGAGGGAGCTTGTAGTTTATTGTTGATCAGAAAGCCAAATCGTAAAATGACTGCTTTACGACTGATGTGAGCGCGACCGCCGCTGCGAAAACAGCTGTGAGAGTTCGAAAAGTGAGTTACGAAATCGCAAGGCAGGTCTGAGAATAGGTCGTAAAATTTACGATGTGATGACGATGGTCCATCACATTTCTCTACAAAATTTTATTTTAATTTGTTTCTGATTTGCATTTAAAAATGACTATTCTAGAACGTCAATCAAGAGCTGCCAAATCATTTGACATATTTGCTCAAGTATATGGACTTTAATTTTCTAACCCCCATTTTTTAATAGCGATATTAGTACTTGAAGAGCAGTGTTGTTGGTCTAGTGGCTTCAGCGTGCGACTCTCATACCTGAGGTCGTAGATTCGATCCCCGGCTGTGCCCCAATGGACTTTCTTTAGGTATATGTGCGCATTTAACATTTGCTCGAACGGTGAAGGAAAACATCGTGAGAAAACCGACATGATAGTACGGGAGGTAGCAACGTTTGAAAAAAAAGAATTTTAGGTCAGCTGATTTTGTGATATGTCTTCCTTCTTGCACTTCCGGTTAGAGTCTGGGCAATCTGGCTGGCGGTAGTGGTTGCGTTCATTAGTGCGCATCCTATCTGTCCAGGTAAAAATCCTGGATTTTAAAAGCATTTTAAGAAGCGTAATTTTAAATTTTTCGTTTTTAAATACGTCTACCTGACATACTTTTTTTATTGCCAGACATTTTTCACGTTGCTAACTATGTGCCAGACGCGATTTTAAGTTTTATTTTTATGAAAATTTCAAAGCATTTTAGAATGTCTGTAATTTTAATATTATGTTATTTAAATATAAGGAAAACTGAAAATGAATTTGCCAGACATTAATTCGGTTGTTAAGTCTTGAATTAAAATGATAAAGTTTTGCAGTATGATGAAGCATTGCATTTTAAGAAGCGTAATTTTTTATTTTTCCTTTTTAAATACGTCTACCTGACATACTTTTTTTATTGCCAGACATTTTTCACGTTGCTAACTATGTGCCAGACGCGATTTTAAGTTTTATTTTTATAAAAATTTCAAAGCATTTTAGAATGTCTGTAATTTTAATATTATGTTATTTAAATATAAGGAAAACTGAAAATGAATTTGCCAGACATTAATTCGGTTGTTAAGTCTTGAATTAAAATGATAAAGTTTTGCAGTATGATGAAGCATTGCATTTTAAGAAGCGTAATTTTTGATTTTTCCTTTTTAAATACGTCTACCTGACATACTTTTTTTATTGCCAGACATTTTTCACGTTGCTAACTATGTGCCAGACGCGATTTTAAGTTTTATTTTTATAAAAATTTCAAAGCATTTTAGAATGTCTGTAATTTTAATATTATGTTATTTAAATATAAGAAAAACTGAAAATGAATTTGCCAGACATTAATTCGATTGTTAAGTCTTGAATTAAAATGATAAATTATTGCAGTATGATGAAGCATTGCATTTTAAGAAGCGTAATTTTTGATTTTTCCTTTTTAAATACGTCTACCTGACATACTTTTTTTATTGCCAGACATTTTTCACGTTGCATGAATTATTCATAACTTACATTTAGTAATTAAGACAATTTAAATAAAGTGTTGATTATTAATTTTAATCTAATTTTATATTCCTTTTTATGCTCGTACTACAAGCATTATACTGCAATACTTTATCATTTTAATTCAAGACTTAACAATCGAATTAATGTCTGGCAAATTCATTTTCAGTTTTTCTTATATTTAAATAACATAATATTAAAATTACAGACATTCTAAAATGCTTTGAAATTTTTATAAAAATAAAACTTAAAATCGCGTCTGGCACATAGTTAGCAACGTGAAAAATGTCTGGCAATAAAAAAAGTATGTCAGGTAGACGTATTTAAAAAGGAAAAATCAAAAATTACGCTTCTTAAAATGCAATGCTTCATCATACTGCAAAACTTTATCATTTTAATTCAAGACTTAACAACCGAATTAATGTCTGGCAAATTCATTTTCAGTTTTCCTTATATTTAAATAACATAATATTAAAATTACAGACATTCTAAAATGCTTTGAAATTTTTATAAAAATAAAACTTAAAATCGCGTCTGGCACATAGTTAGCAACGTGAAAAATGTCTGGCAATAAAAAAAGTATGTCAGGTAGACGTATTTAAAAAGGAACAATCAAAAATTACGCTTCTTAAAATGCAATGCTTCATCATACTGCAAAACTTTATCATTTTAATTCAAGACTTAACAACCGAATTAATGTCTGGCAAATTCATTTTCAGTTTTCCTTATATTTAAATAACATAATATTAAAATTACAGACATTCTAAAATGCTTTGAAATTTTTATAAAAATAAAACTTAAAATCGCGTCTGGCACATAGTTAGCAACGTGAAAAATGTCTGGCAATAAAAAAAGTATGTCAGGTAGACGTATTTAAAAAGGAAAAATAAAAAATTACGCTTCTTAAAATGCAATGCTTCATCATACTGCAAAACTTTATCATTTTAATTCAAGACTTAACAACCGAATTAATGTCTGGCAAATTCATTTTCAGTTTTCCTTATATTTAAATAACATAATATTAAAATTACAGACATTCTAAAATGCTTTGAAATTTTCATAAAAATAAAACTTAAAATCGCGTCTGGCACATAGTTAGCAACGTGAAAAATGTCTGGCAATAAAAAAAGTATGTCAGGTAGACGTATTTAAAAAGGAAAAATAAAAAATTACGCTTCTTAAAATGCAATGCTTCATCATACTGCAAAACTTTATCATTTTAATTCAAGACTTAACAACCGAATTAATGTCTGGCAAATTCATTTTCAGTTTTCCTTATATTTAAATAACATAATATTAAAATTACAGACATTCTAAAATGCTTTGAAATTTTTATAAAAATAAAACTTAAAATCGCGTCTGGCACATAGTTAGCAACGTGAAAAATGTCTGGCAATAAAAAAAGTATGTCAGGTAGACGTATTTAAAAAGGAAAAATAAAAAATTACGCTTCTTAAAATGCAATGCTTCATCATACTGCAAAACTTTATCATTTTAATTCAAGACTTAACAACCGAATTAATGTCTGGCAAATTCATTTTCAGTTTTCCTTATATTTAAATAACATAATATTAAAATTACAGACATTCTAAAATGCTTTGAAATTTTCATAAAAATAAAACTTAAAATCGCGTCTGGCACATAGTTAGCAACGTGAAAAATGTCTGGCAATAAAAAAAGTATGTCAGGTAGACGTATTTAAAAAGGAAAAATCAAAAATTACGCTTCTTAAAATGCAATGCTTCATCATACTGCAAAACTTTATCATTTTAATTCAAGACTTAACAACCGAATTAATGTCTGGCAAATTCATTTTCAGTTTTCCTTATATTTAAATAACATAATATTAAAATTACAGACATTCTAAAATGCTTTGAAATTTTTATAAAAATAAAACTTAAAATCGCGTCTGGCACATAGTTAGCAACGTGAAAAATGTCTGGCAATAAAAAAAGTATGTCAGGTAGACGTATTTAAAAAGGAAAAATCAAAAATTACGCTTCTTAAAATGCAATGCTTCATCATACTGCAAAACTTTATCATTTTAATTCAAGACTTAACAACCGAATTAATGTCTGGCAAATTCATTTTCAGTTTTCCTTATATTTAAATAACATAATATTAAAATTACAGACATTCTAAAATGCTTTGAAATTTTTATAAAAATAAAACTTAAAATCGCGTCTGGCACATAGTTAGCAACGTGAAAAATGTCTGGCAATAAAAAAAGTATGTCAGGTAGACGTATTTAAAAAGGAAAAATCAAAAATTACGCTTCTTAAAATGCAATGCTTCATCATACTGCAAAACTTTATCATTTTAATTCAAGACTTAACAACCGAATTAATGTCTGGCAAATTCATTTTCAGTTTTCCTTATATTTAAATAACATAATATTAAAATTACAGACATTCTAAAATGCTTTGAAATTTTCATAAAAATAAAACTTAAAATCGCGTCTGGCACATAGTTAGCAACGTGAAAAATGTCTGGCAATAAAAAAAGTATGTCAGGTAGACGTATTTAAAAAGGAAAAATCAAAAATTACGCTTCTTAAAATGCAATGCTTCATCATACTGCAAAACTTTATCATTTTAATTCAAGACTTAACAACCGAATTAATGTCTGGCAAATTCATTTTCAGTTTTCCTTATATTTAAATAACATAATATTAAAATTACAGACATTCTAAAATGCTTTGAAATTTTCATAAAAATAAAACTTAAAATCGCGTCTGGCACATAGTTAGCAACGTGAAAAATGTCTGGCAATAAAAAAAGTATGTCAGGTAGACGTATTTAAAAACGAAAAATTAAAAATTACGCTTCTTAAAATGCTTTTAAAATCCAGGATTATTACCTGGACAGATAGGATGCGCACTAATGAACGCAACCGCTACCGCCAGCCAGATTGCCCAGACTCTAACCGGAAGTGCAAGAAGGAAGACATATCACAAAATCAGCTGACCTGAAATTCTTTCTCGAAAACGTTGCTACCTCCCGTACTATGACTTAGACCCAAAAAGTCGACGGCGTGTGTCTGGCACTGGAGGCTCATCACCTGCTTGCCTATTAGATTTAAAAATGATAATGAAACAGATTCAGAAATCTGAGACCAAGACCTAAAGAGGTTGTCACTGATTTTTTTTATTAGTACTTTAATAATCTTTTGATGGCATGAGAATGTTTGACGGGTCAGCAAGTAAACATTTAAAAATTCATTCCTTTAAACCTCAAAGGCCCACCCTCCGGATTCTAACAGTTTGTTAATAAATAACTACATTATTATGACTACCAAACTAATACCTAAGTATGGTATATAAACCTTCATACGTTTACGCTTCATCACTCACTCTCATATTGTTTTCGAACAACCACTCAAATCTCACACATTCGTTTATTAGAAATCGAATATGGCCATGCTCCTCAACGAACAATAATTGCATCACATCTGATGGAGTGCTTTACTCGTTAATCGTGACATGATATTATAGACAGGGATATTTTTTCGTAGGCGAACGTGTATCGGAATTGTGTCAGTGTGTGCTTGCACAACATATATGTTATTTCATAATAGAACGAGCTTTGAGATTGTTGATACGAGATTTGGTAAGCCATAGTGCACAAATCTGTTTCACGCCGTATTTTGATATAACTAATATTTTATAATTTGCTTTAACCTGGGTCCATTTGGAGGGGACATCTTATATACATATGTAAGAGTAGTATGTTGCGGGTAGGGTCATAATGTACTTCGCTATATATATACGTATATTAGACATATCATTGCAACGCGTTTTGGACGGAATAAAATTAATTATTCGTCGCAACAAACCATAACACAGAAGGAGAACTTTTTGCGATGAGGAGAAAAGTTTGCGCATGCATTTTTAGTAGGATGATAATAATAATAAGCCTTTTTTATTTACAAATAATATACGAAAATAAATATATATATATATATGTATATACAATTTTATTATTCTAAGATGGCGTCCGGGAGAAGGCCTCCTCCAACTTTTTCCACCCTATTTTATTTTTGCCGTCATCATAAGTTTTTTGCCACTCTACTCTTTCAACTTCGTCGGCAAATCCCTCTTTTGCTCTTGTTTCTTTGTTCCTTTGGGTCAGTCCATTCGGTTACCGTTTTTGACCATCTGTATAACTTCGTTTTCCTGCGGATACTTTTACTTTTCTGTTTGTTTATTTAATTCCAAGAATACTTCTTTCTATCGCTCGCTGGCTTTTAGTAAGATAAAATATACAAAAATGTATTTTATATATTTATTATACTAATATTTGTTAGATAAATTAAAATGAAAGTTTGTTTACTCGTCCGTGGTGAATTGGTTTGGATTTTCATTTCACATGAATGTTATTCAGCAGTAACGGTATACTTAGTAGAGTAATAAAAACTGGTAGTCTCACAGTAATGTCACTATTATAAAAACATTGTTGATTTTGAACGTGTTTCTGTGGGAACAATGTTTGTTTATGGGCGACTAGTTTGTATGTGACTCGTAGACAAATACTAAAACGATACGAATTACACGAAAATTACGATACCTGATTTATTTTTATATAAAAACTCCTTTCTATCAAATTGTGATGTATTGTCTTATAAGCTAAGCCAAGCAAGACCAAAAAATATATTTTGTTTTTGTAAAATATCCCACTATCGCTGAGATGAAACTCAAGATGTGGCCTCCGAAAAGCTGCCGGTCAGCTTTGAAAGGTTGCATCTTTTTCCTAAATCAACGTAGCTTTCTGCTATCTGTAAGGGGTTAAATACTACCAATGATTATACTTTTAGTTTTTTTTAAATAAAATAAACATAACATTTATTTATATGTACTTAAAACAATATTGTACACTTCTCGTCAAAACATTTATATTTAACTAGCCGACCGGCCAAGCGTTGCTGTGGCTAAGGTTTTAGTTATGTTACATAGTAGTAACCTATTCAAGGGAAACGGTAGGAGAACACCAGTCATGGGGACCACCACGCTTTTTTGGTAGTAATGCCATTAAATTGTAGCTTATTTGAAACGTTGGTACTTTCAACACAGCGCCATCTGTTAGAATTGTGACTATCAAATAATAAACAAATATTTTGCAATAAAATAATATTGCGGGTATAAATTGTGATGTAGGCTATCCTATCTTTTAAGTTAGATCAAACTGCACACGGTGTGCAAATTTAATTGAAATCGGTTCGGTAGTTTAGGAGTCCATAGCGGACAAACAACGTGACACGTAATTTATATATATATATTAATATTTGCGTTTTCCTGGCAGTTCTCAATCAATGGCGTATTAGTAGACAAGTCGAATAACAAATCAGAAAATACCTAAAGCAGATTAATACAATCTTCATTGAGAAGACGCCTTTGCAAGGACGACAAAACCGGTTCACGGCCTTGACTTGGCATCGTAATAAAAAATTTATAGTCTTGTTATATTACTTACGATTAAACTTAAATGTTCCGTAGCATTGTTGATGCTTTATATAAAACCCTGTTATAGGGTCACTACTCAATTTAACTGGAATATAAAGAATATTGTAAAAATTATTTGTATAAGTTGTGAATCAAAATATATGCACATTATATAGTAAAAAGCTTTAGGTTAAGGCTTTAGACTTAAGGTCGTCGAAGCAAAGCTTGGTTGTAGAATTTCTGATATATGTAATTTTTTTATGTTAGTTGTATTAAAATTAAAATTGACGAGTCTTTAATTAATTTACTAAAACTATATTAATCAAAAAAATATTCAGTAGTAAAGTTCAATTATTAAATAGTATTTTTGGAAACGGTATATAATACCTATGTATCTAGCGTGGGAAGTATATACTATATAAATTTTTTCATTGGTCCTGAAGGGCTACACCACTGTACTTAAGGCCCTTCAAGAAAAGAGCGTACTAATTCTTAAAAGGCTAGCAACGCACTTGCGAGCCTACTGGCAATGTGAGTGTCCATGCGCCTTACTCACTTAACATCAGGTGAGCGTTCTGTCCGTTTGCTTCCTATTAAATAAAACAAAATTAATTCCTTATAAACTAAAAAGTTAAAAAAATTACAATTAATACAAAAAACTAAACAAAAACATTACCACAAACGGAAAAAAAAAACGTTTTTATACTTTAAACCTAACATCTATATTATTATGTAATTTATTTTATATGTTATTATATTTTCTGTTGTTGTGAAAGTGTCCCTTCATATTATGTTAAAACGGGTTTTCCTCTTTTGTTTTTGATATGCATTTATAACTCAGATTACATTACGTATTTAGTTACTTTAGTGTTTTATGCTAGTTAAATTATCTATATATATAAAAATGAAACCCGTTTTCCGTTGTCACGACATAACATGAAAACGGCTTGACCGATTTGGCCAGTTCTTTTTTTTATAATATTCTTTGAAGAACGAGGATGGTTCTTACGGAGAGAAAAACTAAAAAAAATTGAGTGAAAAAGTCTAAAAACAAGACTTTTCTATATTCCCATACAAAATATTCGTAATAATACTTAAAAGTCAATTTGAACTTTAATACCATATCATAAAGTTCAAATGTTAGTGGAGGGGTTCCGGGAAGGTAAATTTTTATTTTTTGACATAATGTATCTGTTGTCTTATCAACTTTCTTTTTTTTATCTTAGCTAGACGTGTGTCCCGAATAGCAGAATAAGTATTTTAAAATAATCGACTGTTAGGCGGTACGATGTTCGCCAGGCCAGCTAGTAACTAATAAATAATTATTTATTGTTATAAATGATGTCAATAAGAAAAGTTCTGAAGTCTTTATTACCTTAACTATACAAATAGCATTTTTTTTATTTATTTGGACCACAAAATTAGGACACATGATTTAAATTAGGGATGCATCCGATACCGATACCGATACCGATATATCGGCGATACTTTGGTTTTGCCGATATATCGGTATCGGCGATATTTTGATTGCCGATACAACGATACTTTTCAAATTTCGCGCTTTAAAAAAATTAATGTAAACGCGCATCTTGTTTGATCCGGGGCGTGGGAAACAAGGCACGGACTATCTATGCCCCTCACACCCGCTTAGTCTCCGCGTATTCCATTTCGCTAGACACTTTAGTTGGTTTTTAACTGCTATCGCACGTAGTATTTTTTCAATACCAAATAAAATAAAATACAGAATTACAAAAATCTTATCAATGTTAATTTTAATTATGAACAGTTATTTATTTTATTTTAATTTAACTATTACTCTTAATTCTTAATTTTATTTACCCAACCTTTAATCTTATTCAAAGTTTGTGACTGTTTATATTTTATAATAAAAAAAAATTAAAAACTTTAATCAAACTTGATATATTTTACCTTAATTTAATTTGAATTCAATAAGCATTAGTATCGGTATCGGTATCGGAATCGGCGATATTTCTATAAGAGTATCGGTATCGGTATCGTATCGGCAAAAAGGCGTATCGATGCATCCCTAATTTAAATTGACATACATACAAAAATATAAAAAGCGGTGCCGTCCCTATAATACGTGGACACGACCATTGTAGTATACCTATTACTGTAAAATGGTTCATAAATGTCCGAACAAAGACAAAGGGATATAATATATGTAGGCTATTACAAGTAAATAATAATGATTGAAACGAGTTTTAATATGTACATTAGGATATTCCACTTCATACTGAGTCTAACAAAAAATTTTACCTTTGTAATATTTATAGAGCGCGCTGGAGAATGTGAATATTACATTCGAATTCTTTATGAATATTACAGAATAAACACCCATTATCCAGGGCTTGATATATTTATAGGTCGTGGGCTGATAAATTAAAAAAAAGCATTGTTAAGTTCCTGTCTGATATCTATTCCGCTTTGTTAAGCAAAAAATACTGGTAAATTTTTATTTTTTTATATTCATACTACATTTAAAGGAAAGAAGTAACGAATGTTTAATCTTCGTTATAATTAACATACATACATACATGTGATGCCCATACATACTTACCCTGAGAATCAACGCTTATGTTATGGGTCGCATGAGCAGTCTATAGCTTAAATTAACTATACCATTTCAATTAGATGACTATGTAATATTAAAATAAATTATATATTATTTCTTCATTATACGTCAAGGTTAAAATTATTAATATTGTGTGTTTGTTCACAGATTAAGTTGGAGACTGTGTTTGGCTTGACAGTGAGCAGTAATGCGGCTCTGGACTGCGATCCGAATTCTGAACTAGTAGCATATCCAGCTGGGTAAGTTTATAATCGTAAAATTCAAAGGTCTCAACAGTTCTACGGCAGTACAATTGTCATAGATATTACCGTGTGGCGGAAGATAATTTACAAAGTATCCAATATAATCTCATCTTCTACTGGAAAACGAATCCGGTAGGGTAAAACTGCTATATTATAAAATACTCATTACTACTACGTGATTGGGCCTTATGGTTTCAGCATGTGACTGTCATCCCTGAGGTCGTAGGTTCCCAGCCAGTGCACCAATGATATTTCGGTCTATGTGCACATTCAATACTGGCTCGTACGGTAATGGAAAACATTGTGAGGAAACCGGCATTCTTTATACTCAAAAATTTCTCAAAAATTGTCAGGCACAGAAGGCTGATCACGAAATGGATACAAAAATCTAGATGGTTGTAGCGCCACTGGTTCATTACTAGAACCCTCGGTACTATGAGGATACGGAGTGTTCCAAAACTTATACTATTTAACATGAGTATTATCCAGCGATTAGATTGGTGGCTAGAAGATGCTTAAATTAACATTCTTCTTCTGGTGCCACTTTAGTTCTAAGGTCGGCTGTTTACAACTTGAATTGCCGGTATCTTGCGCTAGTCTAATCAGTTCCTCGGCGGATGTGATGCCGGTCCACTCTCGTACGTTCTGCAATCACGACTTGTTCCTTCTACCAGCCCGTCTCTTGCCCCTCATTCAAAATTCAAAATTCATTTGTAACACAATGTACACTTATGAACGGCAAAAAATAAATAAATATGAAATGCTTCTAATTTTACATTACCTGCCAGTTCTCAAATCAAGGGCGTAGAACGGAAGAAAAGAACTGGTAATAAACTCTCCGCCACTCTTTTTAATTGCCAAGTTTTTTTTACACAATGTTAGTAAGGAGCTGCAACCATTACACCATGTTCCACATGACATCTTAAGTAATTAATTAATAATAATAAAATTAATTAAAAACGAAGATTTGTCCTCTATCAGCAGGAGGCATGGTGAAATAGTAGCACGCAAATACATAGTCGAAATAACTAACATCACCGCATACACGAATTCTAGTCTGACCACCACACTATAAGTTGCAACAAGTCGTATCGATTAAACATAAAAAAAATTATATAGTTCATTTATTAAAGAGATAAACTTTAATAGTACTTATGTAAGGAAAGGGGCTTTTAAATGTATTATGAGCATTCAACAAACTATAAACGAATAGTTGATAGGTCAGTGGGTCAGACCTTGGATGAGATTGAAATGCGATCCGACTTCCACTCAAATTGTTTTAATCCAATCATTTTGCCACTGCAATGCGGTTTAACGATTATATAGGGCCTTGAATATTACATTTTTCGAAATAATTTTGCAACACTTAACATATATATTAAAGTATAGTGTATTATAGAACAGTTATTAGTCAGGGGATGCAATTATTTATAGCTACAAATGATTATGGTTGGAAAATTTAAATTTCTGATGTTTGTAGAGTCAGATGTAACCGATGGCTATTTCTGAGGCTTTCTGTAACTTGCAATATCTAGATCTTAATAATGAGTTTTTGTCCGCGCGAAGTTTGCGACATTTATTTATTTATTTACAAAAGCTTGCCAATGCTCGGCTCACATATACATTGTTACCTAAGAGAAATAAAAGCAAGATTGAACTTGACAAGCACTTATAGGCAAATATAACAAACACGAAAAAAAGTGCGTGCGTACAAAGTACTGACAGCTAAGTGAAACTTCTTTGGTAAACTAATTTTTAAGTGTTGTTCATATTTATACACATCTAAAACTTTAGATTTCCGAGACTTGAGGGAGGGAAAAATCCATGCAGTGACTCTTTATACCTAAAAGTTACCATTATGTGGTGTAACTATTAAGTGTAAAGTACTAGAAAATCGAAAATAATATTTTAAGACGTTAAGACGTCGGTTGGGTCAGCTAATATAATTGTAAACCTAAAACTATATTTTACATGTAAAGGGCGTCGTTTCAATTACGCACCCAAAAGTGACTGTTGATTTAAATAAGTATATATTTCCAATTAGCCTTATGATAATTTTTGTATTGATTTTAAATTTGGCACCAACCTACTTGTCATTAATGTCAATGAATTATGCAAAATGACGCAACACAACCATGTCTGTCTGTACGTTTCCGTCGCCTTATTTATATGTAGATGGTGAACACGTACCCAGAACGATCTGCCGTTGCTGGCAAAGGCAAGTTTCATAAAATCAATATAATAAATAATCAATGTAATATTAGCGTGTTTAACCAATTCAAAAGGGCATTAATACATATCAGAATGAGCCTAGTAGACTAAAATTGGGACGGCTGATGGCGACGTGTATCTCGTTCGTATATATATTAAGTTTCTCATGTAAATAAAAAAATTGTAATGAGTAAATAAAGTTCTTTAAACATTAAATCAATGGTTCACAATTACATATTCTTAAGTAAATTTATAGGTTGTTTATTGAAGACATACAAAATAATCACTTTCTATGAAAAAAATATCGTTAAAGTACCTTTTGACTGCGTTGCGTGTGAAAGATATAATTATAGCGTTTGTTCTGGCATAATTATTCCTACATTATTAAATTTATATCATATATACATTCAAGTTGCAAATTTCATGCATTACCAATTAAGTACTGTTCTAAATTCAAATTTTGTATCAATTTAGTATTAGGTTTCATTGCATACGAACAAATATGTTTTGTCGTGTATCTGACCTCGATAAGCACACATATTACGGAATGTTAATACACTAATACGTTTATGAGCTGTATACATATCCATCCAATTTAAAAAAAGGCCGGCAATGCACTTGCGAGCCTTCTGGTAGTGTGTCTATGAGTGACGGTAACACTACAGGCGAGGCTCCTGTCCGTTTGCCCTGTTATAAATTCTATGTATCTATACATATCTAATAAACTTAAATCGATACCTTAAATGTAATTGAGTATGCACTAAAGATTTTATTTTCGAGATAGTAAGAATATTTTTTTTTACTATTTTTCTACTGGGCTGAATATATTTTATTCAATTCGCTTGTCTTCATATTTAATGGCGAATGAGTTTAATTTATTCAGAGTTTATATGATGAAGATTATACAATATTTATTATTGGTTCTCATTAATATAAATATTATGTTGCATTGAAAATAGTATATTTTTTGTCTGTTCATATGGCATTTGTATTTTTTATTTCTTTCATCTCTCTCTGATTTTTTTTGGATCAAGTCTAAATTTAATAAATAATATCTAGAAGCAAAACAATCAAAGATCGAGAACATGAGTAAACGCACTAATTAAAAAAAAATCATACACCTGACATCTGAAAAGGAAACTTTTTACCTCGTTAACTACGCAACCGATTTTGTTAAAACTTACACTGTTCCCTAAGTTGGATTATATTTAATAAAAGAGAAACATTTACGAAATTTAGTACTTGGATTCCTTAGTAGAGCTCTTTAATGCATACCAAAATAACACCAATAGATCCAATTGATACCTTTTATTGAAGTCAGTTATTTCTTTGAAAGAAAGCTAACGCCCCATTACAGGATTCCTTACTCTATAACTTCCAATAACGATTCCGATCCCAAAAATGAGATTTGCATGTCGCTTCGAAGTTACAGAGTACGGGCGCTGCACTTACTTACTATCGATCGATCGACACACCTAGAACACACCCAATTTTGGGTTCGTCCCCCTATCCTTAGGAACCAGACGCAAGGTAACTATGAGGGGTAACAAGTATTTAACAAACATGTCTAAATTTTATAGTATTGGTGTGTTTATTTGTTGTTTTTTATGAATTCACTTATGTAGTTATGTAGATATGGGATCACGAACTTTATTTCGCATTAATATGGTTGTTTTACTTAGCCTACCGTTCGCAGTTCAAGTAATAAATAAAAACAACGTTACTCATATTGGTCCAGCCGTCCCGAGTTTTGAGCTTATGAACTTTTTGTTTCTATACATTGAACTCGGTCGGTTGAACTTGAAGTAGCGTGATTTTTCCCACAGATTTCGTATATATATATATATATATATAATCATAATTATGGCATCACAATATGAGTGTTAATTACAAATAAAAATAACTTTTCTCGTAACGCCCCCATAAATAGAATTTATACTCAGATTTAATTCTTCAATTTCACATTTTAGTTATTTTTGGGGGTCAGAAAATACGATAGCAAATCCAGTATATATTACTGGTTTTTATTAATGCTGTTGACTACCTAAATAAAAATAAATAAACATTTCTATAGTCTAAAAAAAAGAATTATTTGAGAGCTGTTTTCTGCATTTACGGTGCATCGCAATTACGACTGGACCTAAAATCCGGCATTAGCTCACCTTCAAATTTTTATTAAAATACTTCATTATGTATTGTAATTAGATCTTAGTTTATTTTATCGGTATCTTCCGATATTATCAGTAACTATTCGTACATGAGGCTTCTTATAAAATAAATACGCGAAATTTGTAGATAAAATTCTAATGTTTTCTTTGCAAATAAGTTTCAGTTTTCCCTAATTTTCGAACTCGATAAAACAGGTTAGCTGTAATTTGAACCCTAAAACAATGTCGCGTGAGGTTGTTGAACTCGCCTTAGCTAGTAGCTTCCTAGAGTGAGTCATGGGTAAGTGTTTTTAATCGTAGACATAAACAAAATTTATGTGTAGATTTTTCGGTCGCTACAGTCATAGTTTGGGTCACAGGAGATAATCATATTTATTTGAAACTTTGTTGCAAAGAAACACTTAGAATAATTAAAAGGCCGGCAACTCACTTGGGAGCCTCCATGGGCGGCGGAGTCACTTATATATAAAAAAGACGGCCATATCACTTTCGAGCGATCTCTTCCAGGCAACCATTATTTAATATACTTAAAAAAAATATTCCAATTTTATCCTTCAAAAAACACGTATTTGTTTAAAGCTATTCCCTTTCTGAGGTCCCTGGAAGAGATCTATGAGAGAGAGAATCTAAGAGAGAACGTTGCACTGTATTTATTCATTGAAATGTATCTACTATTAAAGTTTGTTAAGTTGTAATTTGATTGATAATTTTAGCATGCAAGAATAATTACCAAAATTTTGTAAATATTATCAAAACTGGTTTCAAATAATTTGAAGCATATTCAAATTCATATTCATTTAGATAACACAATGTACACTTACGAACGTCAATAAAGAAATACATATTAAATGCTTCTAAATTTACATTTACTGCCAGTTCTCAAATCAAGGGCGTAGAACGGACGAGATAGGATAGGATCTATAATTTCGTTAGCAAAGAGTTAAAAATTACTTTTTAAAAATGGAATAACACAAACCTTAAAGATGAATAAAACGATATAACGCAGGACAGACTATTAGAATGTTGTAATGGTCAACTCAAACGCCATAACAGCGGTTATTTCTACGTATTTAGAATATATTATGATGTCTCACAGTCACGCCTGAATGTTAACTATGGTTTTATGAGAATGGATATTACCGCGATGGTGAGCGACGCGATTTCATTGTTAAAATATGGTTACAAATTATATCGAAAATTATAATTTTTGTTCACATAGCAGCTAATAGCCAATGCGATAGATGTGTAATTTAATTACCGTTGAGTGCAGTGTTGGCCTAGGGGCTTCGCGTGTGACTCTCATCCCTGAGATCGTAGGTTTGAACCCCGGCTGTGCACTTTCGTAATGGACTTTCTGTCTATGTGCATTTAACATTCGCTCGAACGGTGAAGGAAAACATCGTGTGGTAACCGGCTTGCCTTAGACCCAAAAAGTCGACGGCGTGTGTCATGCACAGCAGTCTTATCACCTTTTATATATATTACAAATGATAAACAGATACAGAAATCTGAGGCCCAGACCTAAAAAACTGTTATAGCGCAAACTGTTAAAAAAAATTAAACTAAAGATATTTAACGTCGATAACTAACGACTTAACTAAGTTGGGCGTATTTAAACTTAAGTTAATTAAACAAAACAATTGAAGTACCTATTCTAATCTTGTTGTAAACTTGACGTAACAAAAACGCTACCGCTCATAGATCCGCCTATTACCGTCTACAAATACACCTTATTCGTATGTATGACAGTTTCGAACGTCCTTTCTCACGGCCACATACCATTGTCAATATTTGCTTAACAGTTTTCTTGTTTGTCATAAACTGCCTATGAAGTGATAAGAAACAATGGTGAGATATCTGAGGCGCCCAAATTATAGCACTTACGTTTAAATTTAATTTCTTTACATTATGGAAAGATACATAATAATAGTTTCAAATTCTCTTTTCATTACAGCATTTGACAGAAAGACGAATGCTTTAGTTAAACCCATGTAAACAGACTGAATTATTTATTAAAATAAGTGCGAAAGTGTGATATAATTTTTTTTTATGTATAAAATAATAATTATACAGTTTCTTTTATGGTTATGCTCGCAGTATATTTAGATAAATTATAGCATAAAAAATTGTCGTAGAGAGTTCGAGTAATAAATATTTTTTATAGGTTTAATAACGCTTTTTAAGTGTTAATAAAAGTAGATACAAACTTAAGATGTTTGCCTTAAATCGTGTTTTAAGTGTCCTTATTACATAATAATGAGCACTGTTGGCCTTGTGGCTTCAGCGTGCGACTTTAATCCCTGAAGTGGTAGGTTCGATCCCCGGCTGTGCACCATTAGACTTTCTATGTGCGCATTTAACATTCGCTCGAACAGCGAAGGAAATTATGATTAAACCGTCTTGCCTGAGACCCAAAAAGTCAACGGCGTGTGTCAGGCACAGAAAGCTGATCACCTTCTTGCCCCTTAGATAAACAAATGCTTATAAAACAGATACGGAAATCTGAGGCCCAGACCTAAAAAGGTTGTAGCGCCATTGATTTATATGCATAATGATGCTAAATGTTTCTAAGAAAACACGTCTTGCTAGGCACCCCTGGCGACAGTTACACAACTTACATATTGTATACACTGCTAACGATTTCCTATCAATTTCAGATGCACAGTAGTCCTCTACAATGTACGCAAGAACAGGCAGGCTCACGTTTTAAACGCGTCACGTAAGAGTGTCACGTGTGTTGCCTTTTCACCCGATGGACGATACCTGGCGACGGGAGAGTGCGGCCATGCACCGGCAGTCCGAGTTTGGGACCTACAGGTTAAAAGCTATTTTATAAAGAACAGAAACAAATTACTCAAGTTTGGAATTATACCGAAATAATTTTGGGCGTTGGTCCACTAGGGTTTGAATTTTTCATTACTAACATACAAAAATACTTTTATTTTCTTTTACTTAAATTATTATTTTCCGAAAAGCCTATCATTTGTTATGGTCCTAACATATTATATGCCTCTCCCGCTTCATCCACTTTCTTGACATTCACCATGCATGCGATGAACATCATACAAATACAAATCATAGCTCATCTAATTCATAAAATTCTCGTGTCACAATGTTCGTTCCCATACTCCTCCGAAACGGTTCTTATTAATTTTTTATGCATATTCAGTAAGTCTGAGAATCGGCTACTATCTATCTTTCAAACCCCTAAGTGATAAGGGGTGTCCCGTGTCCTCCCCAAATATTATTTTTTTATTTTTTTGACAATTTTTTTTTGTTTTTATTTTTTTATTAACAACCCCTAATTTTCAACCCTCTACGATCAATACCATTTTTTATTGAACTAAAAAAATGTTTCCTAGAAATAATATACCTGGCGAAACGTTTGCCGGGTCAGCTAGTTATAATATACAATTATCATCTTTTAAGGTAAATTAATAAAAACATTCTTGTTTCGGTACTATTTATGTATGCCTACTTTACTATTCTCATCGTTCGACTTCATAAGGTCGCATTCTGTTGCGCCTGTCTTGAATATGTTAGTCCAATAATGAAATTTACAGTAAGTTTAAAATAAATGTCTGAGATATGTGACAGTTTAAATATTAAAAAAAAACGATTCCGTAGGCATATATTTGTGTGATAAACTCTTAATAAAATTCTGCTGAACTTACGAAATATTACCGAAATAACTACGTAACAATTTTTGTAATATCAGATAAATTGTTGGCTTAAAATAAAAATAATAAAGCCTTAACGAACGTTATTTGAAGTTACAAATAGTTCTTTAGTTGTCAGTTTTTGTTTCTAACATAGGCGTAGTAACCCATTCTGTCAAATCAAAACTAATCTTAATGCTAAGCGGTCTTAGCGGTAGAATATATGAGTAGTATATACTTTGATTTGTTTAAAACAATTGTAATATTACAGGATCCCATGGCGTCGGGTGCGGTACAAATAGCTGAATTTCCGGGTCACACGCACGGAGTCAACTGTGTTGTAAGTGATTGGTTAATATTGTCCTAATAAATTTATAATGCATGTATGGAATTCTTAATATAATTATCTAATTATTACGATTGTAATAGGTCTATGCTACTTAAATATATTTACGAATGCGTTTAGGCGTATCAAGGAAACGATTTTTCATTGTGTATTTTTTATAATAAAAATACTTGAAGTATATTATTGTCGTCGTTTTTGAAAACTCGTTTGTGTTGGGTACATTGAGGTGTTTAAGCGGTTGCTTTTTAATTGCGATGAAAAACATGACTTGGTTTTAAAATATTATGTTTAAGAAGTACAACTGATATATATATACATATTTAATTAATGTGAAAGAAATAAAAAAAATTATATAATAAAAGCACACATATAAAAAAGAAATACAATTACTTAAAAAAAGGGCCCAACTCAGTTTTAAATTGCTGTCACCAGCAATTTCAGTGGACCTATACTATCTTGGATTGACAGCGCAAACAAAAATGTTAACAATTGAAATAAAAAAAACAAACATTTAAAAAACCGATGAAACACAATCTAAAACAAACCTAAAATATGAGACAATGCAACTAAATTCTCAACCCAGCCGACTGAAATGCAAACGATAACTTTTACATTTTATCTTGAAAGACGTCTTGGATGTCGTGGAGGTGGCAGATTGGTGCCAGCATTTAGTTGCATTGTTGCGGTATATTTTCATAAAATATATACAAATGTATTGTAACGTTTTTACTTAAAATCAATTTTTTAAAGAAATTTCCTTAATTATGATCGAGTTATTGTATAAATTAATCACACTTTCCTTGTTTATTTTCAGGCATTCTCAACGTCTTCCAAGTACCTGGTATCAGTTGGTTCGCAGCATGACATGATAGTGAATGTTTGGGATTGGAGAGCGAACCTCAAATTAGCTAGCAATAAGGTAATGCCCCTTTACTTAGTGATTAAAATGTTTAAGTTAACCAACGATTGTGGTAATCTTTACACTTTTTTTATTATTATTTTATGAAGTGCTACTCAGATGATTTTTAAATTTTAAAAAAATTCTTACTTTCAATTCGAGAGAGCATTGTTGGCCTAGTAGCTTCAGCGTACGATTCTCATTCCTGAGATGAGGTTTGATCTCCGGCTGTGCACCAATGAACTTCCTGTATATATGCGCATTTAAAGTTTGCTCGAACGGTGAAAGAAACCGTCGAGAGGAATTCGATTTGCCTTAGACCCAAAAAGTCGACGGCGTGTGTAAGGTACAGCAGGCTAATACACCTACTTGTCTATTAGACATATCATGAAGTAGATACAGTAATCTGAGGCCCAAACCTAAAAAGGTTGTAGCGGCACTGTTTTTTTTCTTACATTCGATAATCCACCGAACTAATAAATAAAAGAAAAACCTTTGTTATTTTAGTAAATATAAATATGTTATATATGCTAAAGATTAATATGGTTTTGTGTTTATCCGTAACATATGTGTATACAAAATGTAATTTATTAACACTTTTTAATGATACTTTTTACAGGTGTCATCACGCGTGAAGGCTGTCAGTTTCTCAGAACAAGGGAATTATTTCGTGACAGTTGGATTCAGACATGTCAAATTTTGGTTCCTCGAGTACTCAAGGAGTGCTAAGGTAACAAAATTAAGTTATTATCATCAGATCGTATCGAAATTTTGCTCATGGGTTTAGGTATGTTATTACTATGAAGACCTGCAGTGGTACACTGTACCCAATAGCGCTATTGGTATTGAAAGAACTATTTAATATTGAAATTACATATAACATAAAATTTTATATTTTACAATTTATATGTAATCAAATAAAATATATTAAAATTCCAGTTCAAAGAACCAGTTCCTCTCATGGGTCGATCGGCCATACTCGGAGAGCAGAAGGACAATGAGTTTTGTGACGTGGTTTGTGGGAGAGGAGAAGCGGCAGATAGCACATATGCCATTACGAGGAGCGGTCTACTATGTGAATTTAATAGCCGGAGACTGCTTGACAAATGGGTGGAATTGAGGGTAGGTACAAAAATATATTAAAAGCAAAGTGTAATGAACTAATTTGGGATAATTTTTTTATAGTAATTTAATAGATTTTTGTTACCTTAAAATGTTATCGTTAAAATATTGAATTGGTTTTTCTTCAGACAACGAGTGCAAATTGTATGGCGATAGGAGCGAATTATATATTTGTTGGATGTGCGGAAGGCATTGTGAGGTGTTTTGCCCCGGATTCCCTAAAATACGTCACAACTTTACCCCGGACACATTACTTAGGGGTAGATGTATCACAGGGTGTTAATATCAAGTATGTATAAATTTGTGTTTACATGGTTTTTTTACCAAATAAAAAATATTGTTATTCTGGAACATTTTGACATCTTATCTCTGGCTAATACGATATTTAATGTTGAATTGATTCCGTTTTATAAGCGAGCCGTTCCGTTCTATATGTACTATGTGATAGAATGTACGTTGATGTTGTAATAAAAGGAATGTTTAGTGAATACAATTTTTTTGAGACTAAATACAACATTTTAAACAAAAGTAGTACAAGTAATAAATGCTCTTGTGGGAAAATAAGGAACTGAATTTTGGTTGCATTCTTACATATTCTAAGGATATAGTTTTAAAAGTTTTGATCAGAAATAGAAGAAACCAGAAACAACCTGACTATAATCAAGAAAATTTCTCAAACTTTTTGTGTTGTTTTAATAACCAAATGAAACGATTCCAGCTATGAAAAGATAAAAAATAAAGTTTTTAAAATTTGGTCTCTAAACTTGGTTTTGTGTAATTTTCAGCCATATGTTCAGTCAGCCAGCAAACGCAAAGTATCCCGACGCAGTAGCGTTGACATATGATGAGAGGAACCACAAACTAACATGTGTGTACAACGACCACAGTTTATATGTATGGGATGTACGGGATATTAAAAGGGTATGTATTCAATTACCGATCCATAATAAAAAAATCTTCATAATCTTAAATTTTATAAAGTTCATTTGTGGAGCCTGAATTGTTTAGATTAATAAATTAAATTTAATAAATATTAAAATCGGTCCTGGTTTTATATTGCTTGTATAAAGGTTTCGAACCCGATATTTTGGTCCTTCGAGACGGATTGTTCTTAAGCAAATTTTCCGTGTCAGACGAATCTACATCAGTCTAAAATGCTTAATATTGGTTTATATACTTAGGTCGGCAAATCCCACTCAGCACTATACCACTCGGCATGCATTTGGGGTGTAGACATGGTGGGGATGGGAGGTCCCTTACCTCCAGGGACATTTCTGACGTGTTCCAGCGATGACACAGTGAGACTATGGCATTTGAAACCGGAACCACCGAATATTTATAGTAATGTAAGTTTCCAAACATGTTCAATATTGTAAAAGGAAAATGTCAACGTTTTAATTTAATATTAACTAATAACGAATAATAACAAATTATTCACGTGACATTTTGAATATTTTTTAATGTTACTTTACTCTTACTGAGCCCTCGGTTTTGGTTTTTAGATGAAGTTTTGTTCCGATATTGAAAAGAAAGTTGGTCCTAAAAATAATTATAATATATTTTTATTTAACTCTTAATTGCATTGCAATCAAACGATAATAATTAAATAATGAGAAGGGCAACGAGCGGCCTCATCGTGTTTAAGCGATCACATCCAGGCAATATATTATCTAGACACAAATCTTGTTTCGTTTTCACTATATTATAAATACTTATTCGTTATATGTAAATTAAACAAATTAATATTTTATGTTTTTACAGGAATTAAACAAAGTATTATATATAGACCCAGAATTGAAGTTCCTCAAGGATGTAGATCTCACGGCAACCAGCGATCGGGATAAATCAAAGACCTATGATGATAAGATTGGAGTCAGGTAATAGTCACAATTTCAAATATTTCTTAAGATATAGGAGAGAGAGAGAGAGAGAGACCGATGCTGTATAGATGGAAACATTAGGAAATAATAAGTGGCAACATTGCAATAGATTTTAATCATAATTATCGCAACATTAAGAGTCCCCTTGACTGGACCACTTCGAGCAATTATTTTTAATTTATTATTTGTGTTGTTTATAGAGAGAAAAATTTCACAGAATTTTTATTAGCATAGCATGTTCCATAGTATTTAGCTACTAAAAAGGTAGGCTAAGTAAAAAAATATTAAGGTATATTAAGGCGAAATGAAGATCGCGGGGGCAGCTAGTATCAAATAGTTATCTGTGTATGTAAATAAAAATTGAAGAAGTATTAATTATACATTAAAACTAAGTTATGCTTTGACTGTACTTGGAGTTCCGTTCTCAAAGAAAAAAGTCCACTAACAAAAATAAGGTTGACATAACTGTAACACTAATCTTGCTCTAAAATGTGTTTTTGATATATTTTAATACAATATTTTAGGTGCGTACGAGTATCCCCATGCGGACGTCACTTAGCAGCAGGAGACAGGGCTGGCAACATTTGGATCCATAATGTGAATGGAAATGGAACGCCGGCGCATACATTAGAAGCGCATGACGCTGAAGTCCTGTGTCTGGAGTACTCCGAACGACCAAGATTGCTGGCTTCGGCCTCGCGGGATCGGCTTATACATGTTTTCCTAGTTGATAAGGTGAGATTCATTTATTTATTATTAAAAACTGGATAAATATTTTATCATTTAGATTTGGAACCAATTTGTACTTTAGTTTGTCTAAAAGACGTTCCTAATAAATTACTTGGACAATTTAAAGTTCGTTGAATGTTCATGTATTTAACCCTTATAAATAATAAAAGCGTCAAAGTCGTGTAACAAGATTCATTTAGGCCTTATTTATACATTACTTCCCCTTTACTTCTTTAGTGAAATAAGACAAAATATTTAACAACAAAAAATGAAAAAAGAAAACAGATAAACTTAAAAACAAAAATAATTGAACCATGTTCTGGTAAAATGTTAGATTTGTAATCCAGAGATCACTTCCGACACTACTCACACTTAACTCATTATATCGGTGTATGAGGTTATATATTATTGTATAAATTAATATTTATTAAGATTATATTATACGCAATTTTTACAGGGCTACCAAATCCTCCAAACCTTGGACGAACACTCCTCTTCAATAACAGCAGTTCGCTTTCTTAGTTCTGGCGGTGGCCTGCAGATGGCGTCTTGTGGCGCGGATAAGACCATCCTATTTAGACAATTGAGTACGGTAAGTACAATATATATATATAATATACATAACCAATCTAAAACTATCGTGGACTACAATTAAAGTACCAAGAACAAGAAGGTTTTTAATAAAATTTAATATATAATATTTAAATTGAGCAAATCATTTTTCATCAATTCTCAGAAATTTCAATCGGTTTAAAGAAATGCTGCTTAAATAATGCGAAAATTAGTTCAATCCTGTAAACGATTCTAAAAAAATCGCATATTGTGTGTTTTTAATTTATAAATTAACATAATTAATCTTTTTATCGCATCAGCTGGTATAACGAAATATATCTGTAAGTGTCAATAATGTTGATTACAGATGCCGGATGGCAGTTACCAATTCGCTCGTGGGCAAAACGTATCAGGCCGCACTACTTTGTACGACATGGAAGTGGACGCTGGAGGAAGGCATATACTCACTGCTTGTCAGGTACATATAATAATAATATTATTTTATTAAATTTGCCCCACGTGGCTAATTGTTTTTTTTAATTCGCTTGGGCACAGGCTGTATTTTGATCCAATAGAGAAATTTGAACCCTACCAATAACAATGTCTGCTTGTTTGTTCTATTTATCTATATAAAATATATATATAGTAAAAATCAATTCTCTCAAATTAAGTCTCGCTAAAACTCGAGAATGGTTAGACCGATTCGGTTAATTTTGATCTTGAAATATTTGTGGTAGGGACGGTAAACATAACTAATAATTAAAGATAAATAGTAAAAACGTCAATTGAATTTTCAAATAAAACTTTCTTAGATGGGTAATAAAATGTCTTTTGTCTTTTTAGAAATAACTTATCAGAGATAGTCTGGGCGGAATATAAAAAAAATATAAATAAACTTTTCGTTGTTTTATATCCTATTTAACGATATAATTCAATTAATTACATGAATAATGTTATACATGACAAATGAAGATTCGTGGTATTTTTATATTTTTATAATATCTCTTTATATTGCAGGTACAAATGTAACGCGCAGTAATATATAGGATGCATATTAGTTGTATATTTTATAAGTTTTAGTAAATACATATTTTATATATCCCAGGATCGTAATGTCAGAGTATACAGCGCGTCTCACGGACGTCATACGAAGACATTCAGAGGCACAACCGCGGAAGACGGCACATTGATCAAGGTAAAATATCTAATATTTATGGACTCTATTTATATGATTGACTAGACCAGGCATTAGATTTACCTCCAAAAAACCCGTGGCTTGGCATGTAGCACATGGCGTACAACCAAGGGTGCGATTCACGGCAAAGCAATTGTTTCGTGTTGGTAGCCACAGATGGCGACTAAGGCCGCTAACTCACCGGGACGCCATGTCGACGTCGCTACCTACGTATCCAAACAATTTGTATTGTAATGTATGGCTGTTAACTCACTCGGCGAAGGTTCCAGAAAGGAAAAAAAATTGTGTGTGCGTGTAACCTTTACGCGCGATTGAAGTAAAACTTCTTTGGCGTTGACGGCATATATCACTGAAATGATTAAATATTAACTTAAATAATAAATATCATATTATAATTATGATTCATGTGCTTTACAAAGATTATTCAAATACGAAGGTTAGATCAGCACATGTCAATATAACCTTGTTATTGAATATAATAGAATGTTGCAATCGTCAGAAAATGTATTATTAATTTACTTATTTTAAAAGTAATAAATCAATAAGAATATTTAGAGATTTTCAAAAAACTTTGAAATTCAAAATATTTACGAAAAAATTGGAAATAAATAATCCTGATAGATTATGATATTTGCCACTAATCCTAAATAAACACTACCAAGAAACTGATTTAAATCAGTTCAAATAATGCACCACTAGATGGCGCTAACAGACTTATAAAACGCGCTATTGTTGTCATTTTTAAATAGCGGAAACTACACAGACTATATGTAGTAAGCTACTTCCGTCAGAAAAAAAACTGTGTTACTCCCTAGTCGCGCCTAAAGCAGTTTTCCTTCAAAAAAAGAAAAGAAGAATGTGTCAGAAAGGTTTTTGAGGCTTTGGTCCTGGCTTCCCAATTGGCGACGTTGCCAAACCGTCGCCGAGTGAGTTAACTGCCAGATATTTCAGTAAATTTTTTGGATACGTAGCTAGCGACGTCGCCATAGTATCCCGGTAAGTTAGCGACCTCACTCGTCATAAAAATTATAATAAAATTACGAAGAAATATTTTGGGACCACATTGGGATATTTTGAAAATTTAATCAACTTGCCCTAGATCTTCTCGTCATACTGTATATAATGTATATATCTTCTCGTCATACTGTGTATGTACATAATGTATTTATTTAGTGCCTTTTTTTGTCGCCAGGTGGCATTGGACAGTAGCGGTATCTATCTTGCAACGTCTAGTACGGATAAAATACTCAGTGTGTACGATTACTACTCAGGCGAATGTATGGCTACTATGTATGGACACTCGGAGATTGTTACTGGTCTTAGGTGAGCTATTGGTTTTGATATTTAACTTTTTTTTAAACTGTCATCCTTGTAGCAAAAAATGTTGTTTAGGATTACTTTTATGCATATTCCTCGTGCTTTTGTATTAAAAAAATACAAAATATTTATTTAGATTTGCTTACACAAAAAAAAATAAAAAAACCATACCCAACTCCGCTTTAAGTTACCATCACCAGTTACATTTATTTTCTTGGGCATATACTAACATTTGCTTTGACCGGGTTGCAGGCGTCCTTATTAAAATATTTTATTTAATGGCAACAGAAAATTCACACCTAGTAATTAATGACAAGCGATATCAATTTAATTAATTTTTTATTTATAAATCTTCTGTGTTTGCTCCTTAACGGTTGGACCGTGTATTTTGTGTTTTACTTGTGTACTGGACAACGCCTTTCAGGTATGCTAGTAAATATATATTTCGATTTAATTGTTATCAATATATTAATAATTTAGTCTCGTAAATATATAATGATATTTTTAGATTTACTCCCGACTGCCAGCACTTAATATCGGCGAGTGGGGACGGATGTATATTCGTATGGCGAGTTCCACATGACATGGTTGTCACTATGCGGGCGAGGTTGGCGCAACAGGCAATTCGACAGGGCAGGTTAGTTTAAGGAGAATATAATATTAGATGTAAAGCTGGTAGGATATGTTTGTACTAATAAGCGAGATGTTTGATTACTTGACGCAAAAGTGAGGAAAAAAATTAACAAAAAAGGTGGTACAACTTATCTTGGGTTTCTTCAACTAGGATAAGATTCAGAGTCGAGTCTGTCCATATTCTAATTCGTATCTCAAGTCACAATCTTGTCTAGAGCGCTGTCAAATATGTTAAAGCTCATACAAAGAACTATTAACGGCTATTTAAACTAAATTAAGAGTTGGATGATGTTCTTGAATACGGGCCTGCGATTTTTAATTTCATTCTGTTGCAATCTCGGATTATTATTTAAATTAAACATAATATAATTTCGTCATGGAAATGCACAAAATTAGGAAAAGAAGGAAGTCTAAAACGCTTGCAATAATAACTGTTAGAAATTTTCTATAGCATTGCCACATGACATTATTTTCTGAGGGAAGAATTTCTTTATAATCATTAAACTAAAACACGTTATTTACAGAAAAGCGCCATCTAACGGTATGTCAGGTTTGGAAAGCGAAACCGACTCCCATTTGGGTTCACCGCCCAGAGAACTGACGGCTGACGATAAATTTGCTGCACCCGTTGTGCCAGACTATACGTAAGTATTATTTTTAAGATACTAGTTTTGCTTCTAGATAAATATTTTGTTATTTTGAGTCTGTTACCGCAAATAAAGTAATATTTTCTGTAGTTCTCATTTGATTTAATATTGCGTTTTTTTATTAGGCTAAGAATAGGCCGCTTACCTTCATGGGCCAAGAAAAGCTTAGGAAATGAGCTAACAGCACCGGAAACACCCCCAGAGCCACCTGCGAGAGGAAAATGGGCTACTCGAATACTACCCGCTAATGGTAAGTCTGAAATTACCTTCAGAGTTCAAATATGATTACTGTGCTTTTTATATCAAATAAACTGTCCATGGTAAGCATAGCCAATACTAGCTAATAAGTTTAAGCGAAAGTTAAGATAACGATAGGGGCAACCAATTTTTACCATTTCATTTTCTAACAGAATTATAGTAAATTGTCATTTTTTGCCTCTCATTTGGATGTTTTTTTTTTTTCAGAAAAACGAGGTGATTCCGACGGTTCTAAGGATAGTTCGCTAGATAGCGGTACGGACACACGGTATATTGAGAAAAGAAGGGAACAGGGGGTAAAACAGGTATTTATACGTATAAGTGTATACGTACATACTTTAAAATATCGACTTGAATAAAAATCTAAATACCTACTATATATATATATTTTAAATCCAATAGTGAGCTTGTCAAGTCGTTAGCCGAACTTCTTTCACGAATTTGGTACACAATAAAAATTAAAAAAATCCAATACGATTTTGACATAAGGGAGTTGTACTTCGCCGAGTCTCGACTGTGTGTCTCGAGCCTTTGGGGTCACTTTAATGACGCTCGTGCAAAGCGATAATTGATTTAAGCTATTTTTTACGATTTTATAAAAAAAAAGAAAAATATATGTTTCCCCAAAGTTGCTATTTGATCGTGTAATACTGCCTGAATAAACATCACATAACGGCAGATGACTAGTTGCCATATATGTAATTAAAGGAGTGCGTTTCATTTTACGCGATACTCTTTTTCCCTTCATTCTCTTTAAAACGTATATTCTTACAACCTTAAAAATTGTATTTTTATTCAAGTTTCGATTTCGTAAAATGTAACTTTTTATGTGGAAATTGTGTACATTATTTTGTTTACATGTTTTTTCGATGTTTTTATTTCCAGTGAGCACATATGCTTTTCAAATTTAAAACAACTTTGATAATTTGTAGATAGTTCTAATAATGTAAATATCTAACAAAAAATTAACTAGGGACAAGGTACTACCAATATCGATAAGTTAAAATTGCAGTTTCCTTACTTTAGTGCTAAATATTCCTTGAAATATTATCAGATTCTGAGAGATATTACAAGAATATATTCCTTGTAATATTTAAAAAAATATTGATATTGGATGTTAGTAATTAGTTTAACATGTCTAATCACTCACATGGTGTGGTGATGGTTATTTTTATCAAGATTTACAATCATCTTTAATTGTGGGTTCCTATGTGTCAAAGTCAAATTGACAACTGACAAATGACAATTGACTGTCAGCTGATTTAACGCTAACAATATCAATTAATGCTTAAAATGAATCAAACAGATCTTAGTTAGCTGTTTTCTATAAGATATTAATGAAAACTGAAAGTATACACAGATTAGTATTATTACAGAAAATAAACGATGGAGGTTAATGCTAGTTTTTGAAGATGTTTGTAAATCTATGATCATTTTTAATTTTATGTCGACTTAAATTTGGTGCATGGTTTTCTTACCTTTCGTTTACCTTACTTTTTATTTTGTATCTTTTGTTTTAAAGTCCTATTAGTACTACAAAAAAAATTGTACTATGAAAAGAGCAGTAAAATTTCAGTCGATAAAATTGATCGATCAGTCGACCGACAAGTCATTAATTCCTACGGTAATGGTTGCAATAGAGGCCGAAATCGCTCAACTTGTCGCAACTTCCCCGTGTTGAAGCTTTGTTCAGGAATTTTGACCGTAACATGAGAGCTACTTAC
This sequence comes from Pieris napi, assembly GCF_905475465.1. Classification (NCBI taxonomy): domain Eukaryota; kingdom Metazoa; phylum Arthropoda; class Insecta; order Lepidoptera; family Pieridae; genus Pieris; species Pieris napi. The sequence continues at coordinate 9,273,285 of NC_062246.1, forward strand.
GATATTTTGACGATATCTCCAAAAGCAGAGAAGGTTATTTTTTGTTCTTTTGCATTTGTTTTTGTCGCACGTGTGTCACGCTTTGACAAGTGTTGTTTTCTTTTTTGATTAGCAACCAGTATAAATATCATCGGGGGGGTTCAATTGCTTATATCTTAAATCATTGTTTTCTTTTTTATCATTTATTTTGATTTACAACTTTATCAACATTTTAATTTGTTATTGTGTAGTTTTAGAAGTGTTTAGCGATTTTGTGTAGGTAAAACATATGACGGCGCCTGTACCGCCGTACGCGCCTATAGCAAACAACACCTGCATCGAGCACGTCACAGCCGGTTCTTCAAGTCTCCCCACTCTCCCCACTACTGAGTCTGTCGTTATAAATCGCGGAGCGGGCCTTACGCGGGCAGTCTCGGCTCTGGCGTGGCTCGGTGCACTAGTTGTATCTTGCGAGCTTATCCCTGACTCATATTACTCTAATTACTCTGTGTAAATTAGGAGTGATTAAAATAGAATTATTACTTGAAAATTAAGTGGCATTTTATTTATTAAAATGTCCGACCAAAAATCCTACACATACATAAGTTTGTTTATACGCAAACAATTAGGTACAAGTCTTAAATGTTTTTATTTAAAGAGTTAATATACTTGTGATTTCATATTTAGATTTGTTTTGAATGTAGAATGGTGATGCTAACTGGAATGTTGCATGAATAACTCATCATTGCTTGCTTTAACATTTTGTGCTTTTTATATGCTTGAATGTCATTACCATATATTTTTATAATAAAGTGTTTTTTAAATACATTTTATTTCAGTATGCAATTTTATATTTAATTGCTAGTTTCTACTATTTGCGTGGAAATGGGTAACCTATGTACTAAATTTCTCTTATGAGTTATAAGATATTAAACAAAAAAATTATATTGGAAACATATTGACATGTATAATATCGTAAATAACTTTGTTTTAATATGCACGTAGTAATTCTTACAAGTGTTTATTTTGCTCCTACACAGCTTTTTCGTTAAGTTGATTTATTTTGTATGTTTGTTAGGTAACGATTAATTTAACTAAAACAAGAACACAAGAGTCTCGAGTGCGACACCACACTGACGACTCGTCGCTCGGCAGTCTTAAGTTTGAGGTTTATATTTTTTTTTCTTTACATTTTTGTTCTTATATTTGGGAAATCTGGGAAAATTCATTTTTCTATTACTGACGTGCAATTAATGTTGAAACATTATAGGATCAAGAATCGACAGAACACGATGGCGATGTTGAGGACATTTCTGATGGAGAGAGGACGTCTTCGTCAGAGAGAGGAAATAGACCCACCTATTACCCGGGGAACAATGATACTGAGACTCCTAGGTAAATATAGTATCTTGAGCGTTCAAGTATTACGTCACGCAATTGTTGGAGATTATTGACCCCCCCATCCCCAACGCGCCGTAACGTTTTTCTGTACCCAAAATAATATAATGTGAATGCAAGTTGATCACGTGACCCGATACACGTAGAGAAATTATGTATAATCAAAAAAATAAGTATTTTTCTCATTTCTACAGTGAATTTATGGTGACTGCGATGGATGAAACCGAGCTAAGGCATTCAATGCGTCGCTCAAAGCGTTGGACAGGGGAAACACCAAGACTGGACTTGCCTCCTGCTGCTTCTCTGAGTGGATCGCCACACGACTCTGATGATGATGAGGTATTTGCTTCATAGAGGCATAGAAAGTATAAGCTTGTTAGGTTAGGTAGTAGCAAGATTATTTTTACCCAATTAACAAGAGAACTATGGAATATATGTGAAGGCTATAGAAATATCTAAATGGCAATGTATTAATATTAAATAAATTAAATTTTATTCTATTGTTGCATTATTTTACAGAGGCTGGTCCCCATAGTAGTCCTAAAACTGTGTTGTGGGTGACCAGACTCTTCCGAGGTACAAAAACTTAGTATTTAAAAATATGCAGTAAAAGAAAACCAAATAAAAAATGAATCGATATTTATAAATTTGCGTGTACGTGATATGTATGGTTGTGTGCGTGAACGATCGTATGAAAAAGGCTCCCGTCTCATTATTTATACGTTAATATATATTTTATAAAATACACTCCATATAAATTCAAAGTCGCAAGAATATTTAATGCTTTTTCGTGTGTCTCTATTATCATATATTGCAGGTGTCAACGCCATCTGGTGATAACGCGGATCGTAATCCACTTTCCGGTTCTTGTGAGTCCATAGACACGGCCGGGAGAAGAGAGAAGTATATTAAATCTGCGTTTGACAGTTTGAGTGGAGTGGACATGGATAATGGCAACGCTGGTGAGTGAGTGGTTATAAAGAAAAATACTGTAGATAACAAGACACAAAATTACATCTTTTATTAGAACAAAATATACTTTACTAAATCATGGTCATGTTATTGTATTAAATTAAAATTAGTGGAATTCTTATTTATAACTTTTTTAGTTGTTAGAGTCTGAAAGAGAACGTCATGGCATTCGATTTCACCTTTTTTGTTATCATTTTGATATGAAAAATGTTGAAGTATGTATTTTTTGTAATTTAAATTACGCGTAGGAAATCAGAATTATATTATATTCCATTCCGCCACTCTGATTGTCTTTCCGCACAAACTCTACTTATTATCCAATAGAGATTTCGAGAATCTAAACGTATATTTCTCTTACTTTAAACAATATTGCAAAACGCGTAAGGGTTAAAGTACTCACCTTTACATGAATTTTTTTTGTCATGATAACTTTGATAATTACCAAAAATATATTTTCAGCGAACACGGGTCACAATTCATTATCAGCGAAACACTTATCCCGCGGACCAACACTTAGGCCGGACCCTGAAGCCATCAGAAATAGAGAAGAATTGCAGAGAAGGATACAAGAGACTAGAAGGCAGTTGGATAGTGTAAGTACTATGTATCATCTTTTACTTATGCTTAACTCATAGGACATAGTAAAGGCTTGAGCTTTATGTTATTAAATTGTAAAAGAAGGATGGTAATGCTCTTCCGCGACCTAAAGAGGATCCTCCAAGATCACTCTAAACACCAACTTGCAGACCCAAAGGCAAAATGGCTTAGGTCGAGAAGTTCTACAGATGGCGGAATAACTTTGTTAGCGCGCATCACAATATGACGTTTTCGAACGAATTGTTGGTTCTATAAAACAATAATTTGTTTCCATTTTAATGCTAGTTAGTATTTAGCCGCCGTAATATGAGTTCAGATATTAACGTTACCGAACGCCCAAATTATTATTCATAATTTGACATATTAGATATTATTTAAAAAAATATGTTTATTAATAATATTTTTAGCTGGCGTACCGGTCAAATCTGAAGTCGAGTCAGTCGACAACAGATCTATCGTATATTCCTGAAAAAGACGGCTCCAATAGGAATAGATTATCTATTGGATCACCCAGTAACTCTAGGAATTACGGTAAGATATTTTAAGCCAGTATTCTCTGAGCTAATAAACTAATAATAACAAATTGTATGCTGTGAAAAACAAGTTTTTAAAAAGTTGCAACACTGGTATTACATTAAATAGAAAAACGAGTTTTTCATAAATAATTTTGAAAGACAAATATATATTCAATGAAATATTCACATGTCTTTCACCATATATTTGTCTTTAAATTGCTAATAACACTAAATTTATTGCCATATAAATCACGATGTCATACTAACATACATCATTGTTTTTAATGCTGACCAGGATTCCAAATACCTACTTTCCCGGAGGAAAACTTTGATAGTCTTTCTAGCAATTTCTTTGATAGCCTTAACTATCAAAATCTTGATTATCGAAACAAAAACCCTTACGCCATTCCTGCGAATTTAAACCATAAAATAATACCTGAATATTATCAAAATCCTCCGATTATCCCACCTAGAGTAAGAGCGGACAAACACAATCAACAAATAAGTAATTCACATTACAAAGAAAATACACAAAATCAAGCTTTCACAGTAGATATGAAGAAAACAAACTCTAAAGTATTTAATCGATTATTTTCAACAAAAGAAGACCCGCCAAAAATACCTCCGAGAAATTTCCACTTAAACCTTACCGATAAACCTCAACCAAAAACTCCGAAGCCAAATGCACGAAGCATTTTTAAAAACTATAAATCATGCCCAGTTTCACCCGTTTCTGAAGAATGTAAGTGGGCTGATAAAGTGCCCCCTGCGCAAAATAATGATAAGCTGAAATTCAATGCTGCAGAGGCTAAAAAACGATATTCTCTTAGTTTCTTTGTTGGGGCTGATAAAATGAAAGCAGGAAAAAGCATTGCTAATACAATAAAAAGTGACACGGAGAAAATGATAGCAGAAATCACAAAGAAATATGGAGATTTAGACGCATTTGAACCGAATGCACAAGATGATCTAGATTTACAACCCACTAAAGAGGAAAAGGATGATGGTAATTTCTCATCCGATTCCTTAGAAGACTGTAGCTTAAGCCAAGATGTCAGTTGCAAAAATAAGTTGTATTCTAAGAAAATTTGCAAGAAGCACAACAAACAAAACACGAGGAACATACCGAGGCGGGCGGTATCAAATTACGAAATATATGGGACTTACGAAAAGCCTAAAGTTCCAACTAAACCATGTATTGAACACAAAAGTTCGACGTTACCTAGAAACATGCCATCAAATCTGGATGATATTATGGATGAGGACGTCACTAAGATATTTGCTATGCACAGATGTCAAAGTGTACTCACTAAAAGGTGTATAACCAGATCAAATGAGTCCGTTTTAAGTGATAATTCTAACTGTTCTAGCGTTTCTAATGAAATATTTTTAAAATACGGTAATGAAGTTGCGTTTCAACAAGGGAGGCTTACTGATAGTCGTTATAATTTAAACTCCCAAAATTGTTCTTTTGAAAATATTCATGAGCCCGATGGGAAATATTTAGAGGCGCATAGACACAGTAGTGCCAGTTTCTTTTTAAACCAAAAGAAGTATATGAAAAATAGTTGCAGCCAAGAATCGATTCTGTCTGATGAGTTTCTTGACAATGATCACATGATGTCTCGTACTAATTGTAATTCTTTAGAGAGCGTTTTATCAGATGATTCTGAATGTACGAAAAGTGCGCCACTGGAAATGCTTTTTGAAGGTAAGAGAACGCGTAGCAAATTCCCTAACAGCCAAAGCTGTTATGAATTTGACAATAGTTCCAAAAGTTATGGATCTAGTCCTAATAAGGTGCCCAGTTTAACTGGGTATATGTATAATAATTATTTCGAAACTCCCGGAGTGGAGTACCACGAACCTACTCCTATAGTTGTGCAAAAGCCGCCCATTCATAAGGTGTATGGATTTGAGGTACCAACTTCTGAATTTTCTGGACACAAGACTGTGACAAGATCAAAAAGTTTATACGACTCTGCATCAAAACATCCACCCCGGCCTCCTAAGAATATTGCATACTATTTTGATGGTAGCGATATTAGACAGTATTCTGAGGAAAAAAAAGGAATCGATGATATACCTAGATTAAAAAATACTGATTATATGGCAAGTACAAGCAAATCGTTGCAACCCAAATTCGCTGAAAAACAAAAATATAAGAACGAAATGGAAGGATGTGAACCAAACACAATGGTAAAATCTAAGAGTTGTAGTTTTGAAGTTGTTTTAGAACCTGCATCCAAGCCAAATCCACTTAAAAATCTCATGGAGAAACGAAATTCGCACGTTCAAAAGAACTTGGAAAAGTTTGAAGATCAAATACGAAAAAATACACAAAGCAAAGGGAATAAAAATCAACAGAATAAGGAGAAAGTCAATATATCCAAATATAATAAAACCACAAAAAGTCTTGAAAGAGATTCTAGTCAAAAAAATAATAATAACAATAATAAAATTACTATGGAGTTCGTTCCACATAAACCGCCAAAACCATTAAAACGAACTTCGTCTACTAAGCTTAATAACAGACTTAAAGGTAACTTAGAAAAGTCGGGTTTAAGTTCATCTATATCCTCGCAATACAAGGCAAAGCTTGATGGTTTACAGAATAAAAATTATATAACAAATAAAAAAATGGAAGACAAAAATTCAAATAATTTAGAACCAGAAGGCACTGAAAAAACCTTTGATATATTCGTTAAAGAAAAAGAAATAAATGATAATAAATGTGAAATGCAGATGGACAGCTTAGAAGTATATGCAATGCAGAAGTTAGAAAAGAAAAAGCAAATGAGCCTGGATTCTTTAGACGTTAGTGATGATAATCATGATTTTGCTAAAGATTCGCTAGACTACTACGCAGAACAAGATAATAGATTCTTCAATAAGTCACGAAAAGAATCCAATCTTAACATAAATAAGAAAGGCTATAATGAAACATCTTCCTCTAAAATCAATCAAAATGACTCGAAAGAAAACATCGCTCCGGAAAGCGAGGAAGTAAAAAAATATAAGTATATTGAACGCAAATTGGAAATTATAAATAAATTAGTTGAAATGGAAGAAAGAAAAATACTACAAGAAAAGATTTTGAAGGAATTCCGTATGAAGCCTTTAGAAACTAATATTAACGACGGTAAAGGTGTTGTGAAAGTTTTGTCGCAGAAGTTTGAAAAATTAGCAACGAAACAGACTACTGTACCTAATTTTGCGTCCCTCACTCTAGACGAAGTTGAAGATCGGGAAAATCTAGAAGGGAAAGAAATCAAACGCAATTTAAGCCTTCCGGACATACTTGATACAGAACAAATTGGCTTGACAGTAATTGGTTGTGGCGAAACATCTAACGATAGCCCTAATATCGCGTCCGAACAATTAAATAATACAATACAAAGCGAACCAAAACCGCTTAAAGCATTGCCCCAAAGAGTGTATAACGAAATGGTATTCCCAAAAACAGACGTACATTTAGATAGTGAAAACTACGAATCGTCTACAACTAGTTCAAGTTGTACGAATTCACCGAAACGTATGACCTTTTATGGGTTTAATCGTCCGAAAACTCCCTTTCGAAAAATGATTCGGCAACCAGCACCCAGGTTATATATGGACAATCAGGCTCGAATGCGTCCCCCCTTTTCGGGGAATGCCGTAAGGGGTTTAGCTAAAAAGTGTCCAATAGTACCCGTGCTGCCTTCGAAATTCTCACCAGGTGCGAATCGCATGAATAGATGTCGTGTCGGTTCTTATAATTTGCGCTTTGTTTAGCGAATCCTAGTCCCTCAGGGTTGTTACACATTACGTTGGGCACTTGTTTATTGAATTAATCAAACTTTTATAGACAATGAGCTGTGGTATGCTGGCTATTTATACATTTAATATATTTTAAATCTAAAGCAACTTTTAATTTGCAAGGTTCGCAGTGCCTTTTCAAATGTGTAGCGCCCAAATGTTGTGATATTTATTGTTAATGATCTACGTAGCCAAGATACAATGATAGTCATATTGTTGACAAAATATTTTTATACAAATTCTCATGACAAGATATCTTGGGTATGCTAGAAATGATGAAATTATAGGTTTCACCATTTCACATTCATTGCTTCTTGTGTTGTTTTCAGATTGCAGCATGTTTTTATTGCACGATTGTAGTTTATGTGTTTTTATTTTGGATATGCATGGTCAAAAATTTAGGAATTTTTATCATGGTTTGCTTTGAGGTATTGGACGATTACCATGAACTAATAGATTCGTTTAAATCATAAATATCGTAAAAATCGTTCGTACCTTGTGCGTTAAGCATGATATAATATGATACAGCCCGCACGCATCTTACGCCGGAAGCGAGCGAGACAGGTATGCGTCGTGCTATCTCACTCTCGGACCTCGCGGCCAAGCCAGTGCCGGCTCCAAGGACGCCGCAAGGTGGGTTTTATAGGAATGCCATGGAGGACGCTTGTGGTGATGGGTTTAACCAGCTGGAATGGGCAGGATTTATTCATATAATAAACTTATCAGTAAATATATACTGAAATTTACTCACGTATAAGTAAATAAAGTATAAAATGGGGTCTAGTAGAGTAACTTGGAATAATAATCGTAAATGACACAAGACAAAGTACTAATACGCGCACTTTCCGAATTTGCATTAAAATAATGACTACACTGAGGGCATGAATAATTTTACTATGAAAATGCATGCAATTATATCTTCATCCTTGCATCTGCTTGCATAACCTTTAATAAAAATGTATTACTTTAACGCTTTTTGTATTTGTAGTTAGAAATCTTTTTATTATATTATTCCAGTCAAGTGATAATACTTGTTTTATATAATATATTCATTTAGGTGATTTTCCTTGACATTTGTTAGTTAAGGCTTTTTGTCTAAATTAACTAAAAAACTATCTTTACGAAAATATATTATACCCATAATATATGTATTGTATATATATTTGGCGGTTTCACTAATATCGTTTTTATATAGGTCCTTCAAAACCTGTGCCATCAAATGCAAACAACAGCAAATCGCCCAGCGGCTTCGTCCGCCCTGCACCACGATACACAAAATCTAATATGACTAGGAGTAGCAGCGTTGGGGTATTGAACCAGGTAAAATATATTTGTTAAACTAAATTTTAGGGTAATTCCATCCAAAACCTTAAAAAACGTAAGTAATATTCTATCGTCTTAACTTTATAATATGTCAAAAAATATGAAATTTCAATAGAGAAAATTTTGAAGTTTGTCTGAAAGGAAAGAAATGTGTGATATTTTAATAAAATAAGCAAACAAATAATACGTTGAGTTGTCTCCGTCTCTTACTGTGTTAACACATGCGAAGAGTTCCTTGGTCTAGAGAAAGAAATTTCTGGTTGTACCGACAGGACTTGCCTTTATAAGTAAATAATAAAACAAGCAGATCAAGTCTACCCAAGAATTACAGGACTTCCAAAGTATTTTGCTTTGATATTTTAGAGATTTAAAAGAGCAGTATTCGCCTAATGGCTTTAGCGTGCCAGTCTCATTCCTGAGTTCGTAGATTCGATCCTCGTGCATCAATGGACTTTCTTTCTATGTGCGTATTTAACATTCGCTCGAACGGTGAAGGAAAACATCGTGAGGAAACCGGCTTGCCTTTGACCGAAAAAGTCTGATAGTGTGTGTCAGGTCAGGTATAAGTAGGCTGATCACCTACTTGCTTATTAGATTGAATAAATGATCTTGAAATTGATACATAAATCTGAGGCCCAGACCTAATAAGCTTGTAGCGCCACAGATTTTTTAAATATTTTTTTATATAGATTTATTGTTTTTCAGAGTGACTCGGAATCGGACCCTCAGCCGACTCGACAACCCAGAGTCGGTGGTCTTATGAGACCAACGATTAGTTCTATGAACAAACAAGCACCTACAACCGCTAGGAGGCGTGGACTATCTAATGCGTATAGTACAGGTATTAATAAAAGCGTTTACCCACGAGTAGTAAATAGTGGAACTTAGAAGTAGACATGAAAATACGCACTTGAAAGTACCTAAATTAATTATAAAATGAAGGGGCACTTAATAATTATTAAATAGTGCTTTATTAAAACCTATATTTAATCTATTAGTTAATATTAACAAATGAGAAACATCTCGGCCTGTTACATAAACTCAAGAAATACTTTCCTTGTATACCTACTATTCTAATGTGAATTGTTTGACACGCAATTGATAAGGAAAAAATATTCAAAAGCTATTGGAGGTGTTTATTATTATGGAGTTGTACGTACGATTTGTTCCATTCAATCGATTTTTAAATCAAATATTTTGTTCTATAAATGAACTCGAAAATTAAGAAAACTAATTTAATTAATTACATTCAAATATTCACTGCTTAATAATATAACAATAAACACAAATATATCAGAACCAAGCACAATAACGCTTTAACATACACGCGTATACGCACAATTTCAGCGAACGTCGCTCGCTCAGAATCAAGTTCTGAGGCTGAAGAACGGACTGAAGCAAGACCAAGGGCCGCCTCAGTTGACAGGGCGTCTAGGAGACTGGGGGCCGGTGAGTTGCTATATTTTACTGATAACGAATGAATTAAATTTCTGTCATATTGTCCTTACTGTGTGATGAACTGCGACAAATCAGTGCTACAGGACATATTTAGTGTTTATGTGGGTAGGACTTCAGAAGCACATTTGTTTTTGTTTCTACCCTCTGACTATTAATTTTTTTATTTTATATAATAATTAATTAAATTTCAGGTCGCAGTGGTAGCGAGCGTGATTTATCAGCGAAGGCTCGAGAGGTGACGAATCGGCTCACCTCTAACTCACGACAGAGGCCCAAGCAAGAGACTACTGAAAATAATGGTAAGTTGTTTTCGGGATGGATTCTCACAATCCAGTGCTTTAGCGTCAACAATTTTCATCTGATGCCAGTGTGATAATTTACTTTAATTAGAATATTCCAGTTTATTAGATCACTGTATAGACCATGCCATACGCTCCGTCATTTTTGCCTATTTAATTTAATTAGAAAATTATTTAAAAGTATATTTTTCAATCTTGACATTGCTGGAAACGTTTCATTAGGTAATGAAAACAACACAAAAAACCCTTAATAGTTTTCTTGACGATAATGGTCATTTGTAAGGTTTCTCTTCTTTTTGGTATTTATGGTCATAACTTCAAAGATACAAGCGCGCTCGCATTGTTTGAATCCTTTTACATATATTGTATATAGGAAGTTATTTCTTCCTTTTCTGTATCTGTATTTGATCCCTCGAATTCCAGTGTCATCATCTCAGCTATGTTCGGCTCTCACGGAACAGCTAACTAAGACGGCGAGTAAAGTCGTTCAGTTATATCGCACACTGCAGAGGGAACCAAACGCCGCAGCTGATATCAGTGGTAAGTGAATATTGATAGTGAGACAACATCGCTGAATGATCAGCGCTGTGGAACATTCTGCTACTCAGCATAATGCCAGAGCCAATTACAGCCACAGCACACACGCTTGAAAATTATATCTCTCATTAAATTTTTTATTGAATTTTTGTTTCTTTGATTATTGTTATTTTGTGTGTGTGTTTTTGTTTGTAATAAATGATGTATCTGTGCTGCGTGGTGTGAAACGTGGAAGGTCACCAAAGACATCGCCTTCGCCGTATTCTGGGCATCTACTGGCCCTAAAAGATCTCTTAACGAGCAATTTTGGGAGCGCTGCCGGGAAACCCCGATTAGCCAGCAGATCAAGCGACGTAAATGGAAATAGATAGGCCATACTACGGGATTCCAATCATATTCCCAAGCAGGCGCTTGATTGGATTGTCCCAAGAGGCAAAGAGAGCCGGAGAGACTTGGAGCTAGGTGAAATACGAGGCTCAAGACCGAACGCGATGGAGACTCACTGTGGACGTTCTCTGCCTCATCTAGGGGGTATAGGACATTAGGTCAAGTCTTGCTATAAGACTCAGAAGACTTTAAACCCAAATCTTTTATTTCCAGGACTCGAAGCAGCAATCCTCGAGACACAGAAAGTCCTGCGTGGTGCTGTTCAAGGGGAACCGGACAATAACCGACAAAGGATTGACAATCTTCTTTCAAAAGGTGAGGTTTTTTGTGAATACGGATTGTTAAACTCTTAAACCAGACTCTTCTTTTTTTTACATAACTCCCAAGAGTTTTGGAGGTATAGAAACGTTTAGTGGCGACTTACTTGATTGTCTATTTTACTTTAAGATACCTTTGCATAAATTATATTTCTAGTTACTTACATAAATGTAGATATTGCAGCCAACTTGCTTAATAAGCCGTTCAATTAACAGCCTACCCTCTTTACTAAACAGCGCCGTTCAACTAGCGGCCTGAATGATATTCGGCTGAATTAGATCAAACAGCTAGACAAATGACTTATATCGACATAACTTGCCTATGATTTGTCTTGTCAATAAAGCATCGGCAAACAACATATTTGGTAATGGTTTCCAAAGTTCAATAAAATATAGTATGGAAGAGTGTAGTGACTCTAAGAGTAAGTGTAAGAACACTAAAAAGTTAGATTTTAAATATATTAAATAAAGAATTTCTTATGTCAGATATTTCAGCTTTTTTATTTCTGTCACATGATCGTACGAATGGCCTAAGCATTAGCCAGTTTATCAAATGTTACAAACGCTATGGCTGAATATCTTTCAGGCCGCTAGTTAAACGGCGCTGGTTAGTTAAGAGGCTAGGCTGTTGATTAAACGGCTAATTATGCTAGTTGGCTGCGACATTTATATAATAATGTCCTTAAAATTATTATTTTACATTAAATCTTTAGAAGGCGCCGCAACTGGCAACCCAGCAATGACTCTCATAGAGCAATACTCGGATATCTTGCTCAACATGATGCAGAGTAAAATGGTGAACCAGTTCTCACAGAGTCCACAAAGTCTACCCCCCACCCCAAGAGAACCGGGTGGGGAAAGCTAGTGATTAGTGAAGTGAAGAATATTTAGTGAAAAATGGAATTGATAAGTGTAAAGTGGAATTGTAAAGGAAATAAAAATGGAATTAATAAGAAAATATAAAATGGAAAAAATATTTACTTAAGTTCCATTTTGAATTAAGATGTTCTTATTTATGGAATAAAATTTATGTTTATGGTAATCGTGTTTAACGGAATTGTAACTGGATTTTCTTTTCTTATATGATAAGATTTAATTTGGTAAATTATTATTTGAATATATTGGAAAATAATTAAGTATGTGACGGGAATAGTTTGGAAGGTTGGATAAAAAAATTAAGAAATATGAATATAATTTTATTGTTTCTTAAAACAGAATTTATATTTGTTTGTATAATTGGGGGTTTTAAATATATTTTTATCGTGGTTGAACCACTTTAAACGGATTTCGTAATGGAATTGAACGCAGTAGAACACTTATATCAATTATATTTTATTTAAAATTGCTGACAATCTTATGAAGACATTGTATTTATTATGGCTAGTATTAAATTGTTTTACAAAGATCTGCGATTTAAAAAAATAAGTGCTGCCACCTGTTTAAGAATTGACAAAGGAAAATTTCATAGCTGTCAGAGAAAACCTATTGGACCATTCACAAAGCCTAGAATCTTCGTTAGAAATAAAACGATTGAAAAAAAGGGTTTAAAATATTACCCTAAAACGCATTTAAAGCATTCCAATTTTTGGAGGCAAGGCCGCCATCTTAGACATGTCACACTGGAACTCGGGTTGTCAATGTCAAATTGACGCGGGATTAATGAGCGTGCACATAGTGTTATAGTTTGTATTATAATTACTGATAGAATCTGAAAATAATCCGTTTTGAAATCATGTCAGTTTTCTCAGTAAAAGCATAAAACATTTATAATATGTGCATGAATTGTAAATAAAGTGTATAATACATATGTTTAATTTTTAAAGTATTACCTACGCTAATAATAGGGTGTGAATTTTAATAATTCATGCGATAATTGACTACACTGCGATTTTTCCTTTTATACATCACGATGACAAGTTATAATTTCTAATTGAAAACTGTTTTAATGCTTGCGATGCGCAAAAATCCGTTGCGGTGTCCATTGTTAATACAATATTCTCGCGTCGTCTAATATGGTCTATATTAGACGACGCGAGAATATTGTATTTTTTTATTGTACCAACTATAGACAAAAGCACATTTATGCATGATGTAGCAAGCTATAATACCTAAATCATTATTTTTAAATTGAAAAAATCGCAGTCGTTAGTCAAAATCTTATTAGGTAACATTGTAATTAAAAAAATATTGATTACAATTGTTTAAATTACACGGTTCTATCGAATTATATTTAACCGCATAATAAAATTGAGAAGTTATCAATTCGACAAGTATGTTTTCCTGATATACAATTATTATAAATATGGAGTAAAATTTAAAGCAAAAAAATGACATTTATAATAATAATACGTTTTGAAATTACAATGTTACCTACAGAATATTAGCGAAAACCAAAATAACGTTAAAATATTACGTCCTGTAAGTCAATGTAGTATTTAAGCTAATCGTCACAATTATATAATACATAATTTTAATACCAATTTCCTGTAAGATACTTCTCTTTAAAATTTTAATCTGTGAAATTAATTTTGAGACATCATACTTCATAGAGTATATTTATTTTTTCATTTCTTTTGACATCACTGTTTTTTTGTTCTCGCAAATCATATATTTATTTTAAAACACATATGAGAGTGAAGTCAATAATAATTTCACATATTCAAATAGCAGTAAGCATTTTTGTTTTAGTTTAGAAAAACATGAATATTAATATAGTTTTTTTTAACTAAAATGGAAAATTTGAAGTACTAGGCTTTGTAAGATGTATGTAAAATCTTACTGTTTCTTTCTATTACGTCTTTCTTTATTATTCAAAGAATCGACGATCATGTGTCTTTTTATTCTATGTACCTATTTTATTTTTTAATATTTCATTCATTACAAAATTAAAGAACACACTTTTGAAACTTGGTTATTCGGTATTTATCTGTCAGATAATGAGTAACTTCAGATTGTCTTTGGGTAGCCAGAGAGTAGATAATGGAGTTTCCACTGTCATTTTATATTTTATCTGTAGTGTAGTTGTCACAGAATGACAGTGTCTTACGACAATTAATAAAATTGTACTTGTTTTTGTCTATGCAAGGAAAAATAAAACTTTTAGCGTATATAAACTTTATAGTTTTATTACTAAGCTTGTATTAGAAAAAGATACATTTTGGTCAGCAAAGAACCGTAAAAGATTGTCTGTTTGTGATGACGTTAGACGGGTTATTCTTAAAGTTTCTCGTAAGAATGTAGATAACTTTTTTATTTAATGTTCAAAATTGTATTGCCATGAACGAAAAAGACTAATGTGTAATGTTTATATTAATGTAGGAGTGATAATACAATATAATTTCAAATATTTGTTTGTTTTTATTTCAAAATAATTATTTAAATACCATTTCTTGGCTAAAATAATGCTCGGAAAAGTGAAGTTTGGTTCGTTCCCTTTTTGGTTACGTTCATTTGCCCGTAGTAGGAAAGTAGTAGATATATAATCTGAGATTCGTACCTTTTAAACTAAGGGCCGAATTATAAAAAAAAATGTTCTTACAACCCGATCTCCGATTATATTTTGCAAGGACTAAATACATTATTTCGGTTCATCGTGAACAACGTTGTTGTTATTAGATGCATCTTTGACAAGACCAGCGCGCACCAACATATCTACTATAGGTCTTCGACTTTTGCGATCCGACAGTGGTTGGGATCTTACGTCTGAAATAGAAAATTATCTTTATCGTATACGTTATCTATATAGAACTATATATTAGTAAATAATTCAAATCCTGGCGTAAATTAGTGAATAACACTTAACTTATAACCAGCGGCACGTAAGTCTAGCGCTGGCCGATACGTGGAGGGGATTGCTGCGCATGTGTACTGTCGCGCGGGGGACAAAATGCGACTGGAGAGCCAATCGAAACTCTTCATTCCGCTAGCCCCCCTCAGGTACCTTATTTTTTACTTCTGCGCAATAACGGTCAGCGCTAGAGTTTCGTGCCGCTACTTATAATAATATGGCAAATGGGAACATCGTGACAAAATTTGTGATGTGTGTTAGGAACTCTTTACAAACAGTATTATTAAATACTAACCGATTGACTGCAACTCCTTAGTAGTAGTTTGAGGTCCTAATTCATACAGTACTTGGAAATCTGCGTGGTTCCCAAAGCTATACCCGAATCCAATGCGGTGATCGTTACCTGGAAATTAATAATTAAATAAGCAAGCTAAGAAAATAAACAATGATCCCAGTTGGATAGTCATTTAATTTAAAAGTATTCGGATGAATAAAATTAACAGAAAAATAAACTCACATGCACCAATTTAGTTTATTTACATTGAATTATTTTTATAAATTTGAAAGAAGTAATAAATTTGATAGCTTTTCTCGTAAGTTTACAAAAAATACTTTAAACTGTACGTTCCTTTGAATCAGTTAGGACAATTTATTGGTACCAAACAATTCTACTCAAACGAAACTCTATTTTTTAAAAGACAAAAAAAATGTTGGATAGTTTTTTTCTAATAAAACCTTTGCGTATTGGTGGTGCGAAACCGTATATAGTAGTAAACAGCATAGCTACATCTTCCGGTACCACGAGAAACTTCCCTTGCGTATCAGGACCTAAAAAGAAATATAGTTACATTACAATCAATCAGAATTATTCGTTGTTTTTTTTTTTCAAACTATGCAGGCATGCTACTATTTACTTACTATGTTTGTTAATAAAAAATATGCATGTAAAGACAATGACAGCACGCACAATTTTTTTCTTGTCCCTTTTTTTTAGTTTATGTTTAATAAAACAAATATCTTTATTAGATTTCTAGATTAAATATTGTAAGCAGTATATATTTTTTCATTTATTTGCTTATCAGTAGCAAATAAATGAAAAAATATATCCTGCAGCTGCTTTATTATACAATATCTAAACAATAACATTATACACAGAAGCCAAAAACGGAATACGCTTTCGAACATTAACACAAAACACATTTAACAATCATTATTATTACCTACTTATACAAAAAAAATGAAATAAAATAATACATATAAAATAATTTGTAAGATGCATTAGATCATTATAATATGTTCAATATAAAAGAGAAATAACAAAGCCATTCTATCTGATAAAGGATATCAGAGTTTTTTATATTATTTTTATGCATTTATAAGTTATGACTGACTTACGTAAATAGTTTGTATTAATTAGACCGAGGAATTTCAAATAGACAAAAAGTCAGGACATTCAATCAAACCGTTGCAAGTAGCGTGCCATAAAGAGTTATAATAAAGCAATAATTAATAAGAAATAAAGCTACAAAATTTATAAAATATAAAAACGTAAATAAAATCCAATATGCTAGAACGACTAGTTCATAAGTATAATGCCAGCATGTATTAAGTATATAGGTACATAAAGTTGGCAAAGATTTACGTCATAATATTGGTCATAAGGTTACTTAATAGTGTGTAGTATTTACCGGAGTGAGAACTTTTTGCTTCAGTAACTAGGCCAAGGAAAATTTACGTTTTTAACTTGCTTTTTAATGACACCATCAACCCAATGCGTAGAGAAAATACGGAAGAACAAGAATTTTTTTTTAATATAGAATATTTTCTTGTTCATTTTAATATTGACGCCGCATTTATAAAATTAAATTTATTATTTGTATTAATTTTCGACACTTTAATGTTTTAACGACAATTAAATTCCTAACATATTCCTTTTTCCCTCCCTGTAAGTCTCGGAAATTTTTGGATTTGTATAAATATAATCAAGACTTAAAAATTAGTTTGCCAAAGAAGTTTCACTTCTTGTCAGAAGTGAAGTTCATGTTTATTTTGTACGCACGCACTTTTTTAATTATAAGCATTAGCATTATGTACAGCTTAGGTTAAAGTTATCAATTTTAATTATTTGAAATAAAATTGTTTTTGAAGTAAAATTACGTTCATTCTCTTAAGCACCGGACCCTAATGTCAGCCAGAAATGAGCTTACTCTATCAGTATACCTATTTTGGATTCTTACTGGTCCGGATTATAATATAATATATTAGAGATACTGAATATCATGGAAAATATCTGATTCTGGGTCTCGTCATAAGAATCTAAGTCGGAGGTCACAACTCACTACTGTTAGAGATACCGCGCGTTAGCGAGGCGTCGTAGTAGGTTTGTATGGTAGTGGACCTATATGGTTTGGCTGAGTTTACAAATCCACTGTTGTGAACTCCGCCAGAGTACAAATAAGTCCAGGAGTTCTATTTCTAATATTAGTTATATCAGGTCGATAAGAACTTCGTATACTATCGCATATTTATGTAGAAATTGTCCATCTGTACGAATGATTTGATTGTTCTATAACATTAGTTACAACTGTAAAGACAAAGCAATGATTGGGAAATAAATACACTTCCTGTGTACTACTTCCAAATTGTTTGTTTTAGTAGTTGATACAGTAGATAATTACAACGCCCTAGCCTACAGTATCGATTATAATTTATCAATATATCAATAAAATTAATAGAATAGTGATACACAGGTACTTATATATGTATAAAGATTACTTAAGTTCCTGTTAGACCAAATTATCAAAGGCGTTAATTGCAAAAATCGTAACCGCAACGAGGAAATGCCACCAACATTACTTAATGGTACTTTTCCAAACATCCTTAATTTATGCAATAATTATTAATGACATAAGCATTATTTTATTATGGGTTGTTTATGATTAAAACATAAAGAACAAAATTGACAGAATTGTCATATTACGTTTGGAACTGAAAAATCAAATAAAAACCGTGTCAGGATTATTTTATAATCGGTGCAGGCTCCGAGTGAATGTCCAGCCTTGGCACAGATTACAACTGTGCGATTGTCACTTATTTTCACACATTGACATAAACAATTGAACATTAAACAAAAATAATAACCCACTGGCATTTTGGATCTTCTTATCATATTGTTTAATTTACACGACATTTTTATTAACCTTCACAACATGAGCAAAGATTAAGCCAACGTAGGAAGAAATTTCTTGATAAACATCTGGGATTTGAATCCACGACCTCAATATTAGGACTCGCACGCTTAACTACTACGCCAATACTTTTATCATATAATAAACGAAATAATGTTCAATTGTTTCTTGTTAAATGCTATGAATGTATTGGCTTATTAGATTTAGAATCGTACAAATTTTTTTACTTCTAAAATTCTTACTGTTTTGTAAAAAATAGTTTTAAGACATTTACCTACAATGTTTTATTATTAAATTGATGAAATTTAAACAGTTAACATTACCTCCGTAAATTTATTTAAATTAAAAATAGAACTAGTGTGTAAAAGAGGTTAAAACACGGGAACTATGACATTTTAAGCAACAGTTTCACGTAATAAGTTGTGAACAATCAATACAGTGTATTAAACAGTGATTTGTTAGTCGTGATCGAACAATTTGTTATCCGCCATACCGCGATGGACATTTCTCGTTTGGTTGTGGTTAAACATCAGAGTAATTGTTGCAAAAAACTGACATAAAATAGTGAAGTGACTTTTAAAAGTGTCTTGTGCTAATCAAGTACTTTAAAATAAAACCTAAACACTGTTTTGGACAAATCGTAATTGTGTTATATACGATTTATTCGCAAGTCAAGTAATGAATTGGTTAGCACTTGTAACAAGTTGTTAGGAACACCATACACACTGTCGATTGTGGATCAAATCCTGGCGCGCACATACCTACGAAACGAATACTTTTTATTTTTTTTTAATTTTATAATATTCCAAGATGGATTGTGGTAAATGCCTAAAAAATGCCTCTGATACTGAATTGATTAAATGCACATCTTGTCTCACGGTGTTGCACTTCTTCTGCGCTGATCTATCTGAAGCTGATTTTAAAAAAATTCTACCGATGAATAGGAAAAAGTGGAAGTGCTCGGCGTGCAAGACCAAAAAGATTGCTCCTACTTCATCCGTGTCGCCGAAAACAAGTTTAGCATCATCATTAAACGTCGATACTGAAATACTGACAAAATATATGGATACTAAACTCGCAGATCTGAGGCAGCAATGGCGGGACGACCTCAACGCTGCAATTTTCGAAGTGACGCGGAAATTTAGGGATGACATAATCTCTCTTGAAGCTCGTATGAGTACCTGGGAGGGCAGACTGTCGCAAGTGGAAGATCAAACGGCTAACAATGAATCTTTGCCAAACAATTTTATCGACAAGCATCTTTCTAATGAAAATCTGATCAATGAGGTTCGAGATCGCAATCAAAGGGAGAAAAACCTCATTATTGCAGGTATACCTGAACAAATAGCGATCAACGCAGAGGAAGGACCGTTAAAGGATGAAGATAAGATAATACAACTGATTTCCACCATAAACCCCAGTCTACCAAAACCCCTTAAGGTCTTTCGTATAGGAAAATTTAATCCAGGCAAAAACCGTAGAATCAAAGTTTGTTACGAAACAAATACTACGGCTAAATACTTATTACGTAACAAGTCTAAATTTCCAGAAGCCATTAAAATTTATTCAGACTTAACTCCAGCTCAGCAAAAATATTTGCAAAATTTAAAAAATGAACTAGTGCGACGTCAGGCTGCGGGAGATACTGACATCACTATTAAATACAGATCTGGAATACCCACTATTACCAAAATGTCTCCAAAAAACTCGAAGTAACAAATACAACCAAACGCCTCAACACAGATACAAATACCTATGAAGTTTTGCAAAACCATAATCAGCTACAACCACACAAGTCACGCTTATCGTTTTTATACCTTAATGCTAGGAGTATCCGAGCAAAAGGCAAATTTAATGAAGTCAAATGCATTTTAAAAACAATTTCTAAAACTGTTCATATCGTACTCATTACAGAAACATGGATCACTAATGAAACTCAGGCCCAAGAGATGAGTCTACCAAACTATACTCATTATTTCAACTATAGATCGGATTTTAGAGGTGGTGGAGTCTCAACTTATGTCCATAACAGTATTAGACATAGTTTGTCGGAGTCAACATATAAAGATGGCAACAACTACCTATGGGTCAAATTAGACAGATATGCCACCGAAATTGGACTTGTGTATAATCCTGGAGATACAAACTTCTCAAAGTTTTTGGAAGAACTTCGCTTGCAACTAAGAGAAAGAAAGAGGGCTGTAGTCTTTGGGGATTTTAATATAGATCTTGTGAAAAAGAATGAAAAACAAACTAAGCAGTATATGGATGTAATGGACGAGGCTGGATATAACATCATAAATAAAATTAGGAAAAAATATTGTACACGTGACTCGAAAACACGTAAATCAATAATCGACCACGTGTGCTCAAATTTAAGAAGTGACCGTTTTCATATGGCATTTATTGAGACAGGAATGTCCGACCATAGGCAACTTTATATCGAGTTAAAAAAATCCAAAGCCCCGCAGTTAATATACTCTGAATATGAAGCCATTGACTATGCTAAATTTAACAAACTATTCACGACCTACAATTTAGATGTAGCAACACTTGATTATTCTTTACTAGAAGATACGATTAAGGACTGTGTAAGGAAATGCAAACAAGTAAAGAAAAAGATACTTAATCCACCTCAGAAAGATTGGATAAGTGGAGAAGTCATTAGTGCAATTCACTTTAGAAACCAATTATGGGCTGAACTGAAAAAAGATCCTACAAATATAGTTGTTCAAGCACAATATACTACTACAAGAGATACGGTCAAAAGGAAAATAAGGGAAACTAAAGATAATTACTTCTCCAACGAATTTATTAAACACGCTAAAAACCCTAAAAAAATGTGGAGTCTAATAAATAAATTGGCTAGTAACAAGCTAAATAAAGATTGCACACCTTCCAAACTTATTATAGACACTAAAGAGCTAACTCAAACAACCGATATTTGTGCTGCTTTTAATACATACTTTTCTACCATAGGGCTAAAACTAGCCAATGAAATACCAACACAATTTCACATTAATTTTACACTAGCACTTCCTCAAAGTCTTAACTCTGAACTATCTAACTTTAATCCATGCACAACACTTGAAATCACTAATATAATAAAAACACTAAACACGAATTGTAGTAGTGGAATAGATGGGATCAATACTAAAACAATAAAATGCGTAGTTGATCATATTTCTGAATATCTCTCGATCTGCTTTAATAAGCTGCTGCATAATGGTGAATTTCCGGATTCTCTTAAAAAGGCCAGAGTTGCTCCTATCCATAAATCTGGCCCCAAAACCGAACCCGGCAATTACAGACCAATATCTATTCTACCTACAATATCAAAAATATTAGAAAAGATTATTTACTCACGACTTGACACTTACTTGCAAACTAACAATTTCATTTTTAAACGCCAATATGGTTTTAGATCAAAAAGCAGCACTTTATCAGCCACAGCCGATCTCGTTAGCGACATAAAACAAAATATTGACTCTAAGAAAATTGTGCTGGGTGTCTTTATTGATCTGAAAAAAGCGTTTGACACCGTAAGCCACAACTTATTGCTTAAAAAATTAGAATGCATAGGAATAAAAGATCGTGCACTAAAATTATTCAAATCATATCTATCAAACAGAACCCAGATAGTAAAAATAGGTAATGCTCAAAGTTCAGAAATACCAATAACATGCGGCGTCCCACAAGGATCTATATTAGGTCCATTGTTATTTTTAATATATATTAACAACATTCACGAACTCGGTTTACACGGCCGAATCACTCTCTACGCTGATGACACCTGCTTATTTTACTTTGGTTCAAATATCCAGACTATGGTTGCTCAAGCTCAATCAGACCTAAATGTTCTATCTTCTTGGTTTCAACAAAATCTTCTAACAATTAATATTTCAAAAACATCTTATGTAATATTCAAGGCAACAAATAAACTCATTCCTATCTTTCAACCGCTTAAAGTTCAAGACGTTGAAATCAATAACAAAAAATGGGAGAAATATCTGGGTCTTAGAATGGATACAAATTTAAAATGGAACTTTCATATATCACACATAATTACCAAACTAAAATCACTTATAGGCAGATTTTGGTCAATATCTAAATGCATTCCGCAATCTGTACGTCATTTGATCTATAATTGTTTAGTCAAGCCACATTTCATATACCTAATTGAAATATGGGGTACAGCATGCAAAAACAAAATTTCTACAATACAAACACTACAAAATAAATTAATAAAAGCACTATTCAGATACAATTTTTTAACACCTACTAATAAAATCTACCAAGAAACTAAAATTATGACGATTAAACAACTATATGTTTATAGCACCTGTATCCTTATTAAAAAAATTTTAAATAACTCTCTACATAGTAACTTATCATTTAATAAAATCAAATACACCACTACACGCAATACTCGTCGAGCGAGTTTGCTTATCTTGCCAAAGCCGCGCACAAATTATTTAAAGAGATCTATTAGGTATGAGGGTGTGCAATTGTTTAATAGGTTGCCGTCTAAGCTTCGTAACATTAGCGTGATTGATCAGTTCAAAAGGGCATTAAAGACACACATCAGAATGGGCCCATTAGACTAGAAGAAGAATTGGGCTAGCTGATGGCGACGTGTATCTCGTTTGTATATACTTAATATTAAATTTCTCATGTAAATAAAAAAATAATTTTTGTAATGAGAAATAAAGTTCTTTAAACATTAAACATTAATTTATTTTAGCTTTAAATGATGCATACAATTCGATAAATTAATTAATTAGGTATGTGAATATTAAAAATTATTTATACTTCCATTTGTATCTTAAGTGCCTTTATACGCGACGACGCGCTTACGCATATTTTAGTTAAAGACGATAGAGATCGAGATTGTATTTATTGGGTAAATAATTTAAAAATCAACTAAAAAAACAAATCACTATGAACAAAAAATAAGTATCAACATAACGTAAAGTAGAATAAAAAAACGACATAATATACTTACATTTAAAAAGAAAAATCACACAAGCAACTAATAAAACGCGCGCCATTTTTTGACAATCCTCAATTATGATTTTCAAACGCAGCTGTTGTCTATTCTTAAATGATTAATTATGGTGAGAAAACAGTAGGTCCTATTGTTAAATTTATTAGGTATCTACTATATGGAAACTATTATATTGTCGGTTTGTTTACTATTTCTATTAATCAAATTAATGCACCCGGCATATAACTCGGCAAAGTTTGAGCACATTGCCACATTTGGCGAGAGATTGGCCCGCCTCTCTTCGAGGAATCGAGCCTCGCCTAAGATGTCCAAGGGAATTTTTGTCAGCCCTCCATTCTACCACTGCACAGGGAGATGACTCGCTGATCCCCACCGCAAGGAAGAAGCTCGACCTTTTGGGCTGCGTCCAACTCGACTTTGGATGACCAAGGGAGGTCACCGCCGACCATACCGCTGTGTGATTCTTCGATGTTCGGAAATCATATTCTGGCAACGTGCTGTCCGCAAAGCACCTTCCTTGGACATTCATAAGTCGAGCGGGCCTGATGGCATCTCCCCAATTGCGTATCTGTGCTCATGAGTTGGCTCTGGTCCTAACGCGCCTTTTCCGGTACCTGTACTCGCTCGGCACTGTCTCGAAGTGCTGGAAGACCGCTTCAATACATCCGATCCCTAAAAAAGGCGATCGCTCTGATCCGTCCAACTATCGTCCAATAGCTATAACCTCCTAGTTCTCCAAAATAATGGACACCGTTGATAACGACCAGCTCCTGAGGTTTCTAGAGGGACACCAGCTGATTAGCCATTATGACCTTCTTGTATACCTTACACATAGATGGGCAGAGGCAATTGAGTCCAATAGGGAGATGCTAGCTAAGACGGTACCTACTTCACTCCAGGCCATCGCTTGCAACTTTATAAATCGCAAATTCGGCCCCACATGGAGTACTGTTCTCACCTCTGGGCAGGAGTCCCCAGTACCACTCTGCATGCTCTGCCGCATTTACCATGGAGAGTGTTCAGAGGACTTATTCGGATTAATACCTGCAACTAAGTTTCATCATCGGACGTCGAGGCAGAATACGATTCCACCCATATCACCTCGACGTCTGTCGTTCCACAACTGAAGAACTATTTTAAGGCAGTTTTTGCCGCGCGCCACCACTATGTGAAATCAGCTGCCCACTAAAGTATTTCCGAACCAATTCAACTTAGGGTCCTTCAAGAAAAGAGCGTTCCGATTCTTAAAAGCCTGGGAACGCACTTGCAAGCTCTGTAGCATTGATTGTCCATGCGGCGGTATCACTTAACATTAGATGAGCCTCTTGCCCATTAGTCCCCTGTTCCGTAAAAATAATCATTGCAAACTGCAAAATCTTACTACACCTATGGTAAAAAAATATAAAGCAAGAAAACACTGGAAATATATGTAGTTTTAATACTATTGTCCTCAAGAAACCTTTTAAGACAAACAATAATGCATATTTTGTATTCATTTGACTGCCATTTTTAATACTATTAAGACGTTGGGTAATTTATTACTGAAAAGTCTATTAAAAAAAGTGAAAAGTCTATTAATTGGTATTGATCAGAGTTGCGCATGTTTTTTTAATTAATAATAATAATAATCATTTATTGCAAGAATATGTAATTTAAATTTTTTAGATTATTATTGCTTTTTTAAATTTTTGTTTTAATATTTGTATGATCTCTACATGTCTTTAAAGAGAAAATTCTTTTAAGAAAAAAATGTCTTTAAAGGTATTTTACATTTTATATTATTAGTCATATGAATTGGCTTATATTATTTGTATCGTACATATCATATCATACGTTATTAAATGTATATCAACTACAGCACATTCATTCAAGAACATACCAACCTTAATAATATTTTTCCTAGATGTCGAATTATTGCCTCGTAAAAGTACTAACGAGAAGCAGTTAAAAAATTTACCTGTCATTGACTAATTAAAAATGGATAAAATAAAATTAGTAAAGTGCACATAAATTAACTTGAATCGTTAGTTAATTATAGGAACAAGGCAATACACCTGTCTACCAACACGAAGACAATCAGCTGTTCCGTGTGATTTTACTATAGACGGACAAATGTTTTCCATATGAATTTGTTTCATAAAAGAAAGTTCTATGCGTCGTACGTTATTCCCTATTTTGTATTGTATAGTCTACCACATAAGGACGTTAATTCTATAATGTAGCAGAGTGACATGCGTTATTTTTAATATGAATACTTTCTTACTGAATGGGAACACGTATTCTACGACTGATTTAGTTTAAAGAAAATGAAACTGTATTGGTATAAAATAAAGTTGCTTTTCTTTAGGCAAATATTTTTATTTACCTCCACCCGATTTAAAATTTCGAAAGGGATTCACATTAGAATAATGTCACAACTTATAATTTACCATATACAAAAGTCGACTTAATTGTTTGGATTTATGGTTCATATTTGTGTAACAAATGGTAAAGTTAAATTGTCGTAATAGTGAAAGTTGTTCTATAGTCAGTTTGGCGGCAAAACTCGACAGTGACAGATACATTTAGCTTTTTTTAAATTATGTTTGGATGAGTGTAATTTTGTATTATAAAATGGTGATTAAAGTGTTAATTTCCTTGTTTTTACTTTCTTTTGGTGAGTATTTAAAATTTTGTATGTCTTTTACGTAACATCCGCTACAAGATTTTATTGAAATCAAAAACATGTGGAACATGTATTTTTCGTTTTCCAATGACATTTGTTTAAAATCAAGTTATTTTTTGATAACATTAGTTTATTTTGAATTTATCTAAGACAAATTAAAATAGAACATGTATTACTTAAAGTGAATCAACCTGCTAATAAAGTTGTATGTAAAACTTAGCTGTTTTACTAAAATATATTATAAGTATATATTTTATTACTACATATTTTTTAGTCAATCATGAAACTAGTTCAATTAAATAAACATAAAATAAATAAAAATTTACCTACTTTTTTAAATTCTTATTCTTTAATTAAACGAGTTATACTCTTTCACATAGATTCAAGTTATCTACTTAATATAGAAAAGACGGTCTGTAATCAGAATTCTCTCAAAACAAAAATGTTAGAATTCTACTTGCCTAATTTAAAAACCGTTAGGAGGATTACGAGAGATCAAACTACATACTTAACACATGTATTAAGTAAATACATATACAGAAACAACATTTTTTAGGAACTATTAGCATTGTTATGTCAAGTTATGCAACAGTTGGCGCGGTCAAAGTCACGATGTGATCTTTACATATTTTTCACAATATTTTTTTGTAATAAGTATCTTGTAAGTTATTTTGTAATTTAGAATTATCTGCAATTTCATTGTATTACATATTCAAATAATATCGATTCATAAAGCCTAAAAAGCGCTTCAACTCCTGTTCTTGGCTTCGGATTTTTGGATCTGGTTTTTCTAATGATGAAGTAAAGTGACACACTGGTTTCCACACGATTCGTAAGAGCAAGAGTTAAATGCGCAATAGTAAGAAAAGCCCACTGGTGCAAAGCCGTGATTCGAACGCACGACCGCAGGGTTGTGATTTGTACATTGATCATTGATTAACAACTTTCTTTATTATATAATAGAACTAGTTTTGTTTTCACTAAATCATCTTCATGAAGGGGGAAAGAGTTTAAATTAGATTCTATGTAAATAAAGACGACAACAAAACCTGTATAAATCTTTGAATTAATATAATTTCGTAGTTTTTAAGAGGTAGGTATCTATATTGTAACAGTAACTGCATTTATTATATATACGGTTACGCCTTTTGAGTTTTGCACTTTCACACAGTTACTTATAATTAAGCCTAATAATTGTCTGGAAAAGGTTATTAGCGATACGACCTTTTGCTCTCCAAATTAATATGTCGTTATTAATTAAACAAAGGTATACTAAAACTTTTCGTGAGAAATAATAATCCTCTAAAAGGTCCATTTGGAGGCACTAAGAGTCATTGAGGGGTCTTCTGAGAAAACTTAAATAGTTTTAATTTAACGACTAAACTAAATTGTTAGCTAACATTCTTATATCTCAAACCATGGGTGTAGATACCATTTTCTTTTCATTTTAAAACCTATAAGAGTCTGTCAAATGTCATATTATCTTTCATTTCCTGTTAATTATACAACCATATTTATATGCGGAAACCTAATGTTATGTAACTTTTTCTCGACGTTACGGATTTCCTAGATTTAATGTCAGTTTTTATATTTAATTATTATAATCGACTTCTGAATGTTACCTTGGATTTAGATTGTCGAATAATTAAGTTCACCATGTAAAACTCTGATATCGCAGCTTATGCTACACAAGGGCCTTATAGCCTAGCGGTCTTATTAAGTGTCTGCTAGGTGAGGGGTAGCGGGTTCGATTCCCGGTTCGAGTGCAAGTTTAAGTATCTTTAAATTTGTTCTCGGCCTTTGGGGGGGTTGTGCGGTACAGGGCGACTGTATCAACCGTACATGGAGGGCACGGTCGAATTTCTAAGGCAAGCACTGAGTATGCTGCATAAAGCGGGCCATACCTAGACGGACCGCATGTTGCAGTCAAGACCAACTGCAATATGCGGTTGTTATTCTTTTTTTCTACTAAGTATTAGTATTATTACATCCTTTTTCTTTTTTTGCGACTGAGGCGCAAACTAGGTGCTGTGGTCTGTGGCAGAATGACCAGCGCTGTGGAACATTCTGCTCCTTAGCATAATGCTGAGCCAGGGCCAATAACAGCCACAGCACACACGCATTATACACTTGAAACAAACCGAAATTAAAATTTTTTTTCTTTGTTATCTCTTATTATATTTTTTTTTTCTTTGATTATTGTTATTGTGTGTGTGTTTTTGTTTGTAATAAATGTTATGTCTCTGTCTATGTCTATTTTTTTAATTTTTACAAAAGGTGTATTTGTCGTTATTTCATTTTTATTAAGTAATAGTGAGATACATACATGAGCAGCGTGGGTTAAAAGAGTGCGGACAAGGTTACGAAAGGGTATGCTTAGGTGATTTTTGCCATGTATGGGATGAATGTGAAACGGCGGCAACCGTGGATGATAAAGGTTGGGTAGGCCTTGTCAGATCTGGACCAAATCCAGGAGGTACTGGAGATGGGACACGTCAAAAGTTCCCATAATTGGCGAGCATGGTGAATTTCATGAAACTGGATGAAGCGAGAGTAGTCAGGACCGTAGCAAGAGATCCGTGCTCTCTTCCTATCTTTTCGGGAAAAACGCGTGAATATGTAAAAAATAATAATTTTCATTATATGTATGTACCTACCTACACATAAATTAAATTTGGTAATATACATTAGAGACAAATATGGCGTATTTGTTGTACCAAATTGATCCGATTTCCGGCAAAACTATAACTGCAAATAGTTCTGGTCCAGTATTCCCTAGGTGTTCACTAAATTTATTAATATACTGTCTTATAAAAAGGTTTTTTAAAGCTCTATATACTTTTTTTCAGGAAGTTGCTCCATCATCATACCCGAAGAGCTGCCATCATTGCTCTCGGTTGCCTACTCGAATATACCTCCCATTAAAAAAGGTTTGTAGATTACTAAGTCTATGGCATAATTTTTAAGTCTTGAACAATTCACTAATCGTGAATCGTGATCAATGTTATGATAATATAGTTCTATTAATTTAAAAAATCCTTTCTGGGTCTCGGATTTTATATCTGTTTTATGATCATTTGTCAATCTAATAGGCAAGTAGGTGATCAGCCTCCTGTGCCTGACAGACGCCGTCGCCTTTTTGGGATTTTCGACGACATATTATGTCGTCCTTCGCCGTTCGAGTAGCGTATAATAATTACAAGCCAAATTTATTTCTTTTCAAGACCTTACAAAAATTATTATATCTAACGTAGAAAATATTGATCTATTAACCCGTGTTCAAAATTAATATTAATTTATTCGCCTTTTCAATTTCAGGAACGGATTCCCGTGTCGGTTTTGGCTTCGCGTTCGGGAACCATGCCGATTTTCAAGTTATGTTCGAGTTGGGACCACAGACAAACACGTTACCTTTGAGTAAGTGAAAATTACTTTAAATTTGATTGCAAATATAAGCTTTCGATTCGGGGGATATCAATAACCGCAACGTTATCAAGTCTAGATCCATATTTCATTTTAATAAAAAATTCATACGGTGGCGCTGGCGCAGTAATTGGTAAGATTTTGCTTATTAAAAGGAAAAGTTCAGAGTGCCTGAAAGCCGTATAAGTTATAAAAATAAATATATGTATATAAATAAGTCTGTGCATCTATCTTGTATGTGTTATTTTTTGGATATCCAATATAATAATAATGTTAATATATATTTCTTTAAGGTTTTTTTTTTCAATAACTGGCCAGATGCTAAATCAAGTCTTTAATGTATTTTCAGATGGCCAAGGTTTTCCTACAAATGCTAAGCGTCAAGCTGCGTACCCCGTCGAAAAAGTCAATAAGAATAGGGAAAAGGTACGTAACCATATGTATTTCTCATCTTTCATATGTGGAGGACCAGTTCCTTCAACCTGAAGGTAGAACTTTCGACCACTCTAACCACTGACTGGCCACTGACTTACTCGCTGTTGGCCTTAAGGGCCTTTACAGCTCAGCTCAGTTTTGGCAAGCGTAGCTCGGCCACAATAGGCGTTTTCCCGCGACTAGCTCAAGGGCTTAAGCCGATGCGGGGTGGTCAATCGCCTGAAGGGAAGAACAGAAGCTCACTGGTGTGAGATTGAAGTGAAGGTCTACCATCCCCAAGGCGGTTTTAATTTGTCGTTAGCAATTGTGATTGGATCATCCGGATCCGTTATGTCCTAATGAATGAATAAATATCGAGGTCTCCTATGAGTCTTTTTTGTCGGGAAACGGTAACAATTGATACTTTTACGCACCTAAGGGTTAGGTTGATGTTTAGCCTTGTCGAGGTGGCGTGTGGACGCCAACTTTATTGATTGGGTTATGTTAGGGGAGCTCCAGTGGTGGAGATCGACGTAGAAGGGCGCACCGGTCGCGATTCTTTTGCCATAGGGTTACCTCTTTTTTGAGGGGGAATTTTTCCCGAGATTGAGCAAAAGCAGGGTTGCCCCTGGCAAAGGGAACTGCGTTGTTCTTCTCGTGATTTATCCAATTACCCAAAGGCCCCGATAGCTAAGGTTGATATATCCTCAGCAGTCGGCATAACTTTGTTAGCGCGTTTCAAAGTAAGACGCCATCGTAGTGATTGTAGAAATAAAATGTAGGTGTCGCTACACATACAAAACCTAAAACATGTTTGAAAAGTTTCCAAACGGAGACGCTTGGGTCTTTCAAAAGAGTTTTTACTGATATAACTCTACGAAGGCGAACCGTTTTAACCGTGTAAACATTTAAATTTGCTGTTATAATACTAACAAAGTATTTATAAACATAATAAGCATTTTGAATAATACTTGGCCAATTAGCTGGCTCAATTGTAATAGAGATAATTTAAATATTGAAAATTTATTATAGCTTCTCAATCGTACCCGAACTGATATATCACAACTCATACATTCTATTTAAGCATACAACAAATAAACTTAGAGCAGTGTTGGCCTAGTGGTAATGGTAACTTGTACGGTGAAAGAAAACTTCGTGAGGAAACTGGTAATCCAAAAAGTCGACAGCGTGTGTCTTGCCTTTTATAAAAAACAAATGGTCACGAAAAATGTAGTACAAAAGTATTTTAAATTCTTGAGTAAATAAAATTTTGAATTTAAATTTCTAAATTTTAAATACCTATATCTAGTATATTTTTATTAGTTTTCGTCCAATACAAATTTTGAATAAAACAATATATACCAAAATTCAGATATAAAATCAATTATAATTAATTAAATTTATTTCAGTTCTTACAAACTGAGGCTGGTAAATATCTTCAAAATTGGGCGCAGAAGATGAAAAGTCCAAAACCTGTTAAGAAACCAGTAAAAACAGAAACACCCAACTTAGAGGAATCCATGGTTGAATTGGTGAAAAACGATAAAGGCCAGTACGAAATACACCAGCCACATCCGGAAAATATGTCAAAAACAGCAATGAACAGTTTGAAAAAACTGTACGGAGAGAAAGAAAATTCCACAGAACAAACGGAGGCGAAAAATGAAAAGAGAAGTAAAGAAGAAGTTCGGAAAATAACGGAAGATCTGTCGAATGTTGATTTAGAATAAATGTATGGTGGAAATTTGTTTCTTTAATAATTCCTAATGGTAGGGGAGCCCAAGAGGGGATTTCGGGATTTACTAAAGCGCGGCAGATTAATATATAGGGGGATACCTTGTACCCGGTTAAGTACCTCCACAAAACATGAGGCCCATATATAAGGCCGCCCGTGAAGGAGACAGGATCAGATTAGTAAAAAAAAATTGACCATCAGAAATTCCCGAGCGCGTCAGATTAAGGTAGGGTGAGTTAATTACATCCTAAAAAGTGTATGTTCCACTAATCTGACAATTTGAGAGTGACGTAAAAATAGGGGAGGGCAACAAAGTTGTAAAAAAAAACGTCATCTCGACATTCTCGAGCGTAGCTAATTTTTTTTTATTTTGAAGGAAATAATTCAAGAATAATGAAAAATATATAATCTGACGATTTCCGCAAGCCGAAATAACAAAAATTCGTCGATAAAGTTAAATGCGTGCAGCTGCGTGATGCCTACATTTCCTTAAACCGATCGGAATCTACTGAACGGCGTTCTAAATATTTCCCTCAAAATTACATTTCCTGTGAATTTGAACCGATTCGGACCGATAGATTTTGAGAAATTTTGAAAAATCTTAAAAAAATAAGAAATATATTTTTTTAAAGTGGTTTCTTTATCGATCAACTTCAAAAACTAATCCGCCTTTGTGCTTGAAAAACCACATCGTTCGCCACCAAGCTGGTCAAAAGCGGTTGATTCGTTCGAGAGATATCGTGAACGAAAGAAACCCGAAAAAGTGTTTTTTCGGGATTACTCCGAAATTTGTGGTTCAATCAATTAAAAATGCAAATTAAAATTACTTATGAGGATGATAAAACTGCGTCGAATGCCGCCAACCGCGTGAAAATTGCTTGATCCATTCAAAAGTTATTGCGGTTTGAAAATTCCAAAAATAGTGTTCTATGAAACTTCTATCAGACTTTCGAGCTGGGAGAGCTCAAATGCATAGAAATATTATTTCTTTGAACTCAGCGAGCTCAAAATATCAATTTTAAGCGCCCAGGAATGGAATTAGCGGGAAGTTGCAGGGATGGCCCTTTAGGTGAACCGTTTTTCTAATTTTTTTTTGTCAGATCAGGCGAATCCCTCTAGATAATCGTCAGATTATGAGACAGTACGTTTAGAACATAAAGATGAACCATATATATCTTAATCTGACGCGCTTGAGTATTTCAAAATGGCGATTTTTTTTTGCAAATTATGAAAATGGCCACGGGTTTGCGTCCCATCGAAATCGTCAGATTAGTGAATGAGAGCTTTTTTTTGGTGCACTTAACACTCCCTTAGAAAATCTGACGCGCTCGATTAAATTATTTTTTTTTCATTTTCAACCCTTAAATACAACCACCCGCATCATGCAAACGATCAGATTAACATACGTACATTATTAAAAATACGTAGGGCATTGATGCTATCAATATCTGACGCGCTCGAGGATGTCCATGCAACAGTTTTTTTTTACATATTTAACAATCTATAGCCGCTTCCCCCACCGATGAAAAGGTATATAATATAAAGGTAATTTTTTCTTCTTATCATCTAAGCTTTGCATCCCAATAGGTCTCTACGACGCTCGAGTAAATCCCCATTTAGCATCGTGGGCTCCCCTACCATAAGCATTAAACAGATTTATATAGACATACGTCAGCTCAAACTTTGTGTCTTTACAATTTAACATTAATATTACTTTTTGCTTAGTTATACAATACATTCCATAAATATTACTAAGGTCTGTCAGCTTAGTAATATTTGTCCTCCGTTAATCTCGTCCAAATATCTGAAAATGCGAGACCTTATTGAAAAATACCCATGGTATTCTTTTCCTCCGTCTTTAAACTTTTCTCGGCTTTGTCCGCGTGGTATACGTTGACCAGGATTTTTATTGTTTTAGGAAACCTATTATACATATGAGTTAACTTACTTTCTTGCCCAAGTCACAGCTGTACAAAATTTCATCAAACTAGTTCAGTTTTTTAAGTGTGATAGACACATACAGAATTCGTCTTTATAATATTAGTTGAAGTTAAAGTTAAGTTAAATATCAGTTAAGATAACAATCCCACAGTATTGGGGGATTTATATCATTTATAATTATTCAAGTAATTATTTCTGACTGATAATAAAGAACAAGAGAATGTAGGCATGGCACACATTTGCCTACACATGAAAAAGGAGGATTACTCTTTTTTTTATATCCGAGGTGGAAATGCATTTGCGCATCCCCTGCCCCCAAAAGTTGCAGGGGTATGTGGGCCTCGACCCACCCCAGAATCTCTGCTATTCAGAGACTGAGTGAGCAATACCCACTAAAACCACCTCGAGTAGTTCCTACAAAGCCGCGTTACAGAGGCTCCGGGGTCGCTCTCGCATTCTACCGGGACCGCAACGGCATGTTACACTCAAATACCTCCCATGCAGTACACACTACATAGGATGATGAAGAGGAGATGGGCATATCTTCTCCTATTTACTCCCCGAGGAGGATTACTC
Source organism: Pieris napi (assembly GCF_905475465.1). Classification (NCBI taxonomy): domain Eukaryota; kingdom Metazoa; phylum Arthropoda; class Insecta; order Lepidoptera; family Pieridae; genus Pieris; species Pieris napi. Next base: position 9,307,602 of record NC_062246.1, read on the forward strand.
TTCTACTTACGTGTAAATCTAACCATAGAGTAAATATCTATTCTAAATTATCATTTTATCCTGGGCTCACGATTTACTACTTATGTTTCTTTATATTGTTTTACTTTAAACAATATATTTCCCACCAAAACCAAAAAAAAAATCTTGAATGGTATTTTTTAAAATTTATTTATAAGTTCTAAAACAATGTGTTTGCACAAAATTATACATCACAATATGACAACACAAATTATACATACATACAAGTACACATCAATTATATTAGAACATAAGCAAGCTAGCAAGGGAAAAATATAAATAAACCACACAAAAACAAATTATAATAACTAAAAAAGTACTAATAACTAAAACTAAATAAAAACTTAAACCTTATTAAGAGCATGATAAATAAAGTTACGGTAGGTTGGAAGATTGTTGTAAAAAATATTAATATTTTTATCAATGTTAGTAATTAAGTTGAAAGAGCGATACCCTATTCACTGGACCATTAAAAGTAGCAGATAAGTGAGCCGTGGGTACGTATGGAAGACTCTTTGTTCTAGTGACTCTAGGGTTACAAAAAATTAACAGAAAGTAATCTTTCTAGCTTGAAAATAACTTCTAATAATTTAGTAATAATAATTGAATGACGAAATTATTCTAAGAGAAAAATCATTGCTTATTACCTACTTAGAGGTGATGGCAACATACCGGTTCACTGACGATTCTGAGGTAACAATTAATTCCAATGTTTCCTATTTTCTCGGTTAAAAATATAATTTATTCTATAAGAATTACATCATAAGATTACATATAACTTTAATAGTGAAAGTTATAATCCTAAGTCAGTTTTATAGTAAAACTTACGGGTGATGGTCTTTTAAACATTCAGTTACTAAGTAAATCATGGAGAAAACCTCATTTTTCTTTTTGCTTCTGGTATCATGTGGTGAGTTGTATTCTATTTATTAAAGTTATAGTAGAAAAATACGCACGGATTACGGCAAGAGAATGCTGACATTTGACTAGAAACTATTAAACAGCCTGCGTAAATAAAATATTATAATAGATTCGAGTGTCACTTATTATGATGTGTATTCGTGTAATATTTATGTTTAATTTTTTTAACAGAAATAAAGAACAGATACATCAATGTAGTATAAATCTTTACCTTTAAAGTTACCTTCTTTAAATATTTTAATTTCCTTAAAATAAAAAATGAATGAATAAATCAATGAAATGTAAATTAGAAGTGTTAGTGAAACACATGCTTACTTGTGATAAGAGTTTTAACGCACTGACAAAGTTAAAAATATGAATTAGTTGGTACAAATTTGTTTATTTATAATGTAGAAGTGACCGATTTGGATCGTTTTTATATAGAATCTGTAAATATCTAAATAAAAGTTGGACAATATATTTATTAGGGCAAAGGGGTCTTGTCGTTTCGCTGTTGACAAGGAGAGCTGTAATGAATGCTTTAAAACTTTGGCTAACTATTCAAGAGATCCCTATATTTATATTAAATATATATTATTTATTTAAATAAAAAGAAAATTAATTTCAATTTAATATTTTATTCTATATAAATAATACGCATCACTATAAATGTACATAATGTGTAGAAATTAATTAAGAGCGAAGTAAGATGAGCTGAATAAGCCTCTTTCTGGAAGCATATGCGTTTGCTCAGCCAACTTTAATCAAAATCAAAAAATCTAATTTTAGACAATAATTGAGGGAAGTAGCTTACAATCACATCCAAAATTAGTATGATTAAATAATTGAAGATACTAATTTCACTGATATCAAAGAGTGAGTTCAGTTTGGGTTTATTATCATTTAAACAAAGTTATTTGTTTTTAGGAAGCGCTTCCATTATTGTACCTCAGGAGATATCAACTTTAATAGACTTTATATTAAAATTTTTACCACCCTTCAAAAAAGGTATTTATGATTCTTTTGTTTAACGTTAATTAGGTTTTTGCTATATTTATTCCACAACTGAGCGATTTAATGCAGTTTTTGCCGTGCACCCACTGAAGTATTTTCGAACCAATTCGATTTAGGGTCCCTCAACAAAAGAGTGTAACAAGATTTAAAAGGCCGGCAACGGACTCGCGAAACCTCTGGCATTGGGCGGCGGTATTACTTAACATTAGATAAGGCTCCTGCCCGTTTGCCGTTCTATAAAAAAAATATTCTAAACGGCTTAATTAAATTTTGCGCGGCATTTTCGTTATATACACATGTAAATGTATTAAAAAATCTTTCTACTGTTAGTAAATATATGTACTGTAGTCTAGGTAGTAGAAAAATCGCAATTATTACAGATTATTATCAATTATTATAGATTATTTTAATGATGATACATTTGTTAATTACTACAGACTTCTATAAAACTTCTAAGGGTCTGTTATATTTAATACCGAGTTTCATTGTAGCAACAGAAGAATCGCGTATTGGTTTCGGCTTTGCATATGGCAACCACGCGGATTTTCAAACAGTTGTACAGTTTGGCCCTGATAAGGAGAAAAAGGATGGTAAATATTTATCTATAAATACATTATCGTTAAAGATTCTTAAACTGAGAAAAAATGTTCATTGTAATAACAGACTCTGTATAAAGCTCCTGAATGCTCTTGTGTGGACACATTTAAACGTCTATTTCATTGACATTTAAAAAAAAAAAATGGGATATTTTTATAAAGATTTTAGAAGATATACATGTTCATTAATTATTAGGGACGTCCCTTCGGTAAATTCGTTTTCTTTTTAAATGTTTTCAATTTGCAGATTTTTCAACAACGAAGAGACGAGCGACCGATGAGGTAAAAAAAAGAAAATCACTTAAACTTGCATCCAGGGAAACATCTATAAAGCGTTAAATTGAGAAGTATCATGTATCTGTTTTGTATGTAAATATATACTTTGTTCATAAATATTTTTCAATATATTACACTTATTTTTTGTTTATATTTATAATAGGATTGAATTTCTCTCTGAATTGAAAGCTTTCTTTAATGAATGTCCCCTTAGTACAAAGACAAGAATACACAAAACCATTATGTAGGTGGTACCACAAGACTCCACCTTTACCGAAAATTAACTTTAAAAAATCAAACCGGGCGTGGCGTTACCCGCCAAATTACGCACGGTGTAACTAACTAAAAACTCAATATAGTCTGTATTCTATTGGCATAAGGTTTGAGATTGGATACGAGGCATTTGGACATGTCGAAAATAATTCGTACCGGTTGCGAGCAATTGTTGGTAATTAGGTACGTTTTGTTTCTCCGTGGTATTTCTTTTTTGATGATCGAGTACTTTCTGGGACAGATATTTTGATGTGCAAGGAAGTATGAATTACAGAAAAGGTAATTTATTTTATTACTCGATTTCAACGTTTATTAGAGGGTAATGTTTTCCCAACATTGTGTTGGAGAAAGGTATGACTTCTTTATACTATGTCTAAGGTCTAGATCTATTATAATGTTTTGCTTATTTCGACTAAAAGAATAAAAAACGAATAACTATTTTTTTTTAATAATTATAAGTAACAGTCATATACTATGATAAATTTAAATCTTACTTAAATTTTCAAAAATTTTAAGAGAGTGATTTAACATTAAACAATATCTTAGAAAAAAGCAATACCTCTAGTAGGTTAATTTCTTCATTATTTATTCCCTATTCTATTCATAGAAAATGCCACCTCCAAACTATCACCATCCGCGTCTCAGTTATGACGTGTTTAAGCGAGGCGAAATATTTGAGATGGTTTTTCGTTTATGGCAAGAAAATATTTTTTTGCGTGGGCAATGTTAAATGCATTTTTTGTCAGTATACTGTTGTACGCGGGGCAGGAATGTCGTCCGCGGTGGCCACATTAAGTATTATTATGATAATGATGGTTCATTTTAAAGATGACAATTAAAATGTTTGGGATAGGATCTGATAGGCCATCTTGTTAATTCTGCTAACAATGTATTGGTTTTCATTCAGAAAGTTCAGGGACACTATTGATTGGCTTTCACCAAACCAAACCTTTCATTCTTATTAGTCTTACTTTAACTTATGCATAAACCATAAATGGTGTTAAAAGTACCTATAGGACTCTTTTTAAAAAAAATGTGCAACTAAGAAAAAAATTAAATCTGTAATATTAAAATGACCGCTAAAAACTGAATGAATATCATTAACGCTTTCTCTTCTAGCTTCTTCTTCTTTCTTCTCTTATTCTTCTTTCTTATCTTCTTTTTCTTCTTTAAATTCTTCTTTATTAACCGGTTTGTTCCTGAGAACCGGCATATCGAAGCTTTGACTTTGAAACCTACGTTTTTGACTGGAGCCAGATTTCGCGCTAAGACTCGACTCTGAATCCTACCCGTTAGACCCAAAACGCCATGATCAAGACAGATCTTCAATGTCTATGAAAAGCATCAATGAAACAATAAGTAATGTGTCTGACCTGTAGCTAGCTGAATTATTTTTAAAAATCTAATAAAATAAACTCGGTAACTTATTATTGTATTTAAATTTTGTTCGATAAAGTATTGATTAGCCGTTATGTATTGACAGGGTCAAGTAACCACGGTTTCATGAACTAGTTCATTTTCCCGGCTTCACCTGGATTTGCGGTTTAAGCGTGGCCTACGTTACTTTATTACTACTTAACCAAACATTTTTTTTTATCCAACTAAACATCTCAACAAATTAAATATTTAAAAAAATAACTGGAGCGATTTCAATAAATTGCAAACTTCTACAATGAGTATCATAAAATCATACACTTACTGGTCGAAGATGCTCCTTTTAGGTTGAAGGAACAGTTTCCGTCCACCAAATATCTACTCATTTTGTAAAGATACAATAAAACAACCAAAAGTAACCACGGGAATAACGAACACAAAAATCCCACAACTTCTTTATATTAGTGTTAATAATTACAAATTAATTATCATTAAAGCAATCCTAATTATACGCCTTCATCGTAAATTAATTACAGACGCATTATTTGTACAAATTATTACATCATTAAGATTTCTTCAAATGTACCGAAAAATAAGAGTTAATTTATTCCAAAAAAACAATCCTTTGCTTGGCGAAACCACTTTCAAAATCCACCTTTTCTTAAATAGCCTACAGCTAGTGTTAGTTAGTCTGTGTTTTTAATTACTTTTTATTATTCTGTGCTTGACAAGCTGTCAAGTTTTCGCTCCTGGATGTCGTCATTGCGCTCATAAATAGACAATATTTCAGCTAGGTGAGGGGTACCGGGTTCGATTCCCGGTTCGAGGGCAAGTTTTAATTTAATTTAAATTTGTTCTCGGCCTTTGGAAAGGTTGTGCGGTACCGGGAGAGTGCCTAAACCGTACATGGAGGACATGATCGAATTTCTAAGGCAAAAAGCACGAATGATAAAAATCTCATACTTGACGCTGGCTAATGCACAAACCGTGCCAGAGCCATTTAAAAAAATTAGACAATATTGGTGCACAACCGGAGTTTGAATGCATTTACGCGCCATAAATCAATAATTTAATATTTACCCTTATCACTCTACTTAGTAAATAAAGAAACGTTTAATTATTAATTGAACAGATAGACGAATTATAAGTATGTATGAAAAATAAATCAATGGCGCTACAACTTATATAGGTCTGGGCCTCATATTTATGTAGTCGTTTCATATTCGTTTGTTAATCTAATAGACAAATAAGTGATCAGCCTCCTGTGCCTGACACACGCCGTCGACTTTTTGGCTTACCTGTTTCCTCACGATGTTCTCCTTCACTGTTTGAGCGAATGTTAAATACGCACATTGAAAGAAAGTCCATTGGTGCACAGCCAACGGGATCGAACCAACAACCCTCCCTGAGGTTGTTGGTTCGATCCCGTGGCAAGAGTGCACGCTTAAGCCACTAGGCCAACATAGCCCTTTAAGTAGGTAAGTATAGACCGGATAGAATTTCAAGTACAATTATTATAATTTTATATTGTTTTTTTTTACTTTTTAAAGTTTCGCACAATAATAAGCTAATTTTAAATGCTCACATTTTTTCTCAATAGCAGCGATAGGTTCTTTCTCCTGAGAAATATACTTTGCAAGAAATATGCATTTCCAACTGAAGAAACGTAGATATTAGTGTACTTCAGCTTTCCGATATTCAAAGTTATTCCTTTGCCTTCACTAATAAATTAAAGAAGAAAATAAATACCGAGCTTGCTTCGACATTTTTTGCCGCAACAACCTTCCATCTGCCCCACAGTCATCAATAATAACAACTATTGGACGATTTATAAGTTACGACACGACTTATTAGAGTTAATTTAATTAGATTTAGCTATAGTAAGAATGTAATGAGTGTCATGATTTTTAAATAATTTTAAATAAAATATTAACGACTACTAAATATATGATCGTAAAATGAATATTTCTAAAACAACATGCTTAACAATACAAGAAAATATGACGTTACAATTTATACACACATACTCATATTAGAACATAGAAATTCTTCTTTCTTGTTAAAATGTATCAAATTAAATACATTGTATGATGTCCTTCTGAATCTATCTTAGTTGTTTAATTATTTTTTATTTCATTATTATTTTATTGGTTTTATAATACTACATAGTAGTGTTTCATTAGTACCTCCCTTCGTTAATCACTTTACATATTGTTGTTTCTGTGAATTAATTAAATTCATAAATTTTGTTATTTATATTTATGACTAATATAAAAAAACACAATGCTGAATATACTATCGAAATAAACTAAATGTCTACAAAATTTATCAATATTTGTAAAATAGGGCATCCATTGAGGAATGGAGCAGGAAGATAATCAGTTTTCTGTGTCTACCAATTAGGAAGATCTATTGTTTTGCCGGGGTTCGAACACACGACCTCTATCAATCGGTTTTACGCTATGACTGTCAATTACAAAACGACAAAGGTTTTATTATTAGTTAAAGTATGTAAACCAAAAGAATCGTACGACCAAAATCGTACAAAGTAAATAAACCTGTATTTTAATGTCAAAATCGCTTAACCGTACCCGGTGACTTATGAGGCACAGTGGCGGAATGTTCTCAAAGTTTTATTATCTTCGTTATCTGAAGGGTACCTTTGTGAATCATCGAGTATTTGTTTTGGAGCAATCTGTGTTCATACTCATATCTCAAAGTAAATATCGTCTTACATATTATATGGTATCCTATAAAGATTAGTTTATTTTTTTTTTCTGTAATAAATTTAATAACACCCATATCTTTAATGTTGGCAGCATTTCTTCACTGTATTGCGATACTTATTTGAAGCAAGTACCAGGTGCCAACTTAAATCTAAGTCCCAAGATTTCCTACTCCAAAGTGAACATAGTCAAAATCGTTTATTCATATAGGTAACACAATGTACACTAATGAACGTCAAAAAATAAATATACATTAAATGCTTCTAATTTTACATTTACTGCCAGTTCTCAAATCAAGGGCGTAGGAAGAGAGGAACTGACAATAAATTCTCGTCCACTCTTTTTAATCGCCAAGTTTTTTGTTTTACACAATGTTTGCAAGGAGCTGCAACCATTACACCAAGTAATCAATAGTTAATTAATCATAATAAAATAAATTCAAAGGAAAGACTCTTATATTTTTTCGTTTATTATTTTTCGCCTGCTCTGCGGCCGCGCCAGCTTTTGTGCTTGTCCGAGGGAGTAGCCATTAAATGTTTAGTTTGCTACATACATTTTAAATTTGTCGAGTGATTCCCGAGCGATATGGTTAGGGTCTTTATACTTGACATTATGTTAATAATTCTGTTTTACAGTGCACTGGTTTTATTTATTATTGATATTATAATTGCATATAAGGACTCCTTGGTTCGATTGATACGAAACAAATATTTATGGTCGTAATTTCAATTAGTCTACTCTGCGTCCTATTGAGATATAATAAATGTATCTTTATATCATCGAAATTGTAACCAAATACCTATACATTAATTATGAAATCACCACAACCTTACCATTATATATATTTATTTATGTAACAGGAAGCAAATGGACAAGAGCTTCACTTGATGTTATGTGATACCGCCCATGTCCATTGCCAGACAGCTCACAAGTACGTTGCCGGCCTATTAAGAATTGGTACGCTCTTTTTTTGAAGGACCCTAAGTTGAATTAATAGAATCATAAGTTGGAATAGATGGCGCTATATACAAGTCTACAAAGTTTCTATCTACGTAATGTACTGTCATGAGATTTTTTTTCTACTGACAGGAAGAAAATGTTAATAATTTCAAATGCTAGAAATGTTGTTAGTATGTACTCATACGTAAATGTTAGTAGTAATATGTTAGTCACATGTGGATATGGCCCTTTTGAGTGAAAGCCTCCTCCAACCCTTGACTCGTCTTTGCCAATAGTCTGCAAGTCTTGCTATTTCTATCAAGTCATCAGCCCTCATTCTTTTTGGCCTGTCTAATATTATAATAAAGCAATAGTGGTCTGGTCCTACGATGTCTCAGTTTCGTAATTGTTTTTTCTAATAGGCAAAGTGAACAGCCTTCTGTGCTTGACACGTCGGGTTTTGGGCCTTAGTCAAAGTTTCCTCACGATGTTTTCCTTCACCGTATGAACTAGTGGTCTAAGATCCCGCTATACAACGACCTTCACCGAGATGCTTATTTAATGAAACTTATTTTATATATAATTTAATATGTCAATAAATATAATCCATATGGGTTGCCTAGCAAATTTCAGTCCAGAGTATTTTTAATTAATTTAAAAAAAAATATTTTTTTAAACATTTCACCGGTATGATTATTAGATAAATTCTATACCAATCGAAAGTATGAAGCCCATAGAATATGCAAAAGTTAGGTTGTTTTTAATCAATTAATTATTTATGTGTATATTTTTTATGTGACACTAAAGTATATATACATCTTTAGTATAAAAGAAGTTTTTAGTGATACATATATAATACTACCCTGATTAAAAATATTGATTGAAAAAAGTTCAAAAAATTTACTACATGCAAATTATAAAAAAAAAAATTTTTTTTTAATATTCATTAAACATACTCTGGACTGAAATTTGCTAGGCAACCCATATGGATTATATTTATTGACATATTAAATTAAATATAAAATAAGTTTCATTAAATAAGCATCTCGGTGAAGGTCGTTGTATAGCGGGATCTTATACTATAGTGTTAAATGCGACAGAAATCAAATGGTGTACTGGTGGGGTTCGAACATACGACCGCAATGATGAGAGTCACACGTAGACTAACACTGCGCTTTTAGTAGAGATAATACTTGATAAAATTTGGTTTTAATTGTGATTAAATAACAATTAATTAATATTATTATTGGCCACGCTGTCGTGTTCACAGAATTAGTATTATCTAAATATAAATTTACTATAATCCGAAGAACGATTTAAAACATGGCGAAAATAAGTATAGCATTGATCACATTAGTTGCCAGGTAGAAAAACAAATAGAAAAAGTGTAAGGTATTAATAAATAATTCGTATTTTCGGTTCGTACGTGCGAAGTCCTTGTAACTCAAGTGGGGGGCACTTCTTGTGATACAACTTTATATATAAGGCTGTGACTATAATGTTGTTCGATAAACTTTTATTTATGTATAAAATTACACAAATATTTAATAAAAACTAATATAACTCATTAAAAAGTACGAATATTAACCTAATAATTTGAGAAAGACTTGGCTATTAGGCAGTTAAGTACTTAGCAATTCTTTTTTTAAATTGAATAGCCCACTACCGAGTATATCAACTTTTATAATATATTCAGGCAATTGACTTGCACTATAATAGCTAGGGTAATCGTAATTTGTTGGAAAGTGAACAAAAACTTCAATTAATATAGTATAGTTCGTAACATTTTGTGCAATTCGAATGTGGCTTCCCCGATGGTACAACATTTAACTCAGAGTTCGATTTCCGGTGAAACAAGGCCGTCATCGCACTTACGAGCCCTCTGGAACTGAGTGTCCATGAGCGGTGGTAGCATTTAACAGCCTCCTGCCCGTGTGCCTGCTGTTGTATATATATTTTATATGTTAAAACAATAATTGTAATTGACGCAGTAATGTGCCCGAGTCTTACGGGATTTTGAACACATGCGAATGTATGTCTGTTTAAGATCTACTGAGTTTTGATTCCTAAGAAATAGTTGTGATTAATGTAGGTATGCCATTAATAGCTAACAACCTCTTCTTTTTAATCTCTGATGTATTTGTTTAGAATATTCTAAAAAAAAGTGTATGCAAGAAAATATGACATCACAAATTTTAATCATACACACCAATTATTATTTTAGAACATAACATTCTTCTGTTTCTTGTCTAAACTTTTTCTTTTTTTTAGTAGTGTACACAATTAGTTTATATAAGCTAAGCTAATTACTGCATTACTAGTTAGTATATTTTATCAATTAAGTGAATTTAATATTCTAAATAAGAAATACATGTTTCTTGATTAAGAAGTATTTATTTTCGTATAAGCTCTATAACGAAAATAGAATATCCATATGCACACACCCTTACACAGAGAATACAAAAAGAGCGCGGTGCGATTTTTATTTTTTAATATTATCATATGAGCTGTCAAATTGAATGCCCCTACCTGAGTTATGGATACATTTAAACATTTTTATTTCTTATACCGTATCAATTAATACTGTACTTTTGAGAATATTCTTATCTTTTCAAAGTATGGGCATTGTTCCTTGTAACTGTAATATTGACACTTATAGCATTCATAAACAAACATACATTCTAAAGAAATAAAAAGTACGAAACGCGACACGTACCAACTATTTATTACGTAAACCAGGGATCTTGCTACTAAAATTGTCTGTTAGTTAAGCAAACTTATGTATTTGTATGTGACATGAGTGATATAATATATACCAATGGCTCTACCACGTTTTTAGGTCTGTGCCTTAGATTTATGTATCTGCTTCATGATCATTTCTTATAGGCAAGTATCCGGTTTCATCCTAATGTTTTGCTTCACAAATTAGTGTTGGATTTGCACATAGAAAGTCCATTTGTGTAAATACCTCAGGGATGAGAGTACTCTCGCGTACACTTGCGCGCAACTTGAAGTTTTCAGCACACCATAAATATAATTTTAAAGACAGAGCCGAAAGAGTACTTTAGTTAAAAAACAAGTAGTTTCTATGAGAACCAGCTGCCCACTGAAGTATTTATGAACAAATTCTACTAAGGGTCCCTCAAGAAAAGAGAGTGCAATGCTTAAAAGGCCGGCAACGCACTCGCGAGGCATCTGGCATTGAGAGTGTCTTTGGGCGTTGGTATCACTTTGGTGAGCCTTCTGCCCGTTTGCCTCGTGATCTGTTAGAAAATATATTGTCTTCAAGTAACAGATTAAAGTATATAGATATTTCTACGATTGGTGCAAAGAGCTTGAAACGGAAAGATATGTAAAAAAAATTACGTTTGCATCCATCAAAATCATTTATTTATTACAAAGAACAAATGACGCGTGACCTAATCTGCGAAGAATTCTACTGAAGGTCGTTAAATATAGAAAATATTAAAGGGTAAATCCTTTCAACGGTTAAAGCGTGAAGAGGTTATAATTCAAATAGTTTTTTCTCATTGATAACTAAAGTTAGAAGACCTAAGGTATAACTATACTTAAAGGAATCTCAATAAACAACAAGCCTTATTTTTTACATTTACAATTTGACGTTAAAGAATTCCAAATTTAAATAAAAAACAATAACATGTCAACCTAAACCGCGCACAGATAATCATTGACATTGTCAAACATCAAAGGAGTTCGAAAATCGAACATCTAAATACATGAACAAAACGTATGGCTCACATTTGTCTCCCCGCGTGTGACGTGATTTAAAAACGTCCTAAAAAAGGTTTACTTTTTTGAATTTAAAAGAAGGTTTCCTTTGTATGCTGTCTCTGTTTACCTGTTTCAAAAAGATAGGGACGGCGAATGTTTGCTGCCAGTTCGATCACAAAGAATTTAAAAATGATATTACCTTTATGGTCATATTTTTATTCTTTTAGGGTTGCCCACTAAAATTCCACGAAGTTTCTTTAAGCGGACGAGTATGAGTTGGTACTTTTACAACATTTTTGAATATTTTCAAGAGATATAAGTAGATCTATTGTCCATGTTTACACTTATTAATAAACGCACAATAAATCTGAAATAGCTATTGAATGTCTTGTCCTTATCAATCTCATATCACTGCATAATTATAAACGTGACAAAACATTATGTAACGAATACAAACTTTTAGTAAGCTTATATAAGGTCATTATGTCTTTGTATTTCGATTGTTTACATGATAAAAATACATTGAAGCCATTTATAACTAACATAGTAGTTTTAGATAACCGGCGATTATTTTCTTTTCCATTTAATTTAATAATAAAATTATTTAATAGTAAATGAGCTCCCGATGTAGAACCCATAAATTATAATAAGAGTCACGCTTTGCCATGCCGTCTGACTGGGTGACCCTTTGATAAAAATCTAGTTTTATTGAATAAAAACGGGAAAGATCCTATCTTAATCCCGTAAAATGAATGATCGGACTTCCATTTAATGTTTTGTGAGGCTAGTTATATCTATTAATGTTTAAATATATACAAATCATGGGAAACCAATCATAAAATTCAAAACTTCGATTATGATATATTTCGTCTTATCTACACAAAGAAATTAATCAGATGATAGCTGATTAATAGTTTTTATTGTCTATGATATAATCTGGAAACTGTTTTGAATCTGTTCTAAGCATAAACATGAATTTAAAAAACTTTTTGGGCTCAGATTTGTGTCCTTGGACTCAACGCAAAAGTTTCCTGCCCTGTATTGTTTCCCTTTACTGTATGAGTGAGTATTAATTGCAACCCTAGAATAAATCATTGGATCAAAACCAGGGATCAATGACCTCAATTTTTTTATAGAAAAGCGGGCAAACGGGCATGAGGCTCGCGAGTGTATTGCCGGCCTTTTAATAATTGGTAGGCTCCTTTCTTGAAGGACCCTAAGTACTGCCTTTGTTATTTAAAATTACATTAGCTTTTAATAAATAATAATATAACTAAGTTTTTTTTGTTTGAGCCGCTTCAGCAATTTTTTTTTTCTAAAAATCTTTAGTCAAACAAAAAATCTGCATTAAATCGTCTAAACAATAACAAACATATATAAGAAATAACCGTTCAAAATCTTTTTCTTTTTCGGAAGTAAATTACATTTAATTAATTCAAGGGTATTTCAATATTTTTTTAATAACATGTTACGATTTATTAGTGTAGAAAATTAAAAATCATCCATGTTTTACTTGACTAGTATGATCACGGTAATCCTAGGGGGAGGCCTATGTCCGGCCTATTATATGAAGCCAAATATCTATATTCCTAACCTACATGACAACGAAAGATGAATAAATGGAAAACTAAATTAAATTTAAAAAGTTTGGTCCCTGTGGAAATGTACCATTAATGCTGATTTTCCTCGCTGTATACCTTTTCGTTGAGCGAGGAAAGCACCAGCTCTGGGGTTATTGGTATCTAACGAACTAAAATCTTTAAAAAACGCTTTTGCGCTGTTTAATTATTATACTCTTAAATTTATCTTCCTTCCACTGAGCTGAACATCTTTATTTATAGAAATGTGGGATAGCCATAAAGTTTGACATAAACAATAAATGCGGGGCCCATATGGCTTCCTGCTAGTACACCGCAAACGGCGCTCTGTGGTTTCACCTTATACTTTATACTATGTATAAGTTTTGGTATATAAAAGCCCGACCTGGCTTTGAATGGCGATATCCTATATATCTGTCATCGATAGAGTCCAAAACTAATGGAAATGATCATTGTCATCAATGGTCGACAGCCCTTTGTGGGCCTTAGCATCCTTAACTTACTTTTGCCATTGGAATCTATCTCTTGCTTCTTGTGTCCAAATTAGGAAAACCTTCTTTTTTGCCACCAGGTTGTTAATTCATTGAGGATCTTTGGTTTCTGTCTTCCACCAGTCGATGCATATGTCCCAACCACTTGAACCTTGCATTTTATGAATTGGACGATGTTGGCGTAAATTCTCCATTGAAGTGAATACGCCAAACACCGTCAACAGAACCAAAAATTCGAAGAATACTACGCTCGAAAATATGGAGACCACGCTCGACCTTCTGGCTAAAGCTCCTGGTTTCATAACCATAAGTAAGCACTGGACGCAGCAGAGTTTTGTACAGAACAAGCTTGGTATTCTTTCTAAGAAGTCGCGAAGTTTTTACTTATGGGAATATTGCAGATAATTATGGAAGGATGTCTACGCGATACACACGCGCTGTATGACTTAATAATCATACATTATTGTTTATGCAATTAAAAGTCTTTATTTATATCGTAATCCTACAGCTAATTAAAACATATTATAACAATAAAACAATAATACTAATGATATAGCCAAAAATATATATACAAAAAGGTTTAAACATTTTTCAATACAATTAACTAAGTGATACCTAATTCGGCTGTGATGGTGTGAAAGTGAGGTCATGTACCTACGTGAGAGTGTGTGAACGTGTTAAATGCAGGAACGTCTTAGAGCGAAATATGAATTTTTATCAGGTCCAGTATGTTTTTGACTATTTCTAAATATCAGAAGTCATTCTTTTGCAATAACGTGACTATATGTTAAATAATGAAAGCTTATAGTATGTGTATAAAAAACCATATTTAATATTAGCGATCTCAAACTTAAATAACCACTAATTTGGCTTTATCGTGTATTTGGACAGAAATGTGGTCATTATCGTAATTTTAAATATTTAATACGCATTTTATATTACTCTTAATTTGGGCAAATTTACGATTATGTCACAGATTATTTTGATAGTATTTAAGAAGATAATGTTGAGATATTAATTTGTTATTTATTTAATGTGATGAAGATATATCTGCAGTTATTTAAATGATATCAATGCTGGCCTAGTGGCTTCAGCGTGCGACTCTCATCCCTGAGGTCTTTGGTTCGATCCCCGGCTGTGCGCCAATGGACTTTCTTTCTATGTGCGCTTTTAACATTCGCTCGAACAGTGAAGGAAAACATCGTGAGTGTGTCATCGGCGTGTGTCACGCACAAGAGGCTGATCACTGATACTTGCCTATTAGATTGACAAATCATGAAACAGTTACAGAAATCTGAATCCCAGACCTAAAAATGTTGTAGCGCCACAGATTTATTTTTCATTTATTTATTTAAATGATATCGGAATGAGATAAACATGAACCCTACTAACCCGAAGAAAATCATTGTTTTGGCAAATCGAACCTAGAACGCCGGGTACGGAGTACGTTACCAATTATTAAGCTATCAATCAGGAAAACAACCTATCCGCCTGTCCTTAATATTATATTGCTTGTTCTACCATTATATTAAGTTACGAAAACAATTATTGTTTATGCATAGAAGAACAAAGAAAGTCAGAAATATAGTCCCGTTAAACTTTTATGAATACCTATTAATGAAAATTTATGGCTTCCCTATTCAATGCACCTTATAACAATATAATTTAAATATTTATTTAAAGTAGTAAAATAATAAAAGGACATGTCCCAAACAAGCAACTGTTATTGATTTAGGGTGCGTATGCATTTGAAATTATGCAGACATTTCACATTTAGCAATTTAAGAGATTTTTTTTACAAGATGTTTATATTTTGTAATAAATTATGTCCGTAACAATGTCCGTCGTTCCACGACTGAGGATTTTTAAAGCAGTTTTTGCACCACCACTATGTGGAACCAGCTGCCCACTGAAGTATTCCCGAACCAATTCGACTTAGGGTCCAAGTTCAAGGTTCAAGAAAAGAGCGTACCAATTTTTAAAAGGCCAAATGTCCATGGGCGGCGTTATCACTTAACATCAGGTAGGCCTCCTGCCCGTTTGCTCCTTGATCATAAAAAAATGTTAGTTTGAAAGAAGACAGCATGTTATAGGCAAACAGCAGTGTATTTTTTTTATTTATAACTTGACCATGGATTGAAGTCCTTCAGTTGGAGAAACATAATAGAAGTAAGTAGACGTATTGTGTATAGGCCTTGAAGGACTTAAACGAATTTCCACGAAAAATATTATACACTATAATTGTCAAAAATAACTCAGGCATTAACTTATGCAGAATTTTATTTTTATCATATTTTATTTTTAGGTATAAAGATAAATATGTGGTGTAATTCCCCTTATTCCCCAAGATATGGTGAACCGAAAATAGGTGTCCCTTTTGTTTGTTCTTCCATTGTCTTAATTTACCGGTCTTGACTCATTGACTTGAGAATAATTTAAAAATTTATGTTTACCTTAAATGAGTTATAACAGTTACAACACAATTCAATATTTTACTTTTACTAAAACGGTAACTTTTTTTAAATATATCTTTCGAAGAAAATACGCATTTAAGAACAGAAATAATAGTTAGTGAAACAGATTGTTTTAGAATATCTTTCCTTTTGTCAACTTTTACCGTTGTCTATGATTGTAAAGCAATCTACGATGATTCAAAGGGTTTTGCTTAATCTGTGGCATTGGCGCCAAAACTGTAATAGTAGAAGTACACTTTAGAACAATGTGGCGGGGCGTTTCCGTTGCGTTAGCATTAATACTATTTTTGGTTCACAAGATTTTACGCCATAATACTTTAGCTTTTTTAATTTAAATAGGAAATAAAATGGGTAAAACGCATCTCTTATATTGTAACTTTATGCCATTTATATAATTGTTATGTAGCAAAAGGAGTTATTGCGTGTCTGCGGATTTGAAGATTTTTTAGTTTTTCGAATCGTATAAAGTAAATTACACTCTCTTTTCCAGTCTGCCAACGCTAGATTTCGTGGAAAGTTCTAGATAATTGGTATGATATATATAACCTGTACTTGTTCTAATTCAAAGTAGCTGTTCAATATTTGCTACATACAGTAAGGATTATACGTCATCATGCTTTATATATACATTGAGTACCTAGTTAAATCAAATTCGAATGTAACAAACCAAATTGACGTCCACATTTATAATATAAGTAAGGTTAGCTTGACACTCACAAAACATTTAGTAATAAATCATTAATAACATAATGTAAGGGCGGATAAATTCCCAAAAAACCGAACACCCGAAAAGAGACACTAAATAGATAACCACCTATTATGACAAACAGACAGTTAAAAAAACAAAGTGGACACAATTGGGCTGTGCTATGTTTACAAGCGGAGCGGAACCTCTCACTTTTTGGAGTGTTTATTAAAAGTTTTATTAAGGACATTAATTTTAAGTCTCTTCAAACTTTTCTGCCATTTGACACTTTATTTTTTTAATTAATGTACTGTCATAATAAAACTGTTTTCAAACCTCAACAGTATGCTCACTGGATAGAAATTTTGCACTGATGAAGAGGTAATCGCCGAAACTAAAGTCTATTTGGAGGCTAAAGACAAATCGTACTATAAAAATTGTACATGACATACTAAAAATATTGACGCAATTGAAACATATAGATAATTCTTATCATTGAATCTGTTAAAAATCGTTATACCGTTCGTTATTGTTACGCCGGCTCTTTCACTCGGCCTACACCCTCTATCTTCTTTGCCGATGAGTACCGATACAAATTTAATGACCAGTAGGTATCTATTAACTAACTACTTATTCCATTTTTATATTCCATAATAAACACATTTTATTTTATGATTACTCTGTGCATTTCATGAATACAATATTGTGCTGTAGTAATTCCATTTATACATTGCAATACAATCCAATATTGTCATGGCTCTAGTAGCTAAAGTCGAGAAGTTGTACGAGATATGCCTAGTGATCGGAATAATGTTAGCGTGTTTCAGGGTACCATCATCGTACTATTTGAAGATTGTATGAAGATGGTATCGCTACAAACACAGTCGAATAAGGCCTCAAATTGATTCACATTGACATTCTTTTAAATCGCTATTCGCTTCTCTCAACAACCTGCTCACGTATTGAGGCCGGATACATAATAAATCAGAGCGATAGCGACTCAAAGATTCACCGAACGAAGCCTGCGTGTGGATGCGTCTCTTAAGGCGAAGCTCACACATGATGTACCAATGGAAAAGACAAAATATGACGAGTCTCAATAGCAATGTAAATGTCTATGGCCTATCACTTAACATTAGGTTTATTCCCTGTCGCAGATGAGGTCTCGGGTTCAATACCTTGCGTGGAAAAAATTAGACCGATCACACAATATTTTGTTCAAGGTTCAAGTCTCAATAGCGAATGATTGGTAAGAGATGAGAGGTAAGGTTTTTACTAAATAATACTATTAAGTAGTATTGTGTTCCGTGTAGGGGTACACAAAATGTTTTGTTTCGTCTGAAATCGAATTATACATCATATGAGTTAGCCATCAGCCATGGAGCGATTTATTAAACATTAAAAAATATACATAATTGGCTAAGTCCGCGACTATAATTTTGTCGGCAGTTTTAAGTAACTTGTATAATATCGTTAGCAAAACAGCATTTGTATCTAATATGATTAAGTACTACTTATTTCTGTTAACAACTTGACTTATACCATTTTTAACTATACCCTTGTTGTCTACCCAAAATAATACCTTCGCCTTAACCCAGCTATGTTAAGACATTCTTACTAGGGAATGTGTAGTGACGTACTCAAGTAACCGATACGTTTGTTTAACGTTTAGTATAACTATGTTCGGCGTCATGTTGAGTTATATTTTTTGGAGTCCTATTTAGCCTGGTATTTCATTTCATACAATTCTAGCGAAAATATAATTTGATCTGTATTTACGTAAGCGTACATATATTAATTAGAATATTGTTACAAATTTCCCGAAAGTTTGGGTATTTTTTTATATATTACTTTTGCGCGCCAACGCTGGTTCTATTTTCAAACTTCATCGGTCTCATTGTAAGACTTTTCTGAACTTACCATTATGATTTTACTTTTATGAGTAATGATTAAAAAAAATAAGTTTTTACAGAATATTTTCTGGGTAAGATCATACAACTATGATGACGGTGGTATCTTAGTATCTTATTGACTCAAGAAATGTCAAATACTTGAGCAAAAATAATACTACAATGCCGGTATTTATTTATTCAAGTTTACCACATTATACATAATACTACTATGTATAGCTACGGTATATGTTACAAAACAAAATGTTATGTTTATCTAAAATGTATGTGATATGTCCAGTTCCGGATAAGTGCTGTTTAATCCGTTATGATTGTGAAGAACTCGAAACAGAGGTGGTAATTTGAGATTATTAGTTATAGGATTTATCTACTAAGGAACGGGAAGTGAATCTACTAGTATAAGATTCAGAAACGACACTTAGTGCGAACTTTATCTCCCGTATGTCAAAATACAGTTTTGACGTACGCTGTTTTAGCTATTTTAATATATCACAAGTGTTACATTTACTTACAATCAACGTATATATTTAGTGTAACTACGGGCTTTGGATGCTACTTGTGACACTTTAGCCCCGTCTCACCTCCCTCGGACAAGCACAACAGCTGACGCGGCTGCAGACCAGCCCTGCGATTCTGTAACTCACTTTTCGAACTCACACAGCGGTTTTCGCATCGGCGGTCGCTCTCAAATCAGTCGTGAAGCATCATTTTATGATTTGGCATTCTGAAAAGGTGGGAGCTTGTAGTTTATTGTTTATCAGAATGCCAAATCATAAAGTGATGCTTCACGACTGATTGACAGGGCTGGCGAAAAATTATAAACGGCTCAAATATAGTAGTCTTTCCTCCAACTTTGATTTTGTTCCCTTTGGAGTAGAGACTCTTGGGCCGTGGAGTTCTAGTACACAGTCGCTAATTAAAGATTGAAGTTGGCACCTGCTAGATAGTACCGTTCACTCCAGAGCTAGTGCTTTCCTCACTCAAGGAATTAGTATCGCAATACAGCGAAAAAAAAAGATGCCATCATTAAACCCACTGCCATAGGAACCAAACTTTTTAAATTTGTTTTAATTTTCTATTGTAATTATTATTATAAAATTAACCATATTGTAAGTACTATATACATAATTGTCTGTTGGATAATTCTGAATAAGTTCTTAATACTACATATACATTATTTCAATCATTCGAGAATGATTTCATCCAATAACTAATTACAGCAATCAAATTGAGGTAAATCACGAATTTTTTCATTAAAATTCTCTTTAAAAACGCATTATTGCCAAAACTCAATACATACCTTTGGTTTTTTTTTTAAAATCTAATTATAAACATTGAATTGGGTATTCGCGATAATGATTGATGACTTAGGGCTCGTTCTTGGTGGACGGATTTTGGAACGAAAATTTGTTAGAATCACTGAAAGTACTTTAATTCTTACTTATCTTAATTTTTACATTTCACATACACATTTCTATACATATATATCACACAGACGCAATACGATCAAAAAAGACTTAAAAAATTAGTGGCGCTACAAACTTTTTAGGTCTGGGCCTCAGATTTCTGTGTCTGTTTCATGATCATTTGATAATCTAATAGGCAAGTAAGTGATCAGCCTCCTGTAAAACTTGTAGCGACATCTACAATCTCCGCTTACAAATTCCTGCTAACGAGGTTATTCCGGCTGCTAAGAACTACGTCTTCTCGAGCTGTGCTATTGGGGCCTTAGGGCGAGTCAGTGGTAAGGGAGGATCCCTTTAGATTTAGAAACAGCCCTGTGAAGGATGGTGTATTGCCCTGGGATTCTGTAACTCACTTTTCGAACTCACACAGCGGTTTTCGCATCGGCGGTCGCTCCCAAATCAGTCGTGAAACAGTCATTTTATGATTTGGCATTCTAATAAACAATAAACTACAAGCTCCCACCTTTTCAGAATGCCAAATCATAAAATGACTGTTTCACGACTGATTTGGGAGCGACCGCCGATGCGAAAACCGCTGTGTGAGTTCGAAAAGTGAGTTACAGAATCCCAGGGCAATACACCATCTTTCCTTCAAAAACTTATACATTTTATTTAATCAAACTGAAACTATAATATTAAATTGTTTGAAGGAAAAATTTGTCATGTGTATACGCTGTAATGTAATTTGTTGTAATAGTGACCACTTATTTCCACGACGTTCTACCAATAAAGCATTTTACCTTAGATATCCGAGTTTAAAAATAATACAGTAGTATTTCAATTGGAGGAGTATTACATTAATAATACATAGAAGTCTTTAATTGTTAATATATCTATATAGTGGCTCTACAACCCTAAATGGGTCGTCATTTTTATAAACAAGTAGAGGATCAGCCTGAAATGTCCTATATTTTGGCATTTTTAAACATATCTTCACCGTAGGAGTAAGTGATAATTGAAAGACCTATGCCGTGATTCGAACGGCCTCAAAGTTGACAGATACATACTGCAATAATAAATAAATATCATAGATATATACATATATATAAAATAGTGTATCCTTAACTACATTGGCCGCGCCCTTATCGAAGCCAGGTGTAAAATCCATCACGCGAGCAACGTTAATTTGGCAACACGTCACACTGTTATTACATTCACGAAAAAGGCCAAAAAGATGAAAAATACCAAAAAGACTGATACAGATTGATGCGTCTTGGTATCTTGGGAATAAAATTTGTGAATTAATCCTCATTAGGTAAGACTAGGGTCATGGTACGATGTTGCGTAGTGTGAATTAAGAATGCTTTCTGTTCAAAGATACTTTATTTCTAAAATATTATTTTATTACAAAACTAATCATACAAATCACGAGATTTGCCACCTTCCAGTAATGGAGAGGCACCAAAAGGCGATGAATCATAAAAATACATGTGAATAAAGTTAATTATTTTATCTGATTAGATACTAAGATACGCCCGTAGCTACGAATCATCTGTTAATGAGAAATAAATAATATCACGAAATGACAATAATGGTTTAAGGTTCATGTAAAAATTATTACAATTTTGGTGGTTGGACGTGAGTCTCGTGAAACCTATCTTGATCTGTGCCGGAAGCAGTCTTACGCAATCCCTATACCCGTCCACTCCCAAATGATATGCAGCAATTATATTTTCTACCAAGACACCGTAAACCAAGGATTTTACCCATCACAATCAAGGAGGTGGTAGCGTTCATGGTGCAACACGTGTCCCAGGTACGTTTACCGTCGTCTTATGATAAAAAAAACTTAACTATATACAATTTATAAATTATAATAAACTCTCTTCAATCGGCAGCTCATGTCTGAGAGCCGTGGTCAGTAAGAAAGCATCTGGAGCGGTTTATCTGTTTCCACCGGTTGCTGTCCAGCGCCTCTGTTATGACAGTGTACAGTTTTGAGGACGATGAGTCTTTCACTTAATCGGTCCATCGTGATCTTTTGCCTTTTGTCACCAACCACGATCAGTTTCTCCAGGTTCTCATCGCCTCTGCCAAATGGCCGAAATACAATTCGCTGTCGGCATATTAATTATAATAAACACAGGACAAATATAACCTAGAAAAAACCAGCCAATTCAAGAAGTATCATATTTTAGGAGTAATACTACACAAAATCTGACTTGGAAACAACATTTATAATAGCCTAAATAAATGTATGTGTTTGAGCCGAACTCATAAAGTTGCGTGACGCAACTTGCATCATTATCATTGTTTTGTTGCCTAAGTTTTGCGCTTTGATATCGTTTTATTTAAATTCGTTAGATGCGAAGTGTCTATTAGTCAAAAAGCTGTAAGCTGTAGACCAATTTTTGGAGTTCTTAAGTTATAGGTTTTTTTCGCAATACATAATATGACATTTTGCATACTGATACTGTTCATTGTATTGTATATTATGTACTACTGTTACGGCAAACAAAGTTTTTTTTATTATTATAGTTGAACTCCCTACTATTAAGCACAGCTTAGATGACTTAGGGCATGGCATCTGTAGCGAATTTAATCAAAAATTTAAAGAACTAAACTTCAGCAAATAGTGGTTTTTGTATACGTAACCACTAAAATTTTGTAATGCTTATAAACTGTAGGTCCTTACTTTGATTGGGTATAATTAGGATTACTAGAGCAATAATTATTTTAGTTAAAACGATTCGAAAGGTTCACCATTTACTTACATAAAAAATATTAATCTAGAATTGTATCGGGACTTTTCAAGTTTTATTATTGATATACTAACCAATTTTACGGCAATATCACTTTGTATAATAATATATCATTAAACAGTAGCCGAGGCGGGGCCAA
This sequence comes from Pieris napi, assembly GCF_905475465.1. Classification (NCBI taxonomy): domain Eukaryota; kingdom Metazoa; phylum Arthropoda; class Insecta; order Lepidoptera; family Pieridae; genus Pieris; species Pieris napi. The sequence goes on from NC_062246.1 coordinate 9,330,915, forward strand.
TTACATACAAAAAACGTTGCCCAAACCACAACCTAATAACTGGTTTCCTAGGTAATAACTTAATATCCATTATGGAGTAACCGCCTAGCTATCATTTTAGCTTACAACTCGTTTTTTAGTTTGAATCCCTGTGAGATATAAATGCAGTATGGTTTGGGTTGTATTAGTGAAGTAGATGCAAATTCTAATGCTAGCAGTTTGATCTATATATATTATATTAGATAAAAATAATGAAATCGGCCAAAACATTTTAATAAAATGTAATAATGTCAACATATATCAGACATCGTGATGTCAAATAAAAATATACTTATAAACTATGTTTAGCAGCCAAACTCGAAAACTACTTCCACTTTATCTTTTTATTTTTGCAACATACGATTTAATTTCTAAATAGCCATTTATTTCATAATGATGTTAAAACCCTTTGTCTTGGGCTCAGATTTTATTATTATCACGCTCCATGTAACATACGAATTATTTTAAGTATATGTTTTCCTTTACTGTATCTTGTCATAATGTCATATGACCTCTGGATGGGGCAGAGGGCGTCTAGAGCCTCCATCGTTCGGTCTTGAGCTTCGCATTTCAACTTCTTCCAAGTCTCTTCTGCTCTCTTTGCCTCATCGCATCTGTACGTCACCAGGTTTCCTTGGGACGGCTACGTGTGCCGCTTACTAGCCCGCTTGAATATATGATTGGAATCTCATCGGAGTGTCGTATGTTGACGGCGCTTCTAGAGATGCTCGTTGGATATCTTCTCGTGCCAGTACCCAGAATATGGCGGACGCAGCGGTGGAAGCCGATGCGAGATGTCATTAGTGACCTTTTCACTATACGAGAAAGTTAAGTAATGTGGAAAAATTCATTAGTTCACAGCTGGGGTTCATACGAGATCGTTACCGGCCTAGCTACTAGGCTGACTGCTCATTACACATATATTCAAATGGATTTAACATGCTAAATACTGAAATAAATTATAATTTAAATATGAGAAACCATAAAATACTAGCTGACCCGACATACGTTGTTTCATGGCATTCATTTCAATCATTGTTTTAATTCAATTAAAATAACTATCTGCTGTAATAAAAAATAGGGGTACGTAGAGGGGTGAAAATTAAGGGTTGTATGTATTTTTGTATGTTGTATGATAAAAAAAATAAAAACAAAAAAAATTGTCTAAAATTTTTTAGGGACACCCCTTATCATCTAAGGGTTTGAAAGATAGATAGTAGCCGATTCTCAGACATACTGAATATACATTAAAAAAATCACAAGAATCGGTCGAGCCGTTTCGGAGGAGTATGGGAACGAACATTATGACACGAGAATTTCATATTTTAGATATTAAGTACTTGCATATAGCCATATATTTAGATTATCAATTAGTTTAGTTGCAACATGAAACTTCATGAAACGCGAGTACATTCGGGAGACTTAATACTCGACACTTTAACGTGAAAACAAACACCCAGTTTTAATCTGTATTTGAAAACAAACGTATAACAAAAGAGCGAAGAATTTGCAAAAAAAGTATGAATTTCAAAAGACTACCTGCAAAAACGATAAGGATCGACAGAAATCTTTTTTAAAGATAACATTGTTTTTTGTGCTGGCGCTGATATTCTGTTATCTGGTTACGACTAAATGGAGTAGTGACTCATAGATTTATTAGACATCTTTATCTAGGCACCGGTAAATGGGGCAAGGGGCGGACACTTCTAAAATGAATAATTTAATTGCTTGGTATGAATGATCTAGCTTTGTTGAGGGAAAATATTGTTAGTTCTACGAGTATAAAAACTTTAGTGTTGCATCAGAATTTTTCATACAAATGTTGTATATTATTTGACAAACTAGTAAAACCAGATAAATACCCATCCAGTCAAACTAACGCAGAACTTCCTACATGAAGTTTCTGAACGTAACTAGGTTTAGTATATGATATAGTATGAGCTCCATTCGCATAAAAATCTGTTTTTCCTATCAAAACTAATTAACTAAATATGTAGGCTATAAATATCAAGTCTAATATAAAAATTTAACTATTCGTTTTGTGATATTTAAATAATTGATTTTAAAATAAAACAGAAGAGAAAAACATATAATAACCTATATGTATCGTTGCGTGCGTTGAATTCTTTTGTATCGAGAAAAATGGAACAGTTCTGGTTTAATTACGTGTTTATTTTAGTATGTTATATATTTATAACTGAGTCTATAAATGATAGCTGTTTTTATCTATGTAATTTAAAGTTCTACCTTACTTCAGTCATTCATATCATATTTATTTAGTAAGCCGATATAAATATAGAATTAACAACCGTAAAATAAAAAGCCGTACGCATAATAGATTTATAATTTCATAATCAGGCAACCCTATCAATGAATTGTATTCCATAGCTCACCATCTATACTCTATACCCATAATATCGACTGGATCTTTCAAAGAAATCATCCGAAAAAAGAACGCCATTGCCCATAATGCATGCCATTATACCTGTTTCATTCTAACGTATGTAAATCATTGTGTTGAAGAGAGACAAAATACTTCTTATTCAACCAGGCATGTTTTTATTTCATCAGTCGAGACTTAAAGCTCGTGAACGTTGGAGGTGCTGTGAATTTGTGTTGTGTTGAAACTGATGTGCTTTTGGTGTTGTTTGGGATTTTTTTCATAATCGATATTAAGGTTTGTTTCTTTTTATTAAACACAAAACTTATATAAATACGTTCACAACAACATTCAATTCATATTTCATTTCTGCTTGTGTTATAATTTTATTTCGATCGAGAAATTTGAGTTAAATAAATAAATATTTATATTAACCCTGCTAAGGAATATGTCAGATATCTCACCAATACTCAATTATTAGATTTATAACTTATCTACAATGATTTATTAAAGTTAAAATAAGTATTAATATTCTTGATAATATTTTCATTGCACTTTAAGTTGAGAATATTTTTAACATATGAAATGAAATCGGTTTATCTTACGAAATAGTAAAACAGCTTTTAAAACCTCTTTTATACATTCTTCTAATTTTATTGGCGCTAGCTTTGACATAGTGATCATAAAAACGTTACGGTAGGTGACCCTTCTCAGGCAATTTACTTCGTATATTTATGCATTCTTAGAGAAAGCTCAGGGCTAAGCTTGCAATATGTTTTGATATCCGGTTGAAAAATTGTTGAAATTACATTTAAGTGCGAGGGAATTAACGGGGAGAGAATTTTTTGCAAAGCTTTTTTTATCGATTCTTTATACAGATTTTTATGAATATGTTTATATTTTACTTTACGCGGAAAACAGTATTTGTACCAGATTATCTAATAAAAATATAAATATTGTTGTATTGAAAAAAAATAGGCCTTAGGAATATAAGAATTTTTTAGGTTCTCCCTAAAGTAAGAAGACCTACTCTTCTTCATGACTTCGAGAATATAAGCGACACTATGAATGTCTGTAACACAAAAGGTTTCTTAAGATATCAATCCTTGTCTTTACTTTTAAATAAACTAAGATAGAATATCATGAATTACAATGAACTTCAGGATTTTATCTAAAAGCATATGTTTAAGATAACATTATCGGGACTTTATGTCCTTAACAAAACGCGTAGGTAGCTTTATTCTACTAAGTATAGCTTGACGACAAAATATTTTATATTATACTAGCTACCGTGAATGAACTTCGTTTCTCCTTAATTAACAAATAAAAATAGGGGTTAATCTTAGAGGGGTTAAAGTTAAGGGTTATATGTATTTTTTAATGCCACATAAAAATCTTCTAAAAAATAATAAATAAAATTCGGGGTGGACAACCCTTATCACTTAGGGGTTTGAAAGATAGATAGTAGCCGATTCTCAGACTTACTGAATATGCAAAAAAAACTATAAGAATCGGTCGAGCCGTTTTGGAGGAGTTTGGTAACGAACATTGTGACACGAGAATTTTATATATTAGAGGCTAATATTAGTTTATGCCTTCGTAGAAATGGAATGAAACCCACGTTTTTCACTACATATTTGCATTTAACGTTGGACAATTTTGGTAATAACATCTTATTTTGGAAAATATTTATCACAGATTGGGTCGGTTTAGAATTTTGTACCATAATTTAATACAATGCAAATGAGCTATAATTTTTGAAGATACTAAGGTATCTGGATTTTAATAAATTCAATTATAAAAAATACATAAAATAAAGATGTCTTCTATGATGTTAATATCTACTGTTCAATTCGTTTTACACGTCGTTTAGTAGCAAAATATAACGTAATACCTAACTGTATATTATTATGATATATATTATACTTTAGTACGAGTAGTACATAAGTATCTACTATATATTTTAAGATTTTCCGAGAGCTTTCAAAACGTGTTATTAGTTACGTACACCAACCAACACCAACCAACTAACAAACCACTATGATAACAGTCGTTAATTTTTAATTTATCTAAATTAATAACATATTTTATACATTTAAATTAATTAAAGCAAGCATAGAGATACCTTTTTTGTTCCGTAAAAAGTTATTAATGATATCAATAACAAATACCAATCAATAAATATATAATTAAAAAACATATTCAAAACTCTGTTACAACTTAAAATAACAACCATAGAATGTCATTAAATACACAAACAAACTGAGTTTCTTCATTTTGCATTAAAGAAATAATATACATCATTTGAAAGCCTCATTAAATCTGAATATTGCAAAACAAATATTTAGTTTGTGGCGTGAGATGTCAAAATGTCATTGTAAATATTTTTTAATCTTCGGGAAGTGAATTTTATCTGTATTTTATCGCATGTATGAATAACATTGTTTTTCTTTTGTTATCACATATTGAAAAATAACTGTATGTAGTAATGTATTATTGCTAATTATTGATTAAAAATATACAAAAGAGTTTGACATTTTTTTTGGTAACAAGGTTAATGAAAATGTTTATGTTTATTAAAACGTGTCATCTCGGAGAGCAATGTTTTCAAATATATCATATATTGTTATAACATTTTCACATGACAAGTCAAAATTTGGATTTATGATAACAAAGAATTATATTGCTATTAAAACTTTATATTTAAATGAATATTGTAAGTTATTGATCAAATTTAGGGTTTTATAGTTAGTAAATGTAACTTCAACTATGTGTGTATGTATGTATGTGTATAAGGAAACAGCGTGAAAGAAATATGTAATCTGCTTTAGGTAAATAATAGTCTACGAACAACAAACATCGTAAAAACGTTCTAAGTAAACGCGTTGTATTTCTATAAAAAACAGACTTTTATTGAAATATTATTTTCCTACAGAATAAAAGAATAAAACTTCAAATAAATTATCAGGATTAAAAAGACTGCAACTGTTTTGACATTTATTGTGTCTAGACTTGGTATTTGAATAATTTTAACATAAATAATGGATTTTTAACGACTTCAATCGGATTTGATATAAAAATATCTTTCATGGGAAATGCCTGAAAAAACGGAGACACTAAGTACTTTGTTAAAACTTGTTTTTACATCTATTTTTATAACATTTTTGAAATAATATGTCGGTTTTCTGTGCCTGCAAACGTGATAAAAATTATTGTCGGAAATTGGTCCCGAGGTCGGAGTATTTAAGCCACGAAGGCAAGTCTTATCCTGTATTGCGCTAGTTATGTAACTTAATATTTGTTAAGTTATATACATTTATTTTAGTTAATAATTAGTAGTGCAAGCCAAATGTTAGCAATCATCGTACACTTGATGCCAAAATGAGGCTAGTTTTTCCCACACTCTCGTTTCCGATAATATCCAATAAGTCGACTACACTTAAATTGAAGAGTCAATTAGATTTAAGAACTCTTAAATAAGTTAGTTTTTTGTTAGCGTCGCAACCCCACTACCCCTTATTTCATATTAGTTATAAGCTCATATGTTAAAAGATTAAAGCTAGTTGACACCAAGCTTCAAACAAAGAGTTTCATTCAACATTTATTTGAACATCCCTTCAACAACGGACGAACTCGCGGTAAATAATATAAATTGCAACGCATTGAAAGAAAATTAAATTTTTTCAAAGTCATTTTACTTTACCTTGCATCAAATAATATTTCTCAGAAGTGTATGAATTTAAAAAACTTCGTGATTTGAAATTGCTCTGGATTCCTATATTATACAATTGACAATAGGAGCGTGGTGAGTGACCCGGGCTTGAAATCGTCGGGTCACGAGCAATAGAGTTCAACGATTTTACTGACACGGATAATTACTTTGTGTCGTTAGAATTCCAAGATTTCCGAGCTTTGAGATATTCTGTGCATCGAGAAATTGTCCTTACTCATGAAAATGAATACTCGATTGTGAGGAAGTTGCAGGGTTCGCGCTGCGCCTTCTTTAGTTTTCATGTCATTTTCACACGCGTTTCTCTTTTTTCTAAGATATTAAGTATTTGATTGTCCTCATTTTAATATGTGTGATGTTTGAGAGCATAAATACAATTGTTATTTTAACTAAAGCACTAATTCATCTGTCAAATTGTGCTTGCAGTTTTGGAATGAAATTGAGTATTTTAGTTAAAAGAGAGTTAAAACCGAAAGATTTTACAAATGACGGTGTAGGGCAAACACAGGAACAACGTGTCCTACGCCCTTGTTCCTGTTCTTCCTCAATACCTGTTTAATTTACGCAATTTACAAATGATGATGATATACATGTATTCGTGATTGAGAAACATCATTATTATTTTCCTTATAGAAAATTACACATAAATTGTTAACTTTACATAGTGATGCAAATCTGCTAGGGAAATGGAAGCCATAAGACTTTTCCGTAACATAAGCTGAAGGGGCTAAATGCCTACAATCTAAGGAAACGAATATTTTAGAATGATTTTTACAAAAATCAGACAACCTTCAAACTTTATTGCCCAGTCATAAAATTCATAATGCTATGTATAACAAATTATTACAGCTTTGACAAATTTTAAAACTGGTTCCACCACTTGTAAGACATTGTTGCTATGTGTCTATATTGGGAATATATCAGTAAAGTCAAGCAACATTGGCAACGGGTTCGATTTGGATGGGTGCCCAGTATCGAGAATAACATTTGACTTTTATAATACAACGATATTATACGTTGTCTGCTGTAAAATAAGTTATGAAAAATGCGGCTAAAGACTCCAGAAATCAATTAACCATAATTATTTTACGATTTAATTAATTTTTATACATTTATAATATAAAAAAGTATGTATTACGAAATCAATCTTAAATATAAAGTCATAAACTCAATTATGATCTTAGAAGTGACGGGGCTCGCAAAATTTATAGCTCGTTATACAAGTTGTTTATGAGTTAGCCGTAAATTTTATTTTATTCTCACTGAAATTGTCTCACTGTCGTAAAAACGTTTTAAATTAATGTGAAATTTGCTTATTTTTCACTGGCACCTGCAACTTCTTTATCAGTATGGATGAAATTCCTCAATTATTGCATAATTATAAGTTTAGCTATCGTTTTTTTTAAACATATTCTAAGATAGATTTACATACATGTAAATTATTGCTTAATGCAAAAGATTTTTATTTTTAAACGAAAATTAGTTCTCAGAGACTCATTATTCTCCTTAGCACACCAACTATGAAACAATTTTTATTCCAGATTTAAGATGACATAATCTTTAGTATTATATTGTACGTATCCATTGCCATGGTGCATTAGAAAAAAGACCACTTTTAAAAAGAAAGCTTTAAACATTATAGGCGATGAGAGCTTGGAGAAACTGATCGTGGTTGGTAACACAGAAGGCAAAAGATCACGTAGCCGTTCACCAACCAGGTGGACCGATCAAGTGAAAGACTCGTCGTCCTCAAAACTGTACCCTGTCATGGGACGCGCTGGACCGAAACCGATGGAAACAAATAGTCCGCTCCAGACGCTTTCTTACTGACCACGACGTTCAGACATGAGCTGCCGATTAAAGAGAGAGAGAAACATTTTAAATTCACGAATAAATCTAATTGCTCTTATTAAGCAGATCTGATGTTTGCTTTAACAGAATGTAACGTTTTGTACTGTAGATTATTTGGTCTAGCTTAGTGTTATAATAGCAGAATTGCCTAGTTAAAAATAAAATTAATCATCGCCTGCAACTCAAACGGAATTCTGCCAATCGATACTATAAAAAACCAACCCAAAAGCTAATGATACCGGAATGTCCCATGTCAGAGTCAAGGTATTCATTCGAAGAAAACACAATTACGACTGCCCCATCAGAATTTGATGCTATTGTTTTAATTGATGGTGCTTTTTGTTGCGAAATTGTTTTTATAAAAAATACAAGTATAATCACGCCTTACCTGGGATTTTAAGACTATTTTTTAATAATTCTTAGTAACTGTTCAACAATAATTGTTTTTTATTGAGTTCCAATGTTTAAAGACCGTCTATTTTTTTATAATTCTTAGTAACTGTTTTAAATGTGTGCAAATCAGTTATTGCTCAATACAGGAAGTAATTATTGAGTTTCAATGTTTTAACTGTCTGTTTTTTAATTATTCTATGTAACTGTCACAAATGTTTTATAAATTCGCTATAACCATATTACATACAGTAAGTTTTCATTAATGTTTTAAGGGTGCTGTGAAGTAATAGGTAGCTAAAAGGGTTAAGCGAGACTGTCTAAGCTCTATAGTTCAAAAATGAGTTTTGAAAGTGTTAAACGCATAATCGTAACAGTTGTTGTGTAGACGATGGCTATGCATAAATATTTTACTTTAACGTAAGCAATGATTACTTTGTCAAAATCTTGGGAGACTGCTATCTGTAGAGATCTATCATATAAACGTCTTTTTTTTATAGAATAGGGGGCAAACGGGCTGGAGGCTCATCTGTTGTTAGGTGTTACCACCGCCCATGGACACTCTCAATGCCAGTGGGCTGTTAAGAATTGGTACGCTTTTTTCTTGAAGGACCCTACGTCGAATTGGTTCGGAAATACTTTAAAGGTGGGAACTGACCAATGTTACGAGGTGTAATGTAACATGTAATGTAATGTTGTACAGCGAGCATTCGTGCAGTCAGTACGTCGTGTTACGGGGAAAAACAACGTAACACGACGTACTGACTGCACGAATGCTCGCTGTACAACATTACATTAAATGTTACATTACACCTCGTAACATTGGTCAGTTCCCACCTTAATGTCACTTTTGTAACACATTTTTTTATGCTACGGTGGCCCTATGAGTAACATTCCTTTTGTTTCTCAACTATAATTCCAGAATCACCAGTCAACTCCGTCATGAAAAAAATATTTAATAATGAATTACTCCGTGAAATTATTTTGGGAATAATAAAATGTTTGTAATAGGGAAATAAACAAATCCTTTTGTTTTTGAGGTCGATTTACTTGGAAGGCTAAACGAACGTACCATTTTAATTCTCAGTTATATCAATCGTAAACAAGTTGATTTAAACACTGTTACTATTTGCTTAACAAGCAATACAAATAAAGCTATAAAGATCTCTTAAACTGTTTTAATTAATTTGCAACACCTCAGAGTCGATAAGCGTAGCGGAATCGATAAAATTATACGCACATAAAAACATATAAATGATGTCGCGTTTCGGAAACTCGTTTTTTACTATTTTAAATTAAAATACATTATACGATTTCATTAAGGATTTTATTAAAATTATTAATTTTGAACTTTATACTATTTTGAAAAGGGACATTGTCAATTTGATTCGTGATGTAAAACAATACTTGTTGTGACCACTTTCTTGATGGGTGTCCTTTGGTGGTGTGTCAATGTTAGATTGAATCCATAGTAGAGTAGAGAGAAAAAATATGCGTATACAATAGTATATAGTCCTACCACCTTAACAAATCTAAAACAGCGTTTATATTTACTTATTTTTTACGCTTCATTCCCAAAATCGTAGACAGAAAACACGTATCTCCACTTGCTACTGCCCTGACATACCTCTCTCGCTTCTTAACTTTCATCTTGGGTACCGTCTTTAGACCTGTCCTTTCTCTAGTACTACCTGGATTTGGTCAGGGTCAGGGTGTACAAGGCCCACCCGACACAACCTCAGCATCCATAGCCTTGTATATCCTTCTCGTAAGGCTTCATTCACCCTTTCATGGCCAAACCACCTGAGCATTCCCTTCTGTATCCTTATATCACTTTTTTTACGATTACCAACTGTTTAGAAGAGAGCATACTCACCTCAAAGGCCAGCAACCCACTAAAGTGGGTGACCAAGGACTGCAATGCCTGCCCTTTATGGCCCCCTATAAAAAGTCCACTAGATCATATAAATTTGATTGTAATCGTTATCATTTAACTAACACTTTTAACTACTAACAAAGAATTTATAAGTTATTGAAATCGGTCAAGCCCAGACTATATGACTCAGATACTAATAAATTATAAAGTTAATCCTTTTTTTAAACCAATAGAGTCGTCTGCGCCGAGCATCGAAGCTGTGATACGATCGCCCGTCCGACGGTATTCCAAATATTCCAGCTGAGATAGTGGGTACGGTGTGCAGAACAATTTAAATTCGATTTTTTATTTCATATGTAAAGGTGTCACTCCACCAGTACTTTTCCAGGATCTCTCTGAATATATTTCGATTTTATGATATAATTGTCGATTTATGATTCTCTATTAAAAATAAGGAAGTTAATTCGAGATAATAAAAAGTTTTATGCAATAAATCTCACACTAGGCCCGATAATTTTTTCATAGAAAAGTGTACCTACCCTACAACCGTCTCCTAGTTTATATCTAGACTAAAATGTGTCATTATAAGCTTTAAAGCATTGCATTATCATCTCTTAGTATTCTTCAGTCACGCTCTTCATTTCTGAAGTGCTAGTGACGCCGCACAATTTCCTCCACTTATTATTTTCAAGCCTCAGCACCTGGATGAGGACCTGGAAGGGCCTTTACTTGATCGTTCCAGTCACACAGTAGGAGATTGGCCTTGAGGTCTAATGCCATCCACTCTGACACAATACGTATTTTACCTCTCTCTACATGTACAAGTGTCGAAAGGCGAGTTTTTACCTGTCTTAGTATGGACACGTGGTAAATACTATGAAACAATAATTATTACAAAATGTACCGTTGCTATCCCTACAGTCGGTCATATCATTCATGTTTGTACCTGTATATTTTTTTGTTCCCGAGCTAATGTGTAAACTAGTTATGGGTCCCTGTTACACTCGTTATTTGGGAGCTCCGCTAATTGTGGAATTTCGATGCAAATTATGGATTCTATTACCGCCTTTGGTTCTGCGTTAGATTTCCGGTGAAAGAATAATTTCGGGTCAGTAATCATATACGTATATACTATCCACACTTAAAAAATCAGACATCTTAGTAAAGGCTTAATAAATTGCCAAACTCAGAGACCTCTTACGATCACTATAAAAGACAAAACAGTGACAAAGATCACCTAAGAACAATCTAAGTAAACAAATAAGTATCGCAATACAGCGAGGAAATGCTGCCAGCGTTAAAGGTACACTGCCACAGGGACCTAACTTTTTAAATTTGTTTTAATTTTCTATTTATCAATTTGTAATAATTATTACTATTAAGATGAAGAATATAGTAAATACTGTATATTTGTGTGTCGGACAAAAATATTTCATAACAATAACTTAGTGCATACAAAATTGTGTCATACCTTGGAAGTTAATTAACTAGAAATTGCCGACACCTCGGTGTAACTATGTCCATTGCAAATATGACTTAAAACCTCACGAGTAATTTGACGCCAAAATGGAGACACGCGTTGTTTGTTTTTACATGATTAGGTTTGCCTTAACTAGTGTCTACGCTTCTACGTTTATTAGAATATAATATATTGCTCAAATTCTCACGAAAACTTGAACATTTAGTCCAGAACAGCATCGTCTACTTTCAGAATGCTCTCATTATAAGATCATGTCTAATATAAAGATGTCTGAAATACAAATCAAGATTTTTTTTGTCTCTTTACATCATGGAACATTACGATCTAACCTAACTTATGATAGTAATTTAAGTCTGATCTAAATTACTAATAAATAATTAACAAAAGAAAGTGTTAAATAACACTACTTACAGTCTCTATTAAGGGAAAGACACTCTGTTCTTGTGTTCTATTTTTTCATTTACCACTGTTTAGCACTTACGACCTACGTGCACTAACACTAATTAATTAACATCATACACGTTATTGTTGAAAATAATAAGATAACAACCATATTAACTGAAATTTCACGGAGTATCCTTCATACTGAAGGCAAGACCAAGTTTCAAAGCACTAAATTATTGATTGTGAAAAAAGTTACGCCTTTACAGATAAAAAGGTAGGCGTCTGTTAGAATATTGTTTTGTCAACCCTAACCATATTGTCTCGTAATTTGATATGAAAATAGTCGTATGCAATTCGCAATGTTTATCTTTGTTCTTGATAGTTACAGCTTTATGTTAGGGATGTCTCAGTATCTTGATATTTTATTTTTATTACCTTTTTAAATAAAATGCTATGGCAGTATTTTTAGTGCCTTAAAAGCCTACAAGTAATGTATGGGCAACATACGTATTACTTTTAATTGACCAAGGTATTATGAGGCTAAAAAAAGAAGTTTCAACGTTTTGGTTCGAAACAATCTTTTGAAACTTCTACCGCGTCCATGACCTATAAGTAACGACTTTAATCAGAGGTATAAAGTTTGATTCCTGGTAAAAAAGTAGGCTTCTTTTAGGTAGGCTATAAGATATGAAATATTCACGGGTCTTACGAATCATTGAACATTAAGTACATGAAGTATATAAAATGTATGAACAAGTTTTTTTTTTCTTACCTCCAATTGCTTAAAGAAAGAGAATACCCCTTAGAGAGGCTTTTGATTGAATCTCTATTCCAATGAAGGAACCCAGTGCCTGTTATTAAACGCGTTAAATAATCCCGAGCTTGGACAACTGAACGCCGTAGTTTATGTCAAATAACATGTAATTTATGTAAAATATCACATATTTTAGTGAAAAAGGTGCCACAAGATGCATTTTTGAGCACTTAAGGATATGGCTTAGTGCAAAGTGGCCCATAAAAATGCATGAGGTCAATGATTTTTGTCCCACTCAAAATTCATATCAATGAAATATTTTTCATGTTATCTTCGTTGCGAGTACGTAGGATGCCTTGTTTGCATCACGTTTCATTCACACACCCTTACACATATTCACACATATACATGCTTTAGTTCTATTTTGTTTATTACTTTAGTTTTGGCATAGTATATAGTCATGTTTTTGTATATGTCCGCGATGGAAGGCTGGTGACCTGTTGCCACAGGACTTCTACATTATAGGCACCACCTCTCAACAAAGACGGTACCTGCAGCATGTAAACCCCTAAAATGCAATGTTATGAATAGGCAAATAAAAATGTATTATTATACTAGATTTCTCATGCTTTTGCATGCAATTAATTAGCTAGGCTCACTAGGCACGCTACTTATATTAAAGCACAAGCTTATGTGCATGAGTGTCATAACTCTATTTAGCAATATTATTCAAGTCAAAGGTAACTTTGACATAGAAAAACTACATGTAAAAACGGACTTATATCAAATAAATAAATCGCAAAATATGTTGCTAAGCGCAAAACTCGAAGACTGGACCAATTCGGGTAAATTTTTATACATTCTTTGAACTCTGAGGAAGGTTTTTATGAGGAGAAATTGAAACATTTACTTTTATTAAGTACTTAGGTTTTTGTTTCGGAAAAGCGAACAGTCTACATATATAAAGGCAAAACGAACTTCGCTGGCGCAGCTAGTATAGAATAAAATGCCAGCCGCAAATGCTCACGGTCGCATAAGTTTTGCTCATAAATATTTCAAATCAGTTTTAAAAATAAAATAAATCAGTGGCGCTAAAACCTTTTTAGATCCGGGTCTCAGATTTCTGTATCTGTTTCATGATCATATGTCAATCTAATAGTAGGTGAGCCTCTTGTGTCTGACACACGCCGTCGACTTTTTGGGTCTAAGGCAAGCCAGTTTCCTCGCGATGTTTTCCTTCACCGTTCGAGCGAATGTTAAATGCACACATATAAAGAAAGTCCATTGGTGCACAGCCGGGGATCGAACCTACGAAAGAGAGTCGCAAGCTGATAGCACTATCACTAGACCAGATAAGTGACTTGCCTATCAAACACGCCTATCAGAATTCGAAGAATTCCTTCAATTCATTAAATTTGCATTCCCACTTACAACAATTCCATTTTAAACTGAGACTTCAATAATATTAAATCATTTTTCATGGGTGTAGAGTGACAAACACACAGAATTGTTTCTCTAATGGGAGCTTACGGCTTAATTAAATTTGCATGGGTTTTTGAAAAGGATTTTACACGGGGGGATAGTTTGCCATATGTATTTTTTATAGAACAGTTAACAAACACGTAAGAGGCTCACCTGATGTTATTTGATAACGCGACCCATGGACACTTTTAATGCGGACTCGCGAGTGCGTGCCGGCCTTTTAAAAAAGGAGTTTCAACGTTTTCCAGAGTTTGTTCCTGGTAAAAAAAGGTTTATTTTTAGGGTATTTCGAAACATCAAACTATATGTAGTTGCATGGGGTGACATGTAGTTTTTCTAAGAAAAAAACAGTGATAGTTTAGTGGATAGCCGCTAAAACCATGAGGTTGTCTTTTTCAGTACCCTTGGGGCAGAACGTATATTAGTTGTACAATAGTGAAGAAAATATCGTAAGTAAACAAGCACTCCCTAAATCGACGGTGTCAGGTACAAAAGCTTAAATACCTTAAAATAAATCTGAAGCCATAACTTTTTTAAGATCAATTTTAGAAAAAACAATAATTATTACAGATATTTTAATCCTAATAATATTAGAAAACGAATTATATAAAAACTTAAAATAGATATTATCTACGTGTTATATTACGTTTTGAGACTAGTTTTTGTACGATTCACATACAATCAAGCTATAAATTTAAGTTATATATTCAAATCTGATTAAATTTTTAAAATGAATTTTGAGTATTAATACTTGACATGTATGAAAAAAAAAATCTTATACCTTTCGAATATAATAAATAGCCTAATTTAGCTTATTCTTATTTTTTCAATAGTTTAATAGTTAATTTGTTTGTAAATACATACATATTATGAAACCTTTCAAATAAGATATGTATTTAAATATTCATTAATTACAATATTTCCTAACGCATTTTCATATTGACCCACACCTAAAAATGCCATAACTCGTGTAGTGTGCGCACGCGCATTCCATACTGTTTACGAGTTAAACTTGAATGCTCTGTCGCAGCGAAATGATTAATGCGGCACACACCGTAACGTCTAGTTGTGGGTAATTGGTAATCTAACTTTATTGCTTTATACTGTAACACAGCTAAACGTTTATTAAAATTCTCTTTTGTTATATATATGAATGAATGTAATGTGCGTTTTGACTCTTTACTTTAAGGCATGCACACAAAAGCCTTTTGGAATTGTGAAGCTTTTTATATTTTATTTGCTCTGAGTGTATTATATGATTTTGATACCACAAAAATAAGCGCAAAATTATAACATCATTAAATAAAAATGATTCGCAAAATATGTCGTTAAGCGCAACACTATTGTTTTGTTTTAATGTACTCCTTGAACTCTGAGAAAGGTTGTAATGTTGGAAAAAAAATGGAAAAGTTGATAGGTTTTTATTCATAAAAGCGAATTCTATGGGGTAGCAGAGAAAAATGTTCCATTTGCTGGTATGTAGCTACTAAAAAGGTAGGCTAAGTAAAACAATGATATTAATAAAGTATACAACTTAGGTATTTTATTTTCTACTGAACGAATTGTTTTCAAGTATAGAATATAGCAAAAGGGGTAAAATAATACACGTTAGTAAACTTCGGGACAATTCTCTGGCGCCAATATTCAGACCTAGTTTGCGTAGGAGGCACAAAGCCTAGACGTGGGCATAGACAAAATTATTGTCCATATCGAGACGTAGATCATTGTTACTGTGATTTTAGATTATCAGGAAATCAAAATATATCGTTGATTTATTTCACTTCGGTAGTGAAAATCGAGGTGCCATATAAATTTAGCATTCTCAACGGTATGCAAGTAAGAAATAATCCTACTGCATTTGTTTAGTATTGCCAGAATACAAAATTATTGTATAACGTAAGAAGACTATTTTGGCTTATAAGTCTTTAGTCATACAGAGAAAAAACTACTTTGTTGTACTATAAAAAGTAGCTGATTTGTATTATAATAATTAATCTGTAGTCTTACTTAATAGTATCAATTAAAGAGAAACCCGATCAAAGCCCCACAGGATGGGGGAAGTTGACACCTGATCCATCCAAATACATAAAAAATATTTTTTCATTATATTTATACTGGCATGGCTAATTTGGTAATAGCATAACACAGTTTCTGGATACTCAGTAGGTCAAATAAGGGAGGAACACAGCCAATTTACAATAAAACTTTATGAAAAAACCTTGGTGGACATTTTCTACAACTCCATAAAGACCTTTCGTTGAGTGGCGGACCCTTACGACTTCTTCGATACAATGAGAGCCTTCGAAAGTTGTGAGCTGTGATATTCCGGGCTACTCAATTGTGAGGAAGTTGCATGGATCTGGTTAGTCTACTTTCTGACGTCATTTTCACACGTGTATCCTTTCTACAACCTATTTCATGAGTATCAGATTGTCCTCATTTTAACATGTGCGATAATTGAGAGAAAAATAAAATAATGGCCTATAAAGTCCTCTTTCAGGAAAATTTATACAAAATATGCCTAGTGGGTGACATCTTGCAATTTTCCAGGCTTGTCACCCACTCACGGGACAGTTTTTCATATATTTTATAAGAAAGTCTAAAAGGAATTATTTTAATGAATAAACGTAAAGTAATGTTGCCACAGGGACCAAATTTTTTATATTGGTTTTAATTTTCTATTTATAATTTTTTATTATTATTACTATATAGGTTAAGAATATTGTAAATACTGTATATTTGTGTATTGTATACCTCAAGATACTTTTTACAAAATTAATATAACCTTTTTATTTTAAAATGTTTTCATACTTGCTGAAATACAATTAAACGATGGCGTGAATTTGTTGTTTGAGATTTAATCGTTGAAGTAACAAAGCGCTTCAAATAAGTGAGAGATCAGGCGTTGTTTGACCGATTTTGAGACGACAACGGTACATGTTAAGCTTTGGATACAATGAGATATAAAAAGTCATTTTAAAGCTAACATTTTGGGCCGAAAACATAAAGTCAAAAATCATTTATTCGTGTATGTAACACAATGTACACTTATGAACGTCAAAAAAGAAATATACATGAAATGCTTCTAATTTTACATTTACTGACAGTTCCCAAATCAAGGGCGTAGAACGGAAGAGAAGAACTGGCAACTCTCCGCCACTCTTATTAATCGCAAAGTTTTTTGTTTTACACAACGTTTGTAAGGAGTTGGCACCATTACACCATGTTCCACATGACATCTTAAGTAATGATTAATAATAAAATTAATTAAAAACAAAGATTTGTCCTCTATCAGCCGGAGGCATGGTGAAATAGGAGCATGCACTTACATTCTCTAGGGAACAATACGCAAATACATAGTCAAAACATCTAACATCACCGCATACACGAATTCAAGTACGACCAGTCACCACAAGTAGCACCCGTTCACGAGTATGACGCATGGCCAGCTATCGGCCTATAGTTATTGAGTGTTTTTAATACTATTGTATCTTGTTTCATATTATGTAGGCCGGGAGGTAAAAGTGTGTTCACTTATGAGCCTTCTGGTAGTGTCCATATGGGATAACGGACAAATGAGCCACCGGTTTGTCCCCACTTCTATGACAAAAACATCTCTCAATATTTTGTTTTTGTGTTTTATCTATTCATACTATGCAAATGAACGTTATATTATTGAAGATATATTTCTGTCCCTATAGAGCAGTGTTGGCCTAAACCTAGGCTGTAGAGTGCGACTCTCATCCCTGAGGTTGTAGGTTCAAATCCCGACTATGCACTGAACGGTGAACGAAAATATCGTAAGGAAACCGGCTTGCCTTAGACCCAAAAAGTCTACGGCGTGTATAACAGGAGGCTCACATCACATACTTGCCTATTACATTGACAAATCATGAAACAGATACAGAAATCTGAGGCCCAGACCTAAAAAGGTTGTAGCACCACTGTGATTTGCCTCTAACATCATCATCGATCTATAAAATCAAAACATTTATAGAAAATCGCGGGGACCATACAAACACATACAAATATTCGGTTTAAAACGGAGGTGATTTTAGCCAGTTGGGTGGAGTGATTTTTATTAAGATAATATACTAAAACCCATTGTGCAGACATCTTTACCCAACTCTATATTTGCACTAACCCTTTTTCTGCGGAATCCACTTATCTCTAAGGAATTCCCTTCCCTCGTTTAATTCATTAAAATACCATACTTGGACCCCCGAGATGGTAATGACTAAGTTTTTTGACGTTTCATAGAATATTTATTTATGGTCAAACAGCCTGTGGCTTAGTGGTTAAATTGTTTATGGATCTAGGAGATTTCTAACAAAAATAAAAATTGCTTTTGCTTAGGAATTTTTATATAGTAAACAACAGCTATAATGGCTGATAGACTCCTAGTTTGTAACTACGCAAGGTTCTTTTAGTCAAATTCTGAAAGAACTTCTCATTTTTTGTGTCAGTTAAGTTGTCTGTTAGTTTAATTTGACTCTTGACTATGAAAAAGTCTTAAGCATATCACTCAGGAAGCTTGTTAGTTTAAAAGGGGGTCGAGTATAGCAAGTTTTGTTAAGAGCTCACTCAGTTTGAGTATGCTATAGAGCGAGTAAATTGCTCATAGATAGCTTTAAGTAGTAGATATTAAAACTGTCTTACTGACAGACAAATGCACAAAAGACAGTAATTAGAGAAAAAGCTGTTTTTTAACAAGGTTCCCCGCGGAGTGATCCCAGTGACCCCAATCATACTGCCAGAAGGCTCACAAGTGCGTTGCCGGCCTTTTAAAAATTGATACGCTCTTTTCTTGAAGTACTGTAAGTCGTATTATTACGAAGTTTTGGACTGTTGACCAATCACAATCAGACGGGCCTGTCATGTCAGATACTATAGGTATATAGGAGACAGGCTCTCTTTCTCTATAAGAGAAGAGAAACTGTTGTTTAAGAGAATAATAATTACTTCGTAACAATTAATTAGTTTTTGCGTTATGAACGGTAGCCAAGTTTCTTAATTTGTGACTTTTGTCTGTGATATTTTAAAGTTCGTACATTATAGTACTAAATATAAATCTATGGTATTTTTATACAATTTTATTTTTAATCCAATGAACATTAATAAAATATTTATATATTTTACAACTACCGTAATTTGTATTCGTTCTGAATGAGTTTCTATTTAGTTTTAGTTTTTACTATTGTCCTTAAATTCGTTGCAAGTTTGTAATTTATGTTCTAATATAATTGATTTGTGTGTACAAAATGTGTGACGTCATTCTTGTATTTATGCATGTTATAGGACTTAGAAACGAATTCGTTTTATCTGTAAAATAGTTTCGGAAAGGACCGATTGAATGCCAGTTCAAGTGATGGTGGGACTCTTATCGGTGGTCGTTAGCTGTGTGGTTCATGCCATAGTGTGCGCGCTCTATTAAACGAATGATAATTGTCATGTCATCTTCCATAATCACTAGAAAGCTATACTTGTCAAAACATTAAAATGTCAGCTTATTAATACACAACTGTTATAACAAGAATTAAATACCGAACGTTTAAAAAGCTTTGTATAAGACTTTTGAACTTAAAAAAAAACTAATTTAATAAGTATTAATTAATTGTGTTGATTTATATTGTCGAAGTCACCAAGTTTTACAAATAAAATTATGAAAACAGGCAACACCCCCAATTATTAAGTTAGTTCTATAATAATTTAATTAACAATATCGTTGCCATGGTAACCGGTTATTACAAAGATGACTATAGAGCTGTTACAACATTTAAATGAGCGATCATTTTAATTTATTACACGATTAAGGTTTTTTATTTTATCTCATTTATGGCTCTATTAATTTTTATTGTTGCCTTTTTAAGAATTCTGTTTAAATAATTTTGCTTGAATAATTGTTGGTTTACAAGGTACTTTTTACTTATCGGTTATCTTAATTGATATTATATAAAATAATTGAGACAGGTTATTTTTTAACCTTGATTTAAGCTGTAGGTAACAATTTTTGACGTGACAACGTCTAATAAATCCATGAACACCGGCATCACGTACAAAAAAGCATGACATATTGTCCCGTTACTCTCATTGTACGCTTGCGCCGCATCATATTTTCTTCCACTCGAAGACTTGAGTATGCAATTGTTTCATCAATGTTTTGGTATGACTACTAAAACTATCGTCGGTAAACCCACTTTGAAGACAACCATTTTTTTAAATGAGTATTACGTATTTTAATTAATATTTTCCTTTTACATGTGAGGTTTTTAAACATAAATTTACTATTATTTTGAGTATTTATGCCTTGTAAAATATGCATTAAATGATTAAACAATTATAGCCTTGAAACATGGCAAATAGGAAATAAGGCTGAGCAAGAAAACATAGTAAAAGTCGATCAACTTGGCGCATGCTTTTGCCTCTGTGATAGACGAAATCATATCGCGGACCCAGTCCAATGCTTACATAAAACAAAACACTTGCGCGGCTAATTAAAGACGATTAACAGCTCTATATAATTACAAAAAAACCACCTAACAAGCCTTTTTGTGTTCATCGAAGCGAGGGCAGTTTTTTTATTTCTCGTAAGAACCGCTTGTAAGAATTTTGTTAAACACATTCTGTGTCATGGCTCGTTATTTTTTTTTTATTGTTTTTGTACGCGTTTTTGTGTTTTTGAACGGTAGACGATATGTTTCTTGATTTGTGACATTTGATTGACTTTTGTCTATGATATTTTAAAGCTACCTCGTACATTTTTTATATATGCTATGGTATTTTATTGGAACAACGTAACATTAAATATGATTCTTTTAATGACCATAACGTCAGCAGTTTTCATAAATAAATCAAATTAAATTAAATCAGAAGTAATTATATTAAAACCATCAAAAAAAATCATTCGAAAATACATTTTTCTACAACTATACGAAACGTCTTTGTGGCGTATAAAACGAATATCGTCAGTACGACTTACAGCGACATAACGATTAGGCATAGAGGTTGATTTACATTATTTTATACGAACAACAAAAAAAGTAAAAAATGTTTCGTTAACGTTCATAGTAACGGTTAAAGTTATAAGACATGTAATAAGATACCGTAGCCGACAGTATATCATATTATATTTATATAATGTTACTTGATTTATGTTATAGCTACCTAAACATTGAGATTTTAACACAAGGAATAAATTAAAAATGAATTCACCGTTTATATTTTACGAGTTATGAGTTTTTATGAAGAAAACAAAAGTACAGTAGAGTACGTATAATTTAGTCTATGATAGACCTCTTTTGCAAGACTTTTTTTTATTTCTATGTGCTTCTCTGTATTCATAGACAAACAGAAACTAAAAAGATGCGATTACAATTGATGTATGAAGTGTTTCGTATTTATATCAATTAAGTTCGCAACAAAATTGCTTTAGTCTTGATTTTACGGTTTTGGTAAGCCGGAATTAGGGGCTACCACGGGTCGAAATTGGTATAAAAATAAATAATTTAATGAAAACTCGACTGTAAAAATTGTACTATTTTATTTGGAAATTTGGTGCCAGGTGGCCTCCATTCCTTTGTTGTCCCGAGGCCTCCAGACCTCTAAATCCGGCTTTGTGGTAGACGGATAATCAAATGATATTCCTAACATCTTCCCATGAAATGTTTTCATATAACGCAGATACTTAAATGAACATATATCCCACGTAATAGAAGACAAACCGGAAACCTAATAAAAACATTATCAGTAATATTTATCTTGTATCGTAGTAATTAAGAGATTAACAAACAGAGTTGTGTCAATCAAGACACGGATTACTGGCCACTTCATTTGAGTTGCCCATGACTCAATTAGACAAAAAAATTCTATAACATAGAATATAATTTGGCGTTTGAACTATAAATACGAACAAAACAAAATTATTAATTTCTTCTGTTTGTTTCAGGTTATAATGGTGTGAGAAAAACGAACATGGCTGACACCGAGAGCATTATAAAGACTAAAGAAACGCACTCAGAAGATACTGCACTCACTATGAATGAAAAATTCAATATACCCATCACAATGTTTAGCAAAAAACCTAGTTATGTAATATATAACAATTTTTACAAAGAAGACTTAAAAAGAATAACTCTAAAGAGAGAATATAGTTTTTACAACTATTGTTTCATAAGTGTATGTATTAGTTTTATATTAGGTTTTATAATTGGAGTTGTGTTAATGGGCGCTCAAACAAGTATCGCTGTAAAGAATCCCAGAAAACTTAACTCGACTATAAGAACGTTGAACTCATTAAAAGTTCCCAAAGACACGAGGGAACTAGAAATTTTAGATAAAAGAGGGTTTTCTGCCGTTTCGTTCACGGGAGACAACCACAAATACAAAGACATTTACCCCAAAAGTCTCACTGATGATATGAAAGAGATTTTGAAAGATAATAAAATGAATCAAAAACACAAAAAACTTAATTTCAATAGAACGTTACACGTTCCTAATGAAAACACTGTACTCTACGGAAATATCTACTGGGGGACGGAAGTAGAAAACTCAATGCCCCAAGGATATGGAGAGAACACGGCGGAAATATGGGAACAGTACGTCAACCAAAGCGAAGTCATCAAAATGGAATCCGGATGCGGAAGGATGCAAAATCGTCTTGTCACTTTCAAAGATGGAATACAAGCTTGTGTGCGGTATAGACAAAATACAGATCAAATTCAAGGAGAGATATTTAGTTTCTATGTCGCTCGGTTGCTTAATCTTACTAATTTAGCACCAACAGTTGTTAAAATAGTCGATGTTAAAGATAAGCTGTGGTCTAATGTTGCTAATGATATAGCGACGGCTCAGTGGAATTCTAATAGAGCAGTTATTTTAACTCAATATATTCCGTCTCTGGAATCGGCTACTATACCTGATATTTTTAAGCCCTCAAATCGCCACCTGAACAAAAAAGACATTCAGGAAATAACGATGAAAGAAAAAGATATGGATAAACAGATTTTAATAAACAAACTCAAATTAAAGAATGTAAAACCTATAATTGATGACACAGATTTCGATCATGTTGATATGAAACTGAATAAGAAAACGAAAGAATTGTTCGTAGAACTTGCTCAATGGTCAGATTTGATTATTTTCGACTATCTAACTGCCAATTTAGATAGAATTGTAAATAATCTGTTTAACTACCAGTGGAACGTGAATATAATGGACGGACCCGCGCATAATTTAGCCAGAAAGATGGATAGTGGACTACTTATGTTCCTAGATAATGAATCTGGCTTGTTACACGGTTATAGACTATTAAAAAAATATAATGTGTATCATAGCTTAATGCTAGATAACTTGTGTGTGTTTAGAAAAAGAACAGTTGACTCTTTAAAGGAACTAAGTGATTTATCTATAGGTAGTAAATTAAGTGAAATATTTCATAGGAAAAATAATGCTGTTATTAGAGATATATTACCTCCGCTACCGGAGAAGAATGCTAAAATACTTCAAGAGAGAATCAGTAAAGTTATAAGTCAAATTGAAAAATGCGAGAGACTGTTTGGAACCAGATAATCTAAATTCATAAATAGTCAGATTATAATATCTGCCGGAGTCATGCTAAGGAGTGCAATAATATATAATTAGTTACAATTAAAATTCATACTTGAAATAAAGGCATACTTTTACTGATTAGAATGATATCAACCAGACTTTATTAGCATGGCTTCATCTAAGATTCGTTCATCTACTACGGTTACTAGCAATAAGTAAAACCCTGGGATTAAGAGTATAAACCAAAAGATGATACAATGGTGTGTTTCGTTTGATTTTGATTGTTCAAACAAAAACCACGAGTTTTTGATTGGACTACAAATCTTGTTGAACAATTAAAATCAAACAATACGTTTTAGATTCTTGTCCCACAGAAACTTTAGTAAACATTTCAACTTTTGTTTGATGAAAATCATTTAAACGAAAATCCCTAGTTACAAAAAAATGTTTAAAGGTTTTTAACAAAAAAGACAGTACTAAAAGCCGCATACTCTAGAATTGAAATCATTTCTTATGACGTTCTATTAAAGCGCATTTTACAATGCACAAATATTGCATCAGCTAGATCTCCTTTTGTTAAAACCTTTGCATAAATGAATTGTAACTGACTAAATCGAATTTAAAATTTGTATAAAATTAATGTATATGTGAGAAAAGTGATAGCGTTTTTGATACCAAATATAATTATTTATTGTAAAATATATGTGCCAGTAATATGTGATGATATTTAATTAATATTGTAAATACTTTAGCCGTCAAGTGGAAAATAATAAACTCACTAATTTTAGCAAGTCACAAGATTCAATATTTATTTCATATTTGGCCTATGTGTGTTTGGTAAATAATGTCTTCATTGCTTTTAGTAAAAGGCTTTAATAAAGTTATAATATACGTGTAACCTTATGGTTTGACGATAATAACACATTTGTTGTGTTACTCGGGTTTAAAAATGCGACAAAGATTTCTGCACCAGCCCAATTAATTTAGATTTGTATTAAAATGAGTGCTACTCCACTGAAATTTTCCCGACCATTGTAATTTCCCGACTACTAAATTAATTTAAATAAAAATGTAATACGAAACACAAAAGCAGTACAGTAACGCAACAATTGGTTTTAGAAAAAGACATTGTTAAATGCATTGTACATAACTTATGTAATTTGTCACGGATTCCACATAAAGCGAGCTTTAAGTTATGTAAATATATGTAAAATACATTATGTAATTATAATAAAATGAATGTTTAAGTCTTTGTTGTTTATTTAAGAAGCCTTCATACATAATTGATGTTTAAGGGGACAATACAAATTTGAAGTAACGCCTAATGCACCATAAGGTAGTGCTGCCTGCGGCAATACTTATAATTATAAGGTTTCTTTACCTAGACATCCTAACCTAGGTGATATGGAAATCTAAATAGTTCAATTACAAAGCTTACGGCGCTTATTATTGCATTTATTAGGGTTATATCTTGGGACTTAATAAATAATGAATTACGACTATCATATGTATTATTGACTTAATACATATGATTTCTGATTTTTTTACTTTATTTCATATCTAATAAATGAAGATGTGTAAACGGTTACATCCAGTAGTTTTTTATATAATCTGGGTAAACTTTTGATCTTACAGATCAGTATTCTTTTGCTGCTTACTTCCAAACTCTATCCAGATACTAAAGGGCCTGATCGACGGACGAGTATGACCGCGGTTTTAAATACCGACGAACCTGGCTCGCGGCTCGTTGGTGCTGATCGATTAGCAAGCAAAACAGTCGCAAACATGTCTTGTTCTCTTTCCGACACGCGGTTTTGCATGGCGAGCCGCGTAAAAAATATAGCACGACGACGAGCCGCGAGCCAGGCTCGGCGGTATTTAAAACCGTGGTTTTGCAATGATACACCGGCGAGCTTTACCGACGAGCCATAAAACCGCGGTCTTACTCGTCCGTCGATCAGGCCCTTTAGGTTTGAATCGTTTCAAATTAGCAAATGAAAATATACATTGTTGGTAAAACTTAGAACGAGAACTAAATCAAAATTTATTAATTATTACTAGATTTAGTTCCGTTTGGAGTAGAGACTCTTGGGACGTGGGGTTCAAGTGCACAGGCGCTTATTAAATATTTAAGTTGGCGCCTAGTAGATAGTAGCATTGTGACAAAATGCTTTATAATATCTCTGCATAGGTACATTTAATTTAAGTAATTTATGTACATTTAATCTCAGTTCTCCAATTAAGAGGGTGAAACCGAAGAACAAGCAATAAACTGCCAAATACAATCATTACACCATAGTCTAAATAATTAATAATAATAATCTAAAAACAAAAGACTGTGATTTCACGTATGTTTGGAAGTGTTTTTATATAATACCTGTGTCTGTACACATTTTATGTATTAATATACAGATAAAAACGAATAAATGCAAAACATAGTTTACTGGACATCGCCAGACAGTTGTAAAATAAACTGTACCTCATTTAATGTATTCCACCCACGCCCACCTGGCAGCCCTTAAACATACACAATTTTTCTACGGAAATACTATTGTTATACGTTAAAAGTGAGTATTTGTTCAGAGTTAAGTTTATTATTAAGATGAGAATACAAAATCATTTAGTTATATCATATCTGTACGAACTGTAACGAGTCTATACTATAATTTTAAAGACGTAATATTAGTGAAAAGATAACCACGTTATTTTTGAGAGTCAGATTTGCAAAGTTGGAAGAAAATGTTTCATCATCGGATGTCGAGGCAATATTCAAAATTCCACCCGTATCACGACGTCCGCTGTTCCACAACTGAGCGTTTTTACAGGCAGTTTTTGCCGCGCACCACCACTACGTGGAACCAGCTGCCCACTGAAGAATTTCCGAATCAATTCGACTTCAAGAAATAGCGTACCAAGTCTTACAAGGCCTGCAACGGACTCGCGAGCCTTCTGGCATTGAGAGTGTCCATGGGCACTTAACATCAGTTCTAGTAATAATAAAAAAACAGTACGATGAGAGATATATGATTGAGATCTAGAGATAAGTAGAGATTGCAAATACCTACAATAAGGTCAGAGATAGTATTTCCAACTTTTATACTATACAAAAACAAGTCCTCCGCCGCGTCTATATGTCTGTTCGCGATAAACTTACGTGAGTTTGAAAAGTGAGTTACAGAATCGCAAGGCTGCTTTAATTAGCGTAAGAGGATCAGATCCTACACGTTCGTCGGTATACATTCAAGTTTAGTTTGGGCATAGACAATTGATGAGGTATGAGGTGTTCTACCACAGCGTCTACCACAGCTCAGATCAGGGCTTGGCTACCACTGAGGCCAAAATTAGTATATATCAATATCCACATAGGTAATATTATTTCTCAAATGTTAACAAAAGGATATTACTGAGGAAATGAGTAAGTTAGAAGAATAACACGACAGGGAACATATAGGGGATAGTTATAATAAATAAAGAATTATAGTTAAATAGGGAATGGTCAAATCACACTCCACACACATACTTTCATTTACTCAAATTTATGGCTAATGTAGTATTTACTTTTTGGAGACGGCTTAGAAAAAATAAAAAATATTAATAAATGAAGTCTTTGCGAATATCCATACATTATTTGTACTTAAGGCATCAATTTTCGTTACATAAAATGAATTGTATGAAGTATGTATAAAGCTATGTTAATCAATCTCAGTAGAGATGCCATCTGATTTCAGCTTTATATTTCACAAAAACGATCTTCCGAATTCGTATTCATATATTTTATAAGGAAGCATTTTACCCAGTTGAGATCAGACAAAATTGCTGGCAGATGGTTGTATTTGTTTTAATAAATGAAATATAATATTTCAAAATTGAACTACCAAGTCCTTATGTCTAACTTATAACTTAAAGCTAATATAAATAATATGAAATTTAAACCGCTGTATTCAGACAAAACCTACTCAAAACTGAGAAAAAATCTACTCTTATTAAAAGCAATAAGGTCTAAAATTCCTTGATACATCAACCCCTTCAAATTTTTAAATATAGTTAATGAAATTGGTCTTTACGATTTACTGCATTAGGACCATATTTCTTTCAATACGCGTAAAAAGAGGGTTCTATTGACAATGTTGTCATGCGGTTTGCACATGTATGACATCAAAAATACGACTGATATTCGTCTGCAGGTTTGTCTATTGTACTGCACAATTACCCTTGTCTCTCGCGACCCTAATTAATTAATAATCATTTATTTTTACGCGGGAAAAATTTTGAAATCAGATATCGTTGTGGAATTTGAAAAAAATCGCGTCGTTCCCATGTACAGCATCATATTCTGAATGTCATCCGAACTAATAAAATTTATGTCAGTGATTTTTTGCGCCATTATGGCTGGCGAAAAATATTTTATAAATTTATTTGCCTTAGTGATGTATTATGACGCTTTTTAGAGAATGGAACGCAACATAAAACAAATGTGTATAAAAAATATTTTTAAAACGTAGCATTTACTTTTAATTTGATAATTTCAAAATGCTCACAATATACTTGTACGTGGGTAACACTGAAAATGTTTAGAACTGGCCAGTTAGAAACATTACTAATGAAAACTTTTTTGAATTTAAATTTAAGAACTCTTTGGTAACCTAATATAGTACATTGCATTTATTTGTCATTTGTTTTTGTGAATTGGCGGCAAATCTAAAACTCTTGTTACACTGGAAAATGAACTTTCGTTGTGGGCTTACTCACCGGACTCGAATGCTGTATTTGACATCGTCTCAGGTGATGAAAGCTGGATATAATGCTACGAACCCGAAACCAAAAGACAATCAGCTCAGTGGGTGTTTCCCTTCGAGAATCGGCTAACTAAGGTAAAGAAAGGAAGAAGTCAAATAAAAAAGATGATTGCCTCAATCTTTGTTCGGAAAGGTCATTTCGTGCTAGAAGGACAGTTGTGCTAGAAGATGGAAGGACAGTTACTGCAGACTGGTATGTCAACCGCTGTTTGCCTGTTGTCTTGGAAAGACACACTCGAAGCAGGATCCTCCTTCACCACGACAATGCTTCAGCGCACTCCGCAAAACGGACTGTTGAATATTTGACTATAGCAGGTGTCAAGATAATGAGTCATCCGCCATACAGTCTTGACCTGGCGCCCCGCGACTATTCCCAAGAACTAAAGTTAAAATTCGAGGTATTCGCTTTACGAGGCCTGTAGATGCGGTGAAAGCGCACGAAAATGCCATAGAAGAGATGCAAGGAAGAATGGGCCTACTGCTTTTCTGCGTGGTTCCATCGAATGCGACGATGTATAGAGAGGAACGGAGATTACTTCGAAAAACAATAAAAGTATTGGCAACTTTTTACATTAAGACATTTTTCAGTTTCTAAATATTTTCAGTGTTACCTAGGTCTCGTATATATAATATACTTTGCTTATACTCCGTGAAACATTTATTTGTCAGAGAGCATTCTCTGTGACAAATAAATGTTTTCTCTGCCATAAACTAGACTGACGTACTATAATTTGAGGATGTATATTTTTCTATTATACCAATAAGCATCGAATTAAATGATCCAAAAAAGTAATAAAACAAAAGAAAAACATATTTATAAGCATTTTTTGTTTTCACCCAAAGTCAAAGCCAGCTAGTGAACAGGAATTTCTCAACAAAAATACGTATGTATATTGGCATCCAATAAATAGCCATTTTGAATATAATTGTGTCCGCTTGAATAACATGACAGCATAGCGTGACTCGAGACGTCTTGATACTTTTATTTTTTAATCATTTTTTTGATCGGTGCGATATTTAGAGCTTCCTTTTATTATTTTTTGACAGGTCGACGTATAAAATGGAATATTAATTGTTCTAAAAACAATGTCAGTTTTTTAACTTGAAATATTCTCAATCTAGAAGGGTGTGTTATAACTATAATTTTGTTTAATTAAGACTTTTTATATGCTACTTGTACAGTTCCTGGGTCATAGGGCTTTACATTCAGAGGATATTATTTTCACTCTATATTACTCACTCAGGTACCTACTCCAATAGAATTGATACTTATCAATCAAATTCAAATACTCACAGGGCGTAACTCTGACGATTTAGATAATCACCACGCTTATAAAATTGAAAGAAAGCCTGAGTGAGCAAACTGTGCGGCCTTGGCTTGTATACTACTCATAAATATATCATTACTACTTAACAACTAGCAAGGAGCTTACAGCTTCATACAGCAAGGAGGAACATTTGAGGTTGTATATTTTGACAAATGGGAGTCATAGTTCGCGCTAGTCTCGTTTCTTAATCTTACCTTAAATAGGTTTTATCTGTTAAAGCTTTCTATAATTTTGTTCTGTTATATATTTCACTACACATAAACATGGTATATTTATTTTATCTGTATCTTTAATTTTGAAGATGTTTATAAATTGACATTTTACCATACAAGAGAGAGATCTTGATATTAATTTATCATGAAATTTACAGGCATCTAGCTGGTTTCCAAAATTTTTACAAAACGATAACTGTTATTGTCGAAGTAGGTTATATTCAAATTATTTTAGTTTCGTAAAAGATTTTCAAGTTTCAAGACTGCCTAAACCTAGTATAATCTATTGTATCATTATTTATTTTGATTAATTATAAGAAGATCTTAAAATAACAGAAATCACTTAGTGCGGTGATTTTTATCTTTTATTATGTCCATGTTCGGAATTTAACTAAATATAGTTTCTAGTTGTTTGTTGAAAAGACACTTTCTTTTCACTTAAAATAAAGTTCAACTGCTTTTAAGTTAACTTTATTCATTAAATTTATATGTAGATAATAAACATTTATTTAATGTTAAACAAGCACAGAAATATGTCTGTCCCATACCCGCATCTGTTGGCCGTTGAACCGAACTCCGCCATTTTAATACCATTTAATGTAAATTTGTATGGCAATAAATTACTCCTAATCTGCAATGAATTCCTTTATTTGCGTTCTATAATTTGTCTAATACGATACATTTGCATTTATATCGCATCTCGTTATATTTATTGTAATTGCTTTAAGGCGATTCACACGAACAGCGATTAAAATGCGGAAAAAAATTACTTAAAATTCACCTGTTTTTTTAAAATTTACGTTGTTATTTGTCTTTCTAATGAAACAGGAAACCTTTTTTAATTGTATAAATAGGAATAATTTATTTGTAAGAATATTCTACAAAAATATAATTGTGGTACAATCTAAACATCACATATTCTGCCACACATTATAGCGTGCGAATTTGTCTTGTGCATAATTAAAAGGTAGAATTTTACATATTGCATTACATTATCAATCATACTCGTGTGAGTACATCACATATAGTGACACATATCATCATAGTCAATTCTTATATAATTTTACATCGTCACATTATTAAAATATATTATTTATCAAATAAATATTCATTTTAATGTTTCACTAAATTATTATTAATACAATAATACTATTGATTCTAAAAGGAAAAGTTTACGACACATTTGATAGAAGTGCTCGAGAATGTGTGTTACCACGGCTTGTAATGCGTGTAAAATAAAGTTATTGCTGTAATTAGTTTGATACTTAAATAGTATTTTTTCGATAATAATAGTTTTAAAGCAGATTATTAAACTAGTGAAACTAAAGTGCCGAAACTTAAAATATAATTTATGCAATTTAGCTAAATATATACATTACTTAATTGTGTTAGTGAACGCAATGTCTTTACTAAGATCTGCGATTAGCTGCTGAGCTGGGTGTGGGTGTATGAAGCTGGTTCAATAATCGAGATTTTAAAGGGACTTTATATGACTGCACTATAAATACTATCAAAAACTAAGGTAACGTAGTTAATAAAACGTTCGAAATTATCATGAAAACGCCAATTACTGCCCCTAGTATGAAATCCCCTTATTAGTCGTTTATTAACGAAAACAGATCTATTTAAATTTGTTAAATCATTAATAAGTAATGTAAGTATTTGATAAGAATCACCATTACATACCTCCGTAAGTATGTAGTCATTAATTTTTATTACCATGGGAATTTGTCACCTTGGGTTGCCGTAATACAAATTAAACATAAGCTTCGCAGTCGGTAATTTCAGTATTTTTTATATAACAAATTATAGTATAATTTTATATCTACGAATATATTTTAAGCTATCTTTTCGAAAATATATATATTTGAAATCCTACAGTAAAACAGTAAACATTTGATTATAAAAATTAAAGAAAATTCTAGTAGTTTTTGTTAAGCAAAAAAAAAAAAGAATGATACATTATACATAAAAGATACCGTAAAATGTTTATATATAAACGATTCATTTTACTAAATTTATATACTTACAGCCCCAACTATGTAGTTCTTACCTGGCACTACTTATAAATAAAATAAATATATAAAGCCTTTACAAACAAAATCACAAATAATTGGTAAGATTTTTTTTAGGTTTACCAACCAGTTTTATGGTTGTTATCTGATATAGACCTCTCCTATTTTAGACCATTCTGCTCTGTCCTGGGCTAGCCTGGCACATAGTATTTAAATAAACCACTCTCTTTGAATTTGAAAACAGCGTATCAATTCTTAAAAGGCCGGCAACGCACTTGCGAGCATTCTGGCAATGTAAGTGTCCATGGGCGGAGATATCACTAAACATCAGGTGAGCCTTCTGACCGTTTGCTCTTTTATAAAAAAAATCCACGTAAACCTTGCGAACAGACAAACACATACACAGTTTTGCTTTTATATTTTACTTAAATAATTTGAAAAAAATAGTGTTAGACATATTTTTAGGCGATAGGTGATAATTTGAATAAGTTACCGAATAGACCCACCAAGTTGGTTATTTTTTATACAAATAAATTAGCCAAATGTCACTTGGATGGCGTCATACCATATGTAGTCGATGTTATAAAGTATTATTTAAAAAATAATTTTTTATTGTTTACTATAAATTGTATTGTTTATCATGAAACAGATACAGAAACCTGAGGCCCAGACCTAAAAAGGTTGTAGCGCCACTGATTTATTTTATTAATTGTATACGTAACAACTTTTAACAAGAAAAAAACTACTTTCGAAGGAAACATTTCATTTTTTTAACAGATTTCTTTTTCTCTTGTATGCTACTGGTACCACCGATGGGATATCTCATTTCCAACACAAAATGAATCATCAAGATTTCAATCATCAATTTGTAAACGACAACGTTGCCCTCATTTTTATTTAAATATTTTTATTATATTATATTTCTGTATACTGCAAAAAAGTGTTATAAATAAATAAAATATTTGTTTATTTATAACTAGCGGCCCGTCCCGGTTTCGCACGGGTGGGCATTTTTTTTTTAATTTTGTTGATATTGATATGTTCTTTAATATTGTGGACAATTTTTTTTTTGCTCTATCATTAATAGTTTTCGCAGCGCATGCGATGAAAGATATAGGCATTTTTTTACACTTTGGGTAACATTATTGTAGTTTTAGTAGTGATCCTTACTTTTTTTGCAAATTACATAGCCTATATTAATCACTAGTAGTATTCAAATGAAAATAATTTTTAAAATCGGTCCAGTACTTTTTGAGCCAATTTGTTGATACAAATCTTTCCTCTTCATAATTTTGTATAGATTTCCTTGTAACAGATTCACCACACTATTCCATAATGCTCCTCTAGTTCTTGTTTCTACAAAACCAATAAATTGAGTTGCGTAGCGAGAGACTTACGTAGTGAGATCTAAAAAATTATTGTTGATAAGTTGGTCCCAGTAATAAAGGTTTATTTTGGTGACTAAATCGCTTTAAAGTTATATAAATGCATAATACTATCCATACACACTATACATAACCATTGATATCTGTAATAAATAACGATGAAAAATTTAAATAATTTCGCAGTTAGCTGACACGTTTGAGGCGTGAACTTTGAATCTTATAAAAATCAATATTAAATAACTTGTTTTGCATGCGGTTCCGTTTAGATTGCCACGACAGATAACCAATACCAGCTTTTTCTAATTCATTGATGGTCTTGTCAATTGGTCTTTTGATCGGGTTGATCAAAAGATCATCAAACTCAAACTCAAAATAATCCACCTTTCGATAATCTAATCGAACTTTCAAAATGGATACATAAACTACTCAACTCCACCATATATTTTTTTCATTCTTACTTCAAGAAACGATGACGAAAAATGGAAAGAAACAATGCGCTTTTTTGGAGTGTGGCGACCATATCGGTCCTTAAAGGCCGGCACCCACTAACATGGGTGTCTGCGGCAGCTGCCTTTTATGGCTGTTCCGTACGCTCCTTTGCCCCTTATTATATATGTTTTATATTAATGCATTTTATAGATAATAATAATTATTTTATGAAGCAGTGCAGAAAAGAGCAGTGTTGGCCTAGTGGCTTCAGCGTGCGACTCTCATACCAGAGGTCGTAGGTTCGATCCCCGGATGTGCAAATGGACTTTCTGTCTATGTGCGCATTTAACATTTGCTCGAACGGTGAAGGAAAACGTCGTCTTAGACCCAAAAAGTTGACGGCGTGTGTCAGGCACTGGAGGCTGATCACCTACTTGCCTATTACATTTAAAAATGATTATGAAACAGATTCAGAAATCTGAGGCCAAGACCTAAAGGTTGTAGTGGCACTGATTTATTTTATTTTCATTAATAATTCTTTTGGTTTTAAGACATACAAGGATGCATGTAAGTGTGTGTAAGGTCATAAAAATTACTTGATACACAGACACAGTCAGGGCATGTCGTTAGTGTTATATAAACATGTACTTA
Source organism: Pieris napi (assembly GCF_905475465.1). Classification (NCBI taxonomy): domain Eukaryota; kingdom Metazoa; phylum Arthropoda; class Insecta; order Lepidoptera; family Pieridae; genus Pieris; species Pieris napi. Next base: position 9,365,622 of record NC_062246.1, read on the forward strand.
TGGCACTTAACTAAGCTATCTGCTTGTCAACTCTGGACCTCCCGGCATATGTTGTGGTCATAGATTACGTCGCAGATGTGTCATTTTAGCAAATTTTTCGTGAGTAACATTATTCGAAAAAATATATATCGAACATACTAAAAATCATTAGAAACTCACTTTTTAAACTCACGTCTGGAGGATTAGAATGTCCAATTACGTACAATAAACGAATAATAATCGACGGCATGGTTTTGGGTAGGTGGTTCAAAAAGTAAGTAGGTGACCAGCCTTCGGTGCTCGACAAACGCCGTCGAATTTTTGGGTCTAAGACAAGCCGGTTTCCTCACCATGTTCTCCTTCACCGTTCGAGCGAATGTTAAATGTACATACTGTAAAAAAATAACACTTTTTACATCACCCCCCATTATTAATCTTCATCATCTTTTAACACTATCAAATTTAATGGTCATCACCTATTGACGTAGGTAATAACTAAAATTCTCTTTACTGGTAGCGGGTTCGATTCCCAGCGAAACAGCTATTTCGCATTACTAAGCCAATAATTGTACCAATAATCCCTACGCTCAATCTACAAACAAGTTTTTCTCTATGTATAACTTCACGTAAACCGCAGCGTACTAAGCATCTGTGAATAACTCATCTTTGAGCCCTACTTTACTCTATTTATCGAAAGGTTTAAACGAATTGATAACGCTCATGATTCATAAAGGATTTTTACTTAAAATACTAAGCCAGCCCTTGAGTAGTTCAGGGTTCCTTATCAGCTGCTTGTACCCGTTTCGCAGATTTTATATTGGAATTAAAAATATCCTCTGTTACTGGAGCATTGAAACGTGAATGGATTTCTTAAATCAGTCCACACACAAGTTTTGATGTTATACGCCTCAAACATAAAAATATCTATATAATTCTTCTGTGAGTGTGTATGTCACTGAACTTCTCTCAAACGACTGGACCGATTTTGATGAAATTTTTTGTGTGTGTTCAAGGGGATCTGGGAATGGTTTAGATTCACAAATCAGCCCGCCAGATGGCGGCGCTGTCGGGTTCACTAGTCGCTTTATAATTTTTTTCTGTTATATTTTCACTAAAAAGATACATAAATATCATACTCGTCGATAATATTATTATTTACAATATTCATATTATTCCACTTTCATTTTTGTTTGGCTCCTTCAGATATTAAAAAAAAATCGCAGAACCGTTCCAGGCACGGTCTGTGTTTTGTTAACATCTCCTGTAGGCTGTTGCGGTCTACTGTCATCTGTTTGTTGCTCCAGCCCTGCGATTCTGTAACTCACTTTTCGATTTCACTCAGCGGTTTTCGCATCGGCGGTCGCTCTCAAATCAGTCGTGAAGCAGTCATTTTATGCTTTGGAATTCTGAAAAGGTGGGAGCTTGTAGTTTATTGTTTATCAGAATGCCAAATCATAATATGACTGCTTCACGACTGATTTGAGAGCGACCGCCGATGCGAAAACCGCTGAGTGAGTTCGAAAAGTGTGTTACAGAATCGCAGGGCTGGTCGTGCCTGGCAGTGTATAAGCACATGTTCCACAGTTTGTTCGCGATTATTGCCGGTACATATTTTGCTTGTCTCGTTTTATAGTATTAGTATTATCTTCAATCTCGTTCGCAGCTCAAATATAAGAGTCTTTCCTCCAACTTCGATTTTGTTCCCTTTGAAGTATACTTTTTAATTTATTATTATGTATGTTAAGAACATTGTAAATACTGTACATTTGATTGTTATGATTACTAATAAAGATTATCTCGTGTCTATTTCAGGCATTTAATACATGTATAATAACGAAAATCATGCCGTTTCATATAACAGTTATATAACTGTTATGTTGGCACAACTGGGTCTGTGAAGACTAGACAATAGACATCTCTCAGTTCTTTATTTACATTTATTTTATTTTAAAGCTTGCCAACATTCGGCACATTAATACATTGGTACGTATAAGAAAATACTAGTTTCACAAGCACTTATAGGCAAACGTAACAACCATAAAGAGGCAAAAACATCAAACACGCTTCTGAAAAGATGGATCAATGGGTGACGGGAAGGGACAAGAATTATTCACGAATATCATAAGTCGCGTTAATATCCATTTAAGTTTAATTTAAATAAACCAAAACTCTAAATAAATTTACAACAAATTATAGTACTTTATGGGTTTTAAGTTGTATTCCATTAACGATGAGTCAGTGATCATATCAAAGTCAAAAATCATTTATTCATAAAGGTAACACAATGTACACTTATGAACGTCAAAAAAGAAATATACATTAAATGCTTCTAATTTTACATTTACTGCCAGTTCAAGGGCGTAGAACGGAAGAGAAGAACTGGCAATAAACTCTCCGCCACTCTTTTTAATCGCCAAGTTTTTTGTTTTACACAACGTTTGTAAGGAGCTGCAAACATTACACCATGTTCCACATGACATCTTAAGTAAAAAATAATAATAAAATAAATTAAAAACAAAGATTTGTCCTCTATCAGCAGGAGACATGGTGAAATAGGAGCACGCACTTACATTCTCGCACAACAACACGCAAATACATAGTCGAAATAACTAACATCACCGCATACACGAATTCAAGTTTTTAACTGGATAAGATGGAGGCATCTGGAAAGAGTTGGAGGATGCCTTCATCCAAGAGGGATATCCACAATCAATATTTAGCTATAAGTGAATACTAACAACATATGGATATGGAAATAAAAAATACTTTATTATTATAGTAAACTAGCTGACCCGGCAAACGTCGTTTTGCCATGTATATCATTTATAATAAAAAATAGGGGTTGATCGTAGAGGGGTGAAAATTTGGGGTGAAAATGCTACAGCTTTTTGTTTTTATTTTCAAAAAAAAAATATCTAAAAAATAAAAAATTAAATTTAGGGGTGGACTACACTTAACAGTTAGGGGGATGAAAAATAGATGTTGTCCGATTCTCAGACATACCCAATATGCACACAAAATTTCATCATAATCGGTCAAGCCGTTTCAGAGGAGTATGGCAACGAAAACTGTGACACGAGAATTTTATATATTAGATATGCCAAATTTACGTAAAATTGTGAGTGATTGAAACGAGGCTTCATGAATGAGTACTGAACCCACTATATAAAGCCAATCACTCACTACCTGCATATAATCGGTCAAATAACTCGCCCTGCGCACAAGTTATTTGTCTTTATCTAAATCGTATGTCCGTCACCTGTATATTTTGCATGTCATTTGCGAAGTGACTTGCGGGATTTACGTGTTCTGCTTATGTATTGGGTTCACTCTTGGAATAAAAATAGATAGTTCTTTTTCCTCTTTGATTTTGTTCTCTTCGGAGAGTGACTCTTGGGCCGTGGGGTTCAAGTGCACAGGCGCTAATTAAAGATTTCAGTTGGTGGTAGTACCGGTGAACCCAGAGCTGGTGCTTTCCTCGCTCAAAGAATAAGTATCGCAATACAGTGAGGAAATGCTGTCAGCGTTAAAGGTACCAAACTTTTAAAAAAAAATTTTATTACTATGTAGGTTATGAAAATTGTAAATACTGTCATATTTGATTAATATGTTTAGCTTTTAATAAACGATTAGGATACTATAATTAAAACAATTAAAAGTTAAAAACAAGTTAAAAAAACATTTTTATTAGGAGTCAAGTATGAGAGCTTTTTGTGCCCAAAAGCGAATTCAATTAATATTGGAAAGATGAAAAGCTACCAATGAATGCTCACTTAGACGTCCTTTTACTAGTAACGTTAAATTAAACTCTCAGATTTCTGTTTCGTAATATTTTCTATAAGCAAGTGCTTCCTGTGCGTGTACTAATATTGGTTGCTTATAATTGGTTCAAATTACGCGGGTAAATATTTAAATGAAGATTTTACTGGATTGACGGGATTGATATGGAAGCTGTATAATACTTGTATACGGTACTTGCAATGTTACAATTATATAAACATTATTTATACAATTTCAGATCGAACATAGTAGTTTTAGTAACAATTATTCTTATTTTTTTATTTAATATATACTTTTACACACAAATCTTCCAAGACTTCATTACTTACACTGAGAATTTTTACTATTCTCAGTGTAAGTAATGGCAGCAGCCTCACCTGATGTTATGTGATACCGCCGTCCATAGACACTCCCATTACACAAAGGCTCGCTAGTGCGTTGCCGGCCTTTTAAGAATTGGTACGCTCTTTTCTTGAAGGACCCTAAGTGGAATTGGTTCGGAAATACCTACTTCAGTGGGCAGCTGGTTCCACACAGTGATGATGTGCGGTATCACTTAACATCAGGTGAGCCTTTGGTGGTGGTGGTGCTGTTTGCCCGTTATGAAAAGAAAACAGACACATTGCATAATACATTATTCTTCTTCATTTCCGAACAATATCCTTCCCTTTCCCTGTCTTCGGAAATCCACTGCGCATAAACATCCTAGTATCGATAAAAAGATAATATGGTTAGGTCTTTGACGAAGAAGGTCAAACAAAAATAGAAACCTCTTTAATATCGGCTAAGACTAATATTGTGGAATCCCGTGAATTTCAAGAAGTGAGTGATATAAATGTCATATAAGTGTTATGTAGTTATAAAATTAGTGCTACGTCTGTTTGAACATCGTATTTGTCGACGAATGTCGCGAGCTGGCGCTAGTGTAAATATTTGGGGACATTGTTTTCACTGCTTTAGTATCACCCTTTATTACATAGTAGCTTTTACCTGTGGTTTCGTTTATAAACTCAATAGAACTTACAAAAAATATGCAAGCCAAAATGTACGACTAATTATTTTTAATAAGCCAGAAATAATTTAAACGAATAATTGTATGAGTTAAACTTATTTATAAATTATTATTTTCATGCCTTCTGGATATTAAATTAAATCCGCCAAAATAAAACATATATTTTTTGCTATACATTTTATGTTCAATTAACGATTCGCACATGTCGGAAAAAAATGACACATTCTACAATAGATAATAAATGATTTACGCTTACATATTTGGCAAAATTCAATTTAAAATGTTCAATGAATCTACGGGTATTGGGTTACGCGGAGGACAAAGAATTTAGCACAAAAAAAACTATTCTCTCTGGATTAGTACGTACAATAGAAACCAACGCTTCGAATTCCCCAACAAAAAAGAACGAATTCTAATTCCGTGACACAGATAATAAAAAGCATTATGTAATCTGTGGAGCGAAGGTTTTTTTTGATCATGGAGTTTGTATACGTCAAACAAAGGACCGCCAAAATCCGACCTAGAATGGGATTCTCAGTAAACAGAGCGAGGTCGAAAAAAGAATTTGGATTTCAAATATGTCAATTGTCAAGCTTAGGACAGATGTAGATTATAAAAATCAAATGGTTGATGAAAATAGGGAGTCAAAATACTTTGTGCATGAAATGTCGTAGCCCTGATATAACATCGAAATCAGGGTTCCACATTATTGCTTCTATTTGATTAATAAAAGTACTCTTAATGGGCATGTGGTGATCAGCCTACTGTGCCTTACACATCAATTTAGGATCTGAGGTTTAAAATCGTAATTTAGAGCGAACTTTGACTCACTTCAAAATCCTATATTAAATTTTGCCCTTTTCGTTCGAGCAAGTATCATACATAAAAATACGTAAGAACACACACATAAGAACGCACATCGTCAATGGCTGATAAAACTTCCCCATTACAATTCCTGCCATATACTGACGCATTCCTGAGATATAAAAAGACATCTCTATTTAATTTCACTTAGTTTAATATAATGAAATACCATATATTTAATTAATCAACATATTTTAAACACATCATTAAAAAGTTTGGGGTTTTACTAAATTGAGCTACATTGAATAAAAGAAGCACTTTCGGTCGGCTTTACGGCCTAGCTATTATATTTTTACAGCTTAAATCAGTTCATTACTGGTGTATTTATAAAAATAATACCCGTATATTTCACACCATCCAAAAGCTAAAATACAGATATACAATCACACAGTTAACATAAAAAACCTATTTTGACAGCTCGACGTAACAGCTCGAAGGCGCGTTGATGTTTTTTTACAACATGGCCGCCTCATTTGCGCGGTATTGTTATACATTGAACCGAGTGGCATACGAGTCTAGTAGACATTTTGATAAGGAAATGTGTTTTTTTTAATATCTAGTATACGACTACGATAGGTTATGCTAATATTAATAGCGAACTTTATTGTTCTACAGAAACTAGGACGAAAGTTGTGCTAGAATATTAATTATGTCCAAGAAGTTTTAATTCTAATTCGTCTAGAAAGTACGCAATTTCCCTGACAATTTGTATAGTCTGCTCTATGGCATATTCCAATTTAAGCGCCATTACGTTTTGTTACATCGATTTATTATGTTACGTCATAGATAACGTTTATAGCCCTTACATGCTATTAAATACACACTCGTGTTTTAATAACCCTAATTATTCTGTTATGTTGGCGTGAATATTTATTTATATCACTTTGTGGCCTATTAATACAAAACTATCAGATAAATGAAAATATGGGCATTCTGTAGCTTTATACGTATGCTTTAAGATCTCTTTAAAATCTAATCTGCAAAAAGCTAATGCTTTTAAGTAAATGTTTATTGAGTAGGTACTGACTCAAGTCGCAAATCAAGCATGGGCTATGTAGTAGACGGTGGTGGCAAAACGAGTGGGAAGCTTTCTATGTCTACTAAGACCGTAAAAAAAGGTCCTAGAAACCTCTATACTTTAATAAAAATAGAAATCTTTTCATCAGACACCTAAATTGTTTCTCATTTCGTTATATGCAAAATAACTAATAGAATCTTCATCTTCTTTTAGTGCCTCTCCATAACCGGAGGTTGGCCATCAGTCTCACGAACTGTGTTTTGTCCTGTACCAGATGCAGAAACTCAGCCATGATTTCTTACCTTTTACCAATACTCCGTTTACCCTGGATGTTACCCATGATAATTAATTGAAGGAGGTGGTAGCGGTCATGGCGCAACACGTGGTCCAAGAATGTAAGCATATTATGATTAATGCAAACCGTTGCAGTTGGCGGAGGTGGCGGTTCACAATTAACTTTAAGTGTTTATCATAAAAATTAAAATAAATTATTAATCCCGAATATTAAGTCAAAATACGCTTTAGAAATGTCCGTTGAACTCGTATGTTTGTGTGTTTACTTAGGATGGGTCATAATTATGATATTGTTGGTTATTTCTGGTTACACGGTGGCTTGGGATTACATAACTACATTTCTTTAATATAAACTATTTTATTCAATTTAATCCTTATTCTTCATATATTTTATAGCAGTGTTGGCCTAGTGCGACTCTCAGTCGTCGGTTCGATCTCCGGCTGTGCACCAATGGACTTTTTTTCTATGTGCGCATTTAAAATTCGCTCGAACGGTGAAGAAAAACATCATAAGGAAACCGACTTGACTTAGACCCAAAAATTGATGGTGTCAGGCATAGGAGGCTGATCACCTACTTGCCTATTAGATTGACAAATGATCATGGATCAGATATTGAAATCTGGGGCTCAGACCTACAAAGGTCGTAGCACCACAGATTTACTTTATTTTTCATAATAACTATATTATGTAAACTAACATGATTATTTGTTTAGATCAAATTTATATATCTTTAATCTACTTGATACATAAAACCTTTTGCTGGAAACGTAGTTTTACATTAAAATAATGTAAAAATCCATAACAAGTTATCCGTTTCATAACAAAGATAACTTTAATGTAAAGTTTAATGAACGGTAAGTTCTGATAATAATATTTGAACCAACATAATCAGGACATCTTGGTTTTGATGCCTCATATGAATAGGCGTACCAATGATTTTAAAACATCAGTAAAAACTCCAGCTTTTGGCCTTAAAATTTCCTTTTTTATTAATTAATATTAAAGCGCACAAAAAGATTTATTTATTAGTAATCATAACAATAAATATTCATTATTTACAATTTTCTTTATAATCTAATAATAAAAAGGAAATTAAAACAAAATTAAAAAGTTTGGTCTGTGTGGCAGTGTACCTTTAATGCTGGCAGCATTTCCTCGCTGTATTTCTATATACATAATTGTATATATACATATGTACATACCCTAAATTAGTATTTGAAAGCACATAAAAAGTTAAAATTCGTGTTAGGAATTTCCGAAATACATTTGAAATGAAATCAGTTAATTATACATGGTGATCCAATAGTGCAAGTAATGTTGCAATCATTTATCACCTAATAAAATGTCTCTGCGTCATTGATGGCGATATAGAGCGCGCATTCATGTCTTGAATAAGACAATTAGAAACTTTAGTAAAATGTAAAAGTATTATATGTGCTATTAATTCTGTCTAAATACGAAGAACAGCCACTTAAGTTGGCAGTTTTAGATACTGCACCGAATTATAGCAAGTCCTATACGTACATTTACAATAAATCATAGAAAAAATACAAATATATCAAAGCATTTTTTTTCTATATAGAATAGCGGGCAAACGGGCAAGAGGCCTCGCCAACCTCGGTCAACGCCAAGTATTATGATGGTAGTTGTCTGTGGCTTTAAGAATAGTGTCTTCGAAAAGAAGAGTACCGGCAAAGGTGTTTTTCTGCAATGGAGTTACTGCCTCATGCATATGTCATTAAACTATGACAACGAGCTCAGAGTAGTACAAGAAATACACGTATTCTAAATTAATTTTGTACCTTAATTTTGTCCCTCCAAAATAAAATAAGAATTGCAACTGTTTCTCGTACAATCACGAATGTATTATATATTTTATTTATTTAATTTGCACTTTGGACCAATTTCGATATCTTGTGCTACCGCACAGTACCCCTACCATAATTTAATACCATGATATTTGTTCATGCTAACTTAGACGCATTCTATAGACTGTACAAAGGATTTTTTATACAGCAGGTGCGAAAGTTGATCGATGATCGGCTTATTGGCTTCTGTGAGAAAAAATCACATTGACATAGAAAAAAGTATGTTAGAAATGTGGGGTCGTCCTTTGAATTAGTGAAATGTAGACAACGCGTGACTCATGCTTAAACCTTTAGCACTGGAATTCTATACGAAAAACATCAATCATATTATATATTAACTAGGTGACCCGGCAAACGTTGTTTTGCCATGTATATTATTTCTAGAAAACAGGGGTTGATGGTAGAGGGGTGAAAATTAGGGTATTTTTATATGATGTATCATAAAAACAAAAAAAAAAACAAAAAAATTAAATAGAAAATTTGGCGTGTACTCCCCTTGTCACTTAGGGGTTTAAAAGATAGATAGTAGCCGATTCTCAAACTTACTGAATATACATAAAAAAATTCATAGGAATCGGTCGACTCGTTTCGGAGAAGTATAGGAACGAACATTGTGACACGAGAATTCTATATATTAGATAATATGGAAGCTTATTTAAAAGCAATAGTGTCCTTGCATGAGCACGCCATTTACATCATCGGTCGTAGATTGGAACCTCGCCTGCTAAGACGGTTTTTTTTTGTGCATTGTAAGCTTTTACACTCGTTTGAACGGAACGAACCAATTCGACTTAAGGTGGGAACTGACCAACGTTACGAGGTGTAATGTAACATGTAATGTAATGTTACACAGCGAGCATTCGTGCAGTCAGTACGTCGTGTTAAGGTGGGAACTGACCAACGTTACGAGGTGTAATGTAACATGTAATGTAATGTTACACAGCGAGCATTCGTGCAGTCAGTACGTCGTGTTACGTCGTGTTTCCCCGTAACACGACGTACTGACTGCACGAATGTTCGCTGTGTAACATTACATTACATGTTACATTACACCTCGTAACGTTGGTCAGTTCCCACCTTTACGGGGAAACCAGCGAGCAACGAGCCGCTCGTTGCTCGCTTTGAGTGCTCCACCCGGCTGACGGTTTTTTGGCGAATCCTTTGACTGTTACGCGGTTCAGTAATTACGCGTCGCACGTCGCTAGTGATCATGATTATGATTTTCTATAAATTGTGTCATTTTTAAGTACTTTTCGTCCAATTAAATTCAACAGTTCTTCAAAATCGAGACCTGCGTACAAAGTTTTATACTGTCCAGTAATCATTTGCTTTTTAATATTGCAATCAATAATAAACCACCTCATACGCCTGTGTTTTTAAATTAGTTTTATGTCCAGTAAATTTTTTTCTTTTTCTTAATTTGGATGAAACAATAATTAAATAGAATGAAAGATATCAACATTATCACTATCACATCTCGTGAACACTGGCGGAAAGTGGAGCACAGAGTTTTGACGAGCATGTTACGCCGATTTTAGAACACAGCGTAACATGCTCGATGCGTAACACGCTCGATGCGAATGCTACATTACACCTCGTAACTTTGGTCAGTTCCCACCTTTAGGGACGACGTTTCGACTTCAAGAAAAGAACTTACCAATTCTTAAAAGGTCGGCCACGCACTCGCGAGCCCTGTGGCATTGAGTGTCCATGGGAACGCTCTAAAGGTGAGCCTCCTGCCCGTTGGACCCCTGTTCTATAAAAAATAAAAAACCATAGTAAGGAAAACGGAAACCCACAGAACGGAAATCGACAGCGTGTGTAAAGGTGGGAACTGACCAACGTTACGAGGTGTAATGTAACATGTAATGTAATGTTACACAGCGAACATTCGTGCAGTCAGTACGTCGTGTTACGGGGAAACACGACGTAACACGACGTACTGACTGCACGAATGCTCGCTGTGTAACATTACATTACATGTTACATTACACCTCGTAACGTTGGTCAGTTCCCACCTTAAGGCACAGGCTGTTCACCTACTTGCCTATAAAGGTGGGAACTGACCAACGTTACGAGGTGTAATGTAACATGTAATGTAATGTTACACAGCGAGCATTCGTGCAGTCAGTACGTCGTGTTAAGGTCGATTTACATCAAACGAGCGAATGCTCATTCTATCCCCACTACATCAAATTCTTCTAGTGTAAACAGGCGTAGAGCATTCTTTCGTTGTTCTTAGTGCGTTCGCAAAGATTCTATAGAATATTCTAAGAATGTAACAGTTCTTCAAAATCGAGACCTGCGTACAAAATGTTTATACTGTCCAGTAATCATTTGGTTTTTAATATTGCAATCAATAACAGACCACCTCATACGCCTGTGTTTTTAAATAAGTTTTATGTCCAGTAACATTTTTTCTTCTTCTTAATTTGGATGAAACAATAATTCAATAGAATGAAAGATATCAACATTATCACTAAAGGTGGGAACTGACCAACGTTACGAGGTGTAATGTAACATGTAATGTAATGTTACACAGCGAGCATTCGTGCAGTCAGTACGTCGTGTTACGTCGTGTTTCCCCGTAACACGACGTACTGACTGCACGAATGCTCGCTGTGTAACATTACATTACATGTTACATTACACCTCGTAACGTTGGTCAGTTCCCACCTTAACACATCTCGTGAACACTGGCGGCGAAAGTGGAGCACAGAGTTTTGACGAGCATGTTACGTCGATTTTAGAACACAGCGTAAAGGTGGGAACTGACCAACGTTACGAGGTGTAATGTAACATGTAATGTAATGTTACACAGCGAGCATTCGTGCAGTCAGTACGTCGTGTTACGTCGTGTTTCCCCGTAACACGACGTACTGACTGCACGAATGCTCGCTGTGTAACATTACATTACATGTTACATTACACCTCGTAACGTTGGTCAGTTCCCACCTTTACATGCTCGATGCGTAACACGCTCGATGCGAATGCTACATTACACCTCGTAACTTTGGTCAGTTCCCACCTTTAGAAATTGACCGTGAAACAGAGACAGAAATCATCGAAGACCAAAGGTTCTAGCGCCACTTTTAAAAGGCCTTTTAAAATCACGGGATGTTGGGATTATTCTCCATTAATAGAGATATATTGGGATTATATTTACTCTTTATTCATCTTCATTTAGAGGTTTAAGCTAATTTAGAAATCTGCATATCATGATTGACAGTTCAAATTTTATTGTAAATTGTTATTTATAGACGCGTAGTAATTTGCGCGGGAAACACCTTTTGTGACCTTGGTCAATTTTATACTAGGATTTTATGTATCGAAAAGTGTCGTGTCGTGATTTAATTAGACCATAACTTATTGAGAGTTCAATCAGTCGTCGTTGACCACGCTCAAAGGTACTTGAATAATATCCGTGTCAAAGAAATCTTATATTAATAAAAAAACTATTTTTTCGTTCATAAAATACCTAGCTCTTTTCTTTTTTTTTTAAATTTATTTATTAGCCGGATACAAAGTCCATTGGCACTAAAATATCTAGCCTTATGTAGAAGTTGCCAGTAACGTAATTATGATCGAAACATGTCAGACCACGCCACGGGCTAAAATTCGTAATAAAAATCTAGATTTCAGCATAAAACCAGCGTTATTATACTTTTAAGTCCACTGTACGTGTGTTATATATTTTCTTGGGCTTAGTTCGTCATGGTAGAGGTAATTAAATGAGAACACATTAAATTTTTTAGTGACGTGCATTTTATCGATATATAGCTATTTTCGATTCGATATTCGAATTAGTGTATTTTTAAAAGAAAGTTTTATTTGTAAGTGAGAGTATGAAAAATATATATTTTATTTACTTGAAAAATATCACTAATTATTAACTTAATCAATTAACTAAGAAAGGAACTTAAGTTGTTTTTCGTCCTAAATGACGTTTTTGCTTTATCTTTATCAAAAATATACAGTATTAACAATTTTTTTTTTGTTTTATCAAAATAGTAAATACATCCTATCAATTTATCTTTACTATACCATAATTGTTAAGTTTAAGTTACCATATAATTTCTCTGTTCTTTGTTTAAGATCGCAAAAATACAAAAATCACCATCATACTACCCAAAACCACGATAAGTACTAACTATAGTACGAGTACATCAGTGCTTTGACTCGATATCGATGAATTATCGACCCATCACTAGCCCGTAACTAACACAGCTTAGAGCAAGCTCATTGTGTTGGGGACATAAAAGTGGGTTTGGTACCCTGCGGTGTCGTTTTACCTAATTATTGCTTAACTTAGCGCATTTTTAATTAAACGATGTATTTTAATTTTCTTTCTTTTAACTGTTATTTAAAATAATGTCTGCTTTATATTATTAAATATACTTTAAGGCTAACCTATCATTATAATAAAAAAAATAAGGGGTGCTACAACCTTTTTAGGTCTGGGCCTCAGATTTCTGTATCTGTTTCATGGTCATTTGTTAATCTAATAGGCAAGTTTTCGGTCTAAGGCCGGTTTTCTCGCGATGTTTTTCTTCACCGTTCGAGCAAATATTAAATGCGCATATAGAAAGTCCATTGGTGCACAGCCCGGGATCGAATCTACGACCTCAAGGAGAAGAGTCGCAACGTTTTTTTTTTAAATTCGTTCAATTTTGAAATTAGTGGACGAAATGATAGGATATATTTATATAATTGTTTCGAATTAACATGCAATTAGCACATAAAACTAATAAATATATATAAAGCTTAAATATCATTTAAAACAGATTTTCTTTGACCTAAGGTCATGGGGGTCATTCCTGAAATCCAGTTAAAAATAGTCTCTTGGCTAATAGAGACTGAAAGTGCTATGACAAAATGTTTTCCCTCTTCATAAAACCTTTATCAGTGTAAATGCAGTCTTTTAAATAAAGTCCACTATCCTTTCTATCTGTCATATTGTGTCTATGGTGTAATGAAAACAGATAGATGAGTAATTGCGGTGCAATTAAGCAAATTTATTTTTTAGGGGTTTAGGAAAAGAAATCTGTTGTAAATGACGTTTTTGTTTATCTGCGAGTCTTGCAAAAATACACTATTCCATAACCAAATTCACACACTTCTCCGGCTCAAAATTTGTATTAATTCTAATATTGTTGAGTCATTCATTTCGTACGAAACCTTTGCATAGAAAAGTTTCTTTCAAAAATGTTGCCATTTCCTGTCAGTACAATGACAAGGGTTGCCATTCATGATCATTTCAAAAGTCGAGTCACATAAACAGCGATAATATGCAGTACTATACTAAATTGTAGCTTCTATTGAGACTAAAAGATACCAAGAAAAGATGTAATAATGTAAAGCATTCTTGATATTTGCGTGCCAAAATGCAAAACGGTAGGTTCGGTTTGTCTTCGCGTCCAATGAAATATTTTTGAAGTGAAACTTCTTTAGGCGCATGAGGGTAAAATTTTTACGGAACGTCACGAAGATGTGCATCGTTTTCGCCGAAGAAAAGGGAGAGAGCGATTGAGACCCATTAAGGGAGAGTGAGAAGGGTGAATTACCTTAAATAAAAAAAAATAAAAAAATGTATGTAATTGTAATGTTGTAATGTTGTAATTTAAAACTCCACGTGTTTTTATTATCAAAGAAATAAATTTAAAAAATTAAATTTATAATTTGTATTAATTTTAATATTTTAATGACAGTTAAATTCCTAACATATCTTTATTTTTTCCTCCCCCTAAGTCTCGGAAATGTAAAGTTTTAGATTTGTATAAATATGAACATGACTTAAAAATTTGTTTGCCAAAGATGTTTCACTTCTGACATAATATGTACTTTGTACGCACGCACTTTTTTTAAATTTACTTTATAGCATAGGGAGGGGGCCGTATTCTCGATACGGGACGCCCCAAAAGAACAGTTGTCTCAGCCTACTAGACTTACCCTAGGGTTTCTGTATCTGGGTTTAGATTTTTTTCTTAATAGACAATAAGTAAGCCTTTTGTGCCTGACACAAGTCGTAGATTTTCGAAACGATGTATTCTTTGACAGTATGATTCTAATGTAGGTACGATAGGGACGGGAGTTGCACACGCAAGCCACTAGGCCAACCCTGCATCTTAACACTTCAATCGAGTTGGTCCCAATATATTTTATAAATTTTTGTCAGTAAAAACCTACTTGATCGCACTTTTCGTGATTTGATGACGTAACTAACTCAGCCACAGATTCATGATAAAAAAAAAATAGTTTATATCGTGTTATCCACAATTTACTCCATAAATTTCTGTCAAATTATGTTTTAGGTAATTAGGATCAATTCCTTAATAAACATTTTGTTTCTAAGGAACCCCCAAAACATTTCATTTTTCTAAGGGGTTATATTATATCTTTAACAGTGTAGAATTACCTTAAATCATGACTAATCATAATTTATGATGTCAAACGAACCGCTTCAGTGACAATTAAACATCCTGTGATGTGTGTGAATCGGACACACACTTTTGAATCAAAGATTTATTGCTTCAAGTAATAATTTTGTTTGTAAGTAGCACCAAAACCAATAATAATTTTGTTTAATGATTTACCTAGTTATATACAGCGTTCGGTATGTTTTATAAAATCTTTATTCGACGCAAGTTTATTTACATAAATCGAGTGCTTTACAGCATTTGATGTTGATATAAAAGGACATAGTAGGTATGTACGGAAACTTTCCACAAATCCACTATTATATTGACGATGATGTTAAAAAAACGGGTGCGTGTTCTTATGTACGAGTGTAAGAAGTTATACTTCTTTGGCATTATTAAAAATAGTTTTTTATTGGATGCAAATAAATAATTACAATTAAATAATCAAAGACTGGAAAAGGAGTCATTATAGTCAATAAGGTTCAGTTTACATTTGGAAAATTAAATAAATAATTATTTATTACTAGCGGACCCGACAGACGTTGTCCTGTCTTAACTATGAATATTGATTTCAAATTGGTATAATGAATTAAAAAATATTTCAGAAACAAAGTGTTTATTATTCTAATGATTTATGTTATACAACATTCTTTGTTTGTTTTTCTGGCTCGCATATTATTATATTATCAATATAATAACTCCGATCGAAGCATTTATTTTGAACGATATTAATTTTTCTTACATCCTCTGACGATATTTGCAGCACGCATTCTGTCAATGTTGTGTTATGTCAAACGCCATAAGGTTACACCAAAAAGTTCGAATTGTATGGTGGTTAAGTATTCTTGAATTTTCTAATTTTCCGCGCAATTTTTTTCTTTTTTTCTTTTATAAGAACCTTCTCCTGACAATTACAAACACAACAAAAAAAAATCAGACAAATCGATCGAGCCGTTTTCATGTGATGTCGTGACAACGGAAAACGGGTTTCATTTTTATATATATAGATAGATTATTCTCTTACAGTAAGTGTAACATAAATTGTATTATTATTCGAATGTTGTTTTTAAATTATGTCCAATTCCGTAGCATCTCCCGTGGGCAACTTCATTCTGTTAATTTTGTGTCACGGTGCGCGCGCATCGTAAAATTTTACTCTCATAAATTTTTCATAACGGGCCTAAAGAAGTATAACTTCAAAAATTTAAAATATGTTATTTATTTACAAACGCTTGCCAACGCTCGGCATATTCACACATTGGTACATAAGAAAAATAAAATAAGTCATTTACTGTGACAAGCACTTATAGGCAAACGACAAATACGAAGAGATAAAAAATACATCGATTTATAAATTATAACTGATATAAAAGTATTATTAACTTTAAAACCTTGGATTGATAAATTAAAACATAGTTCTTTTCTGTGGAATAAAACATGATTTTCTATTTCCGCTAATGTTCTTTATATACTTTAAAACGCTATAGACAACAGTTTTAAATAATTTATTTTTATTACATTTTGCAAACACGGTAACCGTAGAATTATGATTTACCTATCATCCTAATCTAGTAAACTGTGACAGCATTTTTTCTTCCATATGTTATTGGTCCAGTAATCGCGCATGGTGTCCACGGTACTGAAAGCCTGGTAGAGGACCAAATAAGCGAAGGAATGACATATTGACAAATATGATGGGAAATTTATGGCGGCGCATTGAGTGCAATGACAGCGAATGGAACAGAGCGGAACTTTGACACTCGGCAAGAGGATGAGGCGCTGGTGATAGATATAATTAGAACAAGACCTAGGCTTTACTGTAATAGCGTCGTAACTAAATATTTGTGAAGGTATATTTGTGAGCGCATAACTTTTTAGTTTATTACACTACATAGGGAATCTCTTAGAGATAAATTCAAGGAAATTAATATACTTTCCTTTCCCTCGCAATATATTTATGAAAATATTATGTATGTATACAAAAATTGTGATAAGTTTACTAGAATAGAACATACGCACAATGTTAATACACGGAACAAACGCAGGCTGCAATTTCCCCGTACTAGACTATCTAAAGTTAGTAATTCTTTTTGGGGAAAGGGATACTCTTCTTTAATAAAATCCCAGAGGCTCTTTTATCTCTGCCTTTCAATAAATTTAAGAAATGTATTAAAGAAAAGCTGTGTAAAAAGGCTTACTATAAAGTCAACGATTATCTAGTTGATAAAAGGGCCTGGGACTAGTGCTAGACAGGCTACCTCTAATTAATTTGCGATATCTGTTTTAAAATAAGTGTTGTTTGATGATTTGATATTTTAAAAGAGTACCGAGAGTTTTTTACGCCGGCTTTTTCTCTCGGTCTACACCCTCTGTCTTCTTTGCCGATGAGTAGGGATGCCTACAAATTCAAATTTAATGACGTGGAATAAGTGATACATGTATCTTATGTTCCATAATAAACATATTTTATTTTTACAAAGCTATATTTAGTAGGTATACACTAAACGGACTTTTATAAAATAGCTGTGTTTAAACGGGCTATGAAAGTGCGCGAAATGTCAGCGACGAGCGAACTTGAGATATTGTGGAGCGGCGCAGGAGTACATAATAATTAGCTGAAAGGACCACACGCGGTATGTGGACATTGTAAAACATTACCAGATGTATCGGTCCTTTTTTTAATTTTGATTTGTTTTTATTTGCAGTCACCTAATTACTTCGTATTCTTAAATATACAACATTAGTGACAGCGCTTAAGATAAGATTGTGATTTAAATATATGTATGTATGTGAATCACAATCTTATACGTTGGAATATAAACTTTCATCTTGAGACTTTGGAATCTAATTTCCAAAAATAGTTTTAAAGTTTACATTAAAACAGATAAAAATTAAGTACCGAACCAATTCGACTTAGGGTCCTTGAAGAAAAGAGCGTACTAATTCTTAAAAGTCCGGCAACGCACTCGCGAGTCCTTTATCAATGCGAGTGTCTATAGGCGGCGGTATCACTTAACATTTAACATTAGGTGAGCCTCCTGCCCATTTGCCACTATAAAACAAAAATTTTGAAGGCCGCATTTTAAAGTGAAAAATACTAAACCTATTGAAACAGGTACAATATACCAACACCATTAGCAAACAATATAAATAAATACATATATGTATATGTATATAGAATACTAACTGGCCCAGCAAACGTCGTTTTGCCATGAATATTATTTCTAGGAAACCTATTTTTAGTTCAATAAAAATAACTATCTACTATAACACAAAATAGGGGTTGATCGTAGAGGGGTGAAAATTATAAGTTGTATGTGTTTTTGTATATTGTGTCATAAAAAATTAAAAACTAAAAAAAATGTCTAAAAAATTAAAAAAATATATTTTGGCGTGGATACCCCTTAACACTTAGGGGTATGAAAAATAGATAGTAGCCGATTCTCAGACCTACTGAATATGCATATAAAATTTTATAAAAATCGGTCATCGACAATCAGTATTATCATCAACAAACTGTGTAAAACATTCCCATGTCCGCTCGGCTCCTGTGTGCGCCCACCGCCATTTTGTTTTCCCGAATTTTTAATTACGTACTTTTTGTCAACAACTGCCATCGACTGTCTGCTTTTTAGCGTTCCGAGAATTAAATTAACTAAATTTAATTTGATACGTTTAAGTTGTTTTGATTTATTAAAAAATATTTGTTTGGCGGCGCTTTTGATGAAACATTGTTGGGTATCAATGTCGGTATGCAAGTTACAATGCAGAATTCTATTCGTGTTGGCTTGTTGACTAGCTGTTATATGTGGTGTCGCTTGCTTTAATACATGTTTTGGCTTCCATCTTGATAATATAAATTTCACCGACTCTTCGAAACCGATAAAATCTGCAGGACGAATACATAAATGCTCTTGAATAGTGAATAAGTTACGACATGCAGAAATCGTCCAGTTTTCCCTAAAGTTACGTGGTTACAAACATTGATTGTCCTAATAAAGCTTGCGTGCGTAGTGGTAAGGACCGATCATTTCCCTAGAACGCAAAAGAACTGGCCAAGTTTAATGCCAAGACATTCGGTAAATTTCATTTTGAAATCGGAATCACTTACCTTGAGATGTCGTTGGATCCGATCATCCAACAAATTAAACAGTAGGTTCCTATTTCTTTGCATTTTTATGCCGTCCAATTCCAAAAAAATATTGTTTCGCCAGGAAACGAAGATTTAAAGAAAATAATATTAAAAATTGTTATGGTGTTTGTGGTAAAGTATACGCATCTAATGATACGCTTTTAAAGCTGTGTAAGTTGGTGTGTGTTTCTTGCTAAAACATACAAGATATTATATATTGTTATAATTCAAATGCATCAAGCGTGAGTAACAGACCGAAGGAAGTAACGTATTAAGTTTTTGATGTTTCTGTTTTTGAAGATTGATAATTTTTGTGTTACTAAGTAAGATGATTAAGTCTATATGAAAATCGGGAGCACTGACTAGTAAAAAATAAAAGACACTTTGTTTTTAAACTTTAATTTCGCTATTACGCGATGTGGACTTTACAAAAAACAGAACATGTTTACGGCAATTATTATATACAACGCCATCTACATTTTCATTTATATATGTAAAAGCTACAATAATGTTTAACGCTAGATGGCGTGAAATTAAAAACACCTATGACAAGACATTCATCAACTTAAGCAATTTGACACTAGATGCCACTATACAAAATTGACACAGTTGATAAAATTCAAGGCATATAGAGGTGACTGATTGGCTATCGAGTTATCATCTAGAAGCCGTTAAATTAAATATATAAAAAATCCATAGTATCCAGTACTATATTACTTTAGACTAGACAGGTAGCGTTGTATATGAACAATGTTTTTTATCTCTCATGCTGGTTCAATCTACGGAGGCTGGTCACATCCATCCCATATATGGCAAATGCAGCCGGCTCTTCGAAGTGAACCTGGTAATATTCAATTGAATTTTACAGTGCATTAGTTTGCTACTTACAGGTTACATATATTTTGATACATGTAACCTTAATTTGACCCCTTATACCTACGTAAATAATATCCTTCCGTGCATTATATATCTACATATTCCTTAATCTTGAGAATCGTAAAAAGTTATATAAATCAATATAATTAATTCGTGCTGATTAAATTACTGTTTAACAATTTATTTCAATGTAAATATTATTGGAAAGTAATGTGAAATTAATACCTCTTTTTCTTCTTTAGATTCATCCTTGGATTCCCTTGGAGTCTTGTCCGCAAGTACCTTAACCTTAAATGTATTGTTTTAATATAGTTTTCAGAGTCAAATAATTCAAATAAAAAGTATTCGGCGTGTGGCGCTAATATTTAATCGAGTTTATTAAAAATACCACGATTGTTAAAAAGATCTCATCCTAATTATTTGTAAACATACCTGCGTCTCTATTCAGGGACTTAGGGACGAGGGTCGGTAAACAACATTAATTATCTAAATCATTATTAAGTAAATGTATGATTATGAGCGTCATTTAAAAAAATTGATTGCAGTTAAAAACGCTGCTATAAAGTTAATACTTAATAAATAATAGTATAACATTTAAGTCGTTTTAAATTAACTTTCACATCGACTATTGTACTGTACTAAGTACTTAGAAGTTACCACTCACTAGTGTAATTACTAATTTAAATTATCACTTATCATTGATAAATTATAATACATATTACATAGTAATCATAAGTTAACTTAAATTCACGCTTATATTAATATATTAAATAAGACTTTACTCAGTAAATACACTGATTAAGTCATGCAAAAATTATTGGATAAATTATACATTATATATAAATGGTAACGATAGATTCGCGTAATATATACGAGAAGTACAAATGCTTTAACATCGCGATTTTCTGAACACTCAGCGCCATCTAGTAGTAGCATAAGTGACGACTCATCCATTTTAACATCACCATTCAAAAGCTACATAGAACCTTATTTTAAATATTACAATTAAACTTACATCTTTAGAGGAATCGTTATCCGCCTTTACTCCAGTGACTGGCGGTATGTTGGGTCCTAGTTTCTCGCATAACGTTGTGACCTAAACAGTGATGTACATATAAAACAATAATACCGATTCAGTGAACTTTAACGTAAAACGTCGTAAACGACTCTCGGTCAGTCTCGGGCCACGAGTCGTGGCAGACGGCAGACCCGGTCCACAACTGCTTAGCTAGCCACCGATATTGCGTTCTATTAGGGGTTCTATAATTATATAAAAAAATACTTGGCAGGAGTTATAGACCAGTGCAGATAGCCTTTAAAATAAATAAAAAGTGAAAAAAATTACAGTAGGATGAAACCCATTAGAAAAGGAGGGGAATATGATCAAAATGAAAGGAAAAATAAATTACGGTCGATCTGAGGTCGGGAAGGGGTAGGGGGGGGGGGGGAGTTTTAAGGGTAAAAAACGGTTTATCTCGATTTCCGGCAAAACTAAAAGTCCTATCGAAGAAAACTAAATGGCAAAGTTGTAGGTCATAAAAAGATCTACAACTTTTGTATTCACACATTTTTCACATAACCTCAAAATTTATGTGAAAAATTCAAAAAACCAACTTTTTGGTTTGTTATTTCTATCTTTTACAAAAATTTATTTTTTTAAACGAAATTTGGTGAAAACTAAGGTAAGTAAACTAAGAAGTAGGGAAGGGGATGACGGGTCTGGGCGTTACTGCATACGATTTTTTGCATTTTCCGAGAAGATTTACTATGGTAATATATATATATATTTTTTTACCATAGGAAAGTAGAGATTTCAACGCACTGAAAGCACATCAACTTTTTGAAAAAAGCTGAAATTTTGACGTCAGAATTTTCGATTGAAAATTAGGGTGTTTTTTCGATATTCATTCAAAATAAGGTGAAAAAATAAATATTTTTAATCAAATAAATTACAGTATATTTGGGACATAATAAGGTAAGTTTTCACCAAATTTCGTTTAAAAAAATAAATTTTTGTAAAAGATAGAAATAAAAAACCAAAAAGTTGGTTTTTTGAATTTTTCACCTAAATTTTGAGGTTATGTGAAAAATCTGCAAATACAAAAGTTGTAGATCTTTTTATTGCCTACAACTTTGCCATTTAACTTTCTTCGATAGGACTTTTAGTTTTGCCGGAAATCGAGATAAACCGTTTTTTACCCTTAAAACTCCCCCCCCCCCCTACCCCTTCCCGACCTCAGATCGACCGTAATTTATTTTTCCTTTCATTTTGATCATATTCCCCTCCTTTTCTAATGGGTTTCATCCTACTGTAATTTTTTTCACTTTTTATTTATTTTAAAGGCTATCTGCACTGGTCTATAACTCCTGCCAAGTATTTTTTTATATAATTATAGAACCCCTAATAGAACGCAATATCGGTGGCTAGCTAAGCAGCAAGGGAGTGTTAAAAGTACCCTTCCTAAAGAGAGACTTTTCTTGCTTTAACTAGGTCTCTAGTGGGCCTGGCACCTCCCACCAGGAGACATAGTAATTTAGAGTATAATAAAATCGTCGTTATAATTAGTGTAATCGACAGAAGTTTCTGGGCTTTCTGACGTCGATTAAAGATAAACTAAGAATGAAAGCTATATGTCTAACTACGCGACATTACAGTAAACAATTATTACATTGGGGTATTGTGAAAAGCATGCCCTGGCTCTGCCTGTGCACGGTGGGGCTACAGCGCGCCCGTATCTGTCTCTATCCGCCGGATCAAACATATAGTAACCTAAAAACAATAGTTTTATAGATATATGGTAGTGTATATCCTTAGATATATCCCCGGAGTAGAAGTAGTAAGTTCCTGGGCTTGAGATCTCAAACGAATTTGTATTCCCATTGTATTATGTATCTCTTTCATCAAATATGTGATATTTCACTAATGGGACGTAGGTCCGACATTTTTCTCTGGGATTATCCCTCCTGGGTAATTCCAAATTTGGAACATTGTTCACAATAGCTTTATCGTGAGTGACTAGATGACGCGACAATAAATGACACCTGTCAAAGATTTCATAAAAATTTTAGGCAAAAAAAAAAATTAATTAATTTGTTAGCTGCAAAAAAAAAAATTGGCAGCTAACAAATTATATTAAGGGTCTGTTTCACAATGTATGGATAAAGCACCAAATAGCTATGCAACACATAAATTATTTGGAAGATAAATTGTGATATTCGACACTTCATCTGACTCATAACTTATGATGAATTTTATGTGACGAATAGCGCTATCTGACAGTCGTGAAACGCAACAATAGTGTTTTTCCACCAATAAGTAATAAATAGCTAATTCGGAACTTGTGTACATTGTGAAACAGACCCTAAACATGTAAAAATATTGTATTTATAAAGACTGATTAGTGATTACTTTGATACCAATAATGATATTATTTTGACATAATTAAATAAAAAAGTATAATACAAACAAATTGACAAATACTTTTTAGAAATCAGTTCAAATAAGTTACCTCTGGGTGTCCTGAAAAGCGCCACAGCAAAGTCACCCCGTCCAGCTAAAAACACACCCGATCTCTCTTCCCGGAAGAATTCTGATACCTGTTAACATACAACGGCTTATAATAAAATCGCTTAAAGTGTAAAATTAAAAGATATTTTCGACAAAGCATATATAAAAGTGGCTGGTATCAAACTGTCATTTTGACACTTGACTCGATTATCACTTTGTTAATTAGGACAGTTTAATTGGAATAAATATAACTTCATTACAATACCAATTCATATTAAAATAGAAGTATAAAAAAACATTAATTTGCAGATTCCTTGTCTAGATATATATAACATCAGTCCTCCAAAAACCCCATACAATTTTTAAGATTTTACCCCTTTTTATTAACCACTATTGTGTGCGATACACGGCAAAATAAAAATAGCGCTGGGCCGATCACCTTTTGCCAAAAATGACTAGTAACAAACAAACCAACACACAAAAATGACGATTAAAGATTACTTGATAATTAACAAAGATAAGTTTATCAATTGTTGGGAGCAACCTACCTGTTCCACCAGGTCATCATCCACTTTTCCCTTTTGTCTGGCCCTGTACACCACCACGCGGCATACGCAGTTACCGGGCGTATAGAATTTGCGTAGAATCTGAGATATTATTATTTAAAACAGTAACAATAACATCTGATAAAAACCCCTTTATATTATATATTATTACATTCCATTATTGTTGTAAACGACATCCGTAAAAACATAATATTTAAAGCATGTCACCAACACCGTCTTCACCATAAGGGCACACGGGGCCCGTGCCCAGGGTCCCCATTCTCAGGGGGCCCCGAAGGACCGAAAATTTCTCTCCCACATTTATTCTCAAAACATTTTTTTACAACACACTTTTTTCACAAATCAGTAATAAAAAAGTTATCAGAAGGTATTTACAAGGCGTATATTACGCCGTTATATCGATAACTGCGCCTATTCCAACTGTACTAATTAATAAGGATATAATAGAACACTCAACAGAAATCTCGAAAGAAACCGTTATCGTAATCGTAACCAAAAAACCAGCAGCATTCTAATATCATTAATTACATAATATATCATACTATATTTGATGACCTAAATGGACAAACTAAGTAAAAAAAAAATATTATAATTAGATTTTTTTTACTTTCCAAAAGGGCCCCAAATTCTTGAGTACCCAATGGCCCCAGCCTAGTTTAAGACGGCCCTGCATGTCACAATATATAAGAGAAAG
Organism: Pieris napi; assembly: GCF_905475465.1. Taxonomy (NCBI): domain Eukaryota; kingdom Metazoa; phylum Arthropoda; class Insecta; order Lepidoptera; family Pieridae; genus Pieris; species Pieris napi. The sequence continues at coordinate 9,390,633 of NC_062246.1, forward strand.
ATAAGAAAACTAGTAACTAATTATATTTCGATCCAATACAGCGGCACATGCCAAAAAAAGTTATAGGATGTATTTGTTTAGGTCTAAAGTTCATACATCAGCAGTATAACTCTGAGGTCGTCCGTACGAATCACAAACTATAATTTGTTCGTATTTAACACTTACAAAGGCATCTTTGAAAACCATTAGGTGTATTAGGCAAAAGACAATTGATGGCAAATATATACCTAGTATTGTCTTTGATTAACATAACTCATAACATTAAAAGAAAAACGCTTTTTACCGGATTAAAGTTATGTATTTTTATAAATTTACAACTATTTGACATAATTTTAAATTTATCCGACGTTTCGCGTGCTTTACAGCGTGCGTGGTCACGGTGACTGAAGACAAAAGATGTTGAATGTCAAAAAGTATCACAGCTGCAGAGAAAGTTGCATTATCTGTATTTATTTCCCCGGAGTTGGTATCGACTAAAAGATGGAGGGTTTTGGCAAAAACTGCTGTGATACTTTTTGACATTCAACATCTTTTGTCTTCAGTCACCGTGACCACGCACGCTGTAAAGCACGCGAAACGTCGGATAAATTTAAAATTATGTCAAATAGTTGTAAATTTATAAAAATACATAACTTTAATCCGGTAAAAAGCGTTTTTCTTTTAAATATATACCTGCTGTATATGCAATATCTTGCTATGAGGCCTGTAGTGCAAATAGCTGTCCTGGTAGAGCTGGTCACCACTCTCCAAGATCTGGTCCAAGGTCGACGAGCACCAACGACACACATCTTCCACTCGGGACATCGCTATTGCCATTACTGAACATGCCAACCCCTGGGAATATAATAATCGCTGATATAAATAACTGTTCATATGTAAACGCAATGTTGTCTCGGAATAATACGTACATTAACCCTTAAATAAATAGCTTTGAGAGAAAATAAATATATGTGACAATACATTATTAAAAAGGCATTGTATGCGTTTATTTTATTTATGCTCTTATTTAGTTAGAAATAGGATATATATGTGTGAAAATGACATGACGGAACGCTAACAAGAACCATGCAACTTTCCTCACTTAGCCCCTAATATTGTAAACAACTCCCGAGTGGAGTTTTTGTAGTAAAGATGTAATAATTTTTACAACCAAAAATCGATTAAACAAGAAATCTACCTTAATGTACGTATTAAGTACATTTCAAATTTTAATAGAAAAAACATTTTGAGCTAAAAACTTCGCTAATTTATGATTAGGACACTTGCAATAAGAACGGACAAAATATGTCAGACTTTAGTAATTATGGTTATCTGGCTCACCTGATTCCCTCTAGATGCGAAGGGGAATTTCCTACAGCTCATTGAGTGCTGAGCTGATAAGAACTGAGTACCATCGTGAAGGACCAGCCAGCCGCTGGTGTTACGTTGACCTTTGGAATACACGGCATCGTTATAGAAACATATAAGATCTTTAGATGATCATTTTTCACAACAATTATAAATATGTTAACTGTTGTTATTATTGTATTATACACACACACACACACACACACACACACACCAATTCAAATCCTCATTCACGCATACTTAAGGTCTTACACAAATTTTGTTGGATACGATGTAACACTAGTTTGTCATTAAAACAATTATTGTTTTAAACATGTACCATGTACCACGGAGTAATTGTAATCTAGAAGTCACCCACAACACAGAGGCAATAGGTCAATTTTGTCACAATTTCTCAGTACATTCATGAATAGTTTTTTTTTTATTATTATTAATATGACCTTTACATGCCTATTTAAAAATGGCTGATTGTGCGGTGCTTTGCAAAAATATATTTATTTATAATTTTTATATGTGAACTTAATTATTATACGAATCGCACTTCGCCATCGTCTGGGATCAGAATTTAATGCCCTTTGTTAATTATTAATAATTACAAGTAATATTGCGATTTTTTGACGGTTTTCCATTCAATAAATGCACACACTCAAAGTTTATAGATTTTTTCGACTTTCGTCAAAACTCAAACTTTATTCATGTATTTTAGCAAGGCCACTCAGTGTCATACCTTTGAGCTTTCCTTCTTGCTTGTCTCTCTTCTCCGAGGCTCGTTGTGCATCAATGCAAGTAGCACTTCCAGGCGGGTGTTTCCTATCGGACTCAGAGGCACGCCGCTTGCTTCCATGAATATCCACCTGATGATGGCAATTGTGTTATTTTATAGCTAGCGAGACAATAGGGGCAGGGGAATTAAAATAATATAACGAAAGGGATTCCAATTTAAGGTACTGAAAAACAAAAATCAAGTAGGTTAATAATACTTAGACACAAAGGTAAAATTTAACGAAGTAAAAAGTTATTGAAGTGAAACTTCTTTATCGGGGTTGGAAAAAAATTTAGTGTAACATTTTTTCGTTACGCGTCACATTTTTCCGTTACGCGCCATTTTTGAAGTGAAACTTCTTTATCGACGTATGGGAGAAATTTAGTAGCAGGTTACGCGCCATGTTGCTTTTTGAAGTCAAACTTCTTTATCGGCGTTGGAAAAAAACTTACACACATTTGTCACATTTTTCGGTTACGCGCGATCTTTTTCTTGTCCCTACCACGGTTGATCCGAAGAGATTCGAAGCCATTAGTAACAAAAATATATAAGAACGATAACAATGATAGTAATACTAATAATTCTATTACAATTAATGAAATTCTGTAATAATCTTAGTACTACATAGTAGTACAGTAATAAGTTAAAATGAAATAATTGTATTTGTATTCATGTCTATGATAATAAAAGCCTTTTGTTAAACTTTATCTAATTTAACTTTATTTAACCAATTTCTGTAAAGTTGCATATAGTAGATCATTTTTCGAAAAATAAGGTCATAAAGAAGTTTCACTTCTTACGTGTGTACACCTAGTACACGCACACATTTTTTTTTTGTCACTGAAATCTTCGATTCCTTCTGTAAACAAATTCCCGTCTCTTACCTTACTAGTAGCCGGCACCAGCCTAACACCAGGTGGGGCTCTAACCAACGGTGGTTCCACACCGCCCAACTTCTTGATTGGCTGAACCACCGCAGCCATCGCGTATAGTTGGAAATCGTGTTTCGGTCTTTCTACTACTGGGATATTTTGGAGGTAGCTAGAATAGTGAAGTCATTTGTTTTATTCATTTACAACTTGAAGCGTTATAATAAATAAACAGAAATAGTGGATCAAAATGTACAACAAATTAGATTTTGGTAACGACTCATTGGTCTAGTGGTTAGTACCCCTGACTGCGAATCCATGGGTCCCGGGTTCGATCCCCGGCTGAGACGAACATCGATGTGATGAGCATTTGGTGTTGTGCTTAGGTCTTGGGTGTTTAAATATGTATTTATATGTCTATCTATGTATGTATATCAGTTGCCTAGTACCCATAACACAAGCTTCACCAGCTTAGCATGGGACTCGGTCAATTGGTGTGAATTGTCTTTAAAAAAAAAAAAATACTATGTAACAAGAAGACTTGGTTAGATGAAAAAACTAGTTATGATAATGATCTTGTTTGTTTATATGTAACATCATGATCTTATATTTTTTTTATAAATAAGTTTTATATTGTATTAGTATTAAGTTACTGTAAGAATTATAAATAAGGAGTAAATGTTCTTCAATCTTTACATAGTCTAGTAACAGCTATCACGGTATATTGGCAAAAAAACATATGTACACGTTTTATGTAAGGGGATGACGGGTCTGGGCGTTACTGCATACGATTTTTTGCATTTTCTGAGAAGATTTACTATGGTAATATATATATTTTTTTTTACCATAGGAAAGAAGAGATTTCAACAAACTGAAAGCACATCAACTATTTGAAAAAAGCTGATATTTTGACGGGTGAATTTTCGCTTGAAAATTAGGGTGTTTTTTCGATATTCATTCAGAATAGGGTGAAAAAATAAATATTTTTAATCAAATAAATTACAGCGTATTTGGGACATAGAAAGGTAAGTTTTCACCAAATTTCGTTAAAAAAAAAAGAAATTTGTAAAAGATAAAAATTAAAAACCAAAAACTTGGTTTTTTGAATTTTTCACATAAATTTTGAGGTTATGTGAAAAATGTGTGAATACAAAAGTTTTAGATCTTTTTATTACCTACAACTTTGCCATTGAACTTTCTTCGATAGGACTTTTAGTTTTTCCGGAAATCGAGATAAACCGTTTTTTACCCTTAAAACTCCCCCCCCTTCCCCTTCCCGACCTCAGATCGCCCGTAAATTATTTTTCTTTTAATTTTTATAATATTATCCTGCCTTTCCAATAGGTTTCATCCTACTATTATTTTTTTCACTTTTTATTTATTTTAAAGGCTATCTGCACTGCCCTGCGATTCTGTAACTCACTTCACGAACTCACACAGCGGTTTTCGCATCGGCGGTCTCTCTCAAATCAGTCGTGAAGCAGTCATTTTATGATTTGGCATTCTGAAAAGGTGGGAGCTTGTACTTTATTGTTTATCAGAATGCCAAATCATAAAATGACTGCTTCACGACTGATTTGAGAGAGACCGCCGATGCGAAAACCGCTGTGTGAGTTCGTGAAGTGAGTTACAGAATCGCAGGGCTGGTCTATTATAACATGCCGAATTTTGAGATAGTTTTGCGACCATTGCGATTATTCTAAAGTTCCTGTAAGCGAAGTCCGGGACTAACACTATCCACAAAATTTATACTCACGCAAACGCCATTAATTTGGCAGATGTAAATGTTAGAACGCATGCCGCCCCATCATCCTGAAACCAAAATCTAAATATAACCTCTGACTATACACCTCAATCGCGGTATAAGTGTATCTGGACTATAAGACTTTTAAGAACTAGATTTTTACATCTATATGTATTATACCTGAGCATCGACCCTAAGTCCCGTAGGCCCACAAGCGTGAGGCTCCATCATGTAAAATGATGGGGCTCCAACCACTCTCCATACTGCCACTGCATGAGGCACTGACCATAGGATACCGTGCGTGTGGGATTCAAAGAATCTCTCGAGTGCACATCTAAATAAAAATTATATGATAACTACCAGAAATAATAACTGACATAATATTAATAATAATCCAGTGGCACTACGAGTTTAAGATTGCATCCATTTCTACGACGATGATCTGATGTTAAGTGATATGTGCCCATGGACACTCACGTTGCCAGTGCGTTCCCGGCCCTTTAAGAATTAGGACGCAGTAGGTGATCAGCATTCTATGCCTGATATTGTTATGTTGCCTCTATGCTATATTGATTTTTAGGTTTGAGACATGCCGGTTTCCTTACGATGTTTGCCTTCACAATACGAGCAAGTGCTACTTGCACTCATACAAAGAAACTTCCATTGGCATAGCTTCAGGGATAAGGGTTGCACGCTTAATACACTTGGTGACACTGGTGGATTAAGTGGATTAAGAATTACCAAAGGTTTTACAACATAACGTGCTTAATTTATACAAAATTAATATAACAGTGGATTATAAAAATTAAATTATTATTTTACTAAAGCCTTAAATTCTGTCAAAGTAATGCTTACTCTTATAGAATATAGGAACAACTTCAAAAACCCATAAATGTCGATTATAAACCCCTTAAGTTTTTGTTGTACACTCGGTTTGAGATGTAAATGCATCAAAATACATTCAAGTAGTATAACATTTAGATTTTGGACTATTATAGCTTTGGGGCCGTTCAAGTAAGCACTAAAGGGGGAGGGGGGCTTTGAATTTCTTATAGGTCATTACGTCAACAGTAATTATTTACAGGTACACATATTACCCACACATTGTCTTTGCTTGAAAACAAAATGCGTTTTCGAGGATTCCTACAAAAAAATTATACGTTTATGTACTATTATTTTTGAGAGCATTGCTTACTTTTGCTGACAAGAGGCCCCTCCTCTTGGGGGTGTGGGTGGTATAAATTGCAGTAAATTTGCTTACGTAATATACGTATACGTACCTGACAGTCATCTCAGTAGGTTCTTTCTGCTCCAACTTGCCAGTAAAGACTTGTTGCAAGTCATACCTCACGTAGTTAACACCCAACACGAATCTCTTTAGGACCTTTTACAAGAAATTAAAGAAATGTAGGAGTCGGTTTTGTTGATGGATAAACAAAAAAGTTCTCCCATGAAAAATGTGTAGTGAGTGAATAGTGGTCCAAGCTTTTTAAGTGCCTTCCCGGAAATCAACTTGTAAATTTCCGGGCAAAAGGAATTCTAAGCAAAGTATAGATATAATGTTCCGCAATTAAAACTCGAGACAACTTACTTGCAAAGGCAGCAACACATCCTCTCCAGGTCGAAATTCATACCCCAGCGACCCCAATGAAGCAGTGAAGAGCTGACACGCCACCGCCATGATTTCGTCAACGGTACGTCGCGTCCAGAGGTGAGGACGACGGACGTGGGACATACAAGCACCGACTATAGCTCCACACGCAGATTGGAGTAGAGCGTCGCGTGTGAACCTAAATTTTTAAGTTATCAAGCAAAGGCTCCACCAATAATCCCAAGTTAAAGGCTTAAAAGTACTTGTAGCAATAAAATACTTTTAAACATTGCTACAAGTACTAAACATTCATGCTCATTTGTAATATACGGCTTAAGACATTAATCATTAAGAACATTACAACATTACATGAGAAAATAAACTAACACAATTATATATAAGAATATATATTATTTTGTTAGTATATAATAAGAAGCAACATCAATTTATAACAAATAACATACAAATCTATTATAATTTATTGTCAGTCATAACTCATAAAGCCGCCATACATCTCTTAAAGATCTCGTCTCGTCTGTAATTGACAACGGTAATAACAAGTGACTACTTTCATCCAGCCAGATCTGTTTCAGTGATAATTATTCATCGACATATTATTGGCTTGAAAAAATATTTAATTTTTTACTCAAAATTTAAATATTAATAATATATTATTAAAATATAAATTTAAATATTTTTTACTCAAAAGTTTTAAGGCACGCACTGGTGACAAATTTATCCCAACCTAAACCTTTAAAAAAAAATATGTTTATTTATATTGTTATTTACAGCTAAGTAAAGTACTCTGATTTATTTACACTTACCTGACCAAATCAGGAGGACGAGATCCTCGTAATATTGTTCTTCCGCGCGCTGTTTCCACATAAGCTGTTAATACCTATCAAATTATCATGGTTAAACCCAAAACTATAAAAAAATATTGTTAAACTTAACACAGGATTAAGTATAAATTTTGGACATACGAGAGTCATAGTTCGTTTCGTTTAAATATCACCCTAAGTTCACTATACCACTAAATATCTCGTAGATCGTTAGAGTAGTTAGATTCACAATACATATACAATTAATTTTCAAAGAGTACTAAGAATATTATTACCTTCCACTCATATCCTTCATCTGGCACGGCCCCTTGAGCAGTGACCGCTCCTGGGGTTTTTGACAGTTCCCAGAATACTTTCACAGGTGATATACTGAACCTAGGTACACAAAAAGTAAGACCTATAGAAATAAAAACTTTAAAATCATTTGAAAGTTTTCTATAGTAATATTAACGAACAACGAGTGTAATACAGTCGAACCTGGATAAGTGAGAGCTCAAGGGACCGCAATTTAATAGAGGTTTCTCCAGAGTTTCTAGCTTATAGAGTTACAGAAGGGGTTTGTCTCACATACAGCGGTCTATAAAAATACGGCAAATATGACTTAAATTGAATTAAATACAAGTCCCTCGAATTAGAAATAGCAAAAGTTAAATTCGTTTAATTGTCACTTATAGAGGTATAGGCAAGTATCAATCTCTTTTATATATTGTTTGACTGTATATATATATATATATATATATATATAATATATATCTTCACTTTAACTAACGTAAACGTTTTAGACAAGTTTTAAAAAATAGCACACATGTTTATATTAACATATCCCTTGCTTGTTGTTGCCAAAATCTCATACTTTCAAATGGAGAGAAAGATATAAAATCTAACTTATATTTTGTTTCTACTGGCCTCCATCGCCGGCAGCTTCCGCTCCGGGACCGTGAAAGCTAAGCTATATTTATTTATTTATAACAAAAAAAATATGTTTAGGATTATGTACGCATGTCTCACATGTGTTCATTTTTTTATTTAGTTGAATTGTTAACATTACAAGGTATTATGTTTCGCTTTGGCATAATATAATTAGTAACTTGTGTATTGTCTTATATGTCTTACTAGCCGTTTCGCGCCCGCTTTGCTGGACGAATTAAAATAAATTTTATGTTTCATTATTTTATTTTTTTTCATATTTTTATTATTCTTCTTTTTAACTTCCCGCTAAGAAAATTGAAATATTTCGAAAATAGAGTTTTTAACAGATGTTGACGTTTTGCGGTTCTAGGAAGCCTCTTTTGTTTTTATTAGCGGGAAAAATTTTCATAAAAGTAAAACAGAAATAAAAAAATGAAGGAACGTTGGAATTAAATAGATAGAATTAAATAAATAAATAGCCATAAACCATCTAGGAAAAATTTCGCATCGAATGGTGGTAGTTTCATGTCGATACGATCAGTGGTTTAAGCGTGAAAGAGCCTCAAACGAACACCATTTTCTTTTTATATATATAGATTAGAGTTAATCTTACTTATTAGATCCAGGTCTCGCCAATCTTCCAACATTGTACGAAAACGTATCGGCCAGTTGGTCGGCCATAGAATATGCGATAAGGGCACAAGCCCCACCCGGGGACACGCGTCCCTGGGGTCCAACAGCGTGGGGCTCCCACATACAAAACGACTTATCATCAGCGCCACGCCAGATAGCGACACAGTAGTCCTTGCAGCAGAGGATACCGTGCTTGTACTAAAAAGTAAAGAAAGTATTGTTTCCTAGTTAAAAACAAAACCACAGTGACAAGATTATGATGCAAAAATGTCTCGTAGACAATTTTTTTTGGATGCACAGTGAGTAAAATACTACCCAATCCGGGTTTGCACGTCGGGTTCACAAAAAAAAAATTCATAAATGAAAGTTTTTTAAACCCCCCTAATAATTTATTTATAACTAAATGTATACGAAAAGTTACTTTCTATTAAATTAAATTCCATCCTGTTTATAAAAGTACACCACATCAAATACATATACTTAATGTCTTTTTTACAGTGATATGTTACAATCTATCTATTCTAAAATAGTCATGTATTTTGGTGTACATAAATTTTACAAACATTATAAAAATATTACACTTCGAAATTTAGTGTTTACTAGTAATTTCTTGCTTAACAATGCGGATTAGATTCCAGATAGGCACTTTGCAATGCTTTTTTTTAATTGATCAGCCCACTATCTATAGACATAATATCACGCCCTGGATAAATGTTTATTCTGTTACATTCGCGAATTTATTTAAGAGGTGCCTGAACTCCTAGTTGGTATTTAGAGAGAAAATTTCGAAAATTCTGCTGATTTGAACCTTAGTAATGAATAAGTATAGTATGTATCATAGTTAATATGAAAGATAAATTCTTACAGATTCAAAAAACTTCAACAGAGCCTTCTTTAAACCCATCACAGGGCCTGTATCTCCAGCCTTAATGTCGCCAGTCACCGCATCGCTCTCTACTTCCAACTTTACCTAAAATCAGTTTATTAGAATAATAATAAAGCCACTTTAATTCCATACTGTTAAAAATACAAATCAAATGGATGTTAGTTTTACTCTTAATCTACGTAAGTCCTGAACTTTCCATTTGGATCTGCCTTGCGACTCTGTAACTCACTTTTCGGACTCACACAGCGGTTTTCGCAGCGGCGGTCGCGCTCAAATCAGTCGTGAAGCAGTCATTTTATAATTAGGCATTCTGATAAGGAGGGAGCTTGTATTCGAAAAGTGAGTTACAGAATCGCAAGGCTGTTCTTAGCTTCCTCCACCATTTATCCCCAGAAACCTTAACTAGCCCATCGCTTATTAGCACTTTAGATTTCTATTAGAAATTTCCTAGTTCAGTCGAATTCGTTAATTTTATATAGAGTTATTATTTATTAACCTTTAGATTGTTTAATTCTAACCTAACATTGGTATATAAAGAATGATAATAGAAAGAGTGGATTAATACACTTGAAGGCTAGGAATATTAGAAGATTCATAAAATATTTAACTTACATTAAAACTAGTGACGTGGAAGTTGGGCACCAGTTCACCCGGCGTCAATTTGGGTGGATGAGAGGCCCTTGATAAAGACATGCTGTACAAACGGTCTCCATACTTTAGCATACTGTCTAGAACGGCCGGCTTCCAATAGATGTAAGGCTCAATGTGATCTACTACTATGCCCATTGCTGCATTCCCTACGTCCTGTAGTTCAATACAAATGTTTATTATAGAAAATGTTCAAGCTTAATTTATTATTGAAGTTATACTTCTTTTGGCACGTTAGGGAAAAATGATGAGTTAATTTTTACGATACGCCGTCACAAAAAACCGACACCCTGAAGTTAAAATAGTTAACATTTTAAAATAAAAAATGTCTATATCTTTAATTATGTAGAAATATTTTTATTGTGATATTTAAATAAATTTCACAAACTATATTTAAAAAAAAATTAACTAGATAATGCGTTATAATAAAATTTTCAATGTATTAAATACCTTTTTTCTTTGTTAGTGACGTTTTTTCTACAAACGTAGAATAAGGCGAAAGATAAAAGATTTTAATAGATTTTTATCTTGTTACGCCAAAGAAGTATAACTTCTAACGTGTGTACATAAGTACACACACGTATTTTTTATCAAGCTTAATTTATTCATTATTTTCTACCATTACAGCTTAACACTAATTCAATAAAAAGAGTTCGTTCGTAACAAATAAAATGCCACTCTTCTGAATTCAGTCGGATATAAATGAATTTGTCAGTCTTTACCGCAACATTTTTAATGCACGCGTATTTATTTTTATTAATATACAAAAAACGCCAGTTCAACAAAGAACTATATGCTATATGAATGGAAAATATAATACAATTTCTGTGTAAGATTAAACTAATTTAATTTTTGTTATAAAAATTAATTAAGTATTTTTTTATTAATATTTATTATGTAGTATTTTAGATTAAGGTTTTAGTTTTTTTTCCTCACTAGGGTTGCCTGGAATAGATCGCTTGTTAGCGATAAGGCCGCCCGTTGCATCCCTTATAATTTTTATGTTATTTATTTTTCTATAAATGTAACGAAGTGTAAATAAATACATAGCATTAGATGATATAATCAAACGCTTTCCTATCTTTCTCTAGTAATATTACTAATATAAAAAAAATACTGACACAGCCACAAAACCATGGCTCCGAGGCTCTGATAAACATATCACATGAAGAAAAGAGATAAATAACATAATCTATTTATCACCTCACCTGATTATCTCTATTCGGCTGATCCAAAAAGTAATTCTCATTCTGAGCAACCCGACCTCGTATGGATCCAACAGCGCGGCCCAAACGCGTGAAATACTTTCCAAGAGCAGCGTCTTCCAACGCTTCTATAAGCTCTTCACCCTCTAAAAAATTAACTGTCCTTTAAAACTATTCCTCCAAAGCAAGATGAACTGACACTCATGCTTGCTAATAAATACTTGCTTGCTGATGGTTTAGTTTTAATCGTCCATGAAAATATGGAATGTACAGTGCAAACTGAAGAAGCATTATTTGATTAATATAATATTCACAACCTACATAGTAATAAAACAAACAAAAACAAATTTTAAACGTTTGGCCGTGTTCCTTTAATGCTAACAGCATTTCCTAGCTGTATTGCGATAAGAACACAATCACAGTTGGAGGAAAGACTCTCGAGCCGTTTATTATATTCCGCCTGCTCTGCCAGCTTGTGCTTTAATATATTGATTTAATAGATTAATTCTACGATCGGTATTTGGGAAGAAACTTAAAAAGGAATAAAATCAGAAATTTTTTTGAGAAATGTGATCAATTTTATAACTGCTTTAAATTAATTATTTGACGCAGAATCTGGACTGGCTTTCCCACTTGGATTTCTGACTCACCTTCCTCGTCAGCAGCCTCATCTTCTCCCTTCTTCGCGGCTGGTGCTTTCTTCTCTTTCAATACGGATGTCAGTTCATTTGTCACTTTCACTGGGTAGAGCTTGTAGGGCGCTAGACACTGCTTCCTGTCAAGGCCGCCTTGGATTGCTAAACCAACAAATGATTTTTACTGAAATTCAAGTAAATTGTCCTAATAAATAATTCAGAAATTGTAAGACTGCTCCATATCAGCACAAAACAAATTCACAATTGCAAACTCGAGTATTTTTGTACTTTTATAATATATATTTGACAAAATTCATATAATATGATAAGACGTACTAAAAAATACAGAACTTACTCAATTTATCAATAAACTCCCCCGGACTGGCAAACACCATTAGAGCAGGACAGGATTCAGGAGGAACAAATTCTGGCTCGGGCTCTGGTTTTTCTTCGCCCTCTATAGGATACACATAAAATAAGATAGAATAAGCTTAAAAATCTCCAATGATGCAAAGGGTGTCTACTGGTTTTCATCTGTAAGAGCAGCGTGATATGTTGTGATCTCGCCATTTCAGTTGAGCTACGCTCGCCAAAACTGTGCCGTCAAGGCCCTTAAGGCCAACAACGAGGTTCGATAAAAAAGAATAGTCAGGATTTCTTCGTTGCTCGCACCAGATAAAGACATTACGTATTATTATTATTGCTCAAATAGTGGTTAATTCCGTGAAGTTAATTTCGTGTAATCGTATTTTTGTAATTTTATTAAATAATTACTATATGTAGGATTAAACACAATCTTAACCGCTTTCAACTCATACTCGTATAATATGCCTTATAAGCCATGTACCTACATTTTTAAAGTGACACGAGAAGGACATTGCAAAATATTTGACGTATAGACAAGAAATGCCAAATCGACGATTTTTAAGTATTATTTGTACGAATTGACTTAGACAAACTTTATTACATACCTCCTCCTGCTTCATCTTCCTCCTCTTCAGCAGCATCACCACCTTCTCCTGCCATTTCATCTTTGATGCGTTGGAGTCTCAATTCATCGCCTATTAACCGTTATTTTTATTAAAATCGCATTAGTTGATTTCAATCATTTTATTTAACATTACCTTTTACCAGCCATTTATTTCTATCTCATTTATCTATTCCATGATTCCTACCTTTAGTAATCCTTTGTCTCGTCAGTATGCCTTTAGTAAGAGTAGGGGCTGGGTCAAACGCCACCACTTTTCCACCAGCTCTCATCCATACACCCATTTGATGGTAATCACCCACCAAAAGAGAAACAGACGTCGGTTTCGTCTCATCATACCACATCTTGAAGAGTGCGTCTTTGATTTCTGAAATTTAAACAGGAACCAAATTGGCTATAGCATTATTGAAACGTTTGTACTCTCATATGAAACACATAATATTAGCCAACAAAAACATAAAGTATGTTTTCATAAGAGAAACCATGTTTTTATGCAAAGTTGACTAAATTTCAAGACACTTTTGTTATTGTTGAAATAATCAATCACTTTGAATTTTCTACTTACGTTTCATTGGTGGTTCTTTTTCTTCTTCTTCTTCACCCTCTCCAATTTCATCCGGTTCTGGCTCTTCTTCACCCTCGCCCTCCTGTCAATAAAAAAAACATTTATCTCATTTTTGGTAAAATGGTAACCAACATTGTACCTCAGTCCCTACGAAATGCAGACAATTAGTTTCTTTACAAAATTTCCCATTAAGTCATCTGTAAAATTGTGGATAAACTTATGTTTCCTTTTACATCGTATATTATATATATATATATATATATATTTATATAACATTTGGTTCTGCACTTCTCGCACGCATCATGTTTCTTTTTTTTTTTTAGTTTTTCACTTTACGTTGCATTCCTTATCATTTTTATGTATTGTGTTTCTCTGCAACGAAGTGTAAATAAATAAATAAATAAACTCACCCCAGCTGGTTCATCAGGAAGTCTCAAAGGCAATCTTATAGCTTCACCCAACTCTATTGAGAACGTGTTAGCGCCCATTTCGAACTTCTCAGTCAAATCTTCCGGCGTCAGTTCCTTCTTACCAGTCTTCTTGTAAAAGTTGAGGTAGTACTCCGTGCCCGCGTCTAATTATACAAAAAATTTACAAACTTACTATACTATATTAAAATGTACAGCTTTATAGTTATTACACTTATTCAAATAAGCAAAATGTACCACACAAAGAATTCAAGTCTAATAAGCGTTCTCTTCCAGGCAATAAATTTAAGATAATTGTTTAATCAAACTGATATGCAAAAAATAAACAAATACAATGTGATCTTAATTATATTGTGAAGACTCATTGGTCTAGTGGTTAGTACGCCTGACTGTGAGTCCATGGGTCAAGGGTTCGATCCCCGGCTGAGACGAACATCGATGTGATGAGCATTTGCTGTTGTGCTTAGGTCTTGGGTGTTTAAATATGTATTTATATGTCTATATATCTATAATATGTATGTATATCCGTTGCCTAGTACCCATAACACAAGCTTCACCAGCTTAGCATGGGACTAGGTCAATTGGTGTGAATTGTCTTAAAAAAAAAAAGATACAAACATACTTAACCATTTATTAAATTATTTACGAACACAACATTTTTTTTCCGATAACAACAAATAACTTTTAAATCAAAACTTCCATAAATGACCAGGGACCTTTAGAAAATAATAATATAGTAAAATTAACATACCCAAGAAATTATACATATGATCTTGATGCATATGCGGAGGCGGAACTGACTCGGTAGCCGCAGCAAAAGCCGCCGCTGCCGGCAGGGCTAGCGTTCGACCTGCCATATCTTCCTCCTGATGAAAATATTGTGAATAGGTTTTAGTTCAGTAAAATCGGATACATGTTTTTTTTTCTTTCTTTTCTATATGTCGCCAGGAATAAATCCGATTTGGGTTTGAATACCTCCACTACTTTGCCACGACTTATTTTTCATGAAAATCATTTACTTGAATAAAAAAAATATGTAAAGTATCCCTAAAACAAAATGTATGTTCTTTATAACACATACCCCAATTCCAGCCTTTTCAGCGAGTTTTCCTATAGCAGTATTCTCCCCTCGAGGACCCATGAGTATGGCCGCTGTTCCTTTCGCTATCCATTGAAATTGCTTGTTCTGAAACGGTTTTAATAAATTAATTAAGTTGGAAGAGGTTATTATTATGCTTATCTATATTATTCTAATTTTCTGGCCTAATGTCTAATATTCTATTTTAATAATCATATAAACTGCAGAAAACTAACAAAATACTTAGCATGGTACGAATAAGCCAGACTAAGCTTCTTCACTATGAAGAAAAAAACCAACAACAAATATTAACAACTTGAAATATCCTTTAAAATATTTGAATAAAATCTACACACAGAGTAGTGTTGGCCTAGCGGCTTCAGCATGCGACTCTCATCCCTAAGGTCGTAGGTTCGATTCCCGGCTGTGCATAAATGTACTTTCTTTCTATGTGCGCATTTAATTCACTAGGTGAAGGAAAACATTGAGGAAACTGGCTTGCCTTAAGACCCAAAAAGTCGTCGGTGTTTAGGCACAGGAGGCTGATCACCTACTTTTCTATTAGATTGACAATCGATCATGTAACAGATACGTAAATCTGAGGCCGGGACCTAAAAATGCGCCACTGATTTATTTCTAAAATTTACACAAAACCAAACTTTTGGAACACATTTATAAAATCTACAATTCTCAATCAAGCGTAACACCTCAAGTTTCGTCTCCGGGGCGCCCAACTCGGCATTCAATTTGCTAGCAGTGACAGCCACAGGAGAGATATTGAAGCTATCGTCATTCCCTGGAGCTAAATTCCCAAGTATAACGTTTGCCAAATCGTCTGTAGTACCCTTGACACGGATGAGACAGGCGGCTGCGCGAGGTTCGTCCGATGGATATCCTTTAAAACAAAAGTATATCTATATATCCTACGTAATTTCCTATTTCGTTTCAAGCTTTCTATACAAATCTCAAGTTCTAAATGTTTTCTATGTATATAATTTGATAACTTTACTCTCTGAAATGACAGTCAGAAAGCAGTATGGATAGAAAATAATTATTCTTTTAATACTATGTAGATCGATTAAAGAATCCGCAATAAGTTTACTGAGCATTACACCTTGTATCTCCTACTACTTAAAAGGTGCTGAAGGGGTTGGTGCGTTGTAATTTTTCTATTGTCTAGTCTATTATATTATACTTACCATTGTCATCACATCCATGAGGATCAAAGAAGTAGAAACTATCCTCATGTCGCCAAATGGCCGTGGAGCCACCTCGGGCAGTCACCACAGCATGAGAATGCTCCTTGAATAGTCGTCTGAGGGAGTCTTTGAGGGATATAACTCCGCTACCCATTTGCGGACTTAGCTCGCCTAAAGAAATTTTGACTTGGTATGAAAGCATTTCCAATTTTACAGTCAAATTGCACACACCCATTCACCTACTTACACATTCACGCATACTTAAACAAATACCTCGGTCTTATACGAATATTGTTTGATTAGATGTTACACAGACTACTCTTTCTTTAAAAAAAATGGTTTAAACATGCACCATGTACCATAGAATAATTGTAATCTAGTCCCCATAATACAGGGTCGATACATAAATTTTGTCACAATTTTTCAGTATTTCTTTCTTTAAAATTATTTATTACTATTATTAAACACATAAAAAAAATTAAAAAAACATTAGCTTCAAATTCAATTGAATCGATTAAAAATTGAAACTAAGATGGCGATATTGTGACTTACGTTATAAAAAGAACTAGAATCTGTCCTAATCCTCGAAATAATAATTTTAAGTAGTAAGTATGTTCTGTGACACGGAATTAACATTACCACATACAATTAAATAGCTAAAACTTCTATATAAATGACCCTAATATATTTATAGAGTGCGCAAACTAGATACCTCATTTGCTAATTTGTTTGTAAGTTTTTTATTCAACAACTCACCACTGTAGACACTATCCAGAACCTCAGTCTCGATACAGTCGTACTCCGATATCTTAAACCTATTCATCACATCCACGGCTGCTAGGGTTCCAGTGGGCCCCGTCTCTTCTTCTTCGCCAGCCTCTTCATCAGCTTGAGGTGTTTCTAGACTGATACCCATCTTTTCTAAGTGTTCCATAGTATTTTGATAAAGGATATCACCGCGGATAACCGTCTGAAATGTTTAAAATGAGAATTTTATCTCTGTACTTGATGAACGTGTCTTGAAACTATTGTTCTCTGTCTGGAACAATAGTTCCAAGTAGCATTCGACGATTCTAAAATTTTGTCAAAGTTATCAAAATCAGCAATGTTTTCCGTTTAAGCCTCGGCTATCACAAGTCGTGAGTGCAAAAAATTATAACCTCGTCAAAATCATCAAGTATGAAATCTTATTTGATACTTTTAGTGTAAAATACTAAAAATATTATATTGTACGTTGTTTAGTAGCAGTACTGGCATCGGCAATTGTTAATAATATAGACGATGCTTGCAAAGGTTGTGTGCAGTGGCGTAACAATAGGGTGGCAGGGCTGGCAAATGCCACGGGCCCCCGAACCAAGAGGGCCCCTGTCTAAGAGATTTGGTTCTATGAATGAATGAGAAGTCTCCAATACACATTGGGCTAGCTTGGGGACTACAGACCATTCCCTCTCGCCTAAGAGAGGAGGCCTATGGCCATTAGTGGGACATATACAACGTGTAATTGAGTACGTTGAAAATCTCGAGTTTATTAAAATTAAACTGAGTACAACGTGACTATTTTTACTGATTGGGTCCCATCAAAAGAATTTGCCACGGGCCCCAGATGGTACAGTTACGCCACTGGTTATGTGAGTGCTGTGATTGTGTTTAAAATACCGTCTCGCAAGTATGGCCAAGGTATTTCGATCCCGGAGAGTCGAAGAGCCCAGTGGAGTAATGTGTTGGTATTTTTTGAGAACTACAGTAACTGTAGTCTGTTATACTATGTAGTAATATCAAATATTTTTCACTTCAGTGCTATCTTTCCAATGGTTATAACTTATAGCCATTTCTGCATTTGTACATATAAGATTTTGTTGCTTAAGACACCCTGTTTGACTTAGGGTCGATTCGACCAAACAAGAGTAAATCTTAATCTTAGAATAAATCGTCAGTTAATCCAGAGTAAATCAATTTTACGTTTTACCAACTACAAATTCTAAGAATAGTGGGCTTATTCGGGAATTGCTACTATACCGCCGTTTCGCACGGAATAACAGCTATTCCTAGAATAATTAAATGGCGTCAGTCAGTCCAATCAGCTGATTTCTGTCATTTCACAAATATGTATTCTGTGTTTTAATTTCAAGTCAACGCAACACACTAAATTAATAGTCTGGCATTGTATAATGAAACGTTTAAACAATTTATTATTTATTTATTTATATTTAGATTTTTTATTTTCTATAATATTAGAATGAAATTCAACTAGGCTCAACAGAAGTTCCTTTTTAGACGAAAGCCTCAAACAAACAAGAAATAAAAACTATTTGTTGTCGTTTGACACCTGTTAAAAGCTACTTTTTCACACTATAATACGGCAAAATCGAGATGACATGATCTATGCTCTTACACTGTCCCGTTGTAGAACAAAATTTATTTGCCGAATTTTATTTTCGTTCACCATTCTCTTGCTATTCGCGTATTGTTATTCCTAGCGCAATTATACTATCGATTACGTGGACAAACGACTACGGATTTACTCGAGATTAAAATCATGGAATAGATTATTCTTGGTATAGTTACTCGTGTATAAATTGAAGTTTGGTCGAATCGACCCTTAGTCTTCTATGGATACAGCAGTTGCCTATATTCCTAAAAGTCGCATTTCTTACCTCATCAACGTCATCTGCTGTCCAGGCAGCCGGTTCGATGACATGAGCCATGGCAATAGCAGCTATCGAAGCCGGAGTTGCTTGTTTACCTCGATGTTCTTCAGGAAAACGAACATCCGCCTCGTGGAATCTACCCTTTATCACCCATTTGTTTGGTGCTACGGCTGCAAAAAAAAATCCAGTAACCAAAGTTAAATATATAAAAATAGATCGCTAATACGAAGCCCTATTTTACAAGTAACAACTATGACAAAAAATAGACCATTTTTTTTTTGAGATTTGTTAATATTAATAATGAACATTTCCTTTTTTTTCTAAAAGAAATTCACCCTTTATATAATGCAGGTATCAATAAAAAGGATAATAGAAAAAAAATCCACTACCACATGTAACAATACAAAATCTATTGATAAAATTACCAGCACTTACGTTTAAGTTTATTAACAGGCTCGGGCATCTCTGGTCGTTCGCTCACTACCACATCTGCAATGCTAAATGGTTTTCGCTTCAAATCAGCCATGCTGTCCAAAAAGTGTTCGCAAAGACGCGAAACCCGACTAAAGTATAGCACACAAGCTCTGCCGCCATCTTGAAGACCCACCTGATAATCATGAGGATTTTCACAATAGGATAGATATACTTTAGTTCTACCTTTAAAATATTATTTATGAATTAATTGTTTGCTCCTTTGATATCTGCTATGACCCAATACAGACATAATAAATTCTTACTAAATATAAAAAAATAACATACAAACAGAACATATCATCAATTTTTACAGAAATATTTTTATGTCAGCTGTTTCACTTTTTTATTTCTGCCACATGGTCACTATCGTACGAATGGCCTAAGCATAAGAGGCTAGGCTGCGTCATGCAATGTTTTAAAAACATTTTTCTTTTTGTATAAATTGTATTTTTTTTCTTAACTATTTAGATTTGTACTTTGGCGTGAAGCTTCAAGGAGCATAATCAAACCCGGTCGTGGTTTTTTGGTGTATTGTACTTTTAGTTTTAGCAATAGTAAAATTACAGTTCTTTAAAACTTTACCTTATATCCAAATCTGTCCGCCGGCCATGGATGGTAGCAGTAATATTTGCCACCCTCATTCCAAATAGATACTTCAACTTCACCCGGAATCTAGATAAATTGGCTAAATTAAATCAAAAAAACAAAGCAGACATTTTTAATGAATTAAATAAATGTTCAGTAACAATAGGATACAAACAAAAACCAAATAGAAAAACATAATTGTGCTATACATATTTAAGGATTTTTTGTACCTGTAAAACCCCAGTATCACACTCCTTGAAAAAACTCTCCAGGCCCCGGCAGAGATCCAACACTTTTGGATCCGTAGATATCATTTTGCCCCACACTGCTATTCCGCGGTCCTGAAAATAAGGAGTTATTAATGACTTCAATTATTAATGCGAATAAGAATGAAACTCTTTTTTAGATTTTAATTATATTTTTTATTAATTCTTTGTATTTAATTGTACGCCCATGGTATAGCAGTATAATTTGTAAGTTACCTTTAAAATAGGAAGAATAATAAAAAATATTGTAGTCGGTTACCATTCTAAAAGTCTTCTGGAAACCCGAGGGATTTTTAATAACAATTTAATTAATTCATCGTCATCATCAGACTCTTTTTTGGTCCATTTCTGGCCTCCTCTATCTTCATCAGTAGGCCCCTGCCCGGCCTCTTTGCACCCACTGAGAGCCAACCTCCAGGTTGGTCCACCTAGTCGGTGGGCGGTCATCAATTCAAAAAGTCTGCGGTTCTTGGCCATGCGCGCTATGTGGCCTGCCCACCGCCACTTACTTGTTGCAACAACCCTAAATATGTCGCTCACGCCGCCGGCCGTATTTATTAATTAGACAACTTAATATTGATTAATGTGAATAATAATGCGATTCTGGCGGTCATGACTCCCTCACTTCACGTTATCTCAACTCGTGGGCTATTTTCAATGGTTTTCTTACCTATAACAATGGCGGATATTCTTGAATGTGTACACGTACCTTATGGCTATATTCGGTATCTCGTATTCTGAAGGTCTCTTTAAGTTCACCCAACACGAGTCTTCTGATCGGTCCACTTCTCTCTAGTAGGGATTCCTGCGTTTATTATAGAATTTAATAATTAACTCCGAAATATTATTTACCCCTCAATTATACACATATATTATATTAAAAAAATAAGGTAAAATAATAGAAAAAATTAAAACAACTAAATAATAAAATACAGAAATTCAATAAACTTTAAAATAAAAAGAGAAATATACAGAATCCCCGCTATGTGATTTAAATTCCTTGTGTTATATAAATAACTACGTATAATCACCCTGAAAAAATTCCACCCAACATCCAAAGTCTCATCCAGTATGTCTTCGTTCCAGGCCCGCGCGCGATACCGCCGCAACATACCGAGAGCAGCTACGCAACACGCGATACTCGTGAATGTTTTGAAAGTTTGGTATCTGAAATACAATACTTTTTTAGCCGATTTTCAGAGGCTATACGAAAAACATTAAAAACATTTTTTTTATTAGCATTAGGACTTCATACTAAACGAAACAACTAGAGAATCGGCTCCCAGTGACGACGACCGACCTCCAATTATTTAAAAAGAGAGCTTATTGCACCCTCAAAAGACGAGAACGCACCGACTAAAATGAGTATACATGGACTGCGATAACTGTAGGTTCGTTTCCCATCTTATTAAAAAAAGTGACGACCAAAGCATTGGGTATTATTTAAAATGAGCATTTAATTATTAATATGACTCATTTATCACTGATAGCGTTTTACATAGAACATTCTAGCATTGAGAAATGAAAATTAACGGTGACGAACACGCAGTATCCGCTGTGTTGTTGGTGACAGCAACTTAAAACTGCTTTGGAACTTAGTTGAAGATGTTTTTGTATATATGCTTTAATCAAATAAATGTTTTTTTTATTTCGAATCTACAGATAAAAAGAGTTTGTAAACTATTTATTGTGCAGACCTGTAACTGGCCATATGTCTAGTGCCTCTCAACAGCCACTTCTCAACGTCAATTTGCTGGTACTGAGAGTGGTAGTTCTGGTCCGCAATCTCCACCGGGCTATGAAGAACTGTCTCGGACTTCGGACGTGGAATCATGTCGTCTCTAGAATTGAATATTAACAATTTATTATTTATTATTGGACCCATAAGACACGTCTACAATTTTCATTGAATTATCAGACTTTATAAGACTTTTCTTAGATGAGATATTTATTTCTATCTCAGTTTTTATATTTATACAGCCAAGTTAATTGACGGAAATTGATTTTTCAACATATTTAAAAACAAGCACCAAGGGATTAGATATTTTTTCCTACCTTCCATATGCATGTCCATCTGATTTGGGGCAATAGAGGAAGAAATCTTCTCCACGAAGCTGCATTAACTGGTCTATTGTTGGACCAGGGGGTGCTTTTTCTGGGGCTAACGGTAGTTGGGGTGGTGGCTGTGATGTTAAGATATAAAAAATAATATTTAATAAAATATCGCAAAAAAAAGAGATATGGCAAGTTCTATAGACATTGTTTATCTTACTTTAGCTCATATTACTAAAGTTTTTAAGTTTGTTGTAATTATCACAAACACTGGTTTTAACTCTATACGTATATAGTATTTTAGAATGAAGTTAATTTATTATATCTGAAAAGTTAAAAACTAACGAACAAAATAAACTACTCTTACAAGCAATTTAACTTACTTCTTTGGGCTGTTTCTGATAAAAGTCTCGAACTTTTTTCCGGGAAGTTGCTCTGGATGTTGCTAGACTCACCGCGCTGAGGGAACACTGAGGATATTTGCCCTGAAAGAAAAAAATAACTACGAAAATATCCAAATATTTAAGAATGCGCCGACGAGTCGCAAACTGACATTTTAAGTATGAATAATACTTTTCGTAATTGCAGGTCTCTTTCAAAAATACACTCAATCAAATGAATAAATGCACAGGAAACTTGATTTAGGTTACGTTCTGGAAGAAGAACAAACTCGAAGAACTCAAATGTGCTTTACTAAATTTGTTTTGTGACTATTTTTACGCCACGATCGCAAGTACGCTACGTTGTACGCTAGTATCTTTGGTCCGGGAGGGCCCTAACAGCTTGCTGGTGGTAAAAGCCGGAAGGCTGGATGACCCTTAAATGTGTGCAATGGACTACATATTGTACCCTTTTTAAATTTAAGATTGTATATACTTTAAAGCCAACCTACTAATATAATATTTAAGACAATAATATAACTAGTACAATAATAACCATATGGACTGCTTAAATAAATAAATTATTATTATAAATTCCCTCCGTAATCCATCACACCTCCGATAAATTTATTTTAGCCCTAGGGTAGTTTTAATAAACCGAATTAAAAGTGTATTATGATATATTGTTTGACTTACCACTTCTTTACGTGCTAACATTGTTGGTGTAAGTTTTTCTTATTATATACTTTCTAATGCGTTAAAATCTTCTATTGTTGCTGTACAAAAAAAAAGTATTGAAAAATGCATACCTCTCTTATCTTCTTCTCTATCAGGGCATTAATATTAATACTATCCCATTCACTCCTACAGTGAATCTTGAGCGCTTTGAGATCTAGTTCATAATCTGGTTCCCGGATCAGCGGCTCTTTTTGGACCACCTAACAATAAACAATTTTATAAGATCCAATAACCACTAATTTCAGAATTAAGTTACGTTACATCGCGCAATTACAAGATGATTGATTTTTCAAATGTATTAAGTAGTGCTTGTTCTTTGAAATAAACTCAGCCTTATTATAGATATATATATGTTAGATATTATATAGATTATATTATCTTTAATTATTTAACAAAATCAATTAAAATTGTTGCAATATAAGAAAATTACTATTTAAGCTTGCAAAGCTATAAACTGTCTTATTACAAAACTTGAACTGAAGATAGTACTATGTTTATCATCATGCTTACTTTTTTCTCATGACAAAGAAATGGTAACCATAGTAACAAACACACGAACAAAATGACGTCTCACCTCAATACTAGTCAAGGTAATAGGAGGTTTTGGAGTGCCTTTCTTTGCCGCGTCCAAATCACCGTAGTTCGCGAGAAAATCTAATACGAAAGATGTTATACCGGCGTATCTTAAAAACGCACCAGCGCCGAACCTATTAAAATAACTTTTATTATAAACTAGTTTTTAAAAGCCGTAACATTTATTTATTTCAGAAATACATACATTATCCTTACAGACTATGCTAATACGATATCTAATGTCCAGAAACATTAAATAAAATATAATAAAGTACTTATATAGTATTAAACACATAATATCCACAATATCGCTACTGTGAATTCACTCTGCGAACATATAAATATGTCGATAGTGTCGGAGACAGCATTCAGTAGGCGCAACGTCTTTGATAACGGGGACTGGTTCTTGCCCTTGGTATCACAAAAAACCTAGGCCTTCGCCGTTGCACATATCCCATAGGTACTAAGAGACCCAGTTCTTGGAGTACACTTGGGTTGCACCTACCCCCTCAAGTCTTTCAGTAGGTAGTAGGCCAACTGTAAGTCCCGTCTGGTTTCCAATACAACATAACATACTTCTGAGCTTACTGTCCCGCTTGTGTACTTACCTACCTTTATTCAACATCAAGTCCACCTAATCAAATATCAAGTCCAACTATCAAATATAACGTCATATAAAAACAAGTCCTCAACAATTTTTACGCGAGTACTATATACATTATACATATTAGGGCCTTACATGTGAAATTGGCGTTTTGTATGGGAGGAACAAGTAGATTGTTTTTAAATAGTAATAATATTGTTAGCGGACTAACGCTATCTTGTAGCAGAAACCTATATAAAGCATGGCAACACCGGCGTTGACTCACTTTTATTTCGAGACTTCGTGCGGAACGGACTTGTTACTAACCTAACCTCGGTAGATTTTAAAAGTCTAAAGTACCTACACGTTCTAATCTTTTGTGTTTCCTAATAATATATTAAATTAATAAAAATATGTACCATTGCTATCTATATACTTTTGCCGTCTTATAATGTAAAAAGATTAATTTGGAATTCCTAACCAAAGAAGAGATATTGCGGTACAAAATGGCCAGTACGCCAAAACGTCAATTTCATAAGAAAGGACCAAATCTATACGAAATAAGAAAAAAAAATGAATGAATGAAATCGGAATATCGTATATTAAACTGTTTAATTGCATTACTTACAATTTATCAGGTTGCCCCGTATCATTCAGCATGTGTGGGTCAAATATGTAGCAGACAGTTCTCACTTGACTCCCAGCTTCGGGTGGGGGCGGATGACCCCATATTAGAAAATGTTTGTCCCCCGCAGATAAAATCATCATGTAGGTCCCACCCACTCGCTTTTCCATAAGTCTGAAAATTGTCAATCAGTTCTTGATACACTTTTAAGGTTGATTTAAAGAAAACAGAGTATTATAAAAAAATCATTTAAATTTGGGCCCTAGTCAAAAGTAAATAACTTCTGAGTTATTTGATATTCATGATAAAATAAATGAATAAATAAAAAAAAATAAAAAAATTAAATACTGTAAATTGTCTATACAACAAATAAATGTATGTTTCTGTGTAAATTTAAAATCATAGCAAAAGTAAAGATTCTGTATCTATAGTAAGCATGTAACTTTACAGGGAGTTTTTATCGAACTTAATTTACTTTACCAGTAGAAATAAAGCAATATTTCTAAGTAACGAACAATTTCAACGTTAAAAACTAAAGATTTTTATTTATATATACGGTGTAAGTGGATAAATGGTTGGGATTAATATTATAATACTTTCGAGTTCCTCGTAACAAATACTTACGCCATCAAATCAGCCTCCGCCTGAATATTATCGGGGTGTTTCGCAAGCAATCCCCGATCAGTTTCCACCATCTTTACAGTATACTTTGTGTCGTGGAAGTACAGTGATGTTAGGAGCTGGTTCAGTTGGAGCTGGGGTTTGCCTATTAGTTCACAAAAAAATAAGATCTACCACAGATGCGCTATCAATTGAATTAATTGCCCCATTACGCCTGTCCAGGAGATGCCTATTTGACCGCCGCTTTATGGATTTTTTTTTATAAAACAGGGGCCAAATCGGCAGGAGACTCATCTGATGTTAAGTGATATAGCGCCGCCGATGGATACTCTCTTTGCCAGAGGGTTCGCGAGTGCGATGCCGGCCTTTTAAGAATTGGTACGTTCTTTTCTTGAAGGACCCTAAGTCGAATTGGTTCAGAAATACTTGAGTGCGCAGCTGGTTTCACATAGTGATCAATTAAATCTCTTTTTACAACCTTAAGGTCCCAACTAAATATATAAGTTTTATTACATAAATAATATACTTAGCGGAACACGGCGACATATCGAGGTTCGGTAGAAATATTACGAAAAATTTGCAGTCCATGCAGGTCTTCATAAAAGTACCTAGTTACTACGGCACTAAGGGTAGAAGGAATTCCATTATACCTAATACAGATAAAATATGTTCTTATATGAAACAATTTACCCTTATAGCACTTCATGGCCAGCATACACTGTTTATAATATCTATCTCCGCCATCTATCACTTCATCCACATCTCTCCTTATTAATTCAGCCGGTGTCTTCTCTTCCAATAGCGCTCGGCATACAACTGCTATGCAAGCAGTTTGCGAACCTAAATTAAGTCTAATTTTATTATTTGTAACGAAAATGTTGCGTTGTGAATGTTGTTTAAATTGAAACAAACAATACATATTTATATTTAAAACTCTATGAAATAGTTGTATATTTTTGTTATGATGATAAGCAAATATTACATAAAATTCTTTTGTATCCTTGCTAATGGGAACCTACGACAGGTACATGAATTACATGATAAACAATGGTTTCTTTCAGAATTATTTCACAAATGCGTTGTATTCTTAATTTTACCGCAAGCAGTAGAAGAGTATTTCTTGGAGTTGCACCCAATACTGCCTTGAAGCATCATCTTATTCTTCTCCACTTGTGTAAAGTTGTGCCAGATCTACCAAAATACGTTTATAAATAAAATAAAAGACATTTATTTGATAACTTAGTAGTAAGCAATGCCATGGTGTTTATTATTTATTATTTATGACATGGTATGTAGATAGCGATTACGTCAGCAGTAATTATTTACTTTTTTTACACATATGGCAACCCATAATGTCATGCTTGAAAACTAAATGCATTTTTGAGGATTTCTACAAATAATTAACACATTTAGGTACTCGCTTAGAACTGAATTGGGGAATTGCCGACGTGTTCTAAGCAAAGCAAGTTAATGTTTTGGTGTTACCGTTGATCCACTTTCGCCAAAGTTGAATTGTTCAAAATGTCGTATCAAATAATTAGACAAATCTAAGTTATAATATTAGAGCCTTGCTTATATTTGCTGACAAGGGGAGGAGGGGGGATTATTAATTATAGTAAATCTGCTTACGTATGTTGGGTTGGTAATATTTATTTAATTGAATAATAAAAATATTTTATGAAATATATAATTATATAAACATATTCTTGAACCTTGCCATAAGCGCGCATGTGCAATAGTTGCTCATTTGACTAGTTCTATTGTTTACGAAATGACGGCGAACATCCGCCTGAAGTGGAATGGTCGACTCGGATAAAGGAACAGAATATAAAACAAATTGTGACACATGCGCACGGGCATTCATCGTTTAACCTCGAAGTGAGACAGTTCATGTAAAATCAATTAAGTCAAAGAAGTGAATTAAAGTGAATCCAGTCATTATTGAAGTGTTTAATTTCCTATCCGTAATCAAGTATTTATTACGTTATCTAAAGGAAGATTCTCTGAGTGCGACGCGTAATAACGTATTATAAAAGCATAAAAACCTTACCTTTTTCAACTTAGCACATTCATACAACGGCTGAGTAATCTCTTCCCGCGGTATGCGCAAGCGTCGCGGCCTTCGTCGGCGCCGTCGCAAGTATGGCGGTATCCATTTGCGAGTCTCTAGTTCTGGTAGTTCAATCATCTAAATGATTTAATAAATCCCATTAGCACAATCGTATTAGTTCAATCGATGTTTTAAGGTGGCCATTCACGGTCAATCCATATGGCTTTCGCGCCACTGGCTCGATACTCGACGTCGTGCCGAGCCAAATTGATGCCATTCACGAACGCGCCAGCGAGCCGTTCCATTTGATCATTTTGAGTGTAGGCGTCGATAGCACCGGACGTGTTCATAATGAACTTCAATTCAGAAGATGAGTTTTATTTATCGGCCATAGCGATTTGTATAGTTTTAAAAAAAAGGAAGCCAAAAATAAAGTGGTGTAAGGATTGGTTGCTAAAAAGATCGCGACTCAATCACATAAATTTAATAAAGGAATTGACTTTGGAGCCAACTGACTGGAGAAATTATATGCGAATAGATGAACCTACCTATTTTAAACTTTTGGAACTGAATAGAATATAGAAAAATAACAATAAATCTATTTTCTCACTATTAAAATCATAATTTGGTCAAATAAAACATAAAATTAGTAAAAAGTATGTATCCTGAAGAGTGCTAGTTGATTAAAAAAATACTGTTTTTATTTTCTATGGTACTCAAAATACTTGTCAATTGAATTAAGCCACTATGGTTCTCATGGCCTGAAATAATAAACAGCTAGGTTATAATTATAAGTACTTTCTTTATTAAACTCTTTCCTGAATGAGGCTCTTAGTTCCTGAAGTTTCTTTTTCACTGTGTCAATAGTGGCGTTAGGCGATTTGGTTTTATAAAAACTTAGCAAAACCTCTAATGCTGCATCGCGTTTTTGTTTGTTGTGGTAATATATATCTGTTACATCCCACAAACACGTCAGGTCTCTAAACTTATAAATAAATTGATTAACAAAGTCACGGTTTGTCATTGTGAAAACAATTTAAATTTACAATGCGTCACGTGCTTCTCGTCCAACGGCTAAACGCAAACAGAAATCAAAATGGCGTGTTTGGCTCGCGAGTAACACCATTCACGAGCGAGCAAACCGTACGGCACGATGGCTCAGACCGACCGGACCGTTGGTTTTCCGCATTTACGAGAGCGCCGCCTGCGTATTCACGCCGCGCTAATTGACTCGGCGCGATGGACTTTCGCGCAGTTGGAATTCCATCGTGCCGAGCCAATCCATTTGGACTGACAGTGTTTTCACATTCACGGACGAGTTTTGGAACGACAGCGTGCCAAATGTATCGATGGATCACCCGTGAATGGCCACCTTTAGGGACGTCTCTGAAGACGTTTCTTAAAAACAATTATAATTTATATTAATAAATTTGTAGTTACAGCGGAAATTTATAAAAAAAATCTGCTATAATAACCGACTTTTTGACCATCCCGATAATTTGTTGACCAAAAAAATACTCACAACTCTAGGCAATTTCTGAGGCGGTGGAGGGGGCCTCCACGGTCTTGTTTTGATTTCCGGCTTCGATATTTCGGGCCATCTTCTTTTAAACCTATTTTTACGTAAATATGCCCTGTATTCCGCCTCCCTGAAATTTTAAAGTAGTTTTGTCCTGGGTCCGATTTTATTGAGTACCAACTGAATTGAGTAAACCTATAGTTTTGTTCCTAATCCACTAATAATCCTCACAATGCATAATTAGTAGAACATATCATACATTTATCTTTACAGAAAATTCGTATACAATTAATAACAATACAACAGCTGAATGGCCCGAAACAACTGTGTAAAGGGTTTGCCAGTGCTAGGTTTCCTGAGATTCTAGTACCGAATGGGATCTCGTAGTATGCAGTAAGTGGTTTCTGTGTGCAATCAAAGTTGCACCAGAGTGTCGGAATGACGCAGTAGTAAATTGTGGATATATATACATAAATATCTGGTATTTAAAGTACAAAGGTCATGTTTAGCTACATTTCAAAATATTATTATCGTAACTCACTCTCGTGCAATCTGTGAAGGGGTCTTAGGTATCTCTTCCGGTTCCTCCGGTTCATCCTTTCCTTTTCCCTTTTTCTTATCGGGAGCATCACCCCCCGCCTGCTGTCTATAAAATATTTCTTACGTAAATGTTAAATACATTTTGACATATTCAACAATTCCCGGCCGTCGACGTAAGCCGTGATGACGGGAATAATAACTGACCATATTATCGGAAACTGTATAATCTAATCCATTAATTTTAATCTTGTTAAAGCCTGATAATTTTAAAGTTGTATTATAAAAATATTCTAAAAGTTCTTACTTTTTCTTGTCAGCCATCGTGATCCGTAGATTCAACCAGTATGCTTATATTTTTTAATTTATTCATTCATCAGATATGCTATAAAATTATAACATTAAGAAAACAATATGCAAACTAATTATTTAAATAAAACATTCTGTACCAACCCTTTTATAATATTTAAGCTATTTTTCAATTTTTTTGTATTATTTTTATATTTTGTTACAAAAAAACATCCACATCACGTAAAGCATAATATATATTTTTTTTCTCACTGTCATTTTTTTAAATTATGTCAAATAGAAATTCAAGTTTATTTTTTTTCAGCCTGTAACTATAACAAAAATTTTTAAGGTCATATCCGATTGCCAAAAAACGGAGCCATATTATAATTATATCTACCAGCTGACCCGGCAAACGTTTGTTTTGCCATGTATATTATTTCTAGGAAACATTTTTTTAGTTCAATAAAAGTAACTAGAGTCTGGCTAACGAAAGAAGATAGCGAAAATGCGCGGCAAATTCAAAACATTTAAGTATGGTATCCCTGAAAGTTTGATATATAAATATATCAAACTTTCAAAATTTTGTGGATTAAACTTACTTGATACTTGATTTTATTTTATTATTTATTACATTGATAATTGTATTTCTATGAAATCACATACTATACGTATTTAGTATTTTGTTATTGATACATAAAATTATTAGCATTGCATGGAAAACTAAAACTATATTTATTATAAAACACAACTTTATTCGGAATAATCAAATCCTGTGAAAGAAACGAAATATTCTATCAAATAAAACAAAGTTTGGTTTTTAGTTTATACCTGTTAACTATTCGGAAAAAAAAGTAATTGCATGAAGTACATATCAAGACAATCATACTAAAATCGTGATACGAGAATTTTATATTATTTTATTTTATATATTATTTTAGGCTTATTTAGTCTTAGAGATTATCATTCTTATCCGGTAACTGTTGCATTTAATGTATTAATAAATTAAAAACCTATTTTAAAAGAAATGCGTTTTATTTACATTGAAAAAAACTTTGCATAATTTTTTGGCAGTTTTTATTACAATTAACATGATTTACACACAAAATTTACAAATAATATGACAAAATTTTAGTTAAGCCAATTTGGCTTATTGTGGTTGGCAGCACTGGTCTTGACAGGTTAGACGATAAATATTTCAGTTATGTCAGTTTCACGTCATCGTTATTATTCTTTATCTGTGACTATATATCTACTATACTCTAGCGTAAAAACCATGTAAATACTATGCTCTTTGATAAATACAAATTATTTTAACAAAATGGCTGAACTATAAAGACGTGTTTCGATTTTTGTATCAAAATGGAGCTATTAAGCGAGTATTATTATCAAACAAACGAATTTTCAAGTTGTTCTGACGTAAGAAACATTTCTTGTGGTGAGACAGTGTATAGTACGGAGAGACTTAAGATCTACGATTCAGGACCTTGTGAGGCCCAGGAAGTGTCTATTATCGGTTTGAAGTGTTATAGACTTATTCATAAGCCTTTTTCAGACTTTTCATTTTTGTGCAATAACAAAAACATGCCTGTGTGAGTGTAAAATGACTTAGCATCCTCTATAAACTTTAAAATCCTTTAAAAATGAATAATGTACATGTTTGTCGTACGCGTAATCGCAACGAACCAAAAATGTTCTCGCCAGTAAACTTTTCCATAACCAATTATTCCACGGACGCCCAATCGAAAGCAATGAAAAACCCTTTGGGAGACGCACTATTTTTTAATAACATTAATAATTTGCACTTAATTCCGGACCCGTTGAAAAAGAATTTGGCTGATTCAGTGATAACAGGGACAATGGAACAAAGGAAAGAGCGTGATAAGTTTGAGAAACCCCCACCAACGTCTGAGTCTGGAACGTTAGGTTCTCTAGGTGGCATTACCAACTTTTTTTCTGGTGTGTTCAATGTCATGACTGCTATGTTTCAAAAAAGGGCTTCTTCACCCACCACCCAATATTATGATTGTTTCGACGCTGTTGATGACGGACAAATGACACCGTCTCTACCTTGGCAGCCAGCCAAGTTTGAGGTTCAAAATAGGAATTCGACTCCTAATTCCAATGATATGGATAATATGACTGTAATCGCTAATTGCAAGGATAAAATAAACAATGTACACTTACTCCTCAATGGAAACATTCAAAAGTGTCCTGCAACAATGTATGTTGAGCCTAAATCCGTAGAAGACTCATTTGAAGATGCATTTTGCCCAGAAAACATTGTTCAGTTAGCAAATGATACCTTAATTGAATGTTACACTGCATATAATCAACATCAGCAAGAATTACTTGAAGTAGAAGCCCCAGTTATTAAGACTGAGTTTTGTAATGAATCTACCGATATTGTTAAGATTTTACCTGAAACTGATAGAAAACAACCAGATATGGATAGGACTGAAAAAGATTTAAATACAGTTACTTGCAATTCAAAAGAAAGAGAAATTGTATCCACTTGTGAAGTTAAGTTAAATAAATTAAAAGAACTCTTGCAATGTAAACATAAACAAAATGTAAACTCAGTTCAAGAAACAACAGCTATACCCATTAAGGGAGTAATATCATCTTCATTTGCCAATGAAATTGATGCACCTCGAGAAACAAAAAATAGTTTTGATGAGGTAAATGGCAGATTTTACTCTTCATCTGTAGACAGTGATGATTCGTTTCAAATTGTATTCACAGATCGGAAAAGAATACCATCTGATTGTGAGTCGGAAGATTCCTTTATTGTGTTTGATGAGTCACCAGATTGTTACACAAATGTTGATGTGTTTGGTTCAGATTCGGAATCTGAAACAGAAGATTCAGGTTATGTTATGACATGCCTAAATCATTCCCTATCAAGGACTTTTGGAGATTTAACCGATGATAGCTTATATGGAAATGACGTTGTTGACTGTGCTGTACAGCCGGGTCATGCAGTTGAACCAGAGAAGATAACTATGTCAGATGCCACCCAAAGCAAAATACCAACAGAGGACAAGAATCAAAAGCCATTTAAAAAGGTAAGTTGTTTTTACCATACCTACAAAATATCGTGGACTACATAATAAATCATAAATAAGTAAAAAAAAATATAGGATATTAGATACATTTCATATTGTTATTTGTAGTCTGCTGTGCTACCTAATTCAGTCTTACCCCAATATTAGCCCTTCTCAATGGACACAAAAAAAAAACACTAGTACACTGTGCTAGGTGTATTCAAACAAAGTTTTATATTATCTTAACTACTGTTACACATTAAACGATTTTCCATAAGATAAGCATAACGCATTGTTACACCTTAGTTACTTATAGTGACGCAAATGACTTGAAATAACCAATAAATAATTAATAAGCAGTATATTTTCCAATAAACTGATTGTTTATATTCATGCATTTATCCACAGAAGAATATGTATTTATAAATTTATACCAATTTGGTAACAAAGAACAGTTTTAAAACAATACAAAATGCATATTTCTTTTACTATTTTTTAAAGCAAATAGATCGCTCTGTGCTTATGAACCTCAAATAATTATTGTTACGCCGGGATCGAACCCAGGATTAAGTTATAAGTTCTCTGTGTTAACACAAAGTAACTAAAGTGGTATTAGAATATTTCTTAATGCAAATTACATGTATAATTCCATTGACTTATATTTGGTCTTCACTTATTTATTACCTTGTGAAGACGGCGATCGAATTAAATTTGATTAGGACCAGTCTTTCCGAATCTCGGCTATATAACCAATATACCAGTGACGACGTAATGTCTTGTTTCTCATTATATAAAATAAGTACTATTCCCCTTAAATTCATAGCGGTGACGATATCGCATTTTTATTGACAAATAGGTACTCGAATCTAGACCAAGCGCTAGGTGGACTAGATGTTTCCAGTAAAACAAGGCAAAAACCTTGAATGCCGTTCATAAATGTCCGATAGGAAATTCCAATGATAAATATAAGCCACATAATTTTACAAATAAATATTAAACAGTCGCATGTATTTACGAAGATAATGTTGCTATGCATTAAACATTTATTTGCGGTGACTTTGAATAGACAGATAGTAGCTTTTGCGAACCGTTACATGTTAACTAGTTAGTAGAATTATCTTTTGGACGCCATTTTTAGTTAATTGGCAAGATAATCGTATCGGTTTTCACTATAGACGATGATTGTCAAATCATTATGAATATTCAGGTACAGTACAGTAACAGAAATATAATTAAAACTTTCTACGTTCCGCAATTCCCACGAGGAAGTTATACCAGTCGGTCAGTTGAACCGCCGGTCATCAGTAAAATATGTTCCAATTACCTCATTTACATTAGTGTAGGACAGAGTTGCGAAGGTGATAAGTTTTCCTTGAAACTCTTTCCCCATTTTCCTACACCGATGTCGACGAAGTAAATTCGCATACGTGCTAAGCTAAACGTACAGAATCATGGCAAACACATAATCAGTGACACGGTGTAACTATAATTAAAATATAAATAGCTAAGAAGACATAAAAGTCTTAGCACTTACGTCACTGTTAACAATCAATGACTATTTGTTATTGTTTTGGTTTTAATTAAAAGTTATATATGTCTAAACAAAAATAGTTGCAGCCTAGTCATGTGCAAGTTGTAGCTGTCTATCAGCAATAATGTTATTTATGCATATGTCACCGTAAAATTGTAAACACCGTTAGATTGTAATCTATCTCGCGAGATTATAAACTGTCGAAAGATTGTGAACCTCAACGAACTGCTTACAATTTAACGTATTATTATTCGGTAGTTATATGAAATTGTTGGGAAGTAAAATTAATCTGTAATTGACCAAAGAAGTTTGAATGATAACTAAGTTAGTGTAGTACAATCTACCGAATAATAATTCGTTAAGTTGTAAGCAGTAAGCTGAGGTTCACAATCTTTCGACAGTTTATAATCTCGCGAAATAGATTACAATCTAACGGTGTTTACAATTTTACGTTAACACATACATAGCTTTATTTAAGGCGTTGTCAATTCGAATGTATTTTTTATTTTTCAAACCTTACGAAACATGGAACAAGTAGCATTTACGCCTTGTTTGACCAGTTCGCAATATATTTGTAGTTCTGTATACATGGATGACATAATATCAGAAATATCGATTCAAAATTCATACATTTCTCGTTTAAACTATATTTATTAAAATTACTGTACGAATAATTGTAAGATTTCTGGGGATGCTTTAAATTAAATTGATATATTTTTTTACCCCTTCCGCACCTACAGCAAATCATTAAATGATTACAAATTAATTAAATGGTATAATAATACTGGATATATTTAATATGGGAAAAGGAGTGCCAGCGTCTTTGCTAGATCCGGTTATGTTCTGGGAGTAACTCTAATGACAGTTGCGCCGCAGAAATGCCAAAGTAATAACTACTGTGAGTTAATTTCTTATCGCTGTAAAGAGTTAGAAAGCTTTAAATATTAGGTCTATATTAACACAATCATATTACGTCAAACATATATATCAATGTTCCAAAATAATTAATGGCGCTTTCTATATTGTAGTGTAATTGATAAAAAATATCTTATCGTGTTTAATATGAAAGGTTTATCGATAACGCAAATTTTGACAAAAAGATCGTTGATCAAAAATATTAAAGTAAAATACTGAGAAAATACTCATTTTAACATTACAATTTTTATTAAAATAATACTTAAATATTATAAATATTTATTTATAATTTACACAAAATATTTATATAACAATTCTTCTTACTACCTACTTTGGTATGTTCTTAAAAAAATCTGGACACAGTACTCCGAAGAGTCTTCTGTAATGAAATGGATTAGTTCTGTATCTCAAACTACATATTCTCTAAATACTCGAAAAGGGAACCAATTAATCATCACTTCCCTGTATAATGATGCAACGGCTGAGGTCATTAGATAACACTCATAGCATTTCTGTTGAGTACTTTCTATCATGCAGACACGAAGGTCGAATGTGTACCTAAATCGTAACCTCGTCACACGTACCAAATATACAACTCAGGCCTCTGACATTAGGGTTTTAAATGTCCTTTATTTATGCAGACGATGTGTTTTCTTTGCTTTTCGATTACATAAACAAAGAACAGCCAGTTGCTCTCCTTTTTATTTAATTATGTCAATTGTACTATATTAATGTATATGCAACGAAGTGTTAATAAATAATAAATAAAAAATAAATAAACACTAAATTTTTATTTCCCGGATTGTTATGGTATATATAAAAGTGCTAATTATTCTATCATCACATACTGTAGTGTTTGTCTGAAGCTGATGTGTCAACAGACACATTAATATGATAACCCAGGCAAGGCAGTGATTATTTATCCTTATATGAAATATAGAGAAATTGTTGTGTAAACAAAGAGTTTTGAGATGACGTGGCGTCAGAAACCCCGAAATAAATTAAATTCTTGCGTTACTTGCGCTTGCATATGGCTTCGCTGATTAACGCCTGTTGCTATATCCGAAATTATAGGAGTAATTGATACGAGCCGTAAACGTGGGTTCAGAAATATACTACTGTTAAATGAACCCTATATAAAAAATTTGGCCGCTTATAATAATTAATATTAACAAATAAATTATGTTCTATAAATGTTTATCTGTATGTAGTATTGACAGTTAAAACGTAACAGCTCGTTGTTTATGAAGGTCTGATTTGTTAGGTTCAAAGTCATTTAGAAGTTGAAGTATGTAGTTACTTAATTTCCTATAAGCGTTCAAATGTTAAGTTTATAGTTATTAAGAAATCTACAATAATTAAACACGTGTAATAATTGTTCAAATAATAAATTATATACATTATTCATATTGAATTCTTTTCACTAAATGTCAAAATGTATATTTATGTAAATTATTGCTTCACCTTGAAATATTAGAAAAACTTGATAAGACACATACGAAAATGTCGACATCGGGTGACCGCATCTTTATCTACACATGTAAAGGCAAAATATGTTTTAGTAAATTTTTCGGATCACAGCTCCACCTTAAAATAGCTCCAATTTTTTTTCTATGGTTATTTAGCACTTGTAAGTTGTAATATTAAGGAGGCGCATGACTTTGGACCCCTTAAAAGAAATGAAAAACTTATAATATTACATGCATGATGTAAATGCTATTGTCTCAGTTTCAAGTGAATTACATTCGGTTCGGTTAGGTTGTTAGATTTATAAAAATAAACTTGCGCTCCGACCGGGAATCGAACCCGATACCCCTCACCTAGCGGACACTTAATAAGACCGCTAGGCTATGACCCTTAACATAACCTAACCTATTTGATATAAAAAGTACACATGATAACAGCCAAACGTTCGTATTCGTATTAAGTATTATTATTATTTCGTTATTAAGAAGGCGAATTTTCCGTTTTACCGAAAGATTGTTTTCTATATCTTTCTCTCTTTACTATTTTTCACTCAGAATAACCGTAAGGTTATTGCGCGTAAATCTGTCTCGTGACGTCACAGCGTGACTCGGCTGATGACGACACTGGTAGTAATAGAACATGATCGGTTGTAATGAATGAATCACGTAGGAATCACCAAATCTAACTTTTTATTGTATGTCTCATGTAGTCATGTATACTATAGTTCTATAGTTGATCGTGCTTATAGTAAGTAAAGAATCGCAAACATTTCCCTATACAATTATGGTCCAAGTACGACTTTTCTTCAACAAATGAATAGTTACTTCTGTTTACATTGAATAGGCTCCGAAGCTACTGGACTGATATATAAATTCGTTCGCTATTAGAACCCGTCATTATCGCTGATAAACATAGGCTATAGATTATTTCTTAGACATCAATATCTACCAAAAAGTCCGCGATACCTTATTTGACAAATAAAAAAATCATTTGCATTCAAGTCTATTTACCGAGAATACTTTAGCTAGATAAACATGCTACCACTGCATAATGCAAATGTAGATGTAGAAAGATGTAGTTATGATATTAATGCAGTTAGAACCGCACAGCACAGCTAGTATTTAATAAAATACTTAAACTTAAGAAAAACTTTTGTACCTAGTTTGAAGTATCTTTTAAAGCAATATATTATAAAAATGAGTTTTTATTATTATTTGAGTTCCTTTCCTCTGTACATAATAAGAGTATATTTAAATTTCAGGTCCGTTTCTCTACCGACCCACCAAAGGTCCATGTAATGAGGGTGTGGGCTTTTGCAGCTCGACAAGCGAGAGCTGGTCACTGGGAAAGACACGCCTTGGACCGGGATCGATTTAGACGAAGGTTTGCTATTTACTATCATAAGCAATATCTGTCAATATCTGTCCAATAGATAGGTACATATTAGTGTATACTATAATACAAAGTTTTAGCCGTAACACTGCTAAATTTTATGACTTAGTATCCAAAATAATAATTTTGATGGACAAAGAACAGATACAAAAAATCTTACTGTCGATTTAAAATAATTTCATTGCAGGATCGCGGACGTAGAAATGGGTATATCCTGGGTTCTGAAGCCGCAACACCGAACTCGTGTGATGTTCCAACGCTTTATGCCTTGGTGGAATGCTGAAAAGCGAAGAGAATTAGAGGAAAGAAAAGCTCTTGAAAGCGAAAAAGAATATTTAGAAAAGGAGACAGAAAATAATAAAGAATACGTAGCAGTCACAGATTTTGATTTAAATGAGAGCGAAAATGCAGGTGATAATATTTCATTAAAAGAAAATACAGGTTGTGGTGGCAATATATCATTAAACAATATGAGTGATAATGGACTACTGAATAATGAATTACATACATTCAATAGTTTAGATTGCAAAGGTTGTGATCAAGAAGTCGAAAATATTAGTAAAAGCAATATGGAGACGTTAAAACCAATAATTGAAACCGGCCACATTAGAGAAAAATGCAATCTTCAAGATGGACAGAAATGTACAGATAAAGAAGATGAGTCTATACATATAAATAAATTTATTAAAGAAAACGAATTTCAAAAAAGGGTAGTAAATGTTACGGGAAATACAGATAATGGCCTTGATTCTGATAATAATGTGGATGACAAATGACGAAGGAGTAAATTTGCTAAAGTATTTGTTAGTGGGTAGTTGTAAATAAAAGAATCCATACTTATAATTATTGAGAAAAAACATGCTTAACATTAAAAAAATATTATGGTTGTTTAAAATCATATTTGTATAAAAATATAGGAAACTGATACCAAATTCAAAATTGTCATGCCTCACAATTTTTAAGGTTTTTTCGGAAAGATTGGTATCAGTGTTAGTGTATGGGGCGTGGCTTGCTATGACACGCCTTTGGCGCTGATATTGGTGCCAATATTAATAAAGAAGCAATTAATATACAGCTCTACGAAAAAAAAAATCAAAGAAATTCTAGGGGTTGCTCAAAATAATTATATAGATATATTGATAATGATTATTTTAAAAATTGGAAAAGATATGGGTAAACCTCTTACTCGGGTTTTTAAAGTCGTTGAAAAATAGGATGCGTCTATTTTCATAGACACCGAGGTAACTAGACATATGGATTCTTTTATTTATCAACAGTCGTAATAAATATAGATATTATTTTGCATAAAATGTGCTGAAAATATATGAAAGATATGTATTCCTATAAGAAAATTTATTGGTTAAAACGAAAGTAATGAAATACTACGAAGTGAGGGGATTTTGTTAGTAAAATAGGGATGCTAAGTGCCTCAATCTAGTTATCTAGATAGCACAAATAAAAAATGTAATATATGTTAAATAAAATCTATATAAGTAATATATCTATCTTATATAAGTAATCGCCAAATTCGTTTGCTGTCAAAGAGTAATTCAAAAACCAAAAGGTAGATATTGTTTGGAATTTTGTGATCATATATTAATTGGGAAAGCTGTCTTCCTACAAAATATATATTGTTTCAAACTGCATTGTTCAGTATTGTGCAGTGATTTTGGTGATAACTGTACATATAACTCGGTAAGAATATATATGCACCTTCGTGTATAAAGTACGTACATACAACTATCGCAAGTTAAAATCAGTTGTAAAAAGATTGATATTATTTAGTTTAGTATTAACATCACAAGTGAATCCACAAGAGTATAAAATTTCACAAGATGTAGATTTTTGTATGAACGCCATCTAGTGTTATTGGGATGTAAAGATTCATAGTCGCGATTTATCTGGTATTCAAATCGAAACGAACTAAACGACTCCAGAGTCCTGAGACTTAGTTTTAGGTCTCGAATCGCTGCCTTAGCGCATTTATTTATTTAGTATTACGTCTCGCAATTTGGAGATTCTTGTAACCCCCCCCCCCCCCCATATAACGCGCCGTAACGTTTTTCTGTACCCAATAGTAAAACGTTTCATGACCACCTACACCACCTCTTTTTACCTAAAAGTTACCATTATGTGGTGTAAAGTACTGAAAAGTCGAAAATAATACTAACAAAAATGCGTAATTCAATCCCCGCCCCGCACCGTAACGATTTACAAAAGGACCCCCGCCCCCCCAAAATTCGTTACGTAATACTTGAGCGCTCCCTTACCCTAAGATTGATTTTTCTTATAAAATAACGTTGAGTTTTTAAAATGTCTCTATTAAGGATTTTTCCAATATCCATGTTGAGAGATGTACCAAATGGATATAAAACGAAAAATATATGGGATTAATTTTACTTATTTTTATTTTTACGAAAAAGAATTTTAAGTTTTGAATTGGTGCGGAAATGATATTAGCTCATCTCTTTACCTTTTTCGCAAAAACACTAGATGCATCTACGACCCTGGCTAACTAGAGTAGGCAAGAATTTCATTTTCACATTGTATAACCATTTCCGGGCTAACATCTTGTCGAAATATAACTGCGCATCTGTTCACTAGTTTATATTGTGTTTTTTGTATTCATTATTTATTATTGCATTTAAACGAGAACAAAGTAGACATTGTCACAAATCACACAAATATTGCCACCTCTTTAAGTACTAAAAATAGGGACAAAAGTTGTGGTTATTTATGTGTGGCAAAAGTATATTTTACAACGAAATATAAATTGGCTTTAAAAAAATATTATCGTATTTTTATAATATTCGTTGGCGTGTTTGTCCATTAATCACAAAATCATTAAAAACCGCATCGACACTGATTAGAAAGTATTGCAATATAACATGATTTCAAATAAAATCCACAAAAAACTAAAAAAAATACTGTGGTTTTTATATTTTTGTGATTTGATGTGTCATGAAAATAAAATAATATCTATCTTATGTCTACTTTGGGATCTGTATAACTATTTTAATGCTTATACACAATAGTTATGTAAATACGTGTATAGTATCTTATATCCGTGTACCTTATAGAATACAAATTAAAGTGTATAATATAATTTTAACAAGGGGTTTGGTTTAATAAACAATAAACGCAAATAATAGTGTTTTCTTTAGACTTTTACTCCCCTTATCATCCCTTCAACCATCTGTAAAGTTTGAAGAATTCTACTTTATTTCTTTAAGGGCCTATCCAGACACCATGAAACAGTATATTTTACCAAAAAGAATTAAGCTATGTAGTGTGTAACGGTTGCAAATCAACTGTCCCTATTCTGGTTACCATCGTTATTTTTGTATCTGTTCACACATTCGCCCGCCGCCCGCTGTTCGCGTACGGCGCTTAGGTTGCGGGCGTAGCTGCCCTGCGATACTGTAACTCACTTTTCGAACTCACACAGCGGTTTTCGCATCGGCGGTCGCTCTCAAATCAGTCGTGAAGCAGTCATTTTATGATTTGGCATTCTGATAAACAATAAACTACAAGCTCCCACCTTTTCCGAATGCCAAATCATAAAATGACTGCTTCACGACTGATTTGAGAGCGACCGCCGATGCGAAAACCGCTGTGTGAGTTCGAAAAGTGAGTTACAGAATCGCAGGGCAAAAGCGGCGCACGAACAAAAATGCACGCACGCAGCTCGCAAACTGCTCGCGAGCTGCACATTCGCGGCATATTCGCCAGATGTTTACGCACCCTTAGACTTAGGCACATAGGGCTGATCTCTCGCCCTTCAAAAAAAAAACAAATGATCACGAAACAAATACAGAAATCTGAGGCTTGAAAGTTTGTAGCGCCCCTGGTTATTTTTACTACAAAAAAGAGAAAATTGTCATGTTTCTTTTATTTTTTCAACACGTTCCATTGGTCTGGGGCCATCTTGAAACGGTGGCAAGCCGAATAGTTCTGGTTTGAACTCCAAAAGCGTTTTGATCACTAGTGTTGCCTGACGAGTTTGATCGCGGTCGAGACGGGAATCCGGAATCATTACAACCTGGAATTTAGCTGGGGGTAAAAACTTATTTATGAGTGTTCTCTTAAATTGTACAGTAAACAGGGGATATAAATTAAAAAAACCCCTTTGAAAGGAAATCTATGGACGACACAACATGTGTTGCTTTCTTTCTGAAAACTGATTTGGCAATACAGTAAACCCGAAGACGATCACGCTTATTACGATTTCTCGCATAATAAATACGCCACTTTACGCCAGTCTCTGCAACTTGAGACATATTTTCATACATTTCTAAACGCTTAATACGATTCGAAGAAAAAAAGATGTGATACCTATATTATTTGTTTTATAGCATATAATATTAATAATTAAGAGTAAAACCTGCATTCCTGCTTCTTTGGCTGCTAGTACCCCAACAGCTGAGTCTTCAAACACAAGACACTCCCTCGGTTTCGGTTTATCCGGGAATCGTGAAGCGGCCACCAAATATATGTCCGGCTGTGGCTTACCCCGGTACACTTCTGGGTCTGTGACGCTCACCTGCGCATACACTAGTTGTAGTGTATTTGTTTTTATAGGATGGGGGGGTAAACGAGACTGAGGGACGCCCAAAAAGGGCAGTCTTCGCAGCCCATGGACACCCATTTTAGTGGGTGCGTTGTTGGCCTTTGGTGGAGGTGAATGCTCTCTTTTTCGAATCGACTCGAAATCGCTCCCAGGGAAGACCTCCACCGGGAGACGATTCTCAGTGGTGACGTCAACAGCAACAGAATGAGAAAAATAATCTACAATTGTTCAGAACCCGATTACGGAGCTACTCAAAAATTACTACTAGTGGTGGTTGTAGGTGAGTCTACGGGGACGGGAACCATTTTCATATTTTGAACCATTTCACACCCAAACTTTTTATTCAATGTTTCTTTAGTTTTCTTTTACTGCATCGGAAAACTCTGGTCATGATCATCATGGTCATTTAATTAATAACGTTGTATTTGTTTTGTAAACGACACCATTATTTTTCAACTCCTTAAACTAGACTAGAAAAAGTCTAACAATTAATTAACATTACTGAAATTACATCGCTCGTAAGCGATAAGGCCGCCAGTTGCTCTCCTTTTTATTTAATTATGTCAATTGTACTATATTAAAGTACCTATATGCAACGATAGTGTTAATAAATAAAAATAAAATAAATAAATAATTATTATTAACCGAGTTGTTCTTTCATCGGACGATATTCTTTGTTGGCTTTCTCGTATTTACAAAAATTCGATATAATATAATTTAATTCAATAGCTATTATTTTCATAATTATTATATTTAAGGTTTAAAAATTAATAAGTTAAAATTTCTTTATTCATATGTTTTTATACTTATTCATAATTTTAATAGCTTATGCATCTGAACCCTTCTATAATATTTTCATCGTATTTTATTCTTCTTGCTTGCTCTACGCCCTTGACTTGCGAACTGGTAGTACGTTCATACGTTCATCAGTATACTTATGTGATGTCTTATATGAATAAAGTTATTTTTACTTGAATACACAATATCATCAATATAAGAGCTCACCTTATGATGAAACAAGCCGAATAGTTTAGGTCGAGCTGTTGCTTGCAACCTTACAGCTTGCTCCGTAGCATTCGTAGCTAGCGCCATCAGAATCTTATGATCGTGTAGATGAGTTAGCAATCTTTCAGCGCCTTGAAATATATAAATTATATTCCGTAGCCCCAAAGCCTATGCCCTTCAATAGGTGCACTTAAGTATATTTTGCAGCGATACTACATATTACTGCAAACCCTAGATTAGAGTTTATATTATTAATGTACCTTTTAGTAACGGTGCACCTGGCAACACTTTTTGAGCCAACTCATTCATTTGACGTTCAAATTCATCTGGAGATACTGGCAACTTTAATTCCCTCACCACTGTGGTGCATATAGCTTTATCCGTCTCTCCATACAACTAAAATTAGATAGATAGTCAATTCCCCTCTTAACACAGACTTGGCGCAGATATCGTTGTGCTGCAGCCATTGACAAAATAATCAGATACTGAACACGGCATATGTAAACGTATGAATAGCTCATACATTAAAATAGGCGTATGTAACTTAGAAGGTCATCTAACGTCTTCATCAACATCGTTGCTATATCATAATGTAAACTTTGCATTAAACTAACTAACTTATCAGCGGCGCTACAACCTCTTTAGGTCTTGGCCTCAGATTTCTAAATCTGTTTCGTGATCATTTTAAAGCTATTAGGC
This sequence comes from Pieris napi, assembly GCF_905475465.1. NCBI lineage: Eukaryota > Metazoa > Arthropoda > Insecta > Lepidoptera > Pieridae > Pieris > Pieris napi. The sequence continues at coordinate 9,435,528 of NC_062246.1, forward strand.
AAGTAGGTGATCAGCTTCCAGTGCCTGACACACGCCGTTGAGTTTTTATGGGTCTAAGACGTGTCGGTTTCCTCACGATGTTTTCCTTCACCATTCGAGCGAATGTTAAATGCGCACATAGAAAGAAAGTCCATTGGTGCACAGCCGGGGATCGAACCTACGACCTCAGGTATGAGAATTGCACACTGAAGCTACTAGGCCAACACTGCTCCAGAATTTATATCTTCATCAAATCATAACTTGATGATCATAGACACATCTGGTAACCTTAGTTTACGCCTTAAAAAAATTGAAATCGGTTGAAAATACAACATAAGTTTACATATTTAACTGTAAAACAACATAACATGATGAATTAATTGAATTTGTACCTATTCCACTTTCACCGCGCGTTTGAGGGCGCATGCATTTGGATGGACTATTTACACATTTGACTAAATTGGTGTAAAAAGTGGTTTAATACATTCACATTTTCCAGAGATATTTACCAAAAGACAACTTTCTATAGAAGCTATATAAGCTTTTGTTAACTTAGATATAATATTTACCTTTATTTGTAAATCCTTTGGGTATTTTTTGTTATATTTATCGCATATCTGTTTGATCATTTTATGGTACATTATTTCCGAATCTGAAAAATAAATAAATTAAGTTTGTATTAAAACAGTAACTTAATCAATTCTAAGTACACATGCGCGGAACTTTCAGACATGTGTTAGTTATAGGAACCAATATTGCACGACGCCCTACTTACATTTATTTTGCTTAGAGCAGAGCTAATGAAGTCCAATATTTCTTAGATCCTTCTTAGGATGCTTCTACTATTACTTTTGATACAGAGCGTGCTTAGTGAAGGCGTCGTGTATTTAGACATGTTATATTATGCACATATAAGAAATTTATATATTAGTTTGGATTTTTTGCTGTCTTTGCACGTACGTTGCAACGTATAACTATCTATGGACTACGTTCAAGAACGCGTATGAGATACGCAGATGTGCAATACAAAATAATTCCTTACTTACTTAAAACAGTACCATCCATATCAAAAAGACAATGGGTTACTTTATGAAATTTGTGTTGAAATCGTACGCCTTCTAGAAAGGAGTACTCGTCGTGTATAGAAAAAATTTTGCATACTTTTTCAGTCGACTCAACGTAAGCATTTTTTTTAGTTTTCCTTCTAGTTAATGAGAAAATTGTAGATAAGGATTGTTACTTTAACATTTTTAGGTGAGATTTTTTATGGACGTCGTGAATAATTTCTGACATAGACTGTCTCAAGGAAATCAAAAAAATCTTTGACGCTTTTGAAATACGCTGTTTTAAAATTGGCGCGGCAAAGGTGTGTTATTATAACAAAGTCAATAAAGAGATTGCGAACCATAGACTATGGAATCTACTTAGGGTATGTTCCGATATACACTGCGACCACTGTACAGAGTACCGTCAATTTAGTATACTGTGAAACCGTTTCTCTATAGCCAGCTATACTGGTTACAATTTAAAACGGAACGCAGTCCAGTATACTAGTCAGCTTCGTTTTTCGACACAGTTTTCAAATGAGTGCATCAAAGTTTTTCAATTCAACAAGAAAAACTATTATTGGAGTATTATCGCATTAAAAAAATCTATATTAATATTAACTGTCAATTGAATTAATACTACAAAGAAAGTAAGTTAGAATTTTAAATGTTTGTTATTAAACTGTAAGTTATATCAGCCGTTAGGCATTCAAGTGGTTTTGATTGATCACGTGATCAAAGCACTGCGAGTACCTTACCTCGGAAACGCCAGTGCTCGCAGTAGAAGTATAGCGGGGATTTGTGACGTCATATATTTCCTAGGACGCTGCGGCTGTATACTGCAGTCCATAGCGGAACAAATTTTTGAACAGTGGGAGCACTATACAGTACTCGCAGTGTATATCGGAACATACCCTAAATTTGTGTGCTTAGATTTTCAATAAAAAACACTACGAAATGGCATTAAATTATAGGAATTCAAAGGAAAAAATGTAAATTGTCAGTTTGACATCTGGGAAGAGACACAGATTACAATTTGCAACTTCAAATTTTCTATTGCTCGAGTTGTTTGATGTTTCTCAGTCCGAAAATACAAGAAATTAGATTCCACACTTGTTTTTATATTATAATCGATTTTAAAAGGTGAAAATTGAGGAAAAGTGCCACTTGTATTAACAAATATTAAGTAAGTATTAAGGTCTCCCGTTTTATTATCGCATTTTGTGCTGAGTAATATGTACTTGTCAAGGTGCCAAAATTATTTTGTTCCTGACCAAATAAATCACATTTTAATTAAGGAATAATTAATATAATATTATAAGTGCATATGCGATTTACCAAAGTCATAATTGAAGTTGCCTTTAAGACTAAATAGGAATGTTTCTAAGTGTGTTTATTATGCGCGCTGATTTGTGTCGTTCTAAATTGTTTTTGTTACACAATTAGATGTATTACTTGTAAGATATCTATTTTTAAACAACAATGAAATAAAGCAGTACACTGTAGTATATAAATATAAAATATCTCTTTATCACTCACTCTCTAATGATTCTTATAAGAATAGTTTAGTGTTTATCTATATATTTCGGTAAAATGAATCTGTACATATATTAAAGAGGTTGTATATATTTTTTTTTTAGGTTTTTACCACAAATATGTATGCAGTAGTTTGCCTCAGCTATACATTAAGATCTTAACGTAACATACATTAAAGTCATTAACAAAATCTTGATAAATTAATTATATTTAACCTTGTGATACTAGATATATTTGAAATATTTAGATTACTTATAGTTGAAATCTATTAACTAAGTAGCTTAATGTTAATAGTTTACATTTCAAACTTATTTATTGAGAAAAATACTGCTCCAGGTACATGAAGGTGGCTTAAATGATGTCGCTGAAACCTCAGGAAGTTAATTTTGATGAGACCTGGTCTAAACTCAGAGAGACTGTAAGAAGTACTTATTTTATAAACTACAGTTAATTTTAAGATGAAGTATAAATGTTTTTTCTAACAATTTATCTTATACCTGGAAATAATATACTATAGAAAAGTAAACTTAAGGGAGAAAATCAATTACAACATAATTAGCAAGAGATTCCAAAATATTCCATTGTATGGAAATAATACTCCATAATCCAATTTTCAGTGAAATAACACCTGTCATGAACTTTAGTTTTCTTAAAAAAAAATTAAGTGTATGGAAAAAAAATCACAATAAGTTCAATTAAAGCCTTATGATTTTTAAAAGCTTAACGTTATCACAGGTGGAAGGCGTTGTTGGTCTACAAGCAATTGAAAGGGCAGTATGGAATTCACGTTTCTCTGATGTTTATGCTTTATGTGTTGCACACCCTGAACCCCACGCTGATAAACTGTATGATGAAACCAGGTGAGATATTTTCTTTACTACATTCTTTTTTATCTTATCTTTTTAGTTTTATTGATTTTATATAATTTTTTTTATTTCTAATTAATATGATAACAAAGATATGTATATAACAGTATGGTTTGTTTCAGAAAATTCTTGGAAGAGCATGTGTTAAGATTATTAGACAGAGTTAAAGCCACAGCATTTTTAGATAGTACTGATTACAATGACGGACTGCTTAATAGGTAAGTTAATTTCTTGTCTTTGTTACAATACTAAAAACATTTAATTCAAAATTGAAATAAAAATCTTTTCTGGCTGAAATATGTACAATATAATAGATTAAACATTAATTTTAAACATATTTACTTACTACTATTTTTAGTGAAAATAAATAAAGATTCCTTAACCACTTTCTGCTAAACATAATCTTGAGTTGGAGGGTAATCACATACTCAGTGTAACTTTATTCAATAACAGATTAGGAAGAGCATATACTTACCATATATTGTTCTTCTTTTATTTAAAAAAGAACAGGAAGCTTTTCTATGTTATTATAATCATATTTTTTTTTAAGATATGTCACGGCATGGAGAGAATACAGCCAAGGCGTGGCTTACCTTAACAGTTTATATTCGTATCTAAATTTACAGCATATTAAACGACAAAAGGTATGTTTATTACTAAATATTTAAAGAATATATTTTTAGTCTGCTATGTTAATGAGAAAAGTTATAAAAAAGCGAAAAGTGAATATGTTCTCATGTTATGCTTGTAGATTAAATGACAATTATGAATTAGCCTAGAATAGCGAGATATTTTTGACAAAATGGTGGAAGTTATAAAATAACCTTTTAGCTTTAAATTTAACTAGCAAATTTGTTATATTGCAACACAAGGCTTTATTAAATTCAGAAATATGACAGCCGATGTCTAAGACTAACTTTGTCATTGACATTTAATCATGTACGCTGAATCTAGCTTACTTGTTGTGTGGATAGTGTGTATTATAGTGGATCTGGTTTTATTAGTTATTGTATTTTAATATAGTAATCCGGCTGAAATAGACTAGATGCTACAGTTGTAGTCTAAATTATATAATGTTTTAATTAAGAATTCTATCTTCAAATATTTTTTTTTATTTTAGGTGTCCGATGCAGACATAATCTATGGGTCTTCAGCTGCTATAAGTTTTCTTGAACACGATGCAAGGCAATTGGAGGTATGTACATAATTCTTATGTGAGTTGTAACTAATGAAGTATTGGCTAATGTTGTAATAGGCTATTATAACTCTTTTAATTTCAACCTTTATAGATTTTTTTTAAATACTTTTTGCAGGTCGGTGAATTGGGCTTAGTAATATGGGAGAGGGTTTTAATAAAGCCCCTGTCAAATCCGTTGACGGCCCGAATAGTGAGAGCATTGAACGATGCGCGGGAATCAAACCCGGATCCCGCGGCAGCTGAAATACTAAAGACTGCAATTCACAGTATGGTGGAAGTCCAGGTAGGGTGTGTCATACATAACACTTTTAACGGATATAAACGCGAATATTATATCTTTCAATGTCATTGATGACAGGTGTCCCATAAGTCAACGTCTAACCGAAATTGGGTGACAGGGCAAGTAGTGATAGACACAGAAAATTAAGAAAAAGTTATGTCCCATTATAAGATAATGTCCATTCAAAAAACAAGTGAATGTTATGCATCCTGTAATGTGCTATTACTATGACTTATTTTTTTCACTTTCACATTACTGTTAGTAACCCTGAAAAAGTCAGAAATTCCTACTAAAATGGTCTACTAAATATCGTTAACTAAATCCTACATGGATTCAAAATTACTATACCGCCCACCTATCCGAATGTGTTGAAAAAAAATTACTATACAATGTTGGCAAGTGACATAAAAACAAGTGTAACAACAAAATTTTTTTTTTTTAAACATTCATAGTTGTCATGTATTTTAGAAAATATAGCTTGTATCATAGATATAGTTTACACATGATGTGGTGAATTTTAATAAATAAACACTTGGAAAAAAAAAATGTATTTATAAACTAATCTACTACGTAATAAATTGGTAGTATACCAACTTTTAAACTTTCATGATCAACAATTTATAATATTATTCTGAAGTCTAAAAAATAACTCCAAAATCATTTTCCTCGATATAAATGCCTAATAATTGTTTATAGTCATTCCGGCTCCGTACACCCCTGTCTCTCTACCAACAACTAGTGGTCGAACCATTTTTAACCTCCGCCGCCGCGCATCACTCACGGCGCGCCGCCGAATTACTTAACTCTGGAGATGTTTCCTATTTCATGAAGTATGTGCTGGATGGTAAGTATAATTTAAAATGCAATTAAGCGTTTATTTTAAATACCTACTGATAAGGGACCTTTTAAAATGTGAAAATTTACGTTAATTTTTAGGTAATAATAAACAGCTTATCTTATTGTGTTAAAATAAAATTGGCGTGTTCTACATTGTCTATTAGGGTTCAAGTATTACGTAACGCAATTTTTAAAGATTTTAGAAGCTCCCTCCCCCCCATGTAACGCACCATAACGTTTCAAAAGACTCCCCCCTCCCCTCAAATTGCGTTACGTAATACTTGAACGCTTCCTTACTTACGTGTACACATTATTTTTACAGACGCACTGTTATTCGTCCTCAAAAATTAAGATAATAATACAAAAATACCAGATTTTTTTAAACTTATTTTCTTAATAAATATTGAAGATAAAAATCGGGAGTATTGCTGACGCGTGCTTTTCCGTTACTCCACTGTGAAGACCAGGTCAAACGCGAGCAGGCATACATTAACTCTATAATTTATACAGGTCTTGCAAGAGAAATAGTCCTCGGCAACAAATTCCTTCACTCATCATCGTCCGAGGCGGTCCGTGCTTGCTATGAGCAGGCCTGCGTGGCCTCGCATTTGCCGGCTTTGCATGCAGAGGTCGAACGACTTTTGAAAGAAGCTTGTCAAGATTCGCCTAAAGCTGCTGAGGTATTATTTTCATTGTAGTGATTTTATGTAACAAAATTTACTTTTTTTAAATTTGGTAAACAATTGTCTTCGTATTTTGTAAATTTAGCAGCCTTGAGTACAAAAAAATCCTTTGTTTGTTAAAAAAATTTAAACTGTTTTCGAATTAATATAAATAAAATTCATCAAAATCGATCCAGCCGTTTAGGAGTTTAATTACAAATTCACGCCCAGATACATTTTGTTTTTATATATTTAAAGATATATGTTATATAATATAATCGTAGCCTTAGATCTTTTCAACATTCTATTAGACAAATTTCAAAATTATTTCTCTAATAGGTTTTGACATGGGCTATATTTATTTTTAAAATATTTTGTTGTTGGAGGGATGTTCCAAGGTTAATGAAACTTTGTTTAAAGCTGTTCTAAACTTTGTTCAAACATGAGCTTCTAACTGACAGAATTGGGGGTTGCGACGCTGGATTTACAAAAAATTAACTTGAATTATTTACTTAAATCAGATCAATCGTAAAAAAGTGACACTTATGTTACCTGAATATAAGCGTTTTGGACATTATCGAAAACGAGATTGTTCTATTACAATTTATGAGTGTGGGAAAAACTAAAGGGCTCATTTTGGCTTCAAGTGTACGATGATTGATAACATTTGGTTTGCGCTTCTAATTATTAACTAAAATATATATATGTAAGTCAACTATTGTTAGGTTACATAACTCGGGCTACTTGTAATTAATATTTATTTAAATTAACGTTTACAAAGCACTTGAATCGTAAATTTTCAACAGATTCGAAAACATCGCTTACCTCAAATTTATTCATTACTAAAATATTTTCAGCGGCGCGAAGATCTAAAACGTATGTTCATGCTACTCAAACCGTTGGGTCAGAACGCCATGCGTCCATTGATCGAGGCTGCGCATGTGCAGGCCGCTAAGGAAGGACACGCTATGTTGGCAGCTGAACATAGCAAGGATGAAGTAAGTATTGTAGAACTCGTAACAATCAATTTATGTCAGAATATTTTAAATATTATTTGATGACAACCAGTCATAACAAATGCCTTGATATTTTTACTGATAAGATATTATAATAATTATATTCAAAGTAGTGTTGGTCTAGTGGCTTCAGCGTGTGACGTGTGACTCTCATCCTTGAGGTCGTAGGTTCCAGCCCCGGCTGTGCACCAATGGACTTTCTATGTGCGCATTTAAAATTCGCTCGAACGGTGAAGGAAAACATTGTGAGGTTTTCCGGCTTGCCTTAATCCCAAAATAATTACGTGTGTCAGGCATAGGAGGCTGAAACACATTCAGAAATCTAAACCAGATCTAAAAAAAAGTTTGTAGCGCCACTGATTTTGTATTACTTATATTCAAACACGTACAGGATGGTGTCAATAAAATCTCTAATTTCTGGTATATTTTCATCACAGCGTAAACATAATTTGACTGAGAGAAAAGTTGTAAGCTAAAAGAGTGGACTAAAATTTATTTAATTACTAACAGACTCGGCCAAGCGTTGCTGTGGCTAAGGTTTTATATGGTTCTATATTACATAGTGGTAACTTATTCAAGGGAAACGGTAGGAGAACACCAGTCATGGGGACCACCATCCTTTTATTGTGGTTATGCTATTAAATTGTAGCTTATGTGAAACGTTGGTACTTTCAACACAGCGCCATCTGTTAGAATTGTGACTATCAAATAATAAACAAATATTTTGCAATAAAATAATATTTTGGGTATATATTGAGATGTAAACTATCCTATCTTTTAAGTTGGATCAAACTACACACGGTGTGTAAATTTGATTGAAATCGGTTCGGTAGTTTAGGAGTCCATAGCGGACAAACAACGTGACACGTAATTTATATATATTAAGATGAATTCAAATATAAGTTCTAAATAAAATCTAAATTCCTTTTTTCCAGGCGCACTCACATTTCGTACATTCGATGTTGTCTCTGCACAGTAAATATAAGAAACTATTTACCGAAGTCTTCGGAGGGGCTCAACCGTTTATAGGAGCTCTGGATAAGGTACTACAAGTTGTTATAGCTGTCATGGCTTCATAGATCTGTTTTTTTTTTCTTCTGCAAATCATACATCTATATGAATAAAAATGAATTGCAAAATATGTTATAAAACTTAAAACTCGGTTGGACAATTCAAGTATTTTTTAAATTCTTTCTTTGAACTATGAGGAAGGTTTATATGGGGAGAAAAATTGCATGGAAAAACCTATAAAACTCGTTTCAAAATCATTGAATTAAAATGTAATTTAATCCGGCTCGAAGGACCAAAATGTACAGTACCGGGGTCATCAAGGTGCTTTAAATAGTTTTACTCTATATTAACCACTCGCGTACCACAATAGAATATAAGCAAAATTATGAAATGTTAATTGCTATGTAACGAATGAAAGCAATGTACCAGTCGAAGAGAGCGCTTAACTCCGACGATTTAACGATTTAGAAAATCGCCACGCTTATAAAACTAAGAAATCCTGAGTGCGCAAAATGTACAGGCTCGTACAACAATGTTAATAAATGTTTGTATTATATGAAAAATATGCATTCTTACATGCAACTACTAAATTTAATTTGAAAAATTTAAATTTAGTCAAAAATGAATATTTTCAGGCGTGTAGTGAAGTTGTGAATTCGCGTGCCGAAGGTGAATCTACTGCTCGTGCTCCCGAATTGTTATCCCGTTACTGCGATACACTATTGAGGAGAAAGGGATCCGAGAGGTAAGGTTTTATTGGATTGAATTTGAAGAATTTTGCTTTGTTTCTTGAATTGTCTTCTGTTTATTTATTTTCCATTTTTGCTGGGCATATGTCATACTAAGTGACGCTATAAGTTGATGCCACGTTATTTATTGGTAGTAAATGTAATTAAAAAATAAATGTACATTTTTAAATTAACTCCATTGATCTCTTTGTGATTTCTTTCGTATTATAGATTTAAAAAAAGAAATGCTTTTCTATACGCATCTAATTAAAGTCGTCGGTTCAATGTGTGCCTCAAAAATAACGACAGGAAGAGTTATTTCTTTTTTAACTGTTTCATTCCATTAACTAGAAAAAATCTTATTCTCAGAGATGCAGATGACAAGTTAACAGCTGCCATAGTGGTGTTTAAATACATCGACGATAAGGACGTATTTCAGAAACATTATGCGCGTGCGCTCGCACGTCGACTCATACACCAACTGTCTGCTTCTATGGAGCAGGTAGGATTCAATTTTTATTGATTTGACTGTTAATATAGTAAGATAATTATTGTAATCTATCTCGCGATAAGTAAATCGCGATTGTAAATTGTCAAAGTATTGTGATGCCTTATTTTTTGATAGATTTATCGAAGGAAAACGAAAGTCGTTCAGTGAAATATATATAATCAAAATATTTTTTTAACATATATAATATTGTAGCAATACATACAATCTGGGCTTACAAATCACTGCTATGACGTCATACCCTGAAACGCGTTAACGAAGTTATTTCAAACGCTCACGATATATACAACGGCCAGTCCGTGTTAAAATGGTACTCAACGACGGCCCAAGCCGAGGTCCGAGTCTCGCAGGAGACGCCCTTGCGCTAGTCGCGGGAAATACAGCCCGAGCTGAGCTGGAAAGGCCCTTAAGGCCTAACAGGGGATTCCATTTCAAAAAAAAAATATTTTAGATTGGTTGAGGATTAAGGTCCCTTTATGTTGGAAGAATAGTACACCTTCCACAATATAAATTTATTTTAGTTTCTATACAATAATATAAATGAATGGTTTTAATTTGTTCATTTAATAAATAATGTTAAACGTCTTGACGAATTAATACAAACTATACTTGCCCAATGTGATATTTGAACTTTATGCTGATTTATTTTAACTTTTAAATATAATTGTTTAATTTTTGATTTTATATCCAATTTAACCTTCCAGGAGGAGGCGATGATTAACAGGCTCAAAGCGGCTTGTGGATATGAATTTACAAATAAATTACACAGAATGTTCACCGATGTCGCTGTGTCTACAGACCTTAATACTAAGTTCCAACAATATTTGAGGGAAAATAACTTAGCTACGAACACTGGTTTCTTCATACAGGTAATTAATATTTAAATATTTTGTATGCTGTTCTGACTTGCCACTTTATTACTAATTAAATAAGAAACATTTTTTAAAGCAGAATAAATTATTTTTTATTATCTCAAGTCAGGCTTGAGTTGAGATAATAAAAAATATCTCTGCGTCCATAAATTACGTGAGGTGTTTTTTTTAATTTTCGGTATCTCCCTCCCCCCTGGTGAGATGTCGTGAGATTTTATTCAACCCCCTACCCCATCCCCCAATCTCACGTGAGATTTTTCAAAATGTGGGTTTCTTACGTAAACGCGTAAGAAGCTATCTCTTTGAGCTCGGAGAACTCAAAATAACACGGAATTTGTACTTTTGAGCTCAAAGAGCTCAAAAATAAAATAAGAAGTGAAATATTGAGCGTTTAGGTAAGGAGTTAGCGGGAAGTTGCAGAGATGGCCTTTAGGGTCAACCATTTTCCGATTTTTTTTAGGATTCTTGATCAATTTACTTGAAATTACTCTATAGGCCACGTCGAAGATCCTTCGGGCCGGAATAAAAGGGTCAACGAATCCCGCCAAAAGCACCAATGGAATAAAAATATAATTTGTCATTAAAAGCGTTTTAACTACATGCTAAATCTCCTAGTAAACAATTTAAAATTTTAGGTCCTTCAAGCCGGAGCGTGGCCTCTAGGTGGAGCAATGGCTCCCTTAGCCCCTCCAGCACAATTGGAAAGACCGGCCCGTCTATTCGAGACGTTCTACCGGGCGTCGTTCTCCGGTAGACGGCTGGCCTGGCTTCACCATTTATGTACGGGAGAATTGAGGACGAGATATACGCAACGGTTATACCATATAAATGCTACTACACCTCAGGTTAGTTTTTTTTTAATACAGCACTGGACAGATGTTCAGCCACAATCCCACCTGATGTTAACCTCGTATTGGAGATGCCTATTTAGCCTTTATTTATTTGATTTAAAGTATACCATATCATATGTAACATTTTCTACAGTATAAGTTACAATCTATCTGTTCTAAAATACAAGTTACGAATAAAAAATCAAGTTAGTCTTGGATTATATAATAATACATTTGTCTCCAAAAAATTAGGGCTGCGGAGAATATAGCCAAGTCCATTTGCTACAAGCAAGTGTGATATGAAGTGAATTTATTTTTACTTTTTTATCTGTGTCATCTTTATTAATAAAGTTTATTTAAATATCACAAAAAAAAATATTTCTTCATGATTAAAGGAATTGACATTTTCTATTTTAAAATGTTGACTATGCTAACATCAAAGTGTCGGTTTTTTGTGACGGTGTGCGCGCGCATCCTAAAAATTTACTCTCATCATTTTCAAAGATATCTTTAAACAGCTTACCTAATCGATGATATACATTAATTAAATAGATAAGATTATACAATAATAATATAAGAGAACTATATATTTTACCTTATTACTTCACTGCATGCAAAACAAAAAGAGATTGAAAGAAAAGAGAAGAGCGTTGCAACCCGCGTTATCCTAAAGTCGTACTTTCATTATTCCCAGTGCGCCCTCCTCCTAATGTTCGAAACCACCGACTCCATTCGGGCCAGGGAAGCACGCGAAGCTCTCCAACTCCCAGAAGAAGCTTGGGCCCGACACGTGCGCCCGCTGGTCGAAGCCGGTCTGCTCATCTCAAACGGAGATGTGGAAGGAGCCGATGAAGAGGCGGAACTTCTTCTTAATCTCACCTTCACCTGCAAGCGGACGAAGATACGGCTGACTTGTGCTGCTGCACCGGCGAATCAAGGTAAGATTTTGAGGTTATTTTTACTTGGAAAATAATTCATGGTAGTAAATTATTTTAAATGTTGGTATAGGTCGGTTATCGAAAGCTTAACTATTAAAACTCATTCTAATGCAATTTCACTATACAGTATGTTTAAAAATATGACTTTTTTGCCAAGCTATATTTACTATTTAGTCTAGTCTGGTTTGAGTAAGGTTGGGTGGGTTGTAAATAAATAAAAATGTGTCAAATAAAAAAAAAGTAAACAATCATAGACACAATAATAGTGAGAATAAAGATCAACCTGTATTTATATACAGTACCAAAAGCAAAACAATAACTGTCTCTTTTATACTCATAAACTTGACCGAGCGCGAGAGAGACGGACAGTCTTTTCATGATGCATATTCAGTGTGATGTCACGCCTCGCGCTTATTTACGGACACTACACAAGCACAAAGTGTAAATGTGCTGAAGCCGCCAGCTTTAGATAGCATATCAATAGTTTTAGTCTAACGCTGAAGACAGGATCTATACGAGAGACACATGATTAATTTTAAAAATATTTATTTTCATTATAAAATGTCCTGAGTTCATCCAAATATGTACCTTTAATTAACTTGAAAATTGTGTTTTGTTGTAAGCGGAGGGTAACTTGGTAACTTGTTGATTTTTGTATATTTGAAAGAGTTTTTGGTTACTGTCGTAGGTGGTACTGGTCCTGGCGCAGGATCATCCAGTGAATCGACTCACTGCGATGATGATAGAAAAATGTACCTACAAGCCGCTGTTGTACGCATTATGAAGCAAAGAAAGGTAATTTAAATCATTTCTTTTGGTTATAGATTTGAAAATCTTAATATTAAATTATGTTGAAATTCCACCCGTATCACCTCGACGTGCGCCGTTCCACAACTGAGCGTTTTCTAAGGCATTTTTTGCCGCGCACCACCACTTTGTGGAACCAGCTGCCCACTGTATTTCCGAAGCAATTCGACTTAGGGTCCTTCAAGAGAAGAGCGTACCAATTCTTAAAAGGCCGGCAACGCACTCGGGTGCCCTCTGATGATTATATTTTATATAATTTTTTACTGTCTGTCATTTTGTTTACATCGGAATTAATAGCGATTTAGGGTTATAAAATTTACTATATTAGTTATAATATGCTTATAAAAATAAAAAAATTATAATATGCTTATTTAGATTAATGTAATTTTTGTCACTTAAAACCATTATAAAAAATTATCAATGCACTTGTCATCTGTAATAAATAAGATATATTTTCAGGTCCTACGTCACACGGAGCTGATCCAAGAAGTGGTTTCTCAAGCTAGAGGCTCGTTCGCACCATCTGTCGCCATGATCAAGAAGTGTATAGAGGCACTGATCGATAAACAGTATTTGGAAAGGTCGCCAGGAAACCTCGACACTTATTCGTATCTCGCGTAGGGTAGTTGCAAATTAATTGAGAGGGTACTTTAAATATACGGGTACACGGTTGACAAAAATATTTATAAGAAATCAGATAATTTTATGGATATACTCAAAGTTTTTGGCGATTTTTTTAACAATGAGTTTTGTGTTTAAAACCAAGGTTATTTAACGTACAACTATTTATTTAAGTTCGAAATTGCCAATATCAATATTTACGTGATTGGATCTTCGTTATTCATAATAGTTCTTTGCATGTTTCTTTTTGTTTTATTTATCTCGTAAAGCTTTACAAAATAACTTGCTTATCTAAACACCTGTCAAATTTATTATTTATTCACAAAAATACATACTAAGTCAATACCATAATGTCAAAATATAATATTAAATACATAAGGTACACAATATCGCTACTGTGAACTCACTCGAACATATAAAGATGTCGATTGTGTCGGAGAAAGCATTCAATGGGTGCAACGTCTTGATTAATGGGGCTCTGTGCAACAGACTGGTTCTGGCCTTTGGTATCGCAAACAACCTTGGCCTTCGCACAAAGAAACCGAGGTCTTGAAGAACACTTAGGTTGCTCACCACCCTCCAAATTGTACTTTCGCTATGAAGCGGGACATTTATGGCAGTACTTAAAATTATTGACTTGAAATTTGTTTCTGAATATGAGCTTATTGTGACGAGAAATATACATGTTTTTCTAACGAATTTTTGATGTCATACAGCCCGCGTGAAGTCACATCGTCATGTCTTGTTGGATGTATATAAGTATGTATTTCGCTATTGTTACGTTAAGTTTATAAAAATTGACAAAAAAATTGAAGACGTTTTTGTTCTGGGAAAATTGTATCCTTATTGCTATCTAACGCTGTATGTTATTATATTATGATTAAACGTTCTAGAATAATCTAGCGCTTAATACGCTAATTCGTGTTAGATTTTAAAATGACGTCTTGACGACTTTAAAAATAAGACATATAATATTGAAAATAATATAACAATATAAACGTGACTTAATTAATCCCACAAACAAGTTGTAGTCGCGTAAATATTGAATTTTTAATGTTTAATAATGTGACTGTGCAAATACAATTTTATGTCGAGATGGAAATGCAATTATAAAATGCATTATTCTATGAATTTTTATTTGGCTAATTTTGTCCCCTAGACAGTTGACGTATCAACCTGTCATAATTAGTGACGTTGTTGACTTTACAAACTTTTTAAATGAGAGACTGTTAGGTGTCAAATATATGGCGTTCTAGTGGCGGCTCCTACGCTATGTACCTCATTTAATATTTTTTTGGAAAGGTCCCTTAAACTATGTTTTATGTTAGTTTTAAAAAGTTTTCATGAACTGAATACTGAACTTTTAAATATTAGGTTTCTTTTTGTCACGTCAACTCATACTCGGCAGTAGTAATGAATGAACGTGTTAACAGATGAATAATAACTTCCATCAAATATATATATAAAAGCAGAAACAAGTTTTCACGATAGTTAGAACCATAGAGCCTAACTCTTTAAAGTATATTTTTTATTAATTATTCTATGCAAAACAAAACACAAGGATTATGTTTCCATTGAAGTAAAATTGTGGATGTACGTATGCGCCTTATTAAGTATATAAATTTATAATTTTGGCATGTGTGAGTTAGGTATTAATTTTGTATCTACTCTGTGGTCGATTCTCCTTGTATGTCATATTCTGACAAAAGTAATACCGTGTATTTCGCCTAATATAATAATTGAAATCTTAATATATGACTTTAGTTAAAATAAATATTGTACGGATGCCGTTTTATTGTTGTTTTACTTAAAACGTTTAGTATTAGAATAGACAAAGACAGCATCGGTTTTATGGAACTCCCAATGGCAATTGCGGTCCGCCTTTAATGTTTTATTATATTGCGCTATACAGAGGAGACTACAGCTATTGAAAGAAATATTTCAAAATTGCATACAAAAACATCGGATCGCTATTAGAAATGGTAACTTCCAATGGCGAATATGAATATCGCCAGGTTGTTAACTTCTCATTATAAATACAATCACGTTAATTATCTTGATAAAATAAATAAATTATCTTGATTAGACGAACACCAAACGTACATAAGATCAAATTTTTACAATCACATCGAGTTCTGCCAATTAGACAAATTAACCACAACGTTATTTTTAAAGAAACATAAATGCTTTCTATTTTTCATTGATTTAAAGTAATTTAAGTATAATTGGCTTTGATCATTCATTTACTTAGCATGTTTGTTAGAAAGATTGGATCTCAGGCCCGCAGTTCATCATATTCAATGTGATCAATAAATGTCGTAAAAGTCGTTATTGTTTCGCATTGGCTGTTCTTAATTGATACATGTAAAAAAAGTCTCAAGAACACATTTCTGTTTGAGGTTAAAAAATGTTTTGAATATCGCTTTAATTAAAATAGTTTTCATATAAAATATGAAGTAATACCTGCTAGATAATAGATATAAGGTTAATCGTGGTTGTAAAAGTAACCTATATTATGAAACCTTAGAAGTACGTAATAAATAGAAAATAGTAAAATTATGTAAAAACTTACGTTAACTTGATAAGAAATAGAATATAGAGCATCGGTTAACCGATAATCGTGAGTGACATGATTGTATTTGGAGCAATTTGTTTTATTACGCTGCAGGTGAGTAATTATATTTTAATAATATTTTCATATTGGCTGAACCCCGTAACTCCCAATTCAGACGCAATTAATTAATGATTGTTTTGTTTATAAGTAAATGATTTATTTGCCACGTAATAATGAATGCCTACTTGTGTCCATTCAAATGCTATGGTAACCAAAATGTACTATCATAATATGTATACCACATACTATCGCATAAAAACCAATGCCAATATATGTTGTTCTACCAAGTATTTTTATCCAACATTAAGTATATGTTTTGTTTTTCAGCAAGCATTCTCGCAATGTCTACAGCCAGCTTCGACATTCAACCTATCGCCGTCATTGGGCCTATTTCTCCCTTCATGTCCTAGTATGGATTCACCGGACCTACCTTCGTTGCTGTCTTCTACGATTTCTGCATCATTGTCATCTGCCTTACCTTCCCTACTTGATGCTACATTACCTACCGTCTTTACATCTGCATTAGAGGCCACGGGTCCGTTTTTGGCTTATAATTCACGCCATCTGCCAACCACCCTTCCTGTAGATTGTATTCAGACTTGTAAGTCCCCTACTACAACGTGTTTATCGTTCAATCCCCCTGCTTCTTATGTCATCATGTAATTAATTACCCTTATGTTTCTTATAATGTCCCTTGTGTAACGAGTAATTCTCCTTGTGAAGCCGTCGCTGCACCTACTTCATATGTATTCCACAGTCCTCCGTCTAATTGTGTTAACCCCGCAACATACAGCGTTAATTATGGATGTTAATTTTGCAGAGGCGATCAGAACTTGGAGACACTGATCGTGATTGGTAACACAGAAGGCATATTTGTGGCTGTTTACCAACCAGATTGGGGAGCGTTCAAGTATTACGTAACGAATTTTGGGGGGAACCTTTTATAAAACGTTACGATGCGGGGCGGGGATTAAATTACGCGTTATTGTTAATATTATTTTCGACTTTCCAGTACTTTACACCACATAATGGTAACTTTAAGGTATAAAGAGTCAGTAGGTAGTCAAGAAACGTTTGTACTACTAGTGAACTATACTTGGGTACAGAAAAACGTTACGGCGCGTTACATGGGGGGGGGGGGCAATAATCTCCAAAAATTGGACCCATCAAGTGAAAGACTCATCGTCCTAAAAACTATACAATGTTATAAGAGAGGTGCTGGACAGAAACCGGTGGAAACAGATTGGCCGCCCCCAGATATTTCTTTGCTGGCCACGACGCCAAGACATGAGCTACCGACTGAAGAGTGAGAGAGAGAGATATCATGACGTCGTTTTATAAAAGAATGTTATACCTTGGGTATATGATTTTATCTTAAATTACTTAATTTGGGATATAAATAAAACTAAAATAGGTAAAACGAAACTTTATTGTAATTGGTTACAGAATTTAATACATAATTAAATTCGAAACGTACTCAAGAGCAAGATACAAATTGATTCTCAACATTTTTCTACAAAAACGTTTGAAACTTATTTGTCTGCACCCACAACCAATATTTTTTTTAACCACCATTCTATACCTAATATTCCCCTTTTTTAATTATTTTAGCATATAAATTTGTAAATGTATGATAATTAGAAGTTATTTTTAATATTATTACAAAAAATAGTTCCTAATTTCTCACAAGTTAACATCGATGTAATTTGTAACATTGTGTGGATTAACAAAATGAGATTAAATTTTTTAACGATTTTTAAATATACCACAAATACCACAGTTTGACGAACACACAGTGGCGAAATTATTAATCCAGATTGTGAAAATTTTAATGAATATTTCTAATAAAAAAGATGAAATTTTTTTCCATATAAAAAACAATTACTTATATTTCGTTTTAAAAGTAATATAAATACATGATAAATATAGCATGGATTAAAAAGAAGGGAAGATGCGAACATAATATATTTAATAATCTTGATGTATGGGCACAATATGATAAGGTATATATATATATATATATATACATAAATTTACAATAATTTCGGTAAAAGTTGGGGTGTTTTTAAACTTCTTCCTTTTTTATAAATTACTTGAAACGTCGAAATAATGGAAACCAGATAAGAATGTATAGTCAATTCGAAACCAGTCTTCAATAGTAAATATCATTTTTAACTGATCTTATTTAAACAGAATATAAAATTGAAAATATTGCACCTTCCCTTAATGTGGTTTAAAATTATACTTTTGTATTTAATACTATTAAAATATTCATTTATTAGTAACATTCATTAAAAAGAAGACTAAGTCATGACTAGATTTGTTTTTCAATCTGACTGTTATATTTTGAGATTCATCTAATTACAGTCTGTTTTTGGCTTTTTACGCTAGCTAATAACGGTATAGTTTATAATATAATCTATGTTTTACAGTATCTTTTAAAATTATTTTTTCCCAGAAAATATTAAATTAAAGAAACACTAGGAAAATTTTGTAAAGTTAATGTAAACAAAAATTTAGATTTCATCACTGGCTGTTATCAAACTGTAGTGTTATAATTATAATTAAAAATTACATAACTTTATACATTATTTAAAGTAATTCAATTGCAAATAAAATCCTTATACTAATTTGGCTGATTTATTGCACTAAATACTAAAATGGCCTTATAAATCTTTAGTATGTTTTGAGCATGTAAATTATATAATAAAGAGTGGACAACTTATATGGGAAAAGTTGAGAAAAAGTTGTATTGTATTTGAAGTGCTATCTGTATCCATGGTGGAGATCATTAGATTTCATAATTTACTATGATGAATAATATTTTTTCCTATAGGCAATTGTTTTATTGCCTTGTTTTGCCTACCAGAGATTGACTGGTCTCACTTTATTGTTTTATAATGTCTGCCTGGTACAAATACTTACATAGTATTGGGGCAAACAGAATAAATTGAAACTTTTATTCTCTAAGCTAAAACTACAGAAAGTAGTCCAAATAAAGAATTTTATTTAAGTTAAATTGACAGAAGCATGTTTCTCAAGCAAAGAAATAGCTCTATCATTAAACAAACAAGATAAATAATTTTAACCTTCAGAATTTATAGATAACATTCCAATATTGTCCTACATTTCATTATAGATGTTATGTTAAAAATTAAAAGAGTAGTATTATATGCATTAGTAACAGCAAATTATATTGGTCTCTGTTCATCGAAACATCCATTTAGTCAAAATCAAATATATATATTGAAATTTCCATAAATATGCCAATTTTTATTTACCCTAATTAACATCTTTTACTTATTCCATTCTCATGATTCAACTTAGCCAGGTGGCCATCCCATCTGACGTCCACCAAGTACATGTAAATGTAAGTGGTAGACAGATTGAGCTCCATGTCTGCCATTATTAATCACCAACCTCCACCCAGCTGGAGCTCGTTCTCCACCAAGGGACCTTGCCACTATCATTAGATGACCAAGTAGCTGTTAAACAACAAGTACAATTTAAGACAACCAGATTATAAACAAAATAACTAACCGTAACTAAAGAATTCATACTACATGAGCAATTTTTTAAATCAGTAATGGAAATGATGATTGTTGATTGCTAAAAATAAATTATAAAAACAAACACACATAGAAATTTAATTTTTCTCAGGTAGGTTTTTCTATTAATTTGATTATACTACTCATTGCATGCACTTGATTTAATGAAAAGTTAAATTAATATGTTGTATAGCAACTCTTCTTAACTAATAAATAAAACAAAAATTATGCCTACTTATGGACATTTAATTTTAATGAAAAAGAACATTTTGTTTACATGATTGTTGTAGATTTTATACAATTATATGGTCATATTCCCCCTAACCCTACCCTAACCCTATGGTCATATTGAAGGTATTCTATTAAATAGTTTACTATAATGTTAAGGCCAAAATCAAATAAAGATAAACTAATACAGCTTTAATATAAGAATCAGATACATGACTAAAACTAATGGAATTTCTGATAACCATATAATTAAACACCATATATATACTTTGGTAAAATTATCTTTAAGCTGATGTGATAAGGTATAATTTTGTAGAACATTATTTTAGGTCTATATACCTTGATAGATAAGATTTTATAAATTAAACAGTTTATGTCTTTGAATATGAAATGTTAAAGTTATAGCAGATACCATAAAATTAACATGATATAAATTATAATTAGCATTTATTCTAACTATCAGTGTGGTTTATTATCTGCATCAATAATCAATTTTGAAAGGATAATTTATCCAGATTATTCCACATTTAAAAAAAATCAATGAGTAACAACAACAACTTTGATAGAAGGTATAACATTACTATATTAGCAGTCTTTAAGGCCTTTTTTAATCTTTTCTATTGAAATAATTTACACCATTGGAAATCTCTTAATGTCTATGGCAATCAAGACCGGAAAAGGAATGTGACCCCTGACCCATAAATACCTAATACACACATACCTCTTTATCAGAAGATTCGCAATCTTGCAATCTAGGAATTCTTTTCTTTGGTATGACTAAAAAGTGAACCGGCGCCTGAGGAGAAACATCGTTAAACGCCAGGCAAAATTCATCTTCGTATATTATATCAGCTTTTATTTCTTTGGAAATTATTTTGTCGAATATAGTTGGACCCGGACTTGCTACGCTAGAAGCTTGAGCCCGTTTTACTTCATCGCTATACGGACGGCGAACAGCGATCGCCGCTCCTCTATTCAAATCATAAATATTAGTAGGATAACTCTTTTTCAAACGAAATTTTAGAGCTCGTTGTAGAACTTTGTTAAACATTTTTCTTATTAAAATTGA
Organism: Pieris napi; assembly: GCF_905475465.1. Taxonomy (NCBI): domain Eukaryota; kingdom Metazoa; phylum Arthropoda; class Insecta; order Lepidoptera; family Pieridae; genus Pieris; species Pieris napi. Next base: position 9,456,722 of record NC_062246.1, read on the forward strand.
AAAACGTTATACGCATTTCACACGCAAATCCAATAAGTTATAGCTCCGGCTTTTGAAATACCAAATTTTAAATTAATCAATTTGACAATTTACTTATGAGCTGATGGTTAATGCTTATCTCAAACTTGACTATAACAATTGACAATAAGCTAAAAGATTATAAATAAAACTCAACATGAGTGTGTAATCTGTATACCGTTATACGTAAACTTTTTATTTCATATCGTGGAAGGAGTATAATGTATAATATTAAGGAGTATATTAATTTAGAATACATTTTACTCCAAACTCCATATTTTGAATCATAGTAAATAAATTATTTCCTAAACACTGGGCTTATCACGACTAAGCTAAGACATCTATAGAAAGAAAAAATATTTATGGCAAGCTTGATATATAGAGCACGCAACAAACGTGAAGCGTGAGCTAATGTAATATACTTATCTACTAACTTGCAAGCACATGGCCAAACCTAATTTATAGTGGATACGATATTATATTATGTATGTTTATAAAAAAAAACAAATGCCAAATTAACCATTTAATATCATATTCTTAAGTAACAGTTATTACGACGCCCCATCGCTTCGTTTTCATGTCATTATTTTTAATGATTTGCAATTTAAATACAAGTCTAAAAACAAATGTAAATATAAAATAAAGTCAAATGAATATTTAACATTCAAAAATTATCGAGATAGCTATAAGCTACATGGACGGATAAAATGTTTTAGGTAGGTAGATAAATGTTAAATACTGAGGAAATTTATTGAGCAAAAACTTAAATATATCTATCCGTTTCATTCGAAACTCATTATTGAAGAATATCCATCATCAAGAAGTGATAGCAATAACCTCAAAGTTCCGTATACAAATTCTTTTATGAACTTGTTTTGTAGCAGAAGTCGTAGGAAGAGTATGATTGAAAATAACATTACACCTTTGTGAACGTAGTAAAGCCTGAAAAAAAACAATTATATTTTGTCTTATGATCATACACATTACACTCTTATTTACTGCAATTTATCAAATTTAGCAAAGCAAAGCTCTCAAAAAGTAATAGTAGGTACATAAACGTATTTATTTTTTGTAGGAATCCTCGAAAACGCATTTCGTTTTCAATCATAGACAATGTGTGGGTAATATTATGTGTAAAGAAGTTAATAATTGCTGTTGATGTAATCACCAAATAAGAAAATCAAAGACCCCACCTACACCCTATAGTCCTTACGTAATACTTGAACGGCCCCTAATCTAACCTTTTCATACAAAATATGTAACTACAGATGTTACAGCCAGCCAGTAGTTGTAACAATGTATTTAATAGAATAAGAATGAGTCGCTTCCAAATAGATTTTGAATTGCACAAAAATCTTATTTAGGATAATTATTTAATATTATCAGATATTCACAATTTTATACCACACAAATTTGAATATATTCAAAGAGAACCTAGATATTTTCAACAAAGGAATTCCAACCTGTTGATATGTCGTGTAGCAACGGGAATGTTTTCATCTGATTCCTTTAGCAAATATTTTCTGGTCCCTTTTACAAAATCCTTATAGTGGTTGTCCCATCTGAAAAAAATGCAATGATTCTAATCCAGATTTCAAGCAGACCAAAATATTAAATTATACATTGATAATAAAGCATACTCTATACTCTGTGGATCTAAATTATAAATCTCTCTATCTTGTGGTGTAAGTCTTTGCCTTAATTTTTTTACATTGTCCGTGCGGAAATGCCACTCTCTAAGAGCGAAGAATGCTAATACATCGTTCATCGCTCGCATTTTCTTTTCGGCCGTTATTAAACTTATGCTGAAACAAAAAAAACAAAATGTAGTTGTACATTTTTCACTAATCTATAGATTTTTTATTGGTCTACAGTTTGTTGTTGTATTAATATATTCTTACCCCATTTTTACTCCTAATATTTTAAGCATGTACTCTGCTAAATGTAATGGTATTGTCTGGAGAGTGAACTCCAGTGTCTTGTGAACGTATCTAAAACAGAAACAATTTGAAAGCTATTAATTACCAAACACCTTATAAATTCTCATGAACCTACTCTATAATTCAAGTTTTAATATTTTTATCAATAATTATAACGCACTTTATAATATGCTATTTTCAAGTCGAATGTCCTAACGAGGCAGGGATGATGGATCGGAATGGTCGTATGGAAACAAACCAATTTCAATTTAATAATGTAAATAGAGCTAAAAATATATACAGCTTTTTTTAATGTACGCTTCACTACGAATCCATCTTCATTATTATATATTATGCCTAACACTGTCACACATGTTATACGTTTATTATAATTTACTTGTTTTCAACTCCAGTCCCAGAGGGGTACCATAGCGCAGCGTCTAGCGGGTATTTGGGAAGATATTTTTGTAAAGCATCTTCAAATTCGACCCATTTAGTAGGATTTTCACATGTACTACAGTTATACACCATCACATGGGTAGGTCTGAAATATAGAAATACAAAACGGTCAAGATACATATTCTAAGTTGGCAAGACTAGTGCAAGTCATTCTACAAGGCTGTTCAAATTAAAATAGCGAATTTTCTCCGACCACAACAAAATCTTATCAAGTTACACGTATACACACACAAGATACAACATACTCAAAAGTAGCTTAAAGTACGAGCATAGAGATTGTTACATAGTCCTTGGGCTTGACACAAACAACTAGGTACTACTTACGACTGGCGAGACTCACTAAACCAAAAGAATTTGTATAAGAATGCCATTAGCTCACGCTTTGTCACGTGACCATGCACATTGGTTTGGCGTTAGTGGGTCAGGCCTGTCGCATGCTCCTATAATTATACATCACCTCACCAGCAACCCTCGTCGTAGTATGGGTTAAAAGGCAACGTAGTGACAAGAATACGAAAGGGAATGCTTAGGTTGTTTTTCCATATAGAACGGATGAATGAGAAGCGGAAACGGATGAACAAGTAGAGATTAGTTAAAAGTACCCATAACCTGATGATGCATGGTGAATATCATGAAAGTAGACGAAGCAAAAAGGTATCTCAGGATCGTAGCAAATGGAGATACGTGGTCTCTGCCAACCCATTCGGGAAAAAGGAGTTATGACATAAATAATTTTATTTTCGAAGGACATTTTAAATTTAGTTTGATGATATTTTAGCTATAACTGAAGAAAAATGCATGGATTGTTAGTGGTCGATAGGTGAAACTTACTTATCTACAGCTGTCTCCCAGGCTATAGCTAATAAAGTATCTATAGCTATATCCACTGGCAATAAATCGGCCCGTTTGGTAGGATCCCGTCTGAATACATGTAAGAGGCCTTTACCGGCTGCAGCAGCGACCCCACTAGGCCCGTTTAGATTTTCTACCCAACCGGGAAACGGATGGCGAAGAGACGAAACCACTGGAAAAAATGTGTTTGAATATCTTAATGTAGATATGAAGACTAATCTTAATACGATACTAAGCTTCTAACGTCTATGTTAAATCCACAATCAAGATCTCATTTTTTTATATAGTTTACCCAATGTACCCTTATAAAAAAAACTCCTTTACATTTACTGCCAGTTCTCAAATCGAGAGCGTAGAACGGACGACAAAGTGTCAATAAAATCTTCGCCGCTTTTGTAAGTACCAAGTTTTTTTAGTTATGTTTGTCTGTTGCATCCATTACAATTGAAGCAATGAATTATCATAATACAATTAAATAAATAAGAAACACGTTTAGCCTCTATGATCAGTAGACATAGGAATAGGAGCTACGTTACTGTGGGAACAACAACGCAAATACGTAGTATCTATGTTAAAATAAATAATATACACATTATATAATATGATTATTTAACATTTTCAGGTTTTTTTCAGTAAATTTATAAAATAAACTAAAAACATGGTTAGTTATTCCATTTTTATTAAGGTAATTTCAATTGTTATTTACCGATTGTTGGTCTGAATATAGCAATAGGATATTGACGTGAAGTTCGTGATCTTATGGCTTCTTCGGCCATTGCTTTGGTGTAAGTGTATGTATTTGGTTTGGGGTGTATGTATCTGTAAAAAATGTTAACAATTAAACTATAACTTTGACATTTAAATGCCTGAATTTCGATAAAGTTTGGTAGGATTCGTTTTTGAAATAAGGTTATTTCTTGTTTTCACTAACTAATCGCAACAACTACATTATAATATATAATAATTATTTTAGAAGGATACAGACTCTACTATATTTTAATCATTTTAAGAGTAGCATACATATTTATTAGATTATTAACTTTCAGAAAACTCTGTTACTTATTCATTGGATAATTTAAAAACTATCTTTCATAAAGGCTCACTCTATCATAATAAACTAATACGTACTGTGGAGTTATATCTTTTAATAGCGGAGACGGCACAGCTTCAACCAAAGCCAAGAGCCTTGGAAGTGGAGTGGTGGGAGTGTATATTTTTTCTTCTACTGTCAATTGTTCAGGATTGCTATATGCTGTCGATACGTGGAGTACGGCCTGAGAAAAATGGTAACCAGAAAAAAGAAATCATTAATAACATTTCATAATATGTGGTACAGAGGAACAACGTAGGTAAGTTATTTAAATAAAAAAGATTATTTAATTTTAAACACAAGAGTCTAGTCTAGATCTTTAATGATATCTTTCAAAACACTATCAGCCATTAAATGCCACTAAATCACGCCGATTTTAACTCACGGGCATCAGTTACACACACACAAATATACACCCACACTCTACACGCATTTTCTCTCTCATATTATTGTTAAGTCAGTAAACCTTGGCATTGATTGGCATTAATTGGCATTTCGATTTAAAATTCGCGACCAGATTAACGAGGCTTCAATTCGAAATGGTACTTATATGTATAAATCGAAGAAAATACTCTAAATCGTAAACACTAATTGAAAGGAACAATTTAGTCTATATATACATATTATATGTATATGTATATAGTCTATGGTAAAAAAAAGAAATCATTAGATTGTGTATGTGAATTATTATTAAGGTGTGCCTAAGTAACTAACAAATCCAGTTTATGCAAAGTGTCAACCTACCTCGATATTAGGTAGATAGTCACATATATCCATCAATCGTATAACTGAGAGAACATTCTGTTCTACTGCCTTCGGTAACGCTTCGTCAAATTTCAGAGTTGCTGCTGAGTGGAAGACAATGGAAACCTGCAGATAAATTTTTTGTATGTTTATAGAATTTGCTAAATTTCAAACATTCTTTACCATTAGAATGGTATTATCCCTGAGTAACATAATCTATATTTTTTTTAAATGTATAGCCCTGCGATGCCGGGACAGGCGGCTTGTAATTAATATAAACACAAATCTTGAAACTTACAAATTTTTATTTTCCTTTTATGTATATACTAGGGACTCGCCCCGTATTCGCACGGTCAATCGTGACCCTTGAAAACTTATATACCGAAACCTTCCTCATGAATCATTCTATATATTGGTGAAAAATGGAATAAATTCCGTGCAGTAGTTTTTAAGTTTATCGCGAACAGACAGAAGCTGCGAAGGACTTGTTTTTTATAACATAAAAGGTACTATATTTTTTTAAACACAATCATATCCGTCTATTAAGGCAGCGTTTAGACCTAATTTGCAAATCCGACTACATCAAAAAGCCTTTTAATTTTTTACGTCTAATGTATATGACACTCACAAATAATGCTTTCTATTGGTAATAGAATTTTCAAAATCAGCTCATTAGATTCAGAGGTGACCCCTCCCCTACACAAACCTCAAAATTTTAATAATGTGATAAATAAATATAAGAATGGACTATAACGAAATGACTCATAATGTAATTGTAACTTCTATTTACAATACTTTTTGCACGCCATTATGTGTGGCAGAATATGCGAAGTTCAGATTGTCCCACCATGACATTTTTGTACCATATTCTTGCAAATAAATTATTTAAAAAAATTGCTATATTTTCTTTATATAAATTGCTTTTTAAGTCCTATTCTATTCACATGTCTGTATTTAAACATTTAAAAAAAATTTAAAGCACCATATTAACTGACTGTTCTATTAGATGATTAATGAAGCAGATGAAGAAGTAAGGACCTTTAAGAGTTCTGCGAGTACGTATTTAGATTACTATAACCAAAGACAATTAAATTACATATAACATTAAATGACTTACCTCGTGTAATTTAGTTAAATATTCTGGAAGTATACCAAGGTTCGGTTGGGCTACATCACCCGGTATTATATTTAACTTGTCAAGTTGTGTCGGATTTTTCTGACGAAGTACGTCGAATGCCTGTATAACATTATTTTTAATTTATGTATTGTTGGTAATTTTAATATAATTACGAGTAACTAGCGTATCTACGAATATATCTAGAAAGTCCAGAATTCGAAACAGGACGTAACGATAGCTTCGGATAAAAAGGTTAAAAAAGCGTATTTTTTGTGTGTAGCAATACACACAAAAAATAAACATATTTATACGAAAAAATTGCTAGGTATCTCTGTACACAACGTGAATACAGTATTTTTTTACATTAATGTATAAATTTATGAACAGGAAAATTAATTTCATAGAACAAATGTACTTTATTTTCCGCGATCATAAATTATAATTTAAATGGCGTACCGTACAAACAACAGTAAAAATAGGTTATTTCTTCGACATCGATATTCAACCGCGTCAATGAGATCGAAACGCTTGATTCAATTTGTAGGAATAATCAATATAAAGCTACGTCTAATCCTAAAACGTCTAATCAAATCATCATACAAAATGTAATAAAATAACAATTATCTTTTTCTATTTATTACTTTTTTATTATTATTACTATGTAGGTTAAGAATATTGTAAATACTGTATATTTAGCTGTTGGAAATAAATATTATATATATTAATAAATTGAATATATTTAATAAATATAAATAATATAAATTGACTATCTGTCGGACGCCTAAACGTGAGAATCGGGGATTCATTATCTCCTCTACTAAAACTTAACACCGTACAAAGCAATGGCAATGCCTCATTGAACTTCTTCCCAAACACGGTGATATCTACACTTCACTAAATTCTTTATAAATAAACTAGATTGTATCTTAATATCCTAAATACACATGCATCAGCATAATATTATAAAATAAACTTTATTCATAATGGTTGGAATTGACGAAATAATTCATTCTATTAACAAGAGATTATTAAATTGTTTTAACAGGAAATGCACATAATTATTACAATTGTATACACGTGATAATCGTACTACTCGATAAATCTCGAACGCATAAATAACCGCTTACATTTTAGTCAGTCATTAAAACCTTACTTTGTAAACAAACGTCGAGATCCGGGTTTTATTACGCAAATAATATTGATAGAATTATAATAATCTATCTCAGATTGTTATATAACAAAACATACAAAGTAACAATGTTTTTAAATCCTTATAATATAAAAAAAGTCTATTTATTACAGTTATATTTTGTTGCAATCCTTCGTTGAACGTAAATAACACAAGATGCGCCGCAATTGGGTTTTCTAAATACAAGTTAAATTATCTCAGTACCTGCGATTGTTTTAACTGTTGCAGTCTCTTTTCCACTGACACACCTTTCTTTTGCCGCATCAACAGGTGTAATGTCCCAATGTCTGGACACGTTGATAGAAGACGCTCTATCAGTACCTGGAAATCATTATCGTTATCAAACCGGAGTTTCGGAGTTTCTAGTGGATCGTTACTCAAGCATTTTTACGAGTATGTCGCGACCCACGAAAAAGCTGTAAAACTATAATAATATACATAGCGCGTAATTTTTAACGAATCTTTTTTACCTATATGTAGTTTGTATTTATTAGTTTTCAACAAACTGCGACCCCCTTTTAAAACAAACTAAATCCCCCGCTTGAGAAACTATGGTCTAGTGGAACAAACATGAGTCTCATCACTGTGATCGTAGGGTCAAACCCAGGGTGCACCAATGGACTTCTCTTTCTATATGAGCACAAAACTGGCTCGTACGGCGAAGGAAAACATCGTGACGAAAATTCCTTAGACACAATAAAAAACAGACGGCGCGTGTCAGGCACAGAATTATCACGAAACAGATACAGAAATCTGAACCAAAACCAAGGGTTGTAGCGCCACTTGCTTAAATTTTTTCTAGAGTTTCCACTAGGGTTAACACTTTTTCCAATTACTTTTCAACGCAACTGTATTGTGCCATCCATCCATGAGATGAAAGCAAAAAGAGAGCAACGGATTTTCTGGCCAGTCTTCTCATCCAATATACTTATTTGAGAGCTGCCAATATATTTAAACTTTGAATCATTTCATAATTTTTATTGGCGCTTACATATCAGGGAATAATTAATTGATTTTGATCAACATTAGATTATGTATTAACCATCGCATGTAGTACATGTGCCAAAAAATCAGCTGTTCTAATATGTCAGTCCAGACAGGAGAGACTGAATTATAAATAGAGGAACAAACAACATATGTAATTGTTTGATCTCTATGCGTTTCCAAAACCGTTGAGCAAAAACCGTTGGTCAAACTTTGCTAGAGGTGATTTATGATAGCTCTTTAAATAAACTACACGTTGAAGTCCTCTTGAGGTTTTGGAGTTGGTTGTGAAGGATCATTTCAATGAACAGAATAAATAAACAGTTTTTTACTTAATGGTGCCTCAGAGCACACCGAATTGGCTCCATCTTTATTTAATATGAAGATCTTTACCTTTCCCATGAAGCCAGTGGCCCCTGTAATGAAGATGTTTCTTCCGGCGTAGAATTGTGGTATTAAAGCCCCGTGAGGGGATCGCGGTCGGGCCACCATCTTGGATTATCTGAAACAGAAATGGTAACAATGTTTACTATACTTTATCAAGAAATACCAACAAAGTTCGGTGATACTGATAGTGTCACCAATAAAGTTTGTTCATGCACACAAACTGCAAGGTCCTTGTAATCCCAAAAAACTTTCTTCCTGTGCCTAAACAAATATTTTCTTCTCGGTAATCAAACGCAGGACCTCCGTACTTCTGCGTGATTCATTAACTAAATACACGACGATCCACATTTGTAACTTATGCGATCACCTTCGCCTAACCACCAAACAAATATTGCATAATACACGCGTTGTATTCTTAAAGTATACTTAAAAGGGTTATATTCATGGTCATATTTGTTTTATGACACAATGTCAATATTTTATACACTTAAGTACTTATTCGTCTTTAATTAAATTTTGCAATATTGACTTCGCTACAATGTCTATAGAGTACAGTTTACGCGGCTGTGTTCTGTGAATGCACAGTAGTTTTGTAATAAAATCGTGAATGAAACGAGCTATTTGCAATGACAACATAAATACAAATAGACAAATAAATGCAATAAAATGACATTTTATAAATAATTTTTTTTTTTAAGTTTAGACCGAAGAAAATAAACTAACATGAATTAGAAATTATATTGGCTGAAAAACATACTAATTAGCATGACGATGCAATTTACAGTCGTAATAACGAATACTGGCAACAAAATAAACTAATTCTTGAAGAGAACAGTAGCTATTCTAATCATAAATTTCGGTTTGTATCACTAAAATATAAACTGCGAAATTATCCTCTCATTAAGAGAAAGGGGCCAAAAATACTTTCAAAGTTTAACAGGTCAAAACCGCCGAAAATTGACCTTCATTGGGTTTTTATTAAATCAGCAAGGTCGAAGGTTGAACTGAATTTCTTCAAAACGTGTTTATTTCAACACCGTGCATAAAGTGCAATGCAATTGCAATGATGTTATTTAAAATATTATAATGTACAGTATATTTAAGAAGATTTGGTATAAATTTATTCTATAAAAAATGTGTGTTGTGGAGTTTTCTAAAGCGAAACAATATTCTGCCTTAACTTACATTTGGTTTATTAAAAAAAAAACTTAAAAACGAGAACGCACTCCAGAAGTAAAAACGAAGAACGAAACACATAAGAAAAAGCGTAATCAAAACATAATCGTTACATTGCTGAACTTGCAAAACTTGCTGAGTTTCTTGCCCGTTCTTCTCAGAACAAGGCCTCCTGGTAGTTTTGCGAACGGATGGCGTAGTCTTGCTCTTTCGTGAATTTTGTAAACGTTGTTGACATTCATAAGCATGCTCTAAGAAGCATCAGCATTGAATAAACGTATTTTGATTTGATTTGATTAAAATATATGTACGAAATATATCAATGATATATTTTATCTCTTATTAAACTCTCTATTAAACTCTCTATTAAACTCTATTAAAACTCTATTAAACTCTTATACACCAATAATTATTCTATATAACCCGGAATTTACATATAAAATAAAAAGTAATCATTTTTGTACGTTGCATTGCAATACAAAGGCAATGATGATAGTACCTTCAAGAACAGCAAGATTTCCTAGAAAGTACCTATCTAGAAAAAGAAATAAATGTGTGTTGGACACTGTTTTCTAAAGCGTACCACTAACTTACACATGCTGTATTTAAAAAAATGCTTGTTTCTTGCAAAGATTAAAAGTAAAAGTAAAAAATCATTTAATCACATAGGTAAAACATAATGTACACACATGAAATGTCAGTAAAGAAATTCATATTAATGCTTCTAATTTTACATTTACTGCCAGTTCTCAAATTAAGGGCGTAGAACGAGAGAGAAGAACTGGCAATAAACTCTCCGCCACTCTTTTTAATCGCCATTTTTTTGTTTTACAAAATGTTTGTAAGGAGCTGCAACCATTACACCATGTCCCATGTGACATTTTAAGTAATTAATAATAGTAACATAAATTAAAAACAAAGATTTATCCTCTATCAGCAGGAGGCATGGTGAAATAGGAGCACGCACTTACAATCTCGTGGGAGAACACACTCAATTAGCAAAAACTAACAAAAACACATAGGAAAAAGTGCAATTAAAACATAATCGTTGCATTTAAACGTACATCAATTATATTTTTAACCTATGTCAAACTTAAAACATATTATTTCTAATAGCCCGGAATATACATTTAAAATTAAATGTAAATGTTGGTGAATCAAACGGTTGGTACCTAAATAAACACAACAGAAGGTAACGATGTCTTGAGTAAAGAAATAGCAATGGCTTTGCACTTAACTTAGCATACAATAAGCACTAAACTGAAGTGAACACTTATTTTATTTGCTGTTCTAACAATTTACAATAACAATTGTATGGTATTGACTAGATTTAGCCTCTACACAGAATCATTAGCACATATCCGATGTAGTAGGTGCGTATTTTCTACCCGAGTCCGTTGGTGGTCTGTAACTTAAAGCAGCGAACTCGACGAATATGAAGAACCTTTATATCGGGTGGTACAAAAACACAACATTGAGTCGGAAACGCTATTGGAAGTTACAGTATGCTACAAACTGGGAAGCGTTTAGGCTTTAGTGTTTGGGGGTTTAGTGGGTTAGTGGGTTTGCACAATTATAGCGAGTCCCACATAATCCCGCACTAAGAAGTCGTGCCGCGGAAAGGCAATACATAATACATTTCCCCAAGTAAAAAAAGAAATAGATTATGGCCATATACAAATATTTGAAATAATGGTCGTTCTGCGTGTCTATTATAATTTCAATACAACTTCTTTAGCCGATATGTTCTCGAACTATTTATTTTTATAATATACTCATTTATTTATGTAAGCTAAAGTATACCCAAATAAAGTGTAACCAATTAGTTAACGAACTTTTCAAAGTATTTTTCTATGTAATTAATTTTATCTAATTCGAAAAATGAATCTTATTTTAATTTAGCTTCGTCAAGGTGACAAGGTTTTAACATGTAACACATACAAAAGAGTTAAAGTGGAAATGGGCCGGCCCATTGCCCGCATTTGTGATGGCAGATTGGTTAAGAAGATCCTTACTTGGAATGGCCCAGTGGGAATAAAAAAGAGAGGACGCCCACCAGAAATTGGGAAGATGATATAAAAGCGGTAGCGGGGCAGAGTTGGAAAATTGTCGCGAGGAACAGAGATAAGTGGAAGAATTTGGAGCAGGCTTCACGCCGTCAGAAATGGAGTACTAGTGTTAAACATAATGACATGGACTTAGTGTACCGTACTCGAATAAAGGCTATTTTTATTTTATTTTAATATGTGCCTTCGTCACTGCCTATATCATGACCAGATCGTAGTTTTTATAGTATAGCTAGCTAGCTATATTTTAAATGTAAAGTACCTATATTTTTGTAGAAACTCAATTGTTAGGTCACATCTGCATCCTACAATTAATAAAACCCATGTTTGGTATTACTTACTCATAATACAGACAAAAATCAAGATGTAAGATGTAGATGTAAGAGTTATAACGGAATTTTGGGAACAAAAGACAGACAATAAATATATAAATATATAGATACTTAGGAACACAATATATAGACTGTCCCCGGAGACATTTAACCTACAAACCCGTGAAAGGTAAAGGTAATTAATAAACACATTATTAATTCACGCATCGTTCGAACAAGGTTGCTTAACACATTTGTATGCAGTTGCATACCGATATTATGACATTGTAATTTGTATTATTGAACGAAGCCTTATTTGATATTATTAATGGCAACAAACGTTATTTTTTCAATAGAGATGAGGTTACTCGGGTAATTTATAGTTCGTAGATCGTATACCAATTATGAATATTCTGTTTTGTAGCGTAGAGTTTGATTATATTATATTGTTTGTATTGTTTTAGTCAAAATAAGGGGTAAGTTTGAATGAAATGTAGACAATCACGTCAGAACAGGTGAGTGAATTATATAAATATATCACGTATTCTTGCGACATTGCCTCAGGTAAAGGTTCAAGATTTAGCCATCTTACCGTGCCAGACTTGGCGTTACAAATGAGATGACGAGGAACAGATGCTTTGCAGGTGAAAAAGTTTGTTGCAAATTAGAAGAGACCTACGCTAGGACCGCTTTACTCTGTGGGCATTCTACAGATTGTTTCCACGTGGACAGTCTTATTTTTCGTCTAATTAAATAGTAATAATAAGCAGATAATTCCAAATGATATAACAGAAAGTAATGTTTATGGTGAGTGAAACAAACGGTCCTAAAGATCTGGTCATGCTGATCCAATATCTGGCTATGTAAACTTAAATTGGCATAACCGTTGGCTATACGACCTTGACCTATGTTCGAAAAATCACTACACAGAAAAAAGATCACATACGAGTATCACTGTTGACAGTTGACACAGACAATAAATGTTGCCCTTCAGGTGCTTATGTAGTGTTAAGGTCACAATTAGCAAACTAATAAACCGAGCTTTAAAACACTCATTTGTATTTAATTAGAATCAATTATTGGGGAATAATTTATTTAGCACTATTTGCATGATACGGAAGTGTTTGTAACACTTTTTATATGCGTATAAACGATGGAAATGTGATGAACTATATTCCTACATGACATGTACGAACGCCAAATAAGACTGGTTCGGACCATGACCTAACGTCAGCTGATTTTCCGTGAATAATTACAAAAGGCATTGAAATAAAGGAATGAGTCTCAAAAGAAAAAAAAAGAAAATTCTTCAAAGTCTGCGCAGTCATGTCAAATATGGGCTTCAATTATTTTACAAGCTGTGCCATGCGGTTTCACCTGCGTTAATCGTAGCGTGATTTTATAAAGCTCACTCAAGTAATTTAAATGAAGATCGCGTACAGTGTTCGGCCCAACAAATTCTATATTGTTTTCAATTAAAACATTGTCCTGATTAAGAAAAAGTTTTAATTGGATACAATTTACTGCATTCGTTCGGAAGTTATACGTAGTAACATTTTTTATTAATGAATGAAAACTAAATCAGTGTATTTAAACTGTTATAATTAAGGTACTATTTCGTCTTTCTCTCTCTGTCATATTATTATGTTTAGGTACGCCACGATGAATATATTTAGTTTTTATGAAATAGGGGGATATAACTATTAAAGTTATATTAAATAGTAATAATAAATAAACTTATAACTTTAATATTAAGTTATATTAACGTTATAAGTTGCGTGTCTAACTTTATAAAATCGTGTAATAAAGCAAACTCACAATTGAGCAACAGTACCTTTACCACAACTTTACGATAATTTAACAGGTCGAACGCATAGATAGATATACTTGAATTGAACACTATTCCAACCATGCATTTTTCATGCTCGCTTTCCAAATACTACTTCTAAAGTAGTAATTGTTAAGGAAAGAATCCATAAACGCATCTGTATTTGACCTTTTTCTATGCCGCTGACAAAGTCGCAGTAGATATCTAATATCAAAGTATATTCAAATAAACTTTACACTTTCCTCAATTTATAAGCCGGCACGGCAAGCAGCTTCTACCGGTTGAATACAATTTGTACGAGAGTTTATTGCCATTTCTTCTCTTCCGTTCTACGCCCTTGATTTGAGAACTGGCAGTCAATGTAAAATTAGAAGCATTTAATATATACTTTCATAAATGTACATTGTGTTACCTAAATGAATAAATAATTTTGATATGATTTGATAAAAGTCGGGAAGATACTCGTAAAATCATAATACAATAGGTAAGTGTATCGGAGCAATTCAATAATGAATTTATCAACACATGAAAATAGAATTCTAAGATTCTGAACGACTGAATGAGTTGTCGATGAAGACTGTTATTTAAGTGTTGATTCTAAGGTTCAGTTATCAGAAGACAATTTAAAAAATTCAAAACGTATACTTTTAAACTAATAATATAATTATAAATGTATAAGTATCGCAATACAGCGCTAATGGTACACTGCGACAGGCACAAAACTTTCTATTTATCATTTTTTCGTATTATTACTATGTAGATTAAGAATATTGGAAATACTGCATATTTCTGTGTTGGAAATAAAAGAATAAATTATAATATCATTTAGTTTATATATAGTATAAAATGCTACGAATTTCTAAATAAATCTAATCTCGGTATAGTAAAAAAAATTATTGTTAAAATAATAATTACAATAATTTTCCCTAATTAATGTAATAATTTAAGCAGTGCTTAATTGATATTAATCCATATTCCAAAAAACTATAAATCCGTGGAGAACCGGGGTGAATCGCTATTAATAAGTTTTATAGTAATATTTTTAGTATGTTTAATATTTAAAGAAACTCACCAAATATTTATTTCTCACGCATAAAATCACTACACTAGTATCGCATACAATAAGTTTTCAGAGATCAAGAGACGAGTGGCAACAATCTGAAGCCGCGAGAGAATGACGAAAGACGGCTCAGGCGCAACTTGGAATCTGCGCTTATCCTAGGTATTTTTAACCGACTCAAAATGGGGTGTTAATGTTGTTAAATGTTTTCGTGGCTCAAGAGTCAAGGGCATTCGTTTATCTCGTATGGTGGTTCATTTGGCAAATATTAAGGTTTGTTTGATAGATCACTTGTATGCTAGTAAGAAAATGGATTTAGTTTTAGTACCTAGGTTAGGTACTTAAATTCTTTCTTTCGTTAAAAAAATTCTATAAATTTTAAAAAAAATCTGTCAAAATTCAAAAATCTTCTCCACTTTTATATATACAGATTTCTAATGAATACTGGGCTAGTTTCAGTAAAAATACTCTACATATATTATATAGTCATATCATAATGAGAAAATATAAAATTTTTAATGTGAAAAACGATTTTAATTAATCAAATTTATACGCACAAGGTTATATTTTAACAACCTTGTATTAAAAAATATAAAAACGTTGAGTCTTCAGAGATTTCCAGTATAGAACCTCTATAATGGTTAGTTAGGACGTGTTTGAAGTATACAACGCCGTCACCAAGGAGCAACACGTAGGCGCAGACCAGCCACGCACTTGCGAACCTTCCTTCTTCCATCGACCATCAACACTCACATTGCATCATCTCTTAACATTAGGTGAGCTTCCTGACAGTATGCCGTTCTATTACATAAAAAAACCTTAAGATCCGTGTTTTTTTATATAAAATAGCTTTATGCCAATAATCGGACCCGACAAACGATGTACTGTCCTGTAATATAATAAATTATTTGATTACAACATTAACCATTCTCGAATCCACTTGAACACACAACAAAATTTTATCTGTCCAGCCATTTATGGGTTTAATTACGCGCACATATTTATATACTAGCTGACCCGGCAAACGTTGTTTTGCCATGTATATTATTTCTAGGAAACATTTTTTTAGTTCAAATAACTATCTACTATAATAAAAAATAGGGGTTGATCGTAGAGGCGTGAAAATTAGGGGTTGTATGTATGTTTGTAGGCTGTATCATAAAAAAAATAAAAACAAAAAAAGTTGTCTATAAAATAAAAAATAAAATTATGGGGTGGACATCCCTTATCACTTAGGGGTTTGAAAGATACATAGTAGCCGATTCTCAGACTTACTGAATATGCATAAAAAATTTCATAAGAATCTGTCAAGCCGTTTCGAAGGAGTATGGGAACGAACATTGTGACACGGGAATTTTACATATTAGATAATGATGTGAAGGACGTTGGTACTCGCGCTATTGGTAAAGCTTGAGTGTACTTAAATTATTTTTTTTAATATAACCATAATTGATCGAAAATTTGGTCTATTATCGAGCCGGATAAAGTAAAAGTGCAAAGCATTAGTGGGCTTGGCTGCATTCTTTGGTAAAACAAGTTTTTGATGCATTGATTTGTTTTCCGTATTAGGAGGAAAATGACATCAACAGTTTGTGCAGAACAGCAGGTTTATTCAAATAAATTAGAAGGTTTGGCCTCCAAAAGTCCAAAATCAAGAATAGATACAGGATATATTATTATTCGCGCGCGGATGAAATGTATTGAGGATTATTGGAGGCATGAAGATTTATCGTCATGCACCCCGACTTCCGAGGCAACAAAATGAAGAATATTATAAATATGAGGAGATATATTTGTATTTTAAAGCCGATACGATAGATTTATAAAGTAAGAATGTAATTGGTAGCCAAGAAAGTTGCAATCAGCATCGAAATAAATTATATATAAAACTGCCTCGAATCGAATTACCTGTATTTTCCGCTAATTATGAAAATTTGTTATTAACCCTCATACACAATAATAATTCCCTTGCCAATGTACAAATGTTGCATTAGCTGAAGCTAAGAATTACCGGCAGAGCTGCTTCTTTGTTAAAACATACTATACGTAGTGTATCAGAAAATAACAATGGCCTGCAGGCATGGAGCATTTTAAAGTGTTATGGAAATAAGAGAGTTATTATCTTTATATATATAATTCTTCTGTGAGTGTGTATGTCACTGAACTTCTCTAAAACGACTGGACCGATTTTGATGAAATTTTTTGTGTGTGTTCAAGGGGATCTGGGAATGGTTTAGATTCACAAATCAGCCCGGCAGATGGCGCTGCAGTCGGTACTTTCATACTTTGTTTAATACCTTAATCGCTTGAAATATGCAGGACAACGTCTGTCAGGTCCGCTAGTAAATTATATATTAAAAAGACTATTTAATCTACGTAAGGTGAACACACAAACTTAAAATAATTTTGGATACAATGAGTGAGTGTTTCAATAATTTAAATACCGAGTGTTGGAGTCCGATTATACATATACATATATATAGATAAATTAGATCAGGATACTCATTAAACTTGGAAAGAACATATACAAAGACGACGCCCTACTTGGGAAGAATTTTTAGAATCCAAATATCGAACTTTGGAGTTGGTAAACACAACCAACACAAGCTATTCAAATGATTTAAGTTATTAAATGGCTAAAGAAGCCCACACACGTTTTAATGCTAAGCCGTCATTCTCCTTGTGTAATAAATTCATGTGAAATCAAACTCGGGCGAGTATCAAAACACACCACACTTTATTCCACCAAGAATACCTAATTATAGCGATTTATGGGACGCTGGAAAATACATTAATTAAGAATTAATGGAAATGCCAAATTAACTGATGAATAGCTTTTTCGTTACTAGCACAAATAGAAGCGCGTTTAAACTCCCGCCCCATATGTCGACTTGATGAGACCTTCGAAACCCTCACGCCACTAAGTCCGGGTCCGGGCGTTCCTGATGTTAATTACGATGACTAGAAGATTGGTTTTGTTTTGGCTGGATGGAAATGATGGAAGACCGAGCATCTTAATACCATGCAGCAAAGATATAAATGGCAAAACAATATTTCAGCCCCAAATATTGGAGATATTGTCATTATTTAACAAGACGACTTACCACCTACTAAATGGCTATTAGGTGCCGTCAAAGAAATCCATCCAAAGTGATGGCTTGGTAAGAGTGGTAACCTTAAGATGTAAAGGTAACAACACATTAAAGCGATCAGTATCGAAGTTATTGATGTTACCAAAGGAGAAGGATATAATATAGTATTTTTTTATTAATACCTATAGTCCAATATTCTATAGGAAATATTTTATGTATTGTTACATCAGTAAGAAGTTTACATTCAATAGAATATAAAGCATTAAGGCATGTTGCATTGTTGTGCAATAAATGATTCACTTCAGAGAGAAGACCTGTTTATTTTTAACTAAATTTTATTGTGGTGCAGTCAAAATCTATTACAACGACATCAAAGGGACTACTCTTATTTGGTCGTAAACACCGATATTCGTAACAGCCGATGACGTTGTTATACATACCTAATACATAGTTATTTAAAATTGAACCATAAGTGATCGAACAACATTCACTTAAATGAGAAAATATACTAATACAATAATACATTACGTTTATTTAGCCTGATATTTATATTTATTTCCAACACACAAATATACAGTGAATTACAATATTCCTAACCTTATTACTATGTAAATATTAAATAAAATACTAATCTTAAAAAAAAATTATAAATAGAAAATTAAAACATATTTAAAAGTCCCTTTAATGCTGGCAGCATTTCCTCGCTGTATCGCGATACTTATTCGTTAAGCGAGGTAAGCACCAGCTCTGGGGTCACCGGTACTATCTAACGCCAACTTAAACTCTACGTTAGTTATTGTTATTTCCATTTCTTTGTTTTCTGCAGTATGAACCCCTTTTGAGTAAAGGGATGTCCTCAACTTTAGAATTGGATCTGTTCTTAGCTTCCTCGATCCATTTCTCCCCATAAACCTTAAAAGAATCAAGAATCTTATATTATCCGCGTTTAATACTTAAAAATAGCATGCATACGTTTCATGATGACTGATAGGTATATTAATATTATGAATGGACAATTGTTAAAACATTCAATTAAATATATTTTTTATTGTTCTATTATCTACCATCATAAGGTAGTTTACGTACGTACGAGCGATATAATGTTTAACAAGTTGTTAACAATATCGTTTGCTCAGTCAATTAATAAAAGATAGAACTTTTAATAATTTGAGCAAACTTCTGTGCCTTCCAGTATTTTAATTTTACTGGAAGTACGATGAATAATCCTTATTAGAAGTCTAACTATGGTAGATGAACGCATCGTCAGGAAGCAACCTGGATTTTAATTTTATTCATACTATGCATAGAGTTCCGAATGTATAAATAGATATCGTTTGTGAAACTTTATCAAGATTACTATAATTATGCTGATTTATCGCCAGTATAAAAAAATACTTACATATACTTTGGGTCGATTCGACCAAACTTCAATTTATACACGAGTAACTATACCAAGAATAATCTATTCCATGATTTTAATCTCGAGTAAATCCATAGTCGTTTGTCCACGTAATCGATAGTATAATTGCGCTAGGAATAACAATACGCGAATAGCAAGAACGAAAATAAAACTCGGCAAATAAATGTTGTTCTACAACGGGACAGTGTAAGAGCATACATCATGTCAACTCGATTTTGCCGTATTATAGTGTGAAAAAGTAGCTTTTAACAGGTGTCAAACGATAACAAAAAGTTTTTATTTCTTGTTTGTTTGAGGCTTTCGTCTAAAAAGGAACTTCTGTTGAGCCTAGTTGAATTTCATTCTAATATTATACAAAATAAAAAATCTAAAAATCAATAAATAAATACTAAATTGTTTAAACGTTTCATTATACAATGCCAGACTATTAATTTAGTGCGTTGCGTTGACTTGAAATTAAAACACAGAATACATATTTGTGAAATGACAGAAATCAGCTGATTGGACTGACTGACGCCATTAAATTATTCTAGGAATAGCTGTTATTCCGTGCGAAACGGCGGTATAGTTGCAATTCCCGAATAAGCCCACTATTCTTAGAATTTGTAGTTGGTAAAACGTAAAATTTATTTACTCTCGATTAACTGACGATTTATTCTAAGATTAAGATTTACTCTTGTTTGGTCGAATCGACCCTTAGTAACAAATCTAGTCACCTACCAGAATAACCCTGTTTTTATATTTTGTCAGCCAACAGTCATGTTTAGGTTTAAAAATACATTAAAACAGTAAATCAAAATTATTAATAAATTATACCGAAACTTAACACTGTTGGACCAGTGGCTTGAGCGTCGGACTCTCATCCCTGAGATCGGATTGATCTCCGGCTATTTAGTGCATATATTTGGTGCAATGGACTTTCTGTCTGTATGCGGATTTAAACTCGCTCGCACGGTGATGGAAAACATGTAGAACCCCATGACTTAGGGTGAGATCTATAGTGCGCACTTGGACTTTGCTCAGACTTACCTTACGAAAAACTTTGCTTAGTGTACACTAAGGTTAAACTATGATTTCGTATTTATAGACATTTTAACGGTGAGATTAAGCTAAGCCCAAGCTAAGACAGAAAATGTCAAAATACAAATTGATGTTTCATTTCATGCAATACTTTGTTTATTATCCTTTAAAAAAGTAAACAATAACAAATATTTAAACATCTAAAACGGTACACATATATCTTCAATTTATTGTTATTTATGTATTTATTTATTTTATTATTGCAATAACTAGAAATTTACGAGTAACCTTTAGAAAATGTATTAATTATTTAAAGATGACAATAATTTTATTACGTAGAACGGATCGCAATGTTTTGACAACAGCAACAGAGCACTTATATCAACTATCAACAATTGAAAATTTTAAACCATTTTTTCTCTTTCCTGTTTTTGTTTGTATGAGCGCTTGGAAATATCAATATCGAAAGTGACATGATGGAGAGAGAGAGTTCTATCTTCAATAGAAAACATTGAAAGGGTAGGAACTGCAGCCGATATGAATCCACGAATTCCTAAAGTGTTGTATATGTTCGGAACTAATAAAACCAAAATCCTTCCATCCTGTACGGTGAGAATGAATTCAAAAGAAGGAACCGTATTTTGAAACACACGGTATTAAATGTGATCCTGACGCTGATCATTACCGTCTTAGCTCGATAGTTAAGTCAGAGCAAAGTCTAAGTGCGCACTATAGATCTCACCCTTAGACCCAAATAGTTGACGGCGTGTGCCACGCACAGAAGGCTGGTCACCTACTTGCAGTGGTGTATAGGGAAGGGAACGCGGTGGATCGACGTTCCCTAACCTTTTTTCAGAACCGGAACGCGTTCCAGTACTTTTTAGTAGAAATTTTGTAGTACACCAAGTGTACTACACAATAATATCTTTCTGATTGTCATCCTTTTTTGAATTTCTTTTATGTGTTCATTAATATTTTGTATAGTAATAAGAAAAAATAAAAACTTACATGGAAAAAAATAGACTAGTAGACTTTTTTTTGCTCCCACTATGCGTTCCCTTACTTCTTATTTTACCAATACATCACTGCCTACTTGCCTATGAGAAAATACAAATGATCACAAAACAGATACAGAAATATTTGGCCTAGACCTACAAAGTTATAGCGCCACTGGTTTTTTTCATGCCAAAACTACGTCTTTGGAATCAACGCGCTATGCCTTACCAAAGCCTCCTTATCATGCTTATTTATACTGGGGGTTAAAGATATGGACAGTTTGCAAAAAAAAATCCTTATTGGGGAGCGTTTATTACATCTATAAACATTTATACATTTAGATTTAAGATAAATTAGAAAATTAGCCTAATATTAACCTAATTTGGTGTTCTTGTTTTCCTTACATTATAAACAAATAATTACAGAGTGTCCTTGTATTTACAAAACAAGTTTTCATTTAGTTGTTAAGTATATTTGGATCCGTTTTATATGAAAGCACGGATCTCGTCTTGTGACCCCTGAACATATGCCCACAGCCTTAATTGAGGTCAGTGTTATCCTAAATTATCGTGATGACATATTGTTTGTAAGTAAAGCAAGTCTGCCCTCACCTCGATCGCCGCTACCACCTTACGCGCTCGTTTATGTGAGCATTAAAATACATTCAGTTTTGGCTTAACAATAACTTTTAGTATGAAATACGTATTTAAAATAATTCTGGAGCATCTGTGCCACATTTATAATGCAAATATATTGAAATGTAAAATTAGATTAGGGATTTAAAAACGATCCTGGCGGGAATGTCGCCAGGAGGGGAATGTACCCCGTATGTAGTAAAATAGACCTTTTGAGACACTGATTTATTTATACACACTATTAAAATAAATTTTATAAAAGCAGTTAACACAACTTTTGAGAATCATGCGTTCAATATTATCCTCTAGAAGCCGGTGAATATATAGATTTATTTAAAGCGCTAACCGTATTGTTTAGTCACATATTTTTGTCAATTCTAAAAATAGGATAGATTAATTAACTATTTAATTAGTTAGTTATTCTCATGTTGAATATTACATAAATTCATGCATTGAAGCGATATGCAAAAAACTACTTGCGGCTAAGTGGTTATTTTCGAATAGTTCAATAAAAACCCCACTATTTATATCTCGTAATCCGACAAAAAGCTTAATAAGTAATAGCTTTAGTCTCAGTTTTATCGAATTGGAGACAAACAAAATTTTTAACATTGTACGAACAGTGTTTCGCTTAAGCGCCACACATCCACATCTTCAGTCTTGTCTACCCCATGTCAAGTCGAATCTAGTCTCAAATAATCGACACTGCTATAAGACGCTATGACGCAGAAAGCGTGAACTGTGTATATGTCACCGTAAAATTGTAAACACCGTTAGATTGTAATCTATCTCGCGAGATTGTAAACTGTCGAAAGATTGTGAACCTCAATGAACTGTTTACAATTTAACGTATTATTATTCGGTAGTTATATGAAATTGTTGGGAAGTAAAATTAATCTGTAATTGACCAAAGAAGTTTGAATGATAACTAAGTTAGTGTAGTACAATCTACCGAATAATAATACGTTAAATTGTAAGCAGTACGCTGTGGTTCACAATCTTTCGACAGTTTATAATCTCGCGAGATAGATGACAATCTAACGGTGTTTACAATTTTACGTTAACATATACATGGTTCGCAAAACATAAATGGGATTTTAAGTACTCTAAAAATAATCCTGAACTTTTACGGATATTAAAAGCCCACCCTGAATCGATGTTATTAAAATTGTAACGTTTCACTTCAAATACTAAGACACCCTGTACTTATTTACACAATATAAATACATAATTATTTATACCTATAATAAAAGTTATTACAAACTTTTTGGTTAAAAAAAAGAATGAGCTAAAGATAACCTTACGAACCCTTTAGGTATGATTATAGTAAAAAGTTATGTATGTTCACAACTGCGTCGATAAAATTTTATGTAAATTCCAGTATAGAGGCTACCGAACACAAGAATTTTTAGTACCAGCGACAACCAAATCGTTAGGGTCAAATAACAAATATCTTATCTCGGACAAGTCTTCATCTTTAATGCGGCTCATTTAACTTTAACTATATAACAGCGCATAAATAAATTAAAGGGGAATAAAACCATTTCTCAAACAACTTCGGATTTTTGGCCTGCGAAAGGTGTCATAAAACTTTATAAATATGTAAACTGTTGAATGCTTAACAAAAAACACTCACTTGTGTTATGGTCATACGGAATTCCAATTAATACCTTGTGTGCGAAGGGCTAATTAGCGTATTGCTTAAACTGAAATAAACCATGGATAATGTTCGCCTTTTAAGTTAATAAATAACAATAACCGTAATTGATCAATCTCATTCAAAGTAATAATCGTAAAAATTCAATAAACTAAAGGAACTAGTAAAATTATAACCCAGTGTATATCCATCAATGGAGTGTATTTCAAGGTTTTATTTTATTTATTTATTTATTAACACTTCGTTGCAAAAAACAATAAATCAAACACAATACAAAAAAAAAATTATAAGGGATGCAACGGGCGGCCTTATCGCTAATAAGCGATCTCTTTCAGGCAACCCTAAGTTTTAGTAGTTATCTTATTCAGACACCAGTGTATATATCAATTATTGATGTGTTATGTATTTCAGTTTAATGTATAATGCAATAGCAGGTGACGTGAGTTCAAAGCGAAATTTGTTCGAGGTTACAAAATCACCCTACAGGTTTGAGAATGAATCCGGTTCACAAACAAACCAACTCAAAGGACTTCGTCATGGTCAAACAATCTTAAATACTCAATAGGAAAGTTGAGTTGATGTCTCAATAAAGCTACAACAAAAAGGTGCAAAATAAAATATAAATAAATTTAAAAATATTTAATATAATAGTTGATATTTTACAAACATAAAAAGATTCTACTAGACAATTAACTGTGTAATATAAACATTGATGTCGAGTTGCCGGTCCTTAACTTACTAAGGTCTGCTAAAAGCTAAGCGCCACGTATAGAAGACGAAACTTTACGACCCGTAGCAATTACTACTAGTATTAGAATATTGAGTAAGACTCAAGACTTAACACTAAGTCTGACTTCCTTACATCAAAAATGTATTGAGTTTTGACACATGGGAGCCATAGTTAGCGCTAAATCTCGTTACTGAACCTCACCCATAAAGCGCTTACGTCTCAACCGGTTTTAATAAAATTTCGAACGAAAAAACTAATAATTTAGATAAGAACATGAGCTACTTTTTATTCTCATTTTAAGTAAACAAAAGCTTATAAAATGTGCATAAAATGGCTTAATCTATACCAATTCTAATTTAAATTCTGAGGTACATTTTTAAGGTGACAAAATAGTAAAGGTACAAAAAGAAAATATTAATATGTATAGAAGAGTTTGATATATCTGTTTTGTTAATTTTCAAATTAGCCTATATAGAAGGTATAAAAATTTCACTTTGTGTAGGATAGTGTTTATACATATAAAATCTTTGTACTATATTGCATATTTAGGGCGTTTAAATTATATTAAAACAGTACATTATAAAATCATGTGATTTGGTTGTGATTCAAAAGAGTAAAAACTTAATGTAATATGTACCAATACAATTTGGAAAAAGATAATTCCAATTAAAGTGACGGGTGCAGGATCTTTTTCAGAACATTTTAAAAGTTAAAGTCTTAACTAAGTTTTTCATTTGATTTGATTAATTGTAGTTTCACTTTTATTTCAATTTTAAGTTGTATGACAAAGAATTTGTATGGCCATAAATAAATAATTGAGAGTGTCAACACTCACAAATGACTAGAACGTTGACAAGCTCTATGTAATAGTTTTGTCTATAACAACAAAATACTTTATTATCATTCGATATAATATCAAATCGAACTAGTGGTTAGGTATTCACTTCACTAGTTATCCTAGCTTAGTTAATGTTTGATGACCCTTGTTTCAGCTTTGTCTAAATTATTGTGAAATGAGGATGTTTAATTTGGAAATAGAAACTATCAAAAAAACATTTTTAATCTGTTGAAGATACAATAGCAACTGACTATATCTAGTCCAGTTGACTCATCCAATTTAAAGTCTGACTTTTAATATGAATACTAATCTACAATAGAATTAAAAATATTTCTACTGCAGAAGCATGTAATACAGTTTGCGACATTACCGCAACACTTTTTAGGGAATGCCAATTCTTTAGTCAATTGTTGGAAATTGTTAATGATATTCAGAGTTGAACCGGGTCTGCCTCCGAAGGAAGAATGAAAAATCAGTCAGTACTCTTGGCATAGGATTCTAAGTTTTAGTAGCTCCAATCACAACCAAAGCATGTTTTATATAACTAATGTATACATCAATATATTAGACACACATTTATTTACATTAATGACTAAATGTTAATAACTATAAAAAATATAAAATAAATAATAACATCAATATATTTTCTACCTAGCAGAATAAATATAATAGTAATGTCATTTTATAACTAAAATATACAACAAGTCACTTAAATTATATAGGATTTGTGCAAAAGGTATTAATATTATAACTATTACCTAATCTAATGCCCAAAAATAATTGTAAATGACCAAGCTCTGCTCATAGACAACACCAACCTGCCATCTTACAAATTTAAGATAAGGTACAAAATATTTAGCAGTTTTGACACAGGTAGAAAATTATACTTTCATAAGCTATAACTCCGGCAAGCAAGCTTGCTCATATAAACACAAGACTTTATGTATAAGCTCATATTGCTCTGAATTTTGAACCATACCACCCCTATTTAATCTCATATTACAAACTATTCCTAAAACATCAACTTTTTGTTCATTAGTAAGCTGTTTTATTCCATTAAGTATGGCTATCAAACAGCCAGTTCGACCAATACCAGCTGAACAATGCACTACAATAGGAGGAGAGAGGGTATCGGAAGAAAAGTTTAAAGGGGCGGAGACATTGATTTCTATAGGACAAGGGGAACGTGACTGTAAGGGAGGAAACACGAATTTAGAGTCGGGTTGATTTAATAGACTGTCACATTTACACTTTTCTTCATCACTTAGGTCAGTGCTAACGTTAAAGTCATACATTTCATTTTGTAAAACGTCTAAGCTTAAGTTAAGTAATGCATTAACATCCTTTGGGCACTTATGGTCCGCCCAATTGTGGAACCAATAGTGGTACACTATTACACTTTTATCTATATCTCTTGTCTCACTTTCACTTTTATCACAATCACTTGTATAACTTATATCTTCGATTTTCTTTTTTAAGTATTGAACATCGAGTTTTCGTATTGTGTAACCAGTTTTCTTGACAAGACCAAGGTTTTTAATTCGAAAAATAAATGGATCTTCACAATCAGGACTGTCTGGTTTTTCTATAATAATGTCCTCATTGATTTCTAACGGAAAGTACTTTTCACACTTTTGTCTGTTGTTTTCTATGAAATTGGTGAGCATGACGATTTTTTGGATAACTAGCCCACAGTTAGGTCTTAGGGAGAGAAAATCGATGTTGTTCTGTAGGACCATTAACCAAAAGTCATAAATTGTGTTTGGTAATGGACCCTGAGTAGCGACATAACTGTTTTTGGTATACTCGTGCCCCTGTAAAATTTTAATTATGTTATTATGTATTTTCAAAATAATTTAGAAAACTATTTATTGGGTAGTCATTGTTTTGATAAAAAAATGAAATTGAAATTCAACAATTAAATACTATTGATTTTTTTCATTATACATTTTTTTAGGATGTTGACTGAAACAAGAGCGCGGCGATCATCTCAGATTCGCAAACTTAATAAATAATAAATAACATAAATCATGCGGTTAGTTGGTATGGCAGCATACAAACTAACATAAATTTTGAAGTGTTGTTTGTTTAATGCACGAATTCTTACTAGATTAAAATAAACTTGATTTTTTCATACATCATCATATAATAACAGTGGTTAACATACCTTTATAAAATTGGCATTGATATATCCTTCGACTCCTCGACATTCAGCCCGCAGTATAAACCTCGAATGTTCATTAGGTAAAATGGTTTTATACCTATTCTTTGGATGTGACCCAGACACAATTGGTTTTTCCTGAAAATTTGTTGGCATATCCCAAAATTCCTGATGGAGATTCCTCAACAACATTTTCTGGTACTCAGAACACGGTTGAGTTACCACAGGTTCCGGTAATGCCATTTGAGGGTTTTCTTTGGACAAATCTTCAACTCGACCGGAGCAACAATGTTGCCCTTCGTTTGAACCACCGCAGCGGACGTTTGAATAGCCATTTTGAAAAACATCGTTCAAATCTCTAAGCTGTTGCCGCGATAGCACACTAGAGGCGTTTTGTAGGTGTTGCATGTTCGCCAAATAAAGTCTGAAATCCTCTGAGGTACTTTGTGGACTTAACGGCTTTGTGGTAATATTTCGGACAAAACTCGCTTGGAAATTCGGATCTTCCTGACGTCCGAACGCATATATTATCTCGTTTTCCTGATCTCCACACACAAAAGTTAAATTTTGAGGGTAGTCTGGGTCATATGAAGCTGACCACAAGTTGTCATGAGAACCAAAACTAATGCTCTTATCTGTGGAGCTTCTTATTCGATTTTTATATGATTTGGGTATTAAATTCTCGGTACTTAAGGACTTTCTGTGTTTATCTCGATGTGGTAAGTCTTTCAAATTAGCTTCTATTAACGATTCGTCGATTTCCAAATCTCTAGGCTCCTGCGGTTGTATATTTAGCGTGAGAGACGTATTAGAACTTCGTCTTTCGAGTATACCTTTACGAGGCTCCGGATTGTCTATGCTATGGTTACTGTTGTATCTACTCAAATTGCATGTTGACCCATTTAAGTTATAGTTAGAAATGCTCAAAGCGCGGTTTGTTGATAATTGTGGGTTAGAATTATTTATGTTTAAAGTTAGAGACGTATTTGAACTTCGTCGTTCTAAAAGTCCCTTCTTCTGAATTTTTGCTTCTTTGTTTAACGAACTGTTGCTTGAATGTCGGCTGAGATTATTAGAATGTATATTCAAGGTAAGACTGTTGTTAGATCCACGACGCTGAAGTAAACAATTTTTCTGAGTTTCTCCGGTTAAATTGGTGTTTGAGGAACAAATAACACGAGTTGTGGGTGTAATGTGCTCCATAGGAATTATTGAAGCGTTGGAATCGCGCTTTTCGAGTGATAACTTCTTTTGTCGGCCATCAGAGTTGATACTAAAGTTAGATAGACTTGTTCGGACTGTTGCTAAGTTATGACATGACGTGCCAGTACTGCTAAGAGAACAGTTTGAGCTCTGCAAGCTATGTGTGCTCAACTTTAGGCTTTGATTAGAATTACGTCGGTGTAATTTCTTTGCTAATTTTTCATCTTCTGCACTTGGTTCGAAGTCATCGCTAGGTACGCCTTCTGGAAGAGTTTTTAAATTCGTGCTGGAGACACTTAAATTCTGCTTGTAGTTTAATAAGTTAGCACCTAAAGTCTGCCCTGTATCCAACTGTATGCCAGGTTTATCGACATCTACGGAAATATCAACCATGTTTTCGTCAAATGAGCCCATGGTTCGAGTTCTTGATGTACTCGGTTGATAAAGCATTAGATTAGCATGATTCTCCCTCAAAAAGATACCACTATCTTGACCTTTCATGAGCAATCTGCGCTGCTCAGCGTTTCCCTGTAGAGAGCTGTAGCCGAATTTCGCCCCAGATGCATCATGCTTTACAGTTTTTTGGGCTAGGATGCGTTTTATTTGCCTTTTCGGAGTGTTAGGAACCGATATTGAATTTTGAGGAACTTCTAAAGATTTCTTTGGAAGGGCTGATGTTGGATCTGGATCTGACGAATCTAAGGATGTTGCTTTAATTTTCAAAGTCGGAGTTCGAACCTTATTTTCGTTGGCGTCAGAATATAACTTTTCGAATTCTAACAATTCTTTTTCAAGATCACTGTCTCGCTTTGTTAAATCGATCGTTAAGTTTCGCAAGTTTTTGCCTTTTCGTTTCAAATCCGTATCAGCAGATGTGGTTGCTCCATCATCTGTTGTTACAGTAATTTCGAATTCTTTAGGTGAAAATCTAGGCATATCTAAAAATGATTGCGTATCTGAACTTTGTCTAAGACATTTCTTCTGTTTGAGATCTGGTGATTTAGGATCCTCTGAATCTAAATCAATTTTTTGGCCAATATCAAATTTGAAAGCTGGTTTTTCTTTACATGGAGTTTTTGGAAAACGCTCAACATCTTCGCAAGACGTACTAATATCTTGATTTTTATAAGCTTCATTCATTTGATCTTTCATTTGCTTTGCGATAGGTAAGCCAAGGTTTTGTTCAATGATTTTGGCGTTATCAGAATCTAGAGAAATCGATTTTAATCTTTGGCGCCTTGCATATGCTGTGTTCAAATTAGGTGTTAATTCGTATTTTTCTGACTCTTGATTAACTTTTGTTTCCATATCGAGACAATCTACTTTGGCACAACAATCTACGACATCTTTTTCAATAACTGTAATAGTATTTGAAGAATCAGTATGTGGTTCGTCCAATTTCTGAATGTTAACTCTGACATTTTTATAATTAGTATCACAGCTATTATGCCTTCTGTACTTTTTAATTTCTTTATCAACAGCTGGTGGCGTAAATCGTTCTCGTTCTATGGAGTTTCTACCACCATATTTTTTCGGCCTTGGAGAGATTCTAGCAGCACTTTCTTCAACGATACTTACATTGTCAAATGTGAAGTAGTTTTCTTTATTATAGCTAGGAACTCTAGGGCTAGGTCTAGCACTAAGAATTTTCGGAGAATTTGGCTTTTCAGCTAACCCATTTGTTCGTACGTTGTCACTTAACAACCTTGGCGACTGAGGAACTTCTACTTCTCGTGGGGTTTCAGGAAAGAATTTTGGCGATCTAACAGTATCATAGTAAACCGATTTTGGGGATGGTTCAGCAAAGAACATTGGTGAGACCATTTCTGGGGGAGTAAAAAAACGGGGAGAACTGATATTTTCTGCTAAGAGTTTCGGTGAGAAGTCAAACTTTGTTGCAGATGACTTTTCTTTTGCCGAACTGCATTCTAATAAACGCGGAGAGTTTTGTATTTCCGATTTCTCTTGTTGGCCATCCAATGGCGGAGTTTCATTGCAACTGCACATATTAAGTCTCGTGCTTACAGATCTGAACCTTCGCAGGTTACCGGGTGAGATATCATTATCGACATCCCGTGGAGAATTTGGTGGTCTTTCCCCCATTTCCTTCAAATCTTCAGCTGCTTCGCACAACTTTTTTAAAGCGTCTGGATCGAAACCAAACACGTCTGACTTATCGGATTTCGCGCTAGTTATAAACGGAGATTTTTCGTCTTTCTCAAGGGATGGAGATCTAGTGGCGCTGTATTTCTTCGCGCGTGTATCACGCGATAAATCAACGCCTAATTCTGTGTTGACGATTTGCGCTAAGGGTCGGGGTAACGCCGCGTATTTGAATTCAAATGGCCGTTTATGTATCCACTGTTCAGGCAGGGGTAATTTAGGTATGCCTCTAAATGCGGGAGCTGGATGTCTGGGTCCCTTTGAGCTGGAGGGTTGTTGTTCTGTGCCGTGAGGTACTGTGTTTTGTGTGAAGTTCTGTACAATGATTATCTGTGTTGGAGTAGGTTTGGCCTGTGTAGACTTATGTGCGAGTGTGTGCGGGGGCGCAGGCGCGGTGGCGAGTGCGGCGCGGGCGAAAGGAAGTCGGGCTGTGCGGGAAAAACGCGTCGCTCCGTCGTAGACTATGTGAACCTGGAATGGTCAAAGTAATATTAAATATTTAACATATATAAGCTAGTCTGACCAACATTTCTTTTATTTTTAGTATGTATTGTGAATAAATGTTTAATAAATTATCTATGTAGTAATGTCAAGCTCACAAATTGTACCGTTTTGATACAAACTCCTTTTTTTACTAGCACTTTATGGCAACTTCAGATTAATATGATTGTAGCAGTTAAAACTACTTCACTTTCTCACCTGCGTAACTTGCAATGCTCCGTGGTCGGGCGCCTTTTTAACGGCGCGTCGACAGATAGCCAGGAGCACAAGCAGCGCGGCCGCCAGCGCGCCGCACCACCAGCCGGCCTGCTCGCCCCACATCACCGCGCCCTCACATCTGAACACAGACCTATGTTTTATTATGTGATCGCTGACACCTATAACTTTGGAGACATATTACATCTGTTCTTAAAATTAGAAGTAACAGAAAAAATATTTATGTAAACATAAACAGTGGCCAACAGTAGGTGGGGTGGTGTTGTGTTATACAATGGGACAATTGCATTTGATGGAGGTTTATATTGGGGTGTTTTACTTGAGTGACTATTTTCCAACTAAACATTTAATTGCAATGCATATATGTAGTATTAACCTAATATATACACAATGCTTAAGGTGAGTAACATACTTAATTTGATAATGACTAATGCTGTATCTGTCATAGCTTAATTTTAAATAGATATAGTAAACTATTCTTGAAACATCTCATCAACGACAATCTTTAAAATAATAACACTTTGTATTGTCATACCTAGTTCTTATGAAAACTCCTTTTGAAAGAAACATGGCTTTCTTAAAATATAAGCTTTGTTTTTCACTGGTTTCAAACCAATATCAGGTTTCTATAGGGTACATATTATTTCTAGTTTTGAGCAAGTAGCTTTAGGGTTATTTATTCTTAAAAATAGTGAAGACCAAAATTTAATTTGCCGTACCTTGAGGCTCCCTAGATACATTATTAGTAAAACCAAATAATAGTAATTAGTGTTAATATAAATAAAATACTGTATGTAAACAAGAACATACCTTATAAAAATGTTATCTTGATGAAAAAGTAAAAGATCTTTCATTTCAACTTCCTAATTCTTAGTTCTTCCTAAGTTTTCTCTTAATTTCAGTCTGACGTTTTTTTTTAATTTATTTAATATGTAAAAAGAACATATTTTTATACTGAATACATGTGACAATAGATGATGCCTCTTTTGAAGTGATTTGCAAAAATTATTATCAATGCTTATTAGTAGAGGAAATAAACTGTTTCCCTAACAAGTGTTACTTCCTATGATTAAAAATAATGACTGACTGATTCACTTTGTTTTACCCAGGAAACGCAATTTCCATTGAATCATGTATCAGTCACCACTCTTTTGTAATATTAAGAACGTCTTTTTAAATAAATATCAGTGTTTTGAAAGTCATTCGATTTCTAAATCGTAAGTTTTTTCATAATCTATTTAAAGTGTATGACACATCATGATATCAAGGATTCCTACTTTGATCAAAGGCCATTTGTTTTAATGTTTATGATGTTTCTGACATCCATTAATCGATTGCGCGTTGATAAAGAGCGATTAGTAAAGAAATAAATAAAAAATACATACTGTGCATCAAATTCGCCTGTGCAATTGTAAGTCGTACGCCACCATTTACTAAATAGTCCGATGAATAATAAAACACAAACACTTGCACGTCACTTAGCTGTAACTCACGATAATTCGCTTCGATTTACGTGAAAATAATCACACGTTTTCGTTGATACACCAAGGAGTTAAGAGTTTTGACGTTACGTTCGACGGCCATTTTTCTTCAAGTGAAACAACAAATTGATGTTGCCAGTTAAAATCTTTCAAAATTACCAATAAAATGGGAAATAGTTTTAACTTGCAATTAGTATGGAATGAGACGGCGTTCTAAAATATAAAACAATTATTTATTGAAGTATAATTTTTTTTAAGTACACAGTTATAAGGTAATATCAATAACCCGATACTAAGAAAAACAATTTATACAGTGTCTTTTATGGGAGAAAACTTCCAGCGGAAAAAGGAAGTTGGGTTTCCCGGTAACTGGCGTGGCTAGGCCCATTCATTTCCCGGGAGCATGCGCGGTTTTAGAAGTATGCCAGTAGGGCATCGACTGTCCCTATAGTAGCTAGGTCATCGCTTACCTATCGCTTACTATGTAGGTCACGGAGTGCATTCGATATAGCAGACCACCGCAGACAAATAATTTTGTCACCGATACTATATAGTGTATAGAATAATATAAATACTTGCTTAAAATCCAAAGTCATTTTGGTTTGGGGCAGATATATAGAACTTCTCTAAGGTCCTGTTGAGGCAATCTAAACACTGGTTAGTTTGCTCCAGGTTCCCCCCCTTATAGCGGAGGAAGCACACACCGTCCTACCTCCACAACTGCAACAAAGTCGTAATTAATTCTTGCATATTTAACTTATTCCGGATCGTGTCTGCGGTGGGCAAAAGTCTTTGTTCATTAATGTACTTTAAAAAGCGCTAAAATTGGTTAAGTGACTCATACTAATTTTCATTGACGAAAAGGTCAAATATAAATTACTTTAGAATCGTGATTTATCGGTAGATCCGTAACTTCAATTAGGTAGGATGACTTGCACCTAGAAAATCCCACCAAGAAAATTTACGAAACAACAACTATAATTTTATAATTAACAATACTTTCCATAAGATTGAAGAGCAGTGTTGGCCTAGTGGCTTCAGCGTGCGACTATCATACCTGAGGTCGTAGGTTCTATCCCCGGCTGTGTGCACCAATGGACTTTCTTTCTATGTGCGCATTTAACATTTGCTCGAACGGTGAAGGAAAACGACATGTCTTAGACCCAAAAATTGGACGGCGTGTGTCAGGCACTGGAGGCTGATCACCTAATTGGCTATTAGATTTAAAAATGATAATGAAACATATTCATAAATCTTAGGCCAAGACCTAAAGAGGTTGTAGCGCCACTGATTTATTTTATTTTTCATAAAAAGATGATAATTGAATGCTGGCGATTTGTAAAACAAGAACCTGGCATCAACATTTTGGATGTTGTTGATTCATAAGATTTTCACACACACATCGTTTTAAATTTCGTATAATTAAAACAATATGAGGTCTACTTCTAGGTTAAAACTAATTCACATAGGAATCAACATTGATTTGGTGCTGTGAAGTCGTCTTACAAAAAGGAATTTAACGTAACAAAAATCATCATTTAAATTAATATGTACATCGAATCTTTAGGTATATTATTCTCTAGATATGGAGGTTATCGAAATTTGAACTGATACCTAAATGGAATCTCAATTTTGTTGCTAGTTTTATTAGGAACCTATATCCGTTAATTTAAGATAAAGGTAGTTCTACTCACGATGGAAATAGGACCATAAGTGCATCTAATTTTTTTTTATAGGTATGCTATAAACAGTGATCTAGATTACAATAATCCAATATTTGACTTGTCATACATTATAATAATAAATATTGATTATAAGGCAGGTTTTCTGTATTCGATAGACAGAGAAGTGAGGACATGTAGGATACTACCTACTGGATAGTGAAAAGTAAACTAAGACTTGCAGTTGAGTTTAGGTTCCTTTATTCGAAAATTTAAAAAAAGCATAACTTTTATGCCGTCGTCTTTTTGGGTCTAAGACATGTCGGTTTCCTCACTAAGTTTTCCTTCATCATTCGACCAAATGTTAAATGCGCACACAAAGAAAGTACATTGGTGCACAGCCAGGGATCGACCCTACGATCTCAGGTATGAAAGTCGCACGCATAAGCCACTAACTAGGCTTTGCTACAACACTGCTCAATTTATTAAACGATTATATATTTAATTTCGTAACCGATTCATTTGTCACGTCATTCATCTAGATCAGTCCTCATAAGGAGTAATGCGTGGACAACATTCTTATGTTAGACGGTTAAAATATGAAATCAATCAAAAACGTTTACTTTTTAAATTATGTCGATCCATCCACTCATAAAATTTTATTGTTGAAGATTCAATGTTAGAAATAATTTTAGATTCGCTAAGTCTTCAGTCCGAAGTCCGCACTGTAATGGTGCGCTTACACGAGGGCAATAATTGCTCGGCGACACGAATGGACCGATCTGGAGCCATTAATGGAGCAATTTCAATAAATTCAATAAATTTCACTACATTATTTCGGCGATATTGCTTCTAATTGCTCCAGATATTTCATATTGCTCAATGTCGCAGATACGAATTGACGAATATCCAATGGACTTGGAAATTCCTAGTAATTTTTGTATATATCTCATTCGCACTTGTTTGTTTTGCGGCTTGCCGTCTTGCTTGCGGGGAGAGCGAGAGGTCGGGTGGAAGTAGGATAGCGCGCGGCAAGAGTCCAGCGGGTAGTCAGCCTCTGTTTGTTGTGTTATAAATAAATTAAAAATAATAAATTAAAATAAAAGTTAAGTTAAGTTGTAATTTATAAATAATTAAATAATATATTTTATAATTATTTATAAATTACAACTTCATTCTGTTTTGATTCACACAACGGTGTTCCTTTTTTTTTTTACCATCTAGTCAATCATAGCCAACAGCTTAATTATTTTATGTCGTATTTTTTAATTGATTCATTTGGAATTTTGCAAAGCCGAGGAAATGTCCGTAATAATTACAGTGTGCTAATTAACTAACAGTGTGAAATTGAACTGTTTCTTCGTAACATTATACATATTTTTGTGTTTTGACTGCATTTTAAAATGGCGTCGTCTTTGTCGTGGAATAATGAAAAGATTATTGACTTTATTGATGCAGTTCGCTTGCAGCCTTGTTTGTGGGATAACAAAAGTCCTGATTTTAAGGATCGTTTGCTAAAAAAAGATGAATGGACTGCTATTGGGCTGCAGTTTGAAACATCTCATGACGAGGCAGTAAAAAAATTTAAAAATTTACGCACATATTTTAACAATGAAATAAAGAAATTGGAGAAAAAGCAAAAAAGTGGCAGTGGTGCTTTTCAAGAAAGCAATTGGTTTGCTTTTAAAAGTTTGCTTTTTTTAAAAGGCACAGATGAAGCTGATTCTGGTCTAGAAACGAAAACACAATCAGATGTAAGTAATCAGTTTAATAAAGAACATATGCAAAATCAATTAATTATTAGCTGTTTTATTTAATTTATATATATCTACTATTTCATTTATTTTATTATACTAGTATGGTCCGAGAAAGCAGTAAAATCTTTGTATAAAAACTGAATTTAAATGTGAGCCGAAGTAATAAGTTACTTGCTTCCGTCCGCAACTTTCTTGGAGTTTTAGGTTAGATTTCTTTCACACGACATATCCTTGTTACAAATAAGCAGATTGCCATAGGACACTTCCAAGTTGAGACATAAAATAATGCATAAATTCATCTGTGTTCAATTTAGCTATTACAGAAGCATTTCTTGGCTGATTTTCTAAATTAATTAAATCGTCAGGATCATAGTTTTGTCTCCATTATCCAGGTATTAAGTTAAAATCGGTATCCTCCATATCAAACGTATATAATTGTCGCGCTCGCTTGTTTCGTCGTAAAAAATTATGTAAATAACAAGTAACCAAAGTGGCACATTTAACTGTTTCAACTTCTAGTTCAAAACTTGTGTGGAAAATTCGAAATACTCAACTTAGTATTGTCTTTGATTAACATAACTCATAATCA
This sequence comes from Pieris napi, assembly GCF_905475465.1. NCBI lineage: Eukaryota > Metazoa > Arthropoda > Insecta > Lepidoptera > Pieridae > Pieris > Pieris napi. The sequence goes on from NC_062246.1 coordinate 9,494,042, forward strand.
TTTATCCGATAAATTTAAAATTATGTCAAATAGTTGTAAATTTATAATAATACATAACTTTAATCCGGTAAAAAGCGTTTTTCTTTAAATACTCAACTTAATATACCAAATACGTTTTCAACTACTCTCCGTGCTCTAGATATTCTATAATTACAAACTCTTTTCGGAGATCCTCGATATAAATCGCACGAGTATGGTTTTATTATATTTTCGGAAAGTGGGAATGCATCATCCGCCACCAAAACATACGGAGTGTTCCGGTCTCGGTGTGGTAATGGTTCCGCTGGTGGAATGTGCAATGTTTTATTTATAATAGCTTTCCCAAACGTTGTGTTGGCAAAAACTCCTCCGTCAGATATTCTGCCTTGGCATCCAACATTTACGTACAAAAATGTATAATGAGCATCCACGACAGCAAACAAAACAATGCTATGAAATTTTTTATAATTGAAGAAGTGACTGCCACTCTTATTAGGACACATGATACGGATATGCTTGCCGTCCATAGAACCTAAGCAGTGTGGAAAATTCCAGATATCTTCATAATCTTTCGCTATACTTTTCCATTCTTCACCGCTTGTAGGCAACTGTAAAAAAAAGTTAAATAACACATTAGTTCCATAAAAAGGAAATATTTTAACTAATTTTAATATGTCTTCTTCATAGCACTTGACTCTGTATATGCAATGACTATATAGGGTGTAAAGGACATCTAAACTTAAACTTTTAGGACATATTTAGACCACCATTTTGAGCAATATATTTTCTTTTATAATATTATTTAATAACTATTTATTTTATTTTTTAGGTTGATACGAATGCTGATGATACGATCACATTTAAGCCCAAACTACCACCACCTTCGAAGTCACCAAGTGCTAAGAAGAAAAAAACCATTGAAGATGATCGTTATCGTGACGCTTGTGAAGTTATGGAAGCAGTAAAACAGAAGATTTCCACTAAATCATTAGCTTTTGGAGAGCATGTAAACCAAAAGCTGTTAACATATAGTCAGTATGTACGCAATCAAGTCGAATATAAAATTTCTTCAATCTTATATGAAGCCGATATGGGATATTATGATGAAAGAAGCAGAAGCAGTGTATCGGGAAAGCAGTATTCTTCTTCACCCAGCGTTTCTTCCTCTTACCGTCAACGTGTATACTCTCCTGCTCCTTATCCTCTTTCCTACCATGCTATACCGACTCTTAGTCCTACGTCGGTTAACGAGGCTAGCAATTCTTCTGACTCAAATGCGACAAACGCACTAAACATTAAATCTCAGTATTCTCCTATATCTACAAACGCTTCTTCTTCAATAAACCACCACCCCAATACTCCAGCTGCAGAGATCGAATATACAGAAGCAATTAAACAAGCAATAGATGGTGTATTGATGGTTAGAACAGTTGGTAATTCAGACGGAAATACTACTGCCGTGGAGTACATTACTAATGATTGATTTATTTGAATTAAAAATCTACTTCATTGTGAAATTAAATAAAAAGGTTGATTAATACAATTATTTTTAAATTAAATATCCTCACTTTTAAATTAAAATAACTTACCGTTATATATTCTCGAAGAACTTCTGCAATAGCTCTGCATACAGTAGGTACAAATAATGCAATACAACTATCAGAAATTCTAAACAGATACATTTAACTTTTGTATGAATCTCCAGTTGCCAGAAATCGAAGGGTTAAAGCAAGTTTTGTTGATGCAGAAATTGGTTCTCTCATGTTGGTCGTCTGTTTATAATTAATGGGCTAACTTTATTCAAAAGTAATTCAAAGTCTGTTCGTGACATTCTAGTAAAGTTTTTGAATAATATATTATCTAATTCTTGAAAAAAAAACATTTAAATTAAAGAAAAATTAAAAAAATAATGAATTAAAAATTTTATTATTATTAATTTAATTAATTAATTATTATATTATATTATATAGGGAGCGAATACTGAAATGCTCGTGAAGGACAGTATTGCCTAGTTGATGAAGTTGCGCCGTATCGCTCAATATTGTATTGCGCAGTATTGATGCTGGTTGCCGTTGCCGTAAATTGCTTGATGTAGTCGTGACGTTATAGTTGACGAGTATTGACTGGAATTGAGCAATTTTAGTTGCCCGTGTAAGCGCACCTTAAGACTTCCGTATGACAAAAACATAAGAAGTGCGATTCGAAATATTATAATAACTCCTTGATTGTCTTATACAGCTCTCTCGTGAGAACCATGGTTGAGTACTGTTTAGCTGTATGGGCCCCGATATACAACTATTTATGATACCCACAAGTAACAATAATGTATCCCAGAATGATCCGCTCGCTAGAATGTGCAAGTATTATAATTCTGTGTATTCTCATCTTGATTTTTTTCACAATAGTAGTTATGAATTTGAAAGATTATTCGCGGTGCAGACTTGCAACCAGAATAACTTATTTTTTTTTTTTGGAATTTAAGTTTAATGTCAATAATCATTATATGTACATATTTTATACTGTGTGTAACTGTTAGTATTTGGTAAACCAGCACTGAAGATTCCACGAAAATGCTTTGTACAGATCTAATTGGACTTCAGGTTTACAAATAATGTTTAGTGTGTAATAACTGTCTGTATTTAACGAATCTGATGTCTGTTTCTGTACCAAAAATAAAATAAAAAATAATATCCCCTTGGCAAAGTCAAAACCAATTTTGTTATATGGGAGTCATTTACGATTGAGTTTTGCTTCCCCTCTAGACTCTAAAAAAATATGTTGCAAAATACAGCAGCACAGCTTACGTACTGTGTTGCTAATAAAAATGCGTAAAATAAAAAAAAAACAATTTATTTCAAAATCACTAAATCTAAGCAATAATAATCATTTTAATTCATAGGCATTTACTATTTTCTAAAAGGTTAATACATTCATAACTTGATTATTATATAACTTGAGACATTAAATTGAGAATTTAGTACGGTAGAAGCTATATTTTAAATCTTTATTCTGTGGAAAGTTTGTTCACTGGAAAGTATTTGACAATATTAAAGGATTTATAACTACGTAGTTTGGTCCAGAAAACTTAAGTCACTTATGATAAAATGAGACAAAAAAAAATTGTTCATACATGTAAATAAAATTAATAGGAATCGTAAATATAGTATTACACTAATGTTCTAACCACAATTTATCGTAATCATACAATAATAATACATTATAAAATATCTCGAAATATAACAAAATATTTTTTTTTATATACAGTCATGGCGACATTACTTTAAATTCGAAATTAATTCAAGAACATTATTAGGAAGTACAAAGTAAAAAAGAAGGCAATATTTGTAATTGATACACAAATCGTATTGTCTACAACACATTGTATATAATACGAAATACATTTTCTAATTCCAGTTTAATACCGACTATAACTAGACAATTGCTTAGATATATTAAAATACAAATAATATTCATAATTAGTATTACATCATATCCGTGGTTTACTTCGTGTATTTTATGACATTACTAGGTTAGATTATCTTTTATAATTTGGTAAACAATAAATAATAATTTATTAAATATGAATCACTTTTAAGTTAAATTTACACTTATGCCTTATAAGCACCGTTAAAGTTTATTAATTATTATAAATCCATTTTTACTTATTGTAAAATATTTAACTAGCGTCCGGTTTCTATATCTGAGATACAAGGGAATAGTAATAACTGGAATACAGTAGAACCTCGAACTCAACCATCAAGGGAAACGCCAAAATGATATAGTTTTATAGGTATTCGTATATTATTTAGTTATACAGGATTTTAAGTGAGTATTTTTACTACGTATACTCCTAAATTATTTTTTAAATTATGGCAAATATCTTCGATATTTTATTTTAGCTAAATTATAGACGTAATGCGTTTCAAATTATCGAGTAATATAGGTTGCAAATTATTATTTGTAATGTTCGAGATACAGAGGTCCGAGTTTTAGAGGGAATATATGTAGCAAAAAAGTCTTGAAGGAAGTGAACAGAATTTTTTATTTCGAGTTTTGGAGGTTTTCGACTTAACAGGTTCTATATAGATATAGAAATCAGGCGTTAGTGAAGCATAGTTTACATTTCTGTTCATTCATCAAGTCAATTCCTTGAAAATGGCTTTTTACTTCACGATTCGTATTATTATTTTATTTCAGTTTTTAGAATCACGATTACTTCAACGCTTTTGACTAACAGTAATTACACCATATTTTTTGTATTATATTTGTTCTGTTGTACAGTAGTCCCTCCAATAACGCTATAGACCCGGACCGCATTATAGGATTTTGCCTTAAAAGAGTATTTTCGTAAAACCGTTTTTTGAACAATTCAAAAATTATGTTAAAACAATTGAAACAAGTGCAAAAGTACACAAAACTAATTATGCACTTGACTCATCATAATAAAATTCATACCACAGTAATATAACTTGAGAAATTTCCGCGTTATAGGGATAAATACCGCATTTCCGGAGGACGGAAATCGCGTTATACGAAAACGCGTTATTGGGGGTATTACTGTATATTTATTCTAATAACTGGCTTTTAGAGATACATTTCTTGAAATAATTTAAATAAATCGATTTATTTAACTTAAAACACTGGTATAAGATGCCTTGGTGTGTTTTGAAGGGGCTCATCAAGTATTAAAAGCGCGTTGAACGAGAAAAACATGGCGGCTGCAGAAGCAAGGTGCCACAGATCATGTGTGTCGAACACGCGCATTGCGTCACACATATCGTTGTGCTGGCGGGACTGAGCTGGCGTTTGCTAAACATATTTTACATACATTTTTATTTCTCCTTACAATTTTTAGAATAAGGAGATAATAATTCTGTTCTATCCAATCACGTGATCTTGTAGGAACTACCAGAGGTGGTTTTAGTGGGTATTGCTTACCCAGTCTCTGAATAGCAGAGATTTTAAAGTGGATCGGGTATCACATACCCCTACTAATTTCGGGGCGCAAAGACCACCTCCGATATCCAAAAAAGGGGAAATTGAAAATTAATAAGTGAAACAAACCCAGAAATGTCAGTGTTTTATGCTTCATTTAAGGGGTTTGGAATTAAATTAAAATATAAGATTCAATATTAATGTCACCGTAAAATTGTAAAAACCGTTAGATTGTAATCTATCTCGCGAGATTATAAACTGTCGAAAGATTGTGAAACTCAACGAACTGCTTACAAATTAACGTATTATTATTCGGTAGTTATATGAAATTGTTGGGAAGTAAAATTAATATGTAATTGACCAAAGAAGTTTGAATGATAACTAAGTTAGTGTAGTACAATCTACCGAATAATAATACGTTAAATTGTAAGCAGTACGCTGAGGTTCACAATCTTTCGACAGTTTATAATCTCGCGAGATAGATTACAATCTAACGGTTTTTACAATTTTACGTTAACATTAATATAATCAAGTATTTGAATAATTTTATTATGTATTAATTCAAAAAATTACAATATTTAAACCACACAACGGTCCAGCATGACTGAATGTAACGCAGTCAAAACCAGGGTTCTCACTTCCGGAATAAAAAAAAAACAAAAAGTTATTAATCAACTATTGGGAAAAGCCAGAGCTAATTTTCTAATTCTTTCTTTCTATTTTAAATATCTTCTGATACAAACCATAAAGAAAAATATAGAATGAACCACACTCACCGACCACTTAGTCCTTGAACTCAGAAATAGATATCCGGCAACACCCCATACTATATGCGCAAGAGCAAGCCATAACCACGCAGCAGCCGGTATATGCTCCCTATGTACTATCTTCATGACTACATAGCTGACGTTATATAAGATCGTATTTCCCATTAATATAGCCAAAAGGTGTCGGGCAAAGTCTTTATTGTGTTCGTAGAGGCTGTAAATTAATTTGTTGTTGAAAATGCGGGTAGGTTAAAAATTATTTTATAATCATACTAGCAGACTCGGCCAAGCGTTGCTGTGGCTAAGTTTTTTGTTATATTACATAGTAGTAAACTATTTAAGGGAAACGCTAGGAGAACACCAGTCCTTAGGACCAACATGCTTTTTTACACAGATGCCATTAAATTGTAGCTTATGTGAAACGTTAGTACTTTCAAACACAGCGCCATCTGTTAGGATTGTGAATAATGAACAAATAATTTGCAATAAAACAATATTGCGGGTATAAATTAAGATGTAAGCTTTTCTATCTTTTAAGTAAGATCAAACTGCACACATTTAAGTGAAATCGGTTAAGTAGTTTAGGAGTCCATAGCGGACAAACAACGTGACGCGTAATTTATATATATTAAGATTTAAATCATAGTCTGCTTGGGTTTTATTTGGAAACTTGTTACAAACGCTGTCGTTTGAATAGTACGTTTAAAGTTTCCAAGGTTTGATAGCAAGTTAAATAATAATTGTATTTCACCGTTTCATATTGAATGTCAGAAAGATCACACGGTATAATTATCAATGAAACGTAGAAATGTCTGATTACAAAACACTTGCGAATCTACCCGCAAATTTTAACGTTGCGTTTACTAAATGCTGTCTTCGATACTATCGACATCTTTATATTCGCTGAGTGACACAGTAGCGATATTGTTTATCTTATGTTTTTAATAATAAAATTTTTTGAAGTTATACTTCTTTAGGCGCGTTATGAAAAATTTATGAGAGCGAAATTTTACGATGCGCGCGCATCGTGACACACAATTAACAGAATGAAGTTGCCCACGGTACTATTGGACATAATTTAAAAACAACATTCGAATAATAATAGAATTTATGTTACACTTTATGTAAGAGAATAATAATAAATATTTATTTATTTAATTTTTCAAATGTGAACTGAACTTTATTGACTATAATGACTCCTTATCCAGTCTTTGATTATTTAATCCTAATTAATTATTTGCATGCAATCAAAAACTATTTTTAATAATGCCAAAGAAGTATAACTTCTTACGCGCGCACACAAGTACACGCACCCTTTTTTTTTAATTTCGACATTATCGAATTGTTTAGTACTGTTACATAATTGTGAGCTTTTGGGAAAAAATAAATAAATAACATATGGGATAAAATCTCACCCATAAGCAGCAAGTGCAATGTTTGCCATATTGGCAATTACAAGCAGAACTGCGCGCGCTGTGTAGTTAGGTTTGAAGGCCAGCCAGCCATGTTGGCGCATACTGTACCACGCACGGGGCAATATTGCTCGCTCTGTAATATTAAAACCCAATGATTGAAGCTGTGTTGGCTTATTTAGTATGGCCCTCAACGAACGCGCAATTAACACTAAACCGCATGTCTCAAGCACAAGTGTCAGACATAAAGGGCCGATCACCTACTTATGGACAAGTAAAAAATCATTAAAGAAACGTATGCAATCTGAGGCCAAGAGTTGTAGCGTCACTGGATTATTATTAGAATACGATGTCTTCTGGAATCAATTGATGTTTTTTTTTTCATAATAATACGCACAATATCCAAGCTTCAATTAAAATGTTTTTAATAATAAATAAAATACGTTACTAACAATAAAATATTCTCAAACTAAGTGCAATGAATATGACATACCCATTTTAAACCGCCCAACATAGTATATCTTGAATGTGAACACGAAACATATAGCGAGATGCATTATTGTGAAGCTGACCCAAAAATACACGCTGGGGTACATTATCCCGAAGAATCCTGTAATAAAAATCCTTTTTAAAGTGCCATATCTATAAAAGTTTCCGTACTCACCAATTGTATTTTTATGTGTTATTGCGAAACAACATATAAAAACGAACAGAGTTTCTTGATATTATGACATAAAGAGAGGACTGTTAGAGATTAAAATATTTCAAAAAATGGATAATAATAATAATAATTTATTTATTGCAAGAATATGGTACAAAATGTTAAGGTGATACAATCGTAAATCGTTCGCATATTCTGCCACACACGATGGCGCGCAAATTTGTCTTAAGGAATTTTACATTATTAGACAAAGTCAATTCTTATATTATCTAATCTATTATACTATATACATCATTAATTTTATATCAATTACGGTGTTTCACGCAAATAATCATTTATTGAATAGTACATTTTTTCTAAAAGTAATACACTAAGTCGCTTTTAAAGACTCTAGACGGAAGATCTTTTAATTCTTTTGGTAATTTATTGTAAACTTTAATTGCCATACAAAAGGTGTTTTTCCGAAACAGTTCCAGATTGATTTATGGCACAGCCAATTTCTTCCCATGTCTACTTCTTACTTCAACTTCTACATTCGATAGTCTATTTATTGAATGTTAGCTGACTGCTTTTTGTGACTTAAATAAAAAAATAGACATACATACACTGTCGCTTACTTTATTGTAGGCATTTTCAAGCTTTACAACTTTTCTTTAGAACTAAATGATATATTGGTTCAGCGTTCGTAAGAAACGTATATTCATCCTTTTTCCTCCGACTTTGCAAATCTGACTACCACGAGAAAAAGTCTTAATTTTTTGGGTTAATATAGCTTTAGACACTCACAAATAACATGGCTCTATTGGTAAAAAATCCAAAATCGGTTGAGTAGATCAAGAGAACTAACCTTACAAACTTTACCTGTTTCTTAAATTGGCCATTGGACGTTCTGTCTATGCGCGCAAATAATACTCGCTAGAACAGGAACGTATAACATCGTAAGGCATGTCTTAGACCCCAAAAGTCGAGGGCGTTTATGTCAAATCTTTGTCATTCAGAAAAAACAAATGATCACGAAATGGATACAACCATCTGAGTTTATTGTAAAATTATATATATTTAAAGAAACGGTCACAGTGACCACGCACGCTGTTAAGCATGCGAAACGTCGGAAAAATTTAAAATTATGTAAAATAATTGTAAATTTATAATAATACATAACTACAATCCGGTAAAAAAGTGTTTTCTTTAAATGTGTAAAAGTTATGTCAATAAAAGACAATACTAATATATATTTTTTAAGCATACATAAATTTATTTACTTATAATTTATTACTTACTTAGGCTTAAATTTTTACACTATCTATTCTTAAGAAAACTGTTAGGAAAGTCTAAAAGTACTCTAAATAAGAATAACGATTAAACTGGTATATTATCGGACATAGTTTAATATTGTATTTAAACTTACCGATAGCCATAAGTAGCGCTAGCAACATAAAAGTAGCGTGCGCAGACGCATTGACATCGGGGTGTCGCGATTGGTAAAGTTTAACCATACACAGCACAGCTATTACGTACATGAATGACGAGTCTGAAAAAAAACAGTTTTTATCAAGAATTTATAACTCATTAATAAACAAGTAAACTCGAAGTTGAATGAAAATGAACTTTAATGACATAAATATAAGGTTGCTTTTGCTTTACATCTGTATTTTCTCGTAAAGAAATATAGCAGCGTTCAGCTGGAGGCACACAATTTACACTCACCGAATTGAAAGTTCATCTTATTAGGACACAGATGGTAGCAGGCTGATAGAAGACCTTCCATCGCCAAAGCTAGACCCATGGAGTATAACAGTCCCAGGTGCTGGGGTATACCTAACTCCTGAAACAAAATATGTTTCAGTAGAGCTGATATCAGATAGAGAGCATGTAAGTACCTTAAAGCAATTACTACTTTAAAAATTACATATTTATTTAACCAGAAAATTTCTTTTGTTTATAGTATTTAGATTTATAGAGAGGGATTTAGACGACAATAAGCGTTAAGTCTGAATCCCGTAGATCAAAATGGACTATTGTGTGTCAAAATCCGCGCTTAATCTTTCTGAAACTCACCCTTATGGCCCTAGTTAATATCGTATTACATTCGACACGTCAAAACAAAAGCATAACCTCGTGTCGGCGTTATTAATTCGAATTTAGAACTGGTTCATTGAAGCTTTTTCAACATATTTATTGTATCATTACAGACGATAATAATTGTACTATTAAAACCTAATAAACAATTTCTGTTCTAAGTTCTTAAGAGTCGTTACAATGTCGCATAAGAATGTTGATAGGTCACATGCAATTTGTAAGAACAACATACACCTTTATGATTGTAATAAAATATATTAATTTAATATAAAAATAAATAAATATTCGGTAGTTGGCTGATTAATAAAAAAGCGTTGTTAAGTGCCTATCAAGTATCTAATTCGTATTGTTAGGCGAATAAATATTTTTAAATTACTATTAAAATCTATAATGTGTCGGCCCGGGCTCCAAACAAAGCTGCAAAGGGTCAATAAGTTAAAAATTATCAGAAGCTTTGGAACGTACCTGACTCTCCCCCAACTTGACATGTCTGCATCTCGCTTGCACCATAAATGCTATACCCAAAATGATGTAGCCGATATTTGAATAGACGTGGTTGAAATCTGCTAAGGGGCCTATTGGATGTGCGCAGAGGTAGTTATAGTAGCAAACATCTTGATCGCCTGTTTGGAACACCATCTAAAATAATAGTTCTAACATGTTATAAAGCTAATGTAAAAATAAACAATTCAACTATGTATATGAAATTAGATCCAATTTTGTTACAAAGTATTATTCATCAAAGATTCAGATTCGAGACTAAACGTTAAGTTTAATTTCGTTCGTCAAAAACATCATCAGACATACGGAAGTAGTAGGTACTTAAGAAACTTACAGTGATAACATAAAAAAATTAAGAATAAGAAATGTCTTCACTAAAGCGCAAACAGTACTGATAAAATACATGATGAAAATAAATTCAATCCAAAATAAATATAATTAAAAATGTCCAGCGAAGACTAGACTACAATTAAATAAAAGTTCTAACAAATCGAAATAAAGTATTATGACTTACTCTTTGGTATGTGAACAATAGTTGAACAACTGGTAAAGCGTAAACGACCGCTACGGTTAATGCGCTCCAGAAATATCTAAAAAAATATTTACACAATCATAAAAGGACATTTAATTTAAGTTACATCAATCAGGACCATTGACCTCCTCCATAAAAATATATAACAATCTACCAGAAAATTTGAAGAATGAAACAAATAACCTAAGGTTTACCAAATTTCTAAAGGAATTATTATATAAGAAATGTTATTACACTGTTACAGAGTATCTGACTGATAGAGTTTAATTTCTTTATAAAAGTTAAGTTTATAAATAATGTTAAGTACCTTTTCGCAACGTAAAACCAAAGTAAATATACAAAATAAATAATGTATCTTATAAGAATAGGAATGTATAAGAATATAATGAACTATAATAAAGCATGCCCTCTAATAACATTGCTGTGCCTAGCCAAGGTCCTTATTCATTATTGTAATAAATTATGTACATAAGGAATGCAATAAAGATTTGAGTTTGAGTTTGAAAGGCCCAGCATTATTAACTTCAGCGTGCAGCTCTCAGTGCCGAGGTCGTAGGTTCGAACTCGGCTGTGCACGAATGTCTATGTGTGCATTTAACACGCGCTAAGAAACCGGCATGCCTTAGACCCGAAAACTCGACCACTTGTTTATTTAGAAAAAATAAGACAAAAATCTGGGCTTAGACCTTAAAAGGTCTGCGCCACTTTTGTATCATAAAAGTCCCTATTTCATTTCAAATCTAGTCTCTGAGAGAGTCTCGTCTTAAACAATATGTCAAACTTAATTAAAAATGGTTTGACAATTGACTTCGAGAAGTTTGACGTTACGGACATAATTGAAATAGTCCACTCTAATGACAGCAGTCAGAGTTCTATTGCACTCAAATGTTTTCTTGATTAATTTCATATTATATTGATAAAATTCATTCCCGCTACACTATGTTGTCCCGGAACTTGTCCCACAACTAATCGTTATTTAGGGCAGTATTTGCGCACCACCACTATGTGGTACTAACTACCCACTGAAATATTTCCGAATCAATTCGACTTAGGGACAGAAAAGAGGGTACCAATTCTTAAAATACCGTCAACGCACTTTTGGCATTTTACGTGTCCATGGGCGGTATCACTTAACATCACGTGAGCTTTCTGCCCGTTTGCTATATCAAAAAACCCATTTAATTACAAAATCATATTTTTTTAATCTGCGTTGTATATCAGCATGTAACTTACCTATTAGATTTCCTACTATGCGTGTTGTGACGACTTAAACCAGCTACATTAAGTGGCATGGGAAGCGATTTTACTATAACATCATCCTCCGAGTCGGTGTCCGAAACTAAAATTTAATCATTAATATAAATACTTTTAATATGGAAAAGACAAGCTACCCACGACATAGGGAATCCTAGTGTGGGGGCTAGTGCACTCTGTCTGTTAACTAAACATCCTTTTTTAGTATGTGTAATAAAGTTTTTTTTCTTTCTTTTCAGAGATGGATAGAACAACTCTATGCAATTGTGCTACCAAATTCTACACCAGAGGCTTGATACAAAATACCTTTACAATCGTGACCCACTAACCCCAAACGAATTTGTATGAAAACGGTCACGTGACAAATCGTGAGCTAATGTCATCCCCATAAAAATCGTTTAGTGGGTCACGCCTGTCCAAAAGTGATTTTGTCTCTGATCCAACATAGACAAGACGTGTCAATTGTCATTTATGAAATATCAACATCCGTCTGTCAAGTGCGGCCTGTGCCCGAGTAAGTGTTAAACGTTCGAAGGATCTGTACCGTAAAGTGCCTACGAGAGATAAATCTATACAATAAAAAAAATTGTTTCATAAATTTATAAATCATATCATACCATTAATATTTCTGACCATGGGTTCAGCTTCAGCACTCTCCCGAGACGTGGATGGCACCACCGATTCATCAATTAAAACGAATTCTGAAAATTTAATAATTATTGTAAATTTACTTAAATACTAATCTATTTATGTAAAATATTGATTTACCTTCATGTCGGCAGGTAAGCAAGTTCCCAAGCGGCGCAAGCGCAGTCACCAGTAAAATTAATGCTAGAGATGCTAATGCTCCCATTAGAAAATCACCTGTTGACGCTGCTTCCACTATCTTTAATCTATATAAAAAAGCACATTTAAATTGACCAGGATCAAGGAAGAAGTCTAGCAAAATGTGGTCAAAATACATTTTACACATAATAAGTGGTGAATAATATTCTAAAAAAAGAAATCATTTTTCTTTTCTACAACCTTTTTGGCCTTGTGCATACATCACCAGGAACTTCAACCATTAAATATTAGCTCAACTTAAAAAGGAAATAAATTGCAGATGCTTGTAATTTACTTTTGCGCTTATAAACATACCTAAACGTTTTGGACCTGCCCTTAGGACGAAACAGAGTGACATCGTCTGTCTCACTCACACCCGTACATTCCTCATCGCTCTCTTTTACTATGACCACTACATAGAAACCTTTCGGGAACATTGATTGCTGAAAAAATGAAACCCGTGTTAAATTAAAAAAAAACAGTGCATTTCGCGCGTTTTACTTGTAATGATTTTTTTGGCGTGACAATCGTTTATATCTTTACAGCTAGTAACATTCACATTCTAAATTCAAATTACTTCTAATCCAAAAAAAAAAAAAATTTTAGACTTTGTTTACTGGCAACTCTTTTCGAATAGATATAAAAAAAAATACTACTTACGGTAACAGTAATTCCTCCACGAGTCGTCATTGTGAAGTGATATCCTTGATACATTACATCCTTTTCGTTGTCAAACACTGGACACTGAATAAAAATTAGATTTTTTTATTTACCGACACTACCTATATTCAAATTTTTAAACTTATTACCCCCGTAGGACACATACGTGAAATCTAATATTTAACGTCCCAGAAAATGTTTGTAAGGCCACCTTTTGTGTAATGCTCAAAACAACAACAGACTAACAGATAGAATAATAATAACAGATCTTTGAACTAGAGATCTTTGAGTGACTTTCGGCCCTAAGACCCATAATTTAATTCGTGTCTAAAATCACTCATCTACTGTCAAAAATGTCAAACTTCACACAGAAATTTTGACAATTTGACAACTGTTTAAATTAGATTTAAGTTTGACTTTCGGGCTTAACTCGACTGATTCAGAGTCGCAACTTAGCACGAAATATGACACTTATATCAAAAACTGATACATTTTTGACGTCCGGATATCAGACTTAGCCGTTTCTGAATATTACACCAAGAACCGCTAAATGTGGCTTATAAACAACTATCTATCAATTTTATCAAACTCATGGCTTTTTAACAATATCGGGGGGAAAACTTCAATTGTTTGAATTAAAAAAAAATAGTATATGCCAATCAACTCTTACCGAGTTATTTTGTATCGATATTACAGCACAAATGTCCTCTTCAGACTCTATGGTCAGTAACACACTCTTTGGTATTGTGTAGTTAAACCTGTTGATACAATCATCTCTATTAATACCTATTCTAAACCTGCTGACCATAGACTAAAGCAGCCTTGCGATTCTGTAACTCACTTTTCGAACTCTCACAGCGGTTTTCGCAGCGGCGGTCGCGCTCAAATCAGTCGAAAAGTGAGTTACAGAATCGCAAGGCAGAACTGACATAATATATACACATAGCTATACAGTCCATGGTTTTGGCATCAAATTTCTGTATATGCTTTTAGACGCTGATTTCAGCTGATCAGTGACTTTTTTTAGTAAAAAAAACATAAAATTTTGTGCATTGTTTAATTAGGTTTTAAGAACCGGAGTGTACTAAAACTTCGGCTTATCAACATATTTTTATGTGTATATACTAAATATATATTTTTAATAAATTTTACTTACTTTTTCAATTTTTAGTCAAATAGCTGCCTCTAATTAGAAATAAAGCTTTCTAATTAGCTTAAATTTACGTTAGGAATATCAAGGCATGAAACAGATGCGGTACCTACAATTGGGTTTGTATACTAACTTTGGTAAAAATCCTTTATATAATTTATTTGTCATGTTCCAAGGATCTCTGTCGAATGAGAAATAGTAGTATTTCGGTGTACTTGGAGTCAAATTTAACGGGACTTCCTGAAAATCATATCGAATTGAATATCAATGACTTTTTAATTTAAAAAAAATTGTTTTGTGTCATAATACTAGGGGGCGCTGTAACATGCAAGCATTTTGTTTCTTTAATCCTATATTTTATCATTTGTGTGCCCCATTATATAATTGCACCGTTTCAACTAAATACACTTACACTGAGATAAAAGTGCTAGAGTAGCGAGAGGGTAAAACTATATTCACGAGGTGTACCTTATTCATTTCCAAGTAGAAATCTTTAACACGGCGTAATTTTATTTTTACATTGATCGGTTGCGAGCTAGATGTTGCTAATGTCAATGTCGGACGACTCTGTGATGTTATATCTGAAACAATTATGTAATCAAAGGAAAGTAATTTATTAAATACATAAGGCTATATGGTAAAGTCCTTCCAATAGACATACTTGTCTATTTCATTAATACTCTTGCTATATGGCTTGTAAACTAATATATTCCTTGTTCATTACCAATCATTTTTCAATACTGGCATAATAAACCAATTTGATGTCACTACATCAGACCCACTATATTTTTTGGTATCTAATCAAATCCAAAATAGTTTAAATTCCTTTGAATTACCAACTAAACTATTTTATGCAATTTAATTTATAGTTTCTTTATTTGCTTAGAACTGAAATTGTGTAAAACTACAGTAAATTCTTACTTGGTCCAGCATCATGTGGGCAGAGAGTTCTTGCTATGTCATCAAATTGTAGCTCTCTATGATTTGTTGTCACTGTAAGTGGTAATTCCCATGATGAGATACCTAAAATATAATCATAGAAGTTAAACAATGATTGTGTGTAGGCTTTGAGAAGCTATCCATATATCCTATATATATATATTTATCCTGTTTAAATACAGTAGAACCTCTATAAGTCGAACATCAAGGGAGACACCAAAAAATTCGAGTTATAGAGTTTTCAACTTATGGAGGATTTTGATTCGACATAAAGAGTTTGAGGTTTATTCTTATCAATTTTGAGCTAAATTTCAAAGGGAATCAAAATTGAACACCTGACACAAAGCAAGCAAACATGTGTTTCCATGAGTCATAAATTTATTATTGTATACTCCTAAAATGTTTTCTAAGAAACAATAGTGTACTCACATTGTCGGCAAGTTCTTAAAGTCGGTAACTTATTTTTGTTTGAACAATAGAGATAATAAATTCCAAATGATCAAGTTGTAAAGGTTGTAAAATAAAACGTTCCTATGTTCGAGATACAGAGGTCAAATTTAATTTTTCGAGTTATAGAGTGAAAATATGTACCAAAATGGCTTGGAAGGACTCGGTGATTATTTTGATTAACAGAGGGTCAAGATTTCAAGTAATGGAGGTTTTGGTGTTTTAAGGGAAGGGAACAAAACATTTTTTCGAGATTTGGAGGTTTTTGACTTATCGAGGTTCAACTTAACGAGGCTCTACTGTACTAGGCTTATAAATAAGATATATTTTGTAAAAAAAAAATTGTGAGTACCACCTCTGACATAAATTCTAGATCTGTTTTTGGTTATATGCCTGTCAGGGCCTGCCTCAACAGGGCTTACAAGGATTACTTACTTTTCTGTTGAGCAGCGGTAACAAAGAGTGGATTGTCTCCTTTGATTGAATCATTAGTACCAACATGTACCCTTGTAGGATAACCTGTCCATAACTCATCTTCCTGGAAAAAAATAAACTTCGTTTTGCCGAGTTTACAAACAATGCTTTGATAAATTATGTATGTGTATGGAAAGCTTTCTGTTTAAGCTTTCAATAACTGTTCAACTAACGTTACTATGTTTAAATCTCTCTTGATAATGTTATTAAAGTAATGCAGTACTTGCCTCATAGAAGTCAAGTATTTGTGTGGTTGTGTTGATGACTGAGAGATCAATTATTTTATCATAACTATATCTGTAAAAATGTAAAAACCAAAATAATTAATCAAAATTCATATTTAAATAACCAATCTGTTATTTCTTTATTATGTAAGAACTGGTCGAACCCACATTTTTAATCAAAATATAAATGTGGCTAGTAATTTAATTATTTACACTAATGGTTCAAGTGGATGTATACATCCACTTATTTTTTATTCATCATTAATTGGCTTATTCTGTTTTAGGTTCTATAGTTAGGTATAGATTTAAACATTTTAATAACATAAAGATTAATACTACTATAAAATATTACTTTCGTGCACAATCAAATATAGTAGTAACTTACGTATTATAAATAAATATTTTTTGTGTAGCATTATCATAGGTTTCTACTTTATCAACTACAGATCCTAAAATTTGATGAAGAATAATACTTATTAGCAAGAATCTTATCATTTTAAACAATTATTTATAACTTATTTATATTATTTGTTGACTTTTTTTATAATAATGATTACGATTTAAAACATATTGATGTGATTTGGATCACAGACTAAGAATTTTGGACTTAGACCATAGATCTACTGTACTAGACTAGCATTATTGATTTGTAGCCGAATTTTTAGCACTTTATCACATTTTTGTACCCCATGTGTAATTGCGTTTACATAAAGCAATATTTCTACATATTTTAAGATATAAATGATTTCTACATACAAAAGTCATATTTCAGCCCGTCTCGTTCTTGAATCTTATCCTGTGAAAGCAAATAAATTGTCATAAAAAATATGATTCCATAATATGAAGAAAAAAGTAAGTATGAGTAATTTGGGGTGCAAAAGAAATATTACAATAAAATAATTTTTAGAATAGATGTATGTTTTTATAAATGTGACAGATCACAGATGGTATTATAATTTTAAAGGAAAATCCTGTCTAAATGGCAACACTGGACAGAATGATTTATAAATTGAAAATGGCGTCTATTCACTATTGCCTATTACTTAGATGAATGATGAATAAAACACTATTATTTTTTTTATCTGAGATCCGAATTTATGTTTAGAGACACTACTATAATCTCTAAAATCTCGTGTGCCTATGTTTTACTATAGTGTAATCTTTCTAAAGGAAGCTTTGAGTTTCCGTTGTTAAGAAATGGAAAGTGGTTGATTCAGTGTTTACATGAATTCGGCGCGGTGCTTTCGTTCAAGATGCTTCCGACGGTGGAAGAAAGTCGGGGCTACGATTTTCAGGACCCAGAGAATGTGGATAAATGGAAAGGTCTCTTCCTCAATTCATTCAAAAAGGTTTGTGTACAACAGGGTAGGCCTCAAAACAAGGCTAGAAAAGCCCCTTTTATTAACCAAATCAAATAGAAATATCGTATAAAAATCTTGTAGTTATTGGCAAATAGCTGAATTTTAAAAAATATAATGTTAAGGTGCACTTAAATAAAAAATGTTTGGTAGACAAGATTATATTTTCACACTGTAACTTAATAAAAAATTGTTTTGTAACAGAGATATAATAAGAGATAAACAATGATAATCTATCACAATAAATTACATAAGTTTGAAATTTAATTAGTAAATTTACTATTACATTTATCAGTATTATCTTATATTTTAGATAAAAAACTTTATAATTTATATAGAAAATTGATTTATTCAACCACCTTAAAATACTTTTGTATACATGTCTACTTCATTATTTCAAATTTTATCAGATTTTATAAACAAAAATACATAATATGTAGATTTGAAGCATTACAAAATTATTTTAATTAAGGGATTGGCATACTTTTAATTATTTATGTTTACATTTTAGAAAGTTTGTTCATTGTTAGAAGTCTTGTAGAGTCTAAGGGATAAGTGCTCTCCTTGTCACAATTTAATTAGAATGTAAAATGGCTGTTATTGTTTACTAAAATCAGTCTTTTGGATAACAGATCTTATTGCTTCTACTTATTGTTACTTTATTTTTAATTTTCCAATATTTACAAATACATACATTCTTTACTTTACAAACATCATCAATGCGTCTGTCTCTAAAGTTTTATTAACTCTTTTTATACATAATGAGTATGAAATCTCATATCCTCAAAATGGGACTAATATATATGTCTGTTTAATTGACCTTTTTAGTTTATATGCCAGTGGATGATTTCGGCACCTTAAGCTCCCAATACCTTTTATTGCAAACCTAGACCTAATTAAGAGAATGTTTGGACAATAGCTAGTTACAAAAGTACAGATTATAATAAATTGAAAGATTTTAAATGATTTTAACATATTAGCAATATCTGCTTGCTATATAATTTTAAATTACTGGCATTTCTTTTTGTGTATACAATTTAAAAATAAAAGAATTTATTCATAACTTTTTTAAAGATTTTCCTTTGTTGGATTTGAATTAGAATTGTCTTCACAATTTTACTTCTTACTTTGTTATTCATTTTAACAGATCTTAGAGAACCTACATCCAACATTAACAGCTGAAGAAAGTGGTCTAGAATTTGTGGAGTCATTATGTCTTCGCTTGCTGTCTATGCTTTGTGCCATACCGGCTCCTGTCACAATTCAGGTACAACAATAATTTGTACTAGTATCCTGAAATAAAACAATAGCTAGTGTATAATAGTTGGTGCTAGAACTATTTGATAACCAGTTCATTTAATTATTATCGTATTCATTAACTTATAATGAATTATACAAATTTAATATATATCGGTTGTAAAGTTTGTACATTTATTTAAATTTGAATAGGAGAGACATTTACCAGTTTTCTTCTCCTTAGGATGTAGAAGAAAGAGTGTCTCGAACTTTTCCAACTCCTCTAGACAGATGGGCACTGCAAGAGGCAAGAGATGTACAAAAGAAAAGAAAACTGCTACTGCCCGCTGATAAGTTGCATCAGCTCTTGCAAAAGGTATTTGAAATTAAATCATCATGCATAATATATTTTAAGCATTTATTTCTTAAATTAAGGCAATTTAACTTAAAAATATTTCATATGGCCAGCCAATATGTAATTCATACATTAAATTTTTTTAATACCTATACATTTTTGTTTCTCTGTTTTTGTAATCTTTAATAATCAATATATATATGATATGAAGAAAGCATTCTTTATTATATGTATATATTTTAATCATTACTGTAAATATTCAGGAGGTCCTGCCACACAAAATTGACCCTTCAGTAACGGGTTTCATGATAGGAATACTGGAGTATATAAGCACAGATGTGTTGAGACTCTCTGGAACATTTGTTAAGAAGATCTCACAGAAGTCTGGATATCTTGTTATTACTAGCAGCGATATAAAGACAGCTATGTGTGCTGATAAGGTATTTTTTTTATTGCAACTATATCTTTTTCTTTGGAAATATTGTATGACATTTGAAACGTGCGGTATTCTTATTGTTTATTTAATATCCTATTTTCCTAGCTTCTAATGGACATGTTCTACCAAGAATCTGAACTGGCTGGAGTAGCAGCAGGTGTATCAGCTCTTGACAGGGGTCGAAGAGCCTCCCTTACATATGGAGAGTTGGTGAGAGATCTTTTGGCTGATGAGAGAAACTTCCTGCGCGATCTCAACCTTATCATCAGGGTATTCAAGGATGAGATAGAGAAGATCATCTCTGATACATGGGTGAGCAATTTCATACAATATTATATGAAGAAATTGGAAAAACCTTCATGTTTAATTGCTATGTGGAACCAGCAGCCTGCTGAAGTTTTTCTGAACCAATTCGACTTTTGTCCTTCAAGAAAAGAGCGTACCAATTCTTGAAAGACCGGCAACGCACTTGCGAGTCTTCTGGCAATGTGAGTGTCACGGGCGGTATCACTTAACACCAAGTGAGCCTCCTGCACGTTTGCCTATATTAAATAAAAAGTTGAAACTTTAAAGCAACTTTTATCGATTTATATTATAAATTTGATTATCAATTACTCTCAGGATCTTATATTTGAAGTAACAACCGTAATTGCATTTTTTCTTAAAAATGTTAAATGAAATGAAAAATAATGGTTTGATTGGAAGGCACAAAATGTTACCTACTCTAGGCAAAAAATAATATGGTAAAATATGGATGCTAGTACAGCATCTTTTAATTGTTAGTCTCGTCAAACACATAACAATGACACTTCTAATATATAACGTTCAGCAACCAACATCTAATAATACATGCTGCACCTTTAATGAAGCAGCAACAGAAAAATATTCTAGTAGGCGGGACACAGAAGTATTTCCGAACCAATTCGACTTAGGGTCCTTCAAGAAAAGAGCGTACCAATTCCTGAAAGTCCGGCAACGCACTTGCGAGCCTTCTGGCATTGTGTGTGTCCATGGGCGGCGGTATCACTTAACATCAGGTGAGCCTCCTGCCCGTTTGCCTCCTATTACATAAAAAAAAAAACAGTATTAGTATTAGGACACACAAAAGAAATCTTTTTATTCCAGAAACTTGTTATAAAATGAATGTTTTTTCAGAAGATATCGCTAATATTTGGTAACATAGTGGACATTTATGAGCTTACTGTCACCTTGCTTGGGAACTTGGAGGATGCGATGGAAATGTCTCAGGATTCACCGCAACCATATATCGGAAGTTGTTTTGAAGGTATTGTAAATTTTTTTTTGCTGTTAAAACAGACTCTTGATGACTTTTAGTTTAATATAAAAATCATAAAAAAGCACTCTAATACAAGCCAATCAATCTAACCTGACAATTGACAAACTAAATTGATTATCTTTTGATAATTACAACACAACTAAAGATTTTTTTTCGTTACCAACGGTCGAAACTTACCTTGGTCGGTAGACTTCGACACGACTTGAGATAATATTACTTGTAATAAAAGGGACATTTCACGTGAAGTGGACAGCAAAAAAGTGATATTCTTAAATTTGTTCCTTTTGCTTAATTGTACTTCTAGTAGGTGTTTCCAAAAAAATATTAATTTCAACGACGATTCTCTTGAAGCAAGACTAGACAAATAACCATGACACAAAAAATAATATGTCCACATTTATACCTATTAGAAGTACAATTAAAGTACTAGCAGTAAATAGTAAATAATTACTGTACCATCTTAATCCCCCCATGTTATCAGAAATCAGAAAATCAAAGACTAAGGAGGAGAAAGAATCAGGGGGGGCCCCACGTATTACATGAACGGCCCCTTAAGCTTTATAAAACGACTACATTTTGTAACACGACCATTAGTGTTTATTGTCAAAGCCTAGATTTAGTGCTATATTTCAAATTCCATACGTTGATTTACGAGAGTCTGTCGGCTATCAATAAGAAGTAATGTGCTTAGGTTATGTTATTTTTTATAGAATTAGCCGAAGTGGAAGAATTCCGAGCGTACGTCCGATATGCAAATATTGTCACGAGAAAAGAGTCGAGGGATGCCTTGCAAGAAATCGTTGATAACCCTGAGGTATTTAACACGCGTAGTTTATTTTAATATGTAACAAGATTCTCTTAAAAATTAGGTAAAATTTGTTTGAGTGAACTCAATCAGAGAAATTCTTTTGCTAAAAATCTACATTTTATATTAACATACCTGGAATTTACGATATATTTTTAATCTTAATTAAATAGCTTATTATAACTAAATTTAAATTGTTGGATTTATTTTTTCTCAAAGGCATACATATAAATATTTCACGATCACAAACCTCGTTTAAACAACTGATTTTTTTTTATTGAAAAACCTTAATTATGATTTAATGTCCAAATTTTATTTTCAGTACTCCGAGCGTCTTGATACAGCGGGTCACGGTTTTCGACTAGCGGTGAAATACTATCTACCGAAGTTGTTATTAACGCCCGTTTCTCACGTTTTCCTGTATCATAGCTACGTGTTGGCGTTGCTACAGATAGCACCAACTAGTGACGATAGGGAGAGTTTTAAACAGGTATAGTTCAAACTCGCTCGTTTTCATCAGTTACATGAATATTAGACAGATGTTCCACAACCCCTCAGAGTAAGATAAAAAAAGGGTGCGTGTATTTATGTACGCGCGTAAGAAGTTATACTTCTTTGGCATTATTAAAAATAGTTTTTGATTGCATGCAAATAATTAATTACAATTAAATAATCAAAGAGTTTAAATTTGAAAAATTAAATTAATAATTATTTATTATTATTCTCTTACATTAAGTGTAACATAAATTATATTATTATTCGGATGTTGTTTTTAAATTATGTCCAATGCCGTAGCATCTTCCGTGGGCAACTTCATTCTGTTAGTTTTGTGTCACGGTGCGCGCGCATCGTAAAATTTCACTCTCATAAATTTTTCATAACGCGCCTAAATAAGTACTTCAAAAATTCTTTGTCAAATGAAATCTAGGACTTACTTCTTAAATCTACGAACCAAAATTTCAGGTGCATTTTTTATATTTTCAGCGTCTATTATGGTGGTTGATAAAAATAACAATTCTATAGACCATCTTAGCTTAATTAAATGCCCAAAAATCTATAAATTCGTTTGTTCATGTAGCCTAAATAAAGAAAATAAATATTTTTTCAGGTCGAATGCAATTTACATCCCATAAAAAAGTTATTGACGAAAGCATTAGGAAATGGCCCTAAAATGTAAGTAATTCTATCATATTCTAATTCATATCTCAAGTCGTAATCTCGTCTTGATCGCTGTCAAATTGGTCAAACTTCATACATAACAAAACTGAACCTTGGAGTTTGTTTGACGTTCTAGAACACTGTTCTAAGAATACCGTTAACGATAATACAATTTCAATAACATTGTTATTAAACATGCCGAAAGTGGTCACTTAAACAATCAGTGATATAATTAGTATAATTTAAAATATTAAATATATATACACTGACAATAATTGTCAACTTCAGATTTTTCTTTTTGACGTTACACATACTACTAAGATCACAGATTAAAAAATTACGTCTGTCTTGTTAATGTTTTTTAAACGCAGATATTTATTTTTTAAATATATTTAATTTTTAACAAGGGGCAAAAAAATAAATATATGTATATAGTTTTAATTTTAAAAAAATATCAATACATACGCTTATTTATAAAAGTACCTATGACCGGATATGTATCAATTACCTTATTTTGTCACGTGCATCTATGACAAAACAAAACAATTGGTTATTACTTTTTTTTTTATTGATCAATAACATTTATTTCAGTGATACAGCAATCCGAGGCGCGGCTAGAGCGAGACGGCAGCTCGCGATAGAGAAGTGCAACGAGCTCGGGAAATTAATAGATAATTGGGATACGAAAGATGTGCCACAGTGCTGCAATGAATTTATTAGAGGTAACATTTCAATTACACAGCAAATATAAAAACAGTTACCAAATTATATACTGTTAATTGTATTCTACCTCGAGATAATAATCATAATATAAAGTGTAATTCCTACAACTTTCACTTTTTTAATGTCGATTTTCTGATCACTATTTTCAAGCGTCATCTAATTTGTAATTATTTTGTCTTATATATGTCGCAGCCAACTAGCCAACATTTAATAAACTGGCTGGCTAATGCTCATGCCCTTCGTACGATAGAGTCATTATTTGGCAGAAATAAAAAAGAGAAACATATGACAACAAATATATCTATAGTGTCTGTCCTGTTTCCTTATTCAATAAATGACGGAGAATTATGCGTTGTATGTTACTGATTGAAAATTTTCAAGTTTACAATAAAGCGGTATAGATTTTAATGGTTACAATGCTTACAATTTAATAGTTACATATACAGATCAAACAAAATTGGCTTATTGCTGGAAAGTAGATTGCCATGAAGCAGATACAACAACAAAAAAAACATATAAAGATACTATATGATTCATATTAGTGACTAGGTTTACAATAACCACAAGCACAAAGTAAAACGGTTATATACCAAAAAAGGTCAACTCATTAAAGCCATCAATCATGTCAATTTCCATTGGAATTGTTCGGCCAAAAATTGCCAGCTTTCATGGTGTCTCTTGATTAATCGAATTAAATTAATAATTTTTTACCTTCTGTTGCTGTTATATAGATAATAATTGAATCACATTTCAGAGGATACGCTATCAAAACTAGGCCCTGGAAAACGAGTTGCGGAAAGACGGGCGTTCCTATTTGACGGTCTACTTCTTCTCTGTAAGCCGTCTACTAGCATAGTCAGCGTAAGTATGAACCAAGCTATTTTTTTTTTTAATTTTGAAAAACTAATCGAATTTCAATTCAATTATTGATATTTCATTAATTGGGCATAAGCCCAAATAGATAATGATATTTATTGGTATTTGCAATCATTTAAAAATTACCGGGTTGCTTAATAGGTGTGTGTACCGTACCCATTTTAATATAATTTGAATCTCACAAAAAGTTATATGTGTATAAATCCCTTAACCGAGAGATTTATGTCTCTGTCGTTGTATTTTTGTGTTCTTAGTAGTAACTTTCTTTATGAACTTTTTGGGGCTAGAACAGGTTTTCTCGAATTTTTCAGAAATATGACTGCGAAAATAAAATGCGCTCACGTTTTAATTTTAATTATATGTTTTTAGGTAACTGTAAATAGTAATGCTGCGTCCGGTGGCCCTCAACAACTGAAGTTAAAGGAAAAACTTCATATTAGAAAACTAGAAATTGTCGATAAAATTGACTGTGAAGGTTAGTTGATTTTTAACATAAAAACTAAATTTTCGTCCAATAAACGTAGTGAGGGATTTTCTTTATTTTTTGGTTACCAACCAACTTGCGCCTTCCAAAATTTTAATTAATCTTGAACACGTAGTTGCCCTACACTACTCTTACTGATGACTATGTCTTATTTCAAAGATTTAGTTTCATAAACAAAGAAAAAAGTCATATAATTCCCAACTCTGCTGCTTGGGCGATAAAGAGTAATTCAGTTTCGAGTCGTCGCTAAGTATGACGCCTCACGCCCGTATGTCAAATGAAAGTTGTACATAAACATTTTAGCGTTTAATATTAAAATCGCGATTATAAAATGAGAATAATAAAGTATAAACAATATAAATATTTTGCAGAGGGCCGGAACCTAATGGAACTAACACCCCGGATCGGAGGACCAATAGTTCTTTCGGCTGCTTCAGCCGCTGAAAAAAGAAATTGGATGTGCGACCTCGTTATGCTGAACACCAAGCCAATGCTTGATAGAAGTTTGGACAGGTGATTATTTATAGCATTAATCTATACTTACTCTGATTTTTAATTCCGTAGAATTCTGACAGCTATCATTTTTTAACACGTCAGAGATGGCAAACCTTTTTGGCCGGGCACATTTTTTAATTTCAATACGAGTCTGAACATCTGAGTCTATTCATACATTTTATTTGTTAGTGAATGTATCCATTTTATATATTGATATTAAAAGTATAGCTAATATTTTATAAGGAATTGGTCTTAAATATTTTGGCTTGCTTGAAATTGCTTAAAAGTATTATTTTTTCAAATCAGGATATTTCTTTTAGTTTTTACACAAAAAAACTATTATAATAATATTAAAATTAAAAAATAATATTAAACTATACTCTATTGAATTAATACATTTCATAATTTTTAGCATATTACTAGAACTAGAAAGGCGGCATCCCCTAAAACTACCACCGGTGTCGTTATATCGCTTCGCGGAGCCCGACTCGCCTGATAATATAGTGTTGGAAGAACGGGCAGGCCCTACCCCTCTTATAAAGGTAAATAGTTATTTATTTAAAGTATTTCTTTCTTAAAATTGAGTAAAATATCTGTCTAAATTGTTAATTAAAGTAAAAATTACACTTACGAGGGTACTGGACTGCAATGCACATACATATTTAAAAAACGACTTAACCGATTTTGATGAAACTGGACAGTTTCCTAATGTGAAATGAACCTTATTTCAATCGGGATATGAATTTTATTTTCGAAATAAATATGTGAACAAATAAACATACACTCACGAAATATAAATACATGCCATAGCCATAGATATGACATTCATTACTAACGAAACACACACACAGATACATACATAATAATAATAATAATCAAAAAAGAAAAATAACAAAAATTATGGAAAGAAAAAAAGGTATAAGGTACATTTTAAGTGTGTAATGTGAATGTGTAGTGGTTGTAACTGGCCCTGGCTCAGCATTATGCTGTGGAGCTGACGTGTTCCACAGCGCTGGTCATTGTGCCAGAGACAACAACAGTTAGTTTGTGCCTCAGACGCAAAAAAGAAAAATAATGTAATAATAAAAATAGTAGAGAAAAAATTAACAGTGTAAGTAAAGAAGTCTTGGAAGATTTGTGTGTAAAAGTATATAGTAAATAAAAAAAATAAGCATAATTGTTACTAAAACTATTATAAGAAATAGAAAAATAATTATATTTAGGCGGATTAAAAACTAGAACACATGGTTGAAATCGGAATAATATAATATGTTCAAATTATGCTTTGAAATTTCCAATTCCAAGAATAGAAGAAACTGATAACCTCCTTTTGAAAATTTGCTTAAAAACTAATTTATCTTCTAGGGAGCCACCCTCTTAAAACTCGTAGAACGACTAACATACCACATCTACGCGGATTTGAACCTCGTGCGAACATTCCTAACCACCTACCGCTCATTCTGCTCACCGGCCGAGCTGCTCGACCTGCTCATTGAGCGGTTTCATATTCCGGAGCCGAGCGAGGTCTACGATACACCCAGAACCTGTGAGTATAAACAATATCTCTAGAACCAATTTCAAAATGTGTATTTCTTACTAGGCTCAAATACCTTTTATTTATTTGTTAAAACTTTACAGCTACTTAATGCAAATTAAATTTTGAATTGAAGCGCCCATGACAGACTAATCAATATATACAGAGAGAATGCGTGTAGATTGTTGGTGTGTGTGTGTGTGTGTGTTTAGATTTACATATCATTTATTCGAATGATATTTATTTAACATTAGTGAGATTATATTTAGGAATTTAAATGTCGGTCATAAAAACATACTATGTCTATATATCAATAATATTTTATGACGAAAACCATAATGAACATATAAATTGATTAAATATATGTAATATATGAAAAAATATCTGCCTCGTTGAATTCTAACAAAATCACTTTACGCCATGACCTGTCGTTTTTAAAGAAATCAATTGTATGGTGTTCTCTTAAAAACTAACATTGATTTGTCATATGTAACATCTTAAAATTTGCGCACGCAAGTCCCAAGGATCAAGTTACCAAAAAAGGATATAAGTCCGCACGCGTCGCTTATGGATCTAGATCTAAATATCGGTAATGTATAAAATTATTTATGCATGACATATTTATGTTTTTGATTTCGTTTTTATGTAGAGATCTTAAGCCTGTGAAATGTGTTTAGATCTTTACACGTGAAGTAAATATTATATATTTTATTTCAATAACAAAATGGTCTCAATAACACAGTCATAAGAATTAATCTATATAAATAAAAATGAATCGCAAAATATGTTGCTAAGCTCAAAACTAGAAGACGGCTGGACCAATTGGAGTGTTATTTTTATTTATTCCTAGAAGGGGAAGGTTTTTATAGACATTTGACAATAATTGTTTTATACTAGTACTTATTATGTTTAGTACTTAGGTTTTTATGGGGTAGAGACAAAATGTTCCATATGTTGGTATGTAGCTTCTGAAAAGAATTCCTTCCCGTACTTACTTTACCATTATAATAATAGTAATATTTAATAGAAGTTTCTTTGTATTGTTTTATACAAAAATACCAACACTGATGTTCGTAGTTGCACTATTCTTACTCTGCCGTATTAGACTTTAAAATTAATTTTATCTCACAGCTGAGTGCGTAGAAGAAATGTCAGCGAGTAGCGATGCTGAGAAGTTAAGTAAGAATACGGCGCGGGAAGATTGGAAGAGATATCGGAAAGAGTTCCAACAACCTGTCAAATTTCGGTAAGAATGACAATTGTAATTTACGAACTTTAAAAACAATATTTAGGTTTTTTAATTAAAAAGCAAAAGACTTAGTATTCAATAGTTATATGCGTCTGTAATTGAATGAAAACAATTAATAACAAATGAGCGGCTTGGCGTTGCGTAGAGATGTGGGGTCACTCTGCATCTTCTATCGCGTTTACTTCGAAGAGTGTTCAAAGGAGTTGTTCGGATTAATACCTGCAGCTGAGTTTTATCGTCAAGACAATACTAAATTCTACCCGTATCATCTCGACTTCCGTCATTCCACAACTGAACGTTTTTAACGCAGTTTTTGCCGCCATTATGTGGAACCAGCGGCCCTCTGAAATATTTCCGAACCAATTCGACTTAGGGTCCTTCAAAAAAGAACGTACCAATACTTAAAGGTTGACAACGCACCCGCGAGCCCTCTCACATTGAAAGTGTTCATTACAAGGTATCACTTAACATCAGATCATTGGCCCGTTTGCCCCCTGTTTTATAAAAAAACCCACTTGAAACAAAAAATAGAGAAAATATGGCTTCATGTTCAACTAATTATGGTATATTTTTTTTATTTTTAGAGTAATCAACGTACTAAGACACTGGGTGGACCAACATTTCTACGACTTTGAACGTGACCCAGCATTGCTCGAAAAATTAAAGGATTTTTTGGAGTCGGTTGATGGGAAACCTATGAAGAAATGGGTGCAGAGTGTACTCAAAATTGTACAGAGAAAGGTGAGGTTTTGTAGTGTAGCAGTGACGTGCGTGCGTAAAAATAAAGCTTTTACCATTCATCTTATGTTATAGCTAATATGTATAAGTAGTTCGAAAGTGAATAGTTATTATAAACTAGCTGGCCTGGCGAACATCGTCCCGCCTAACAGTCAATTCTTTATTTGTTTAAAATACTTATTCTGCCATTCGGGACACAGGTCTAGCTAGTAAGATAAAAAAAAACGTATCACTTAATATTATCTTGAATACACTCAATAAACAACTATAAATAGTATGTCTAACGCAAGAACTCATCAGTACCAATCTAGTGGATATTATGAGAAACATACAGGATGTAGATATTTTCGAATTTTAAGAAGAATTAGTAAAAAAAAGCCAATTTTCATATAAAAACCAAAATAAATCATAACTCTGCAGGGGTTGACCTTAGAGACCTCCCGTAGAACAATTTTTTGCCGCTGATGACCTTATCTATCCCCTATTTGCGTTTGATCCACGACTTTTTGGCCACCCTGTATAGATAACAAGTTATAATACGTTATGTTGGTGGTGATGAAGTTGTGTAATATGTTTAATTTTTTTTTAATTCATCTATCGCTAGTCCCTACTAGTCCCTGTGGTGTGGATAACTAGATTACAATTATTCCGTGGTACATATTTCAAACAGTTTTTTGAGCAAAACTAGTTTTAGTGTTACAACTAATCAAACACAAGTGTTTGCGTGAATGCGTGTAATATTTTATGACAAATATAAGGTGCATTTGTACGAATTTACGTAAATTTGACGTAAAATATTGAAACGTTCTTCTTTTTTTGCAAATCCAAACAAACATACATACTGAGCCAATCTTACCCGATACCAGCTTTGTATTCCCGATCAGCACTTGGCAAAACCTTACATTTTTTTGCAGAGTTTTACCGGCGGCGATACAGACAGCCTAGCAGGGGGCGTGGCACATGTATTCGATCGTCTGCCACCTGCCACTTGCAAACACGTGGCAGACCCAGACAGATACAACTGGCATCCTCTTGCCTTACACCCGTTGGAAATGGCCAGACAACTCACGCTGCTCGAGTTTCAGTTGTATAAACAGGTAAGAAATATTTATTGAACACACAATGCGGGTAGTACTCAGTTCAGTAGACTCTTTGAGTCCTCTTACGATCGGACCAGCTGGAAAAAAAAGGATTTAAAATGTTTATGGACTAAAGCAGGGGTAAGCCTAGTGGCTTGAGTGTGCGTTCCCACGCGTGTGCGTGCTCCTATTTCACCATGCTAATAGAGGACAAATATTTGTTTTATTTATTACTTAAGATGTCATGTGGAACATGGTGTAATGGTTGCAGCTCCTTACAAACGTTGTGTAAAAGAAAAAACTAGGCGATTAAAAAGAGGGGCGGAGAGTTTATTGCCAGTTCTTCTAGTCCGTTCTAGGCCCTTGATTTGAGAACTTGCAGTAAATATTAAATTAGAAGAATTTAATGTGTACTTTTTTTTGACGTTTATAAGTGTACATTGTGTTACCTACATGAATAAATGATTTTTGACTTTTTGTTCGAATCACAATTATTTTTTTGGTTCGGAAATACTTCAGTGGGCAGCTGGTTTCGCACAAATACCAATAGTATATTTAATTGTCTTTTTCAGGTTAAACCATCAGAATTAGTTGGTGCTGTATGGACAAAGAAAGATAAAGAAAAAACAAGTCCCAATCTATTGAAGATTATTAAACACACCACAAATGTAAGTTTTTGTAAAATACTCAGAAACACTACCAATAGGTTCACTTTATAAGCGGTACGATCCCCGAACTCAAGTAACGTCCGCACGCTGCGGCGGTAGGCAGTCGACTCACTCCCACTAGTGTGCTTCGGTATACTACATCCCTTCCTTATTAAAATTAATAAAAACTTATCAAATGATTCGAAGATTAACTTTAATTTTGTTTCTTTTACATTTTAGGATGATAAGTCATTAATCTTCATTTTCGTTACCATTTACCCCGTCGTCTGCGTGGTGGTTAATGATTTGCCACTCACCATTTTCAACCCTCTTAAGGTGGACAACATTTCTGCGGTATTCTTTCCCCGTTGAATCATTTCTTACCCTAATGTCTCCACCGTTACATCTGTTACCGTGTGAGACTCTGGACCACAATTAGGAGCCAATTTATTTCCTCTCATCATATTTTGACGTCTAGATTTTCCCCAATTCCCAAATGACTATTCGCCGCTTTTCTCTTCCTATCAGCATATTCCTTTCCTTTTTCTTTATCCTCCCTATCTCTGTTTATAAAATCTGAATATATGACTTTATGTTCCATGTATGAATTTTATCTCGAAACTGTCTACGAAAGAAGAGTTCAGCCGGGGTTTTTCCTGTTACTGTATGAGGGGTGCTGTTGTACATTACAAGGTTTTCTAGATGGTCCTCTTTCCAATCCTTTTCACCTACCTTTTTTATTAACCTGTGGCCAATAGGGTATTGTATTGTAAATTACAATCGCGCACTCCTTACAAAACGCTTTGAAATTGTGACTTGTAAATTGATTGCCACTATCGGAAGTTAGGGTTGCAGGATATCCCAATCGAGAAAATAATTCCTTGAGATTTATAATGGTTTCTGTGGCAGTAATGTTCTTAATAATTTTAATCTCCTTATACCTACTGTAGTAGTCTACTAGTATAAGAAGGTAATCGTGTGATGGTAATGGTCCCAAAAAGTATACCGCCACATCAAGACAAGGCTCACTTGGAAGGTCTCGTCTTTTAGTTGGATGAGGTTTAGGTGATGAAACCAGCGTACAACCTTTACAGGTTTTAACACGACTTTCAGCATCCCTATCAATTTTAGGCCAACAAACCTTTGTTCTTAGACGACCTTTCATGGCAACAAAGCCAGGATGTCCTTGGTGAGCAGCCTCAAGAACTCGATCACGACGTTGTTTAAGAATAATAAGTTTATTCCCTCTGAGGGCTTTATTACCTTATAGCACTCATTCCACTTATCTTCAAAACACCACTTCTTAATGCTATTATTTCCCTGTCTGTTGCACTGGCTGTTTAAATTTCAACAAGTGGAACTGCTATCGGTCTGCTGTATTCTACAATTGCATTTATGTAGTTTTCATTGTCGAATGGAACTGGGTAGGCAGAGTGGCAAAGGCGTGAAATAGGGTATGCGATGTGCTCTTTCGCTGACCGGTAGACTACTTTATACATGTAAGCCTGCAGCCGCAGAACCCATCGTTCAATGCGTGCACCAGGCTTGGATCTGTTACCGTAGATAGTTTCCAAAGGCTTGTGGTCACTTATAAGCTCAACCTCTTTGCCCAGTAGATAAATCTTAAAATGTTCTACTGCCCATACCAGAGCCAGGCTTCTTTCTCCGTCTGACTCGCAATCAGTAATACTTTTATTGCCGAACCCAATTATCCGAGGTCCGTGACGATCAATTTGTACGAGCACCGCACCAAGACCAACTGGAGACGCATCTGCTATTATTTGCGTTCTATCCACCGGGTTGTAGTAGCCAAGTGTTTTTAAGTTTGACAGTCGTATCTTGAGGG